>NC_140581.1:339792908-340992908 GCF_964204655.1 Triturus cristatus | reverse complement strand
AAATGTCTAATAATGTTGGGATGGGAATAAGTCAGCAAAACATGGTTCTGAAAACCCACAAAGGCAGAGCACTATAGGTATTCCCAAGCGTTTGAGAGCATCACCATCCAGGAATGCCTACTCCCACTTTTTCCAGCAGGAGTTAATCACGTGTAATAGTACACCAATATAGGGCTATTGCTTACCCAGGCAAAATATTTATAATGTCCTTGATATCATAAATCCACAGTCCGGGAATGTTGCAAATTTCTGAAACTTTTATGGTCAAAGAATTTCCATTTTGCAAGAGACTTATTCAAGCAGAAAATGCATTTCAAGAAACATTTTCTCAATAATCCAGTTCTCTTGCCAGCATAATGTGTGATATGAGGAATGTCATCACATTCACTTTACACCAGAGTAGCTATAATTTTGTCAGCCTTAGAAATATTGCTGAGCACAAAATTGTAATTTTGCACACCTCTAGTTATATTGTGCATTATTAAATTGTTTTACAATTTCAGGTTCTGCTTTGGTGGAAATCTTGTGCTCATAAATCTAGCAATTGTGTATTAAGTTGAACGTACACATTTCTGGACTTTTGTAGTTAATTCTTTATGTTATGTTATATTGATTTGTATAGCACGCTAACCACCCAAGAGGGCATCCAGACCCTTGTGCATGTGTGTAGACATGAGGTCGCTAAGGTGCCTATATGAAGGTCCAGGTCTTCAGCTTCTTGCGGATCTCGTGAAGTGAGGAGGAAGTTCTAATGTGTTGAGGCAGGTCTTATGATTGTCGCAAGACAGAACTGGAAGTGGCTTACCTCCTTGTCCCTCACCACAGTTTTCTAGGGCGTCCTAAGCTTTTTCAGTACAAAGGCTAGCCACTCCGGCTACGAAATGATTTTTGTTGTGTACTTTAGTGCTGCACTTCATCTCCACATATCACACTGGTTTAGGACAATCGAAGAATTTTAACAACTCATTTTGTATAGGTTTACCCCTGAATGCCTCGCTGCTCACTGCTTTATAATCATAAAAAGGTTGAGCTCAGATGAGGCAATTTTAGCATTATTATTATTATTCTGGTGCTTATAGCCTTTCACATATCCTACATTTTAGTTTTGAGGGCAGGTGTCCATCACGAATGTTAAAACTGTTTTCTGCTACTAACAATTTTTCATTTTTTCTCAGTTTAAAGCCAATATCACTTTGCTGACAAACACCTTTCTTACCTACATGTCCTCTGTTTTTCCAGTTTCATAAAGCACCGTGAGATCAGGCACGTGAGCCATCACGTATTCCCCTTCGAATTGCGTCATTTACGTTGATCTTCGCGCGTTTACGCATTTGCTTCAGAAAACGTTCCTCCAGTAAACAAGTAACAGTCAGCCAGCAACAAAAGGCAGTCATTCGAACCGGACGAAATGTTTCAGTCACAATACACCCCTCACTTTTAGAAGAACCAAATAACCGCGGATAAAAACTGTTTACCTTCTTTTTAAACCTGCTGCTTTTTGCGAGGCCTGTCTTTTTTAAAACCTATGGAAACGTGGATAGAATATAGCCTTACAGCCCCTGGAGCCCTGGTGGATGTAGGAAACTCAAGTGGCATAACTTCGGGACCTGGCTCAGAGCGGAATATTGATATTCAGCCCCGTCGTGCTCCCGGTGGGTATTGTGTATCACCAGCCTCGAAGGTTGGCGCCAACCTTCCTCTTTTATGCACCACAAACCAGAATTAATTGCAAATCAATCGAACAAGGTACAACTGATCAGTAAACCAATTAGTAATTTTAGCTGTTCATCCTGTCTTCATTTACTTGGGATGAGGGGTATCTCTTTTGTGTTTTTGTTAGCATCTGGAAGTTTTTTTTTCTTCATCCCGTTAATGTCCTTGCAAAAGCATTTCAAACAGATATGTTACACACATGTCAGCCATTCTCAGCATTTTCCAACTCTTTCATCATGTATACCTTTGCTATTTTATTGCCTGTTAGGGCAAAATGTAGAATGACCTTTATCCTGCTCTTGGTGCGCATTTTGAAAGAAGACATGACTGTATAGTTGTTCTCAAGGTTTGCGGGCTCCATTCACTATTGTCTTTTCACTCTGCAGAAAATGTGCTTCTTTTATGGAATAGACAGTTGCCATGTTAAATATTCCATTTAAAGTTCATTTCTCCTTATATCTGAACCGGTCTTGCTTTCATGCTGAGCAGGTTGCTGTAACATAATAATCATCTATGATATTTTGTTTGGAAAAAAATGTTCCAGTATCTCTTAAAGGCATGGTTTAGAGTTAGAAGGTAAAAATAAATCCAATATTTGGATACTACATCCCCTTCAGGACGTTCCTCCCACATACTATCAAAATAGCGAGGGGGGCCTCCAGGGGATTTATTAGCATTTCCTCAAGAAATTTGATTGTCTTTTTCTGCTAAGGCACATCTATAGGAAAGGACATTATGTGGAAAAATCAATCTGAGAAACTGGCCTCTGTAGGCATAATTTTAAACTGCACACACGTTGGTATTCCATGTACCCTTGTAATTAAATGAGAAAAGAATTCTAAAAAAACACTGTTTTCTTTTTCAACATTTTCGTAGTCTGCGCTACAAGTTAAGAAGGGTATTATTAATAAAAAAATATATTTAGATTCAATGCTTTTATTTAGGATTACAAATTAGGGGAGAAGCAATGTGATATAACCTGCAATTTTCAGAATGCTCCCACATTTCAGTGACTATACACACATGTCATAAATAATGGTAAGCTTTGCAGTATTTGTAGTATTTCGAGAGGGTCACTTCAGTTACACAACTCAAAATCATTACAGTTTTCACTGACTCAAGGGGGAAGAGCTATGTTACAAACGAATGAGCTTAACCCTGGAGAAGAATAGATTTGAGCACTCAGGGTCTCATTTATAGGGAATTGCCACAGGGCAATACTGCAAGTCTTCTTGCTGCACGGTCCAACGCCAATGTGTAAGGGCAGGAATTCACCATATGAAATACGGTGCATTCCTGTCCTTTCCCCCTCCAATGGTTCACAATGTGCTGCCTAGTGCCATCTCAGGCACCCTTGCACCATGTCTGTGTTGCATGCAGGACTTTTATTTTCGCAGAAAGGTGCCCCTTCCTGTACAAAAACAATCCAGAGAGGCCGTTTTCCTCTTTCTATGTTTACTGGAAAAAACGAGGAGAAATACAAATATTTCTACTCATTATGCCTGCCCTTGAGAGGCGTAAAGTTTTGGTGCTGCCCTAGGTGTAGGTGATTAACTAAATCTCGGGGAACATAAAAATTCATGGGTGTTGTGTGGCAAACTCACTGCAACACCCATGGAATGCGTCCCTGGCGCAGACTAAGGCAAACAGCAACTTGCGCTAACTTGCCTTACTTGGAAACTGAAAGACACACAATTGATGGACGGAATGCAGTGGCACAGTGAGCCCAGGACCCACGTCTGGGCATACCTGGCGCACCTAGGGCGAGAAAGCAAAAGACACACAATTGATGGACGGAATGCAGAACAAATCAAAACATTCACCCCCAGTCAAGAGAACTGGGTTAAATCCATCATTCTTTTGCTCACCATCCCACCCCAGTTTAGACCTGGTCATATGGAAATCAGTCTTGACCCTGTGCCTCATGGGAACAGTCCAGCCCGAACGGCAAAGCCAGGTCCTCCCTGGACCGGAAACAAGCATCGTAGGACCAGTTTCGGGGTTTCACCCTTCTTCAGCCAGGATAGCTTGATTCCAGTGGCACAGTGAGCCCAGGACCCACGTCTGGGCATACCTGGCGCACTTAGGGCGAGAAAGCAAAAGACACACAATTGATGGACAGAATGCAGAACAAATCAAAACATTCACCCCCAGTAAAGAGATCTGGGTTAAATCCATCATTCTTTTGCTCACCATGCCACCCCAGTTTAGACCTGGCCATATGCAAATCAGTCTTGACCCTGTGCCTCATGGGAACAGTCCAGCCCGAACTGCCAAGCCAGGTCCTCCGTGGACCGGAAACAAGCATCGTAGGACCGGTTTCGGGGTTTCACCCCTCTTCAGCCAGGATAGCTTGATTCCAGTGGCACAGTGAGCCCAGGACCCAAGTTTGGGCATACCTGGCGCACTTAGGGCGAGAAAGCAAAAGACACACAATTGATGGACGGAATGCAGAACAAATCAAAACATTCACCCCCAGTCAAGAGATCTGGGTAAAATCCATTATTCTTTTGCTCACCATGCCACCCCAGTTTAGACATGGCCATATGCAAATCAGTCTTGACCCTGTACCTCATGGGAACAGTCCAGCCCGAACTGCCAAGCCAGGTCCTCCCTGGACCGGAAACAAGCATCGTAGGACCGGTTTCGGGGTTTCACCCCTCTTCAGCCAGGATAGCTTGATTCCAGTGGCACAGTGAGCCCAGGACCCACGTCTGGGCATACCTGGCGCACTTAGGGCGAGAAAGCAAATGACACACAATTGATGGACGGAATGCAGAACAAATCAAAACATTCACCCCCAGTCAAGAGATCTGGGTTAAATCCATCATTCTTGTGCTCACCATGCCACCCCAGTTTAGACCTGGCCATATGCAAATCAGTCTTGACCCTGTGCCTCATGGGAACAGTCCAGCCCGAACTGCCAAGCCAGGTCCTCCCTGGACCGGAAACAAGCATCGTAGGACCGGTTTCGGGGTTTCACCCCTCTTCAGCCAGGATAGCTTGATTCCAGTGGCACAGTGAGCCCAGGACCCACGGCTGGGCATACCTGGCGCACTTAGGGCGAGAAAGCAAAAGACACACAATTGATGGACGGAATGCAGAACAAATCAAAACTTTCACCCCCAGTCAAGAGATCTGGGCTAAATCCATCATTCTTTTGCTCACCATGCCACCCCAGTTTAGACCTGGCCATATGCAAATCAGTCTTGACCCTGTGCCTCATGGGAACAGTCCAGCCCGAACTGCCAAACATTGGACATATACTTTTAACTTTTACATGGTCTGGTAGTGAAAAAGTCTTTACTTAATTTTCCACTACTGCTAAGCCTACCTCTTCCATAGGATAACGTTGGGTTGACTCATTACATTTAATGTGTGAACATAAAGCCTCCCCTAAGGTAGACCCTAAACAGCCCAAAGGGCAGGGTGCAGTGTATTTAAAACATTGGACATATACTTTTAACTTTTACATGGTCTGGTAGTGAAAAAGTCTTTACTTAATTTTCGTTTTCAATTGGGAGCAGGTAGGAATGTCCAGTTTGGTGAGCAAAAAGAATTACAATTTGAAGCACTCTTTAATGGTAAAGTTGGATTTTAAGTCGCAATTCTAAAAATGCTACTTTTAGAAGGTTGGCATTCAGTCGGCCCAACCATTTGGTGTCTGCTGCCTGTATCCTGGGTCACATGAGGTGTAGCTGTAGTTGGTCTTTTTGTAATGCTCTGAGACAGTGAAACAAAGAGCCATAGGTGTTGGAAGAATGGGCCATCTCTGACTTGATGAGGGGGAGGAGCCGACACCCTCTCAAATTGCACATCACAAAGGCTCTGCCTGAGCACACTCACAAAGGGTTTGACTCTAGTATCTTGTGGTCCCAGACAGTCTCGGGCCAGGGTAGGCAAACATGAAATTCCAAACACCTCTGGGGGTGAAAACCTCCAGAACCCTATCCTACTTCAAAGTGGGCACCAGGTTTAAATGTTGGACCCTCAGACCCAACTCTTTGGTACATCTCTTCACCTGAGGAAGACTCAGAAGGACTGCTGTGCTGTTCTGCAATAAGGGCTGCTATTCTCTTGCCCTGCTGTCCTGCTGCCTGAGTGAAATGGACTATAACTTCATCCTGAAGCCAGGACCACCAGTGACTCCAAGGGCCTCCTGACTAGAGCCTCAAGCACAGAGGACAACAGCCACCTTGAATCCAACATCTGGACTCTGTCTGCTGTGAGTCCAACCTCCCAAGTGGTGCCACCCTAGTCCTGGATCCTTGAAAGTGGGCCTGAAGGTGATGTTCCAGCCCAGAGGTGGCTCTGTGAGCAGAGCCGATACAGCGTGATGCATCTCTTCACAACCACTTCAGAACAGCAATAGCACAATGCATCCCCGAAGGAGAACCACGCATCGCAGCCCAAAGTCTCCTCAGAACCACCACTGTGCAATTCATCTTCGACGAAGGCCTTCCCATTATAAGCCCCTCATCGACAGCATCCATGATGACGATGCAGGATTCCACATTGCAAGCCCTGCAACTTCTTTGAAACCAGCTCGTATGTGATGCATCTTCACCACCAATCTTGGCTTGGCAAGCCTCTTGTAGACAGCACCATTTATGGTGATGTAGGACCTTGCAGCTCCTCGAAACCGCTGCTGCATGACATATCCTCGATTCGGGATATTGCAATGCTCCACAACCAAGGTCTAAGGCCTCGTGTTCAGCAGGCCTACCATGGTCTCTGTATGCGGCCCGTGCTCCATCATAGTAGGCCTGAACTTATGACTTCATCTCAGTCTGGCACAACCAGATAACCACAGTCAGCACTTTGTGCTTCTAGGGACTATTTTCACTTAAATCTTTAGAATTGTGGGGGTGTGGTCTCGCCGGTGGCAAGATGACTGCACCTTGAGCGAACTCTACCGAATGGATGAGAATTATCTGGCATTGTCCTGATTCAGTGCCCGCCAAAGTGGCTTGAAACACCAGCCTGCGGTGTGGGGCACTCCGCTGCCTGACCCGGTCTTTTTGCAAAAGCGTAGCTGCAAGGAAAAGCAAATAAACGGCAAACTCTGCGGTGGCTCGCCGGATCTGGTAGACCGCGTGGATGCTGCAGCTGGCTGAGCGGTGTGCTGAGGTGACGACTGCAGAACAGTTTTTGCCGACTGGTGCCGGCTGCACCTATCCTGCCTGTGCAGACCCCCCGGTCCAGGGAAGGCATGGCTTGGCAGTTCGGGCTGGACTGTTCCCATGAGGCACAGGGTCAGACTGATTTGCATATGGCCATGTATGAACTGGGGTGGCAGAGTGGGCTAAAGAATGGTGATGGATCAAACCCAGATCTGTTGACTGGGTGTGAGTGTTTGATTGGTTCTGATGCTCCGTCCATCACCACCCCCTTTTGTACCGCTTTGTTCGCCATAAGTTGGCAGGGTATGCTCAGACGTGAGTCCCTTGCTCACTTTGCCACTGAATTCAAGCCACCCTGGCTGAAGACGGCTGAAATGCCGGAAACCGGTCCTAGGAAGCTTGTTTCCGGTCCAGGGAAGGCATGACTTGGCAGTTCGGGCTGGACTGTTCCCATGAGGCACAGGGTCAGACTGATTTACATATGGCCATGTCTGAACTGGGGTGGCAGAGTGGGCTAAAGAATGGTGATGGATCAAACCCAGATCTGTTGACTGGGTGTGAGTGTTTGATTGGTTCTGATGCTCCGTCCATCACCACCCCCTTTTGTACCGCTTTGTTCGCCATAAGTTGGCGGGGTATGCTCAGACGTGAGTCCCTTGCTCACTTTGCCACTGGATTCAAGCAAGCCTGGCTGAAGATGGCTGAAATGCCAGAAACCGGTCCTAGGAAGCTTGTTTCCGGTCCAGGGAAGGCATGGCTTGGCAGTTCGGGCTGGACTGTTCCCATGAGGCACAGGGTCAGACTGATTTGCATATGGCCATGTTGTGGAAACATGGATTTTCCTGGTCAGTTATGTCCCCTATCTTGGACCCCAACGGTTCTATGTGCATGTCGCAAGTACACGTATGTTCCCTCCAGTTCCAGTATTGATGACGCAAACACATGCGTGTACACCGTCAACATGTCCTCTGCCAGATCCGCCATGAATAGGCCGGATATTCCATTCTTAAATATGAAAGGCCACCGGCTTTATATGGTTCACTTATGCCACTTTTCAGTCCAGGCAAGTAGGCCCCTGATTCTGTCATCAAACTCTTCTTGCCTTCTGCCTCTAAAAGCTCCAGCCCGAGCCTGCATCTGTGACCATGAACTTTGTCTCATTCTCTGCGCTGCTCACGAAGCCTGACATCAGCTTACTCTCTGCCAAGAACTGTATTTCACCTTCGAATTATCTGCTTCCCCCTCAGCCGATGCATTCCTGCCTAGCAGTTTAAGTAAACATTCTTCCAGTTACCAAGCAAAAAGACCCATCTTCTCTGTCCTCATGCAAGTAATTCATAGCCTTGTTACCATGGAATATTCCTACCCCCTCGCATTCAGTGTAGACACTTAGACGCTTGTACACGCACAGTCAGTATAGAATAGATTCTGTCCGAGAGTCCTCCTTTTTGGATAACATAGTTCTTTAAACATAGGATGTTAGATATGATTTGGGATTAGGTTGACTTGACCTCCCAGACTTCTCGTCTCCACATATAGAGCTAAATGTCAAGTCCCCGTCACCCCCTAGTTACACGTCAATTACACGTCAGACTGCTGCGCGCGCATCCATGCCAAGTATTATCTTATAGATCCACCTATACATGACATCACAACCAATCATGTTTCTTTTTACTCATTATTACACCCATTTTCGGTTACGCAAACCAAACGTCAAATGTCCTTATCAATTGTTACGCCTACTGTATTCACTTCATTATAATGTATGTATTATAAAAGTTACTGCTTGTCAATAAAGTATGTACTTCACTTCCTGAACCCCCGTGGTGATGGAACTTGAGGCATCCGATTATAATCGCTTATTGGAATAAAGCCCATTCCGAACCTCTAATATCACGGATTCTGCCTCTCATTTTACTGAGCTATTTTATAATGTTTCTGTACCAAATTCAGTCCCGGTAAAGGAGAAATATTTACCACATGATGGCGCCCGAACAGGGACACTTTCTCATCTCACGCGCCGGCGGTGTGTTGCAGGCCCGGTCTCCTGCCACAGCTGGACGGACAATAACGCGTACCAGCAGGATTTCCTGTATCTCCCTCCGGTCAAGCGGGGGCGACTGAGACTGCAATCAACACCCAGACGAGGCGGTGAGAAGTGCGAAGTATCCCGACCAGAGCCTAGCTGAGAGAGCAAGATCCGAGGTATACAGAGACCCACCAGTCCGAAGTCAAGCCCAGTGTTCAAGTTCAAGTTACTGAGGCCTTCCGCTTCCGAAGCTACCCGGTGAGTACCATTGCTGGGGAGGCATTTCTGACGTGCACATAGGTTGTGCCGGTCAAGACGGGTTTGGGTACACAAATCCGGTCTGCACTGTTTTAGCAGTGTATCTGTACTGTTTAGCAGTATATCAAGTATTCCGAAGTATTCCGAAGTGTCTAGTTATTGTCTAGTTATTGTCGAGAATTAAGCTTGGTGATTAGTTATGCAGACGATCATCATTGTTGTTTCAGTTAATGATTTAATGTTAAATGTTTAAAGTGTTTAAGTATGTTCTGAATATCGTGGTATGAATGACTGTTCATTATCGTGTTTATTGTATTAAGTCTGTTCAAATTCAAGTATCAGGTCAAAATCAAGTATAAGGTCAGTTCTCAATATGCCGCTCTTTTCGAAATTAAGACAGATCACTACCAGAAAAGGGGTTCTCGAAGAAGCCGTCCCTATTCCTCCTAGGGACACTCCAGGGCACTTTATGTATCACAAACATGGCTTAGACGCTATATTATTTCTTGATTTATGGGTAGACTATACCAAGGGATTACCAGAAAGTCAAAGGTGGCCCACAGCGGGGACCTGGGATGCAGAGTGCATCATGAAAGTCGAGGAAGAGTTATGGAAAAGAAAAGTCAGACAGTCACAGAAAGACGCCGTTGAATTATGGCGTAAAGAATCACATAGACGAACAGAAAAAGCACGTAGACAGGAGGAGAAGAGTAAAGAGAATTCCAATAAAGTTCGAGAGAATCTATTAATTGAGGAAGGTATCCGAGTAAAATCAGAACAAGTAGACAGACAAAGAAATGCCCTTATGAATGGTATGTATCCTCTCCTGGCCGAAGGATTACCTAATGTCTTTTCCAGAGACACCAAAAGACTTGCCAACCCCATTGTTCCCAATAAAGGTACATCCTAAGGGGCATCCTAGAACCGCAGAAGATGTTTTTCTTTCCTCATATTTAGATGACGCAGCTCCCGAGTATGCTAACTCTGCCCTACATAGACCGCATACCAGGGAGGTTCAACGCCAAGATCCAGTACCCGTATCCCTGCAGCAACAAATCGAGTCACAAGTTCCGGCAAGCACATCTGTTTCTGTACCCGCTCCTACAGCTACTTCTATGGCTGTGTCCACACCTGTAGTTGCTGTGTCACGTTCGACGAATCCTTTTACACCCGACGCCCCAGATGGGGCCGCGGGAGGAGCTACCAATGTCTTTTCTACGCCACCCAGAATAAATAAACTTACTTTTCAAGAGTCAGCGCATTCACGTACACCCAAACTCCTTAGTACCCGTACGCTTAAGGAACTTCTTATAGACTGTAGATATGACCCGGTGCCTGGAAAGGAGGACGAAATGACCCTAGCATCATTGCGTATCAGACGAGCCGCAGTGTATTTAGCGAAGTTACCAGGAATGACTGCGCATCTAGATAATATATATCATTTTGTCCAAACAGGGCGAGATCCAGAATGTATTTACAGAGCTATGGAATACCAGAAAGTAGAGATACAGGGGGAACTGTTACGTTTCCTCATAAACTGTGTGATCAGAAATCAAGACCGACCGGGGGTAGACCCGGAAGCCATGAAAAGTCTTACAAGATGGAGCCAGAATATATCGGAAGGGAGACATGATAAACAAAACTGTATAATAGCCATGTGCCGAAAGATCCGTAAAGAAATAGAACGCCTACACGAAGAGCGATTAGAGGTAGACGAGTTCGAACAAAACGAGGAAGAAGGGTCAGGACTGCCCACAGGACAGTCGGACACCATAGCCTATGTAGGAAGAGGAAGATCTTGTAATAGGAGTAAGACTAGATATCACACTGACTCAATACATCCGATATGTCCAGATAATAACAGAAATTTTCAAATACCTATAATTAACATAAGGTCTAACGAGCATTCGTTCCAAACCGCCGACAAACTACTACAAGAACGAAGGGGTTATCATTTCCTCGATTCTATGGATGAACAAGATTTAGCCAGGGCAGCTGTCCATTGGGTGGACAGTCCCGGAAAATATAGTGATGATACAGTAGTACGCACATTTTTGAATCTTACCCCAGATGAACAAAGGTTAGCTGGGATTTATATGATTCAACAACTCATTATACTATATCGGAGTCAGCATTCGGACCCTGGTCCCTTGCCTGACATACTGACTGAATTACTTATGAATAAATGGAGAGGTCCAGGTACTGAATTAATTAAAGAAATTCTAGAATCAAGAAAGCAGTATATTCTTTTTGTATGTTCAGAACATGTTCCATTGTCTGTCAAGGAAAGAACTACGTATCACATAGATAGACAGAATCCCTTACGAGAAGTGCACCCAATAAAGGGTGAGGACAACGAGTTTAAACGCGTATTTGTATATACGCCTATATCGAAAATAGAATTGTTAGAAATGAAGAAAGTAGTACCCAGTCATGACAAAGACCCAGCGGGGTTTCACCGAGAAATTAAAGACATGTTACTCATGGGAGAATATACCTACCCCGACATTATGACAATATTAAAGGTGTTGATGCCTGCTGGCATTTATGAGAAACTCAAGGAAAAAGAGTGGGAGGTAGGTGATCAAAAGATAGAATGGTCAGCATTAGAAGCAGAAGAAAGGGCCCGAGGTCCAGGTTCGGGGCTTGGGGACAAAACTAAGGCATTACCAGGACTACTAGTACAGGTACTGCCACGTTTATTAACTACGAAAAAGGAAGATTGGGGTACAATTTCAGCCTGTAAACAGAAGCAAGACGAAGACACTAGTGATTACTATGCCCGTTTTGAAAAATGTTTTGGTATAAATAGTGGCATAAAAGCAAGTAGCGAATCATACCCACATCTGTTTGTAACAAAATTAGTAGAAAATGCTCTGCCCCCAGTAAAGAATAGAGTATTAAAATTCGAGAGTACCTGGCAAGGTAACACTCCAACACAAATGTTACAAATGTTACAGTACCACCACAATAGAATTAAAGAGGAACAAGAACATGAACACAGACGCATGAAAGACACAAAAATGAAAATGCTAGTTTCCCAGACAGTTCCAGCTGAAGGACATAAAAAGGGTATGACACATTCCGATTCAGCAGGACCTGTAAAGGGGACATGCAATTATTGTAAAAAGCCAGGCCATTACGTACACGATTGTCCAGTTTTAAAACATAATATCGCCATAGGTAAAACACAAGAAAGATCACGGCCACTAAGACAAGATCAGAATGAACAAGGAGCTATGCAGCATGCCCAGGCCATGCCAGCCTCACAACAGCCAATACAGTTTGTGCCAGCTGGACCACCGTTGCCTGCTGCTGCCACACAGACGACAACACGACAAATGTATCAGACCGCACAGTATGAATATCCCGAGTATCAGCGTTACGCATGAACAAGCCTAGAGAGGGAAGTTGACTTACCCCTTATCGAGATTCCTGTAGATCAAGAAGGACCTTATGTACATAGTAAATTATTAGGTCAAGATAGAAAATTTTTACTCGATACAGGGGCAAGCCGAACAACTATAAAACGTAGTGAAGTTCCAGGGGCACCCCTCTCAGGCTCACAGAATATTTCCCTGGGTTTTTCAGGAAAACCTATTGTTAATGAAGTGTCACAGCCTTTGCCACTTACGATAGGACCTCTGACCCGAACTACAGATTTACTGCTTACTAAATCATGTCCAGAAAACTTGTTAGGAATAAAAACGTTGAAAGCCCTAGGAGCCATAATATGTTGTTCTCCGGAAGGAGTAAGGTTGTTTTTACGTGATTTTAAAGGTCACTATGTATCTAGAGACATGGATCCCCGACTGCAGACTTTACCTACACACCTATGGGCACAAGGCCCTACTGATGTTGGTTGCATGAATATTACACCATATCGAGTCACACTAAAGGCAGGAGTGGTGCTACCACGAATGCGACAATACAAGTTACCACCAGATGCTGTAGTGGCTTTACTACAAATCATTGACGAGCTCATTGCCCAAGGAGTAGTTGTGGAAACAGACTCCAATATATGTAATTCACCGACAATACCGATTCTTAAACGAACAGATCCTACAGCGCCGCCAGTATATCGATTGGTTATTGATCTGCGCGAATTAAACAAATGCATTGTGCCACAATTCCCTGTGGTCCCAGATATCTCGTCATTACTGACAGCCATTGATTCCGAAGCGACATTCTTTACTGTAATTGATCTCAAAAACGCCTTTTTCAGCGTCCCAATAGATCAGGAAAGCCAATATTTGTTCGGATTTAGTTTAAATGGGCGTAGCTTTAAATTCACACGCGCACCTCAAGGATTTACAGAAAGCCCCAGCATCTATAGCCAAGCACTGAAACGAGAACTTGACAGTATCCACATACCAGTCAACACTGCTTTGCTTCAATATGTCGATGATCTGCTGATTACCGCAAGAAGCGAACCTGAATGTGAGAAAGCATCACTGACAGTTTTACAATTTCTGGCCGAAAAAGGGCACAAGGTGTCCCCTTCTAAGCTGCAATTCTGTGTCCAGCAAGTTGTTTATCTTGGACACTCGCTGGACAAGGAGGGAAGGCAGCTTACACCCGACCGTATTCAGTTAATAGCTAACATGCCAATACCCAAGACACAAAAGGAGGTACGGGCTTTCATAGGCCTCACTTCATATTGTAGGCAGTGGATCCCTCAGTATGCATTTCTAGCAAAACCACTCATTCAATTGACAACACAGGAGGCAGCCACATCGACTGTTCTCCCTTGGACTCAGGAACACACACAAGCTTTTGAAAGCCTAAAGAAAGCTTTATGTCAAGCACCCGTTTTAGCAACGCCATGTTACAAAAAACAGTTTACACTCTTTGTTACAGAACGCGAAGGTACTGCTTTGTCAGTACTCACACAGGATCAAGCAGGAGCACACAAACCATGTGCCTATTTCTCTAGTACATTAGATCCCGTAGCTCAGGCTCTGCCTGCGTGCCTGAAATCAGTAGCAGCGACAGCTTTAGCAATCAGACAAAGCGATGCCATAGTGTTAGGACATCCATTGACAGTTCAAGTACCCCACGCAGTAGAGGTTCTTGTAAATAGAACGCAAACACAACACTTGACTATAGCGCGACTTACAGGATATGAACTTACATTGTTTCAGCCACATATAGAAATAAGACGCTGTAACACATTGAATCCGGCCACACTTTTGCCAGTAACCGGAACAGACCCACTAGCCCATGACTGTATTGAAGTTATTACTGTAACGACAAAACCCAGACAAGACTTGACCGATGTTCCATTGTCAGATCCAGACTTGACATTTTATGTCGATGGTTCATGCATGAGAACAAGTACAGGAGAGTTAGTAGCCGCTTATGCAGTCACAACAGATACTGAAGTCATTGAAACTAATCGTATAAATACTTTGTCAGCTCAAGCCACAGAGCTCATCGCTCTGACGCAAGCCTGTATTCAAGCCACGAATAAAAAAGTCAACATATACACTGATTCACGTTATGCATTCGGAGTTGTACATGACTTCGGCGTGCTGTGGCGAGAGAGAGGTTATTTAACTTCCCACGGTGCCCACATTCAGCACGGACCCCTCATTCACGCATTATTAAATGCAATACATCTACCCACTGAAATATCAATTATGAAATGTAAGGCCCATACGAAGGTTACTGATATCATTTCCCAAGGCAATGATCTAGCCGACAGAACAGCTAAACTGACTGCTCAAGCTCAGACCCCCGACATGACAAAGACAATAGTCCCGACACCGACACATTGTATGACCGTTAAAGATCCTACTCTTGACGTAATTGACATACAGACACATGCTACACCAGACGAAATAAAGAAATGGACCGAGTTAGGAGGGATCCAAACGGACCAAGGATGGATGATGAAGGAAAGGTCTGTATGGTTCCTTCCTGATTCAATGGTCCAAGTCGTAATCAACACTATACATAGTCCGGCACATCTAGGAGAAAAAGCTATGCTAGACAGCATTCAACACATTTGGTTCAATAAACATTTACGAGCAGCAGCAAAACAAAAGGTCCGTACCTGTATGATCTGTTGCCAGTTCAACCCAGGAAAAAGTGTTCCCGTAGAACAGGGTGGATTTCATCCTCCTGATCACCCTTTTGAAGTCCTACAGATGGATTATATCCAGATGGAACGATGTCGAGGATTCAAATATGTTCTCGTAGTTGTCTGCGCTCTGTCCCGTTGGACAGAGGCGTACCCGGTTTCAGATTACACGGCCCCGACTACTGCCAAACAGTTGGTTCGAGAATTCTTCCCACGATACGGTTTACCACGTGTTGTCTACTCAGATAACGGCCAGCCGTTCTCATCCGAATTAATGAAACACGTTTCACTTCTGCTAGGATATCAGTGGAAATTCCACTGTGTCCGACATCCCGAGGCAGCAGGTCTCGTAGAAAGACATAATCAGACACTGAAAATCAGACTGTCCAAAATATGCAGAGAGAAAGGGGTCGACTGGATAGTAGCATTACCAGTTGCACTTTTTTATATGAGAATGGTAGCACACTCTAGAACAGGGCTATCCCCGTATGAGGTGATCTTCGGTAGACCACCGAATATGTGGGGGACGCCTATACCACGCAAAATAACTGATATTGACTGTAATATGCTGACAGATTACTTGGCTTCCTTGATGTCTGCACTACAATCTTCTCGTTCACAGGTAGCTGCAGCCTTTCCCGACAACACTGAGGTGAAACCCCATGACGTGGTTCCGGGGGATCTTGTCTTTGTGAGAAATTTCGACCGAAAGACTCAACTGGAGCCCAGGTGGAAAGCACCCAAGTTGGTCCTGTTGACCACAAGAACAGCCGTGAAGATCGAGGGCCGCAAGGGCTGGATTCATTCAAACCACATCAAGAAATTTCATGGACTATCTTCGGATATAGACATTGTGCCCTGCACTCCCTCACAGACTGATACAAAGCTTTCTTTTGTTGAACCGAACAAATCTGAAAATTACAAACTAAAGCTTAGGCCCACCAAGTCGAGCAATTTGATTGTTTAAGTCCTCTCCAAGGTGAAGCGGTTGAATTGTCTCTGACATGTATCCCTTGGACCTGAGTAGAGAAAATACCCGAAAAATGTTGAAACGACAGGCGTATTGTAAATCACTGCGTAGCCACTGCATAGTGACATTATTAATTTTGTTTTTATTGAGTCTTTTAATAATTATTACAAGTATGTTGTTGCACATATATTACCCTATTTCTAGACATGTTTATAATGTTGCTGCTGAACATTCTTTTAGTGACTTACCTCCGCATGAATTGTCTTATAGACTTGCGCTGCGCAATAACACTTTCATTAGTATGTTACATCATTCCCATCAGACTAGTAACGCCACCAATTGTTGGGTGTGTGGCCGACTCCCTCCCTACCAGAATTATGAAGGAGTCCTGCCTTTCTTTCCACATCCATTTACACATAATGGCTCCTGTGGAGCATGGTTTAGTTTAATTAATTCCATAGACTCAGACACAGCAGTTTACCAAGACCATTGGATATGGGGAAACCTGAACCTAGTTTTATTCAAAGTCTGTTACCCTGACAAGGAGGGTCGCCCCAAAGGAACAGGAACTGATCTAGAAAATGAAGTATATGGATTAGGTAATTTTACACCTAATCTCATGATTCTAAATGTCGTATCCGAAGTTGAGCTAGTCTTACCCACCATGTCAGTATTCCCAGCAAAAGGTGAATTATGTGTAAGAAAGGTTGGTTCCATACATATGGGCCACAGTCAATGCACTACTACCGTAGAATTCAGTGACCAAGGCAAATCTTCATTCAGAGCTTCTCGCCACTCCTACTTTATATGTGGTCAGACTGCATATATGCGTCTACCCCTAGATTGGGATGGTACCTGCTACATTGCATTCCTTTTGCCACCTGTTTTCCTAGCTCCTCCTGATTATTACAGAAATATTCATTTAGTACGCAACAGAAAACGGAGAGATCTCCCCATTGTCGATTACACTGAGACGGCATGGGACAAGTATGTAGATTTTAATAAAGGCATCTTTCCCTATATAGGTACTGTTACTAATAGTAAGCTGATACGTAGATTAACTAGAACCCTTGAAGCAGTAGTGAATGAGACTATTTCCGCCTTAGGCAATTTAACGGAAGAGCAGTCTGCTATGCGGATTGTTGTGCTTCAAAATCGTCTTGTCCTTGACGTCATCCTGGCTGATAGGGGCGGAGCTTGTAGGGTCATCGGATCAAGCTGTTGCGTATTCATACCAGAAAATTCGCCATCTGTATATAAAGCCATCACTCGCCTTCATAAGATTGTAAGCCAGATACACCAGAACCCAGGCACTTGGACTTGGTCCAGTTGGTTTTGGAATGCGGTATCAGCCTGGGGATGGAGAGTTCTATCCTTCCTAGGTATTGGCCTTCTCATACTATTCAGTTGCTGTCTATGTCTACAATGTGGACCAGCGATTTGTGGTCTGTGTGCCACATCGTGTATCCCACATCAAGATTTTCATTCAAGATCCCGGAAGAAGAAAGAAGAACAAATGATGCTATATGAACAGATCAATGGATTGATGAAGATTGATATCTCTTGAAGGGCAAGTAGGGGACAAGGAGGGAATGTGGAAACATGGATTTTCCTGGTCAGTTATGTCCCCTATCTTGGACCCCAACGGTTCTATGTGCATGTCGCAAGTACACGTATGTTCCCTCCAGTTCCAGTATTGATGACGCAAACACATGCGTGTACACCGTCAACATGTCCTCTGCCAGATCCGCCATGAATAGGCCGGATATTCCATTCTTAAATATGAAAGGCCACCGGCTTTATATGGTTCACTTATGCCACTTTTCAGTCCAGGCAAGTAGGCCCTGATTCTGTCATCAAACTCTTCTTGCCTTCTGCCTCTAAAAGCTCCAGCCCGAGCCTGCATCTGTGACCATGAACTTTGTCTCATTCTCTGCGCTGCTCACGAAGCCTGACATCAGCTTACTCTCTGCCAAGAACTGTATTTCACCTTCGAATTATCTGCTTCCCCCTCAGCCGATGCATTCCTGCCTAGCAGTTTAAGTAAACATTCTTCCAGTTACCAAGCAAAAAGACCCATCTTCTCTGTCCTCATGCAAGTAATTCATAGCCTTGTTACCATGGAATATTCCTACCCCCTCGCATTCAGTGTAGACACTTAGACGCTTGTACACGCACAGTCAGTATAGAATAGATTCTGTCCGAGAGTCCTCCTTTTTGGATAACATAGTTCTTTAAACATAGGATGTTAGATATGATTTGGGATTAGGTTGACTTGACCTCCCAGACTTCTCGTCTCCACATATAGAGCTAAATGTCAAGTCCCCGTCACCCCCTAGTTACACGTCAATTACACGTCAGACTGCTGCGCGCGCATCCATGCCAAGTATTATCTTATAGATCCACCTATACATGACATCACAACCAATCATGTTTCTTTTTACTCATTATTACACCCATTTTCGGTTACGCAAACCAAACGTCAAATGTCCTTATCAATTGTTACGCCTACTGTATTCACTTCATTATAATGTATGTATTATAAAAGTTACTGCTTGTCAATAAAGTATGTACTTCACTTCCTGAACCCCCGTGGTGATGGAACTTGAGGCATCCGATTATAATCGCTTATTGGAATAAAGCCCATTCCGAACCTCTAATATCACGGATTCTGCCTCTCATTTTACTGAGCTATTTTATAATGTTTCTGTACCAAATTCAGTCCCGGTAAAGGAGAAATATTTACCACAATGTCTGAACTGGGGTGGCAGAGTGGGCTAAAGAATGGTGATGGATCAAACCCAGATCTGTTGACTGGGTGTGAGTGTTTGATTGGTTCTGATGCTCCGTTCATCACCACCCCCTTTTGTACCGCTTTGTTCGCCATAAGTTGGCAGGGTATGCTCAGACGTGAGTCCCTTGCTCACTTTGCCACTGGATTCAAGCAAGCCTGGCTGAAGACGGCTGAAATGCCAGAAACCGGTCCTAGGAAGCTTGTTTCCGGTCCAGGGAAGGCATGGCTTGGCAGTTCGGGCTGGACTATTCCCATGAGGCACAGGGTCAGACTGATTTGCATATGGCCATGTCTGAACTGGGGTGGCAGAGTGGGCTAAAGAATGGTGATGGATCAAACCCAGATCTGTTGACTGGGTGTGAGTGTTTGATTGGTTCTGATGCTCCGTCCATCACCACCCCCTTTTGTACCGCTTTGTTCGCCATAAGTTGGCAGGGTATGCTCAGACATGAGTCCCTTGCTCACTTTGCCACTGGATTCAAGCAAGCCTGGCTGAAGACGGCTGAAATGCCAGAAACCGGTCCTAGGAAGCTTGTTTCCGGTCCAGGGAAGGCATGGCTTCGCAGTTCGGGCTGGACTGTTCCCATGAGGCACAGGGTCAGACTGATTTGCATATGGCCATGTCTGAACTGGGGTGGCAGTGGGCTAAAGAATGGTGATGGATCAAACCCAGATCTGTTGACTGGGTGTGAGTGTTTGATTGGTTCTGATGCTCCGTCCATCACCACCCCCTTTTGTACCGCTTTGTTCGCCATAGTTGGCAGGGTATGCTCAGACGTGAGTCCCTTGCTCACTTTGCCACTGGATTCAAGCAAGCCTGACTGAAGACAGCTGAAATGCCAGACACCGGTCCTAGGAAGCTTGTTTCCGGTCCAGGGAAGGCATGGCTTGGCAGTTCGGGCTGGACTGTTCCCATGAGGCACAGGGTCAGACTGATTTGCATATGGCCATGTCTGAACTGGGGTGGCAGAGTGGGCTAAAGAATGGTGATGGATCAAACCCAGATCTGTTGACTGGGTGTGAGTGTTTGATTGGTTCTGATGCTCCCTCCATCACCACCCCCTTTTGTACCGCTTTGTTCTCCATAAGTTGGCAGGGTATGCTCAGACGTGAGTCCCTTGCTCACTTTGCCACTGGATTCAAGCAAGCCTGGCTGAAGACGGCTGAAATGCCAGAAACCGGTCCTAGGAAGCTTGTTTCCGGTCCAGGGAAGGCATGGCTTGGCAGTTCGGGCTGGACTGTTCCCATGAGGCACAGGGTCAGACTGATTTGCATATGGCCATGTCTGAACTGGGGTGGCAGAGTGGGCTAAAGAATGGTGATGGATCAAACCCAGATCTGTTGACTGGGTGTGAGTGTTTGATTGGTTCTGATGCTCCGTCCATCACCACCCCCTTTTGTACCGCTTTGTTCTCCATAAGTTGGCAGGGTATGCTCAGACGTGAGTCCCTTGCTCACTTTGCCACTGGATTCAAGCAAGCCTGGCTGAAGACGGCTGAAATGCCAGAAACCGGTCCTAGGAAGCTTGTTTCCGGTCCAGGGAAGGCATGGCTTGGCAGTTCGGGCTGGACTGTTCCCATGAGGCACAGGGTCAGACTGATTTGCATATGGCCATGTCTGAACTGGGGTGGCAGAGTGGGCTAAAGAATGGTGATGGATCAAACCCAGATCTGTTGACTGGGTGTGAGTGTTTGATTGGTTCTGATGCTCCGTCCATCACCACCCCCTTTTGTACCGCTTTGTTCGCCATAAGTTGGCAGGGTATGCTCAGACGTGAGTCCCTTGCTCACTTTGCCACTGAATTCAAGCAAGCCTGGCTGAAGACGGCTGAAATGCCAGAAACCGGTCCTAGGAAGCTTGTTTCCGGTCCAGGGAAGGCATGGCTTCGCAGTTCGGGCTGGACTGTTCCCATGAGGCACAGGGTCAGACTGATTTGCATATGGCCATGTCTGAACTGGGGTGGCAGAGTGGGCTAAAGAATGGTGATGGATCAAACCCAGATCTGTTGACTGGGTGTGAGTGTTTGATTGGTTCTGATGCTCCGTCCATCACCACCCCCTTTTGTAAGGCCTCATGTTCAGCAGGCCTACCATGGTCTCTGTATGCGGCCCGTGCTCCATCATAGTAGGCCTGAACTTATGACTTTCACTCAGTCTGGCACAACCAGATAACCACAGTCAGCACTTTGTGCTTCTAGGGACTATTTTCACTTAAATCTTTAGAATTGCGGGGGTGTGGTCTCGCCGGTTTCAAGATGACTGCACCTTGAGCGAACTCTACCGAACGGATGAGAATTATCTGGCATTGTCCTGATTCAGTGCCCGCCAAAGTGGCTTGAAACACCAGCCTGCGGTGTGGGGCACTCCGCTGCCTGACCCGGTCTTTTTGCAAAAGCGTAGCTGCAAGGAAAAGCAAATAAACGGTAAACTCTGCGGTGGCTCGCCGGACCTGGTAGACTGCGTGGATGCTGTAGCTGGCTGAGCGGTGTGCTGAGGTGACGACTGCAGAACAGTTTTTGCCGACTGGTGCCGGCTGCACCTATCCTGCCTGTGCAGACCCCCATGGGCGCCGGGAGATAAGTGAGCCCTGGGGGGGGGGGGGCGATGACGGTGGCTATACGATCCTGTGTGTAGCCTCGTGGTGTGGGATCCTGACTGGGCTTGGCACACCTTACCCGATCTACGTGAGTGCAGCCATGAGCGGAAAGATAGGCCCTGCCTCCTTGTCGCTGTTTCTGGCCTACCTCCATCAACACCTGAGGGCCCCTTCCCGACTAGGGGTGGGGGCTTTCTGGCCGCCAGAACAAAGACATTCCCAGCCGCCTGTGTTGCATGGCTTTGCTGCCTCCCCCCATAACGCTGACGTGGAGGGGGCTCTCCGGCCTGCTTTGGAGCGGCAGTGTAGTGACCCCTTTGGAGTTTACCATTCGCGGAAAGGATAACCGCGATAACCTGCAGGCAGCTCAATGGCCTCCCCCTGGGCCAGCACGGTGCTGATTTCTGATGAGCTGCTAGACCTGCCTGTAACATACAACGAGCGGTTCATTGGGGGGTGCCCGGCTACGAGCAGAAGGACATTTGCGTCCTGCCTGCTGAGTGGGACTCTGCTCTTTTCCCCCTGAATTGGCAGACTGTAGGTGAGCTTTCTGGCCCAATTAAAATTTGCTCCTAATCAGCTGCTGGGGCTTGCTGGCCAGTGCAACGGGAGCTCAGGAACACTATCCTCAGAGTCTGCCTGGTGGTGAGGGATCACTGCATCTGGGCTTGGGCAGAGTAAAAAACCGCTGCATGCTTTGGGCCTAGGAGCAGCATAGCAGGCCAGAGCTTCTGGCTACACGGGGGTCTGCGCCCTGAAGTACCCCATGCTTTGTTGGAAAGACATGCCCTTGGTCGAAATGGGGAAAACTGACCAGAGGCAGCCTACACTGAACTTTGAGGGCAGACGAACAGGCCGTGGCGGCGCTGCGCAGCAAGATGCTGGTGATAAGGCTACACAAACAGAAGCTCCTATTGTACAGGACAATGACATTAAATCATTACTTCTGGAAGTAAAAACCATCCTGAAGACCATTGACTCTAAAATCGATCATCTGGCACTGCGCCTAGATCAGGTCAAACAAAGTGTTGACTCCCATGATAACCGAATCACGCACTTTGAGGCACGAGTGTCAGATGCTGATGACTCCAGTGCTGAGACACAACAGCGCCTGCTCAAGATGGACAAGATTTTGGACCTCATACGCACCAAAAATGAAGACCTCGAAGCGCGCTTCCGTTGGAACAACCTGCGCATCACGGGCATTCCGGAGACCACAGCGATGGGCAAAGTGAAGGACTACCTCGAAGTGCTGCTGTGTGAACTCTTTGGCTCGGCATTATCTGAATGCTTCTTAGTGGAGCGTGCCCACAGTTCCCTGGGGCCTCAGCCTTCTCCGGGGCTGCGGCAAGACAGATCATTGCCTGCCTCCTAAATTATTGCAACTGCGACGCCATCCTGTGAAAAGCGATAAAGATGAAAGAAGTACAACATTAGGGCAACACCTTTGCTTTTTATCTAGACTTCACCCTAATGGGCATATTCTCAATGACTTATCGCCGAGTTATCGGCACTTTAGCGCAGCAAAAGTGGCGAAAGAATTATCGCCACATTATCAAGCTTGTGCAAACTGCCGAAATCGCCAGTTTCCCAGTGATAGGAACCGCAAAAAACATTGCAACGGATGAGAGCGACAACTAACGCTAATGATATGCAGAATAGGCGTTCCCGTGCAAAAACACACGAAAACACCACTTCGCAATATTCTCAACGGCAAACCAGATCTGCGATGTGATCCAAAAACAGGCGATAAGGTGCGTTAGCAGCAGGGATTTAACACCTGCCTTTGACTGGTGTAAAGCAGGATGACTATCTGCAGTATGAAAGGGAGCCCAGCCCAGAGCCACATCTGAAGCCCAATACATGTCATGGAGACATTGATCATGCAGCTCGGAGACCCAAGAGGGCCACAACACCCACCGCCACCACCCCCATGCCCCCCTGGACCACCCGTGACTACCAACGAGGCAGTGCAAAAGAGGACAGTGGACGTTCCAAAAACGGCATGGCCCCTCAGCCACACAATAGCAGAATGTGGGGAGAGGTGGGAACCAAGTATGTAAGAAGGAGGCAAGTCACCCATGAATAAGAATGCACACAATGCCAAGTGTGGCGGTGTTTTGCTGGACAGACCTCAGTATGCAGAGCACAGACCTGTCGATTTGGACACATACTGCTGGTGTTTGCAGTGTTGTGGACAGTGGACACAACCATGTTACCTCAGGCAAATGGGGGATGGGAGCACACTGCCTCACCTCTCAGCACAGTTCGCCCCTTAGCATTGTGGTAAATGCAGTTCACAGTGATTTCTTACTTGAATTTTAACTGTAGTGGTTCACCAAAGTTGGTGCAGGTTAGTGCTGTGAATCTCTAGACACATGTGTTTCTGGATATTATCCGTCTTCAGTAGAGATAAAAAACGAAAATTCCTTCTGGGGTTGCTGGAAAGGCTGTCATAGTCTCTCAGGTCTCAGTACCTCTCTCTGGCGCACAGGTGCATCGCCAAGAGCTCGTCATCTCAGTGGCTCAAGGGAGCCTTTTCAAACAAATGGGGGATGGGAGCACACTGCCTCACCTCCCAGCACAGTTCGCCCCTTAGCATTGTGGTAAATGCAGTTCACAGTGATTTCTTACTTGAATTTTAACTGTAGTGGTTCACCAAAGTTGGTGCAGGTTGGTGCTGTGAATCTCTAGACACATGTGTTTCTGGATATTATCCGTCTTCAGTAGAGATAAAAAATGAAAATTCCTTCTGGGGTTGCTGGAAAGGCTGCCATAGTCTCTCAGGTCTCAGTACCTCTCTCTGGCGCACAGGTGCATCGCCAAGAGCTCATCAGCTCAGTGGCTCAAGGGAGCCTTTTCAAACAAATGGGGGATGGGAGCACACTGTCTAACCTCCCAGCACAGTTCGCCCCTTAGCATTGTGGTAAATGCAGTTCACAGTGATTTCTTACTTGAATTTTAGCTGTAGTGGTTCACCAAAGTTGGTGCAGGTTAGTGCTGTGAATCTCTAGACACATGTGTTTCTGGATATTATCCGTCTTCAGTAGAGATAAAAAAACAAAAATTCCTTCTGGGGTTGCTGGAAAGGCTGCCATAGTCTCTCAGGTCTCAGTACCTCTCTCTGGCGCACAGGTGCATCGCTAAGAGCTTGTCAGCTCAGTGGCTCAAGGGAGCCTTTTCAAACAAATGGGGGATGGGAGCACACTGCCTCACCTCCCAGCACATTTCGCCCCTTAGCATTGTGGTAAATGCAGTAGACAGTGATTTCTTACTTGAATTTTAGCTGTAGTGGTTCACCAAAGTTGGTGCAGGTTAGTGCTGTGAATCTCTAGACACATGTGTTTCTGTATATTATCCGTCTTCAGTAGAGATAAAAAACGAAAATTCCTTCTGGGGTTGCTGGAAAGGCTGCCATAGTCTCTCAGGTCTCAGTACCTCTCTCTGGCACACAGGTGCATCGCTAAGAGCTCGTTAGCTCAGTGGCTCAAGGGAGTCTTTTCAAACAAATGCACCAGAGAGAGGTACTGAGACCTGAGAGACTATGGCAGCCTTTCCAGCAACCCCAGAAGGAATTTTCGTTTTTTATCTCTGCTGAAGACGGATAATATCCAGAAACACATGTGTCTAGAGATTCACAGCACTAACCTGCACCAACTTTGGTGAACAACTACAGCTAAAATTCAAGTAAGAAATCACTGTGAACTGCATTTACCACAATGCTAAGGGGCGAACTGTGCTGGGAGGTGAGGCAGTGTGCTCCCATCCCCCATTTGTTTGAAAAGGCTCCCTTGAGTCACTGAGCTGACGAGCTCTTGGCGATGCACCTGTGCGTCAGAGAGAGTTACTGAGACCTGAGAGACTATGGCAGCCTTTCCAGCAACCCCAGAAGGAATTTTCGTTTTTTATCTCTACTGAAGACGGATAATATCCAGAAACACATGTGTCTAGAGATTCACAGCACTAACCTGCACCAACTTTGGTGAACCACTACAGCTAAAATTCAAGTAAGAAATCACTGTGAACTGCATTTACCACAATGCTAAGGGGCGAACTGTGCTGGGAGGTGAGGCAGTGTGCTCCCATCCCCCATTTATGTTACCTCAGGCAGTGGGTAAGACTTCGGTCAAATAGCTGTGTTGTCCCCCTGTAAACGTAAGCGGAGTGGGCTGGTCCAGCGTAAGCCGGTCCAGCGTAGGAGTGTTAATAAATAGGCCTGGGCTCTGGGCGTGGTTCACTTCTGGGATGGCCAAGGCATTTGCCAGAGTGGTGCCCCTCACCCTGCCACGAGGTCGCCGCCGTGACCGCCGGCCTCCTCAGTCAATCACTGGCATCTGTGACACAGGCCCCCAGCGGCACAGCGCCGCGGAGTTATGTCTGTGCTGACTACTGCCTTCGACCTACACTGCGGTCAGCAGGGCTCACAATTCGAATTCAGTCTTGATTAATTCATGGTGCAGGCAGGTAGGCCACAGACATTGCTACCAGTTCGGCACACCCAGACCATGCATCATCGCAGGCCGCGAACCCCTGAGCGCCTCAGGTGCCATTGACTCTGTGCACCACAAGTCAACGCCACGTGGCTGTGGGCCTCTACTGACCTCTGCCTCCGGCCTACGCTGCGGTCAGCAGGGCTCACAATTCAGATCGAGTCGCGATTGCAGATGATGCAGCCCAGTAGGCCACAGACATTGCTAACAGTGCGGCCCGCCCGGACCATGCATCAACGCTGGCCGCACACCCCCTGAGCGCCACAGGTGCCACTAACTCTGTGCACCACAACTCATGGACCCTTTATGATTGAGTTACATGCTGTGGACTGCGGACTCAACAATGTCACCTCCGGCAGTGTGGAAGACCTGGGACGATGATGATGAAGATGAGGCAGGTGTAACACACCCCACTGAAGCTGCAGCATGAATATCCCAAAGGGACACAATCATTGACAATTTCTTCACGTGAGCACGCACAGCTCTGGTGCCCCTACCTCAGTGCACCACAAGTCATAGCCCCTTCTGACTGAATATTGGGTGACCTCTGCACTTGCTCCAGCTACCTCCATGATGCTTCGCAGTTGTCCGTGTTATGTTGGTGTTTTCTCTTTCCGCTTTAACAGTGATCCCTGTTCAAGTTGTTACCAGCACCAACCACCCCCTGAGGGCTGGCTCACACTCAGCCCACGCCCATCCAGCACAGGCGTCACTGGATATGTGATCCTGGTAATAAAAAGGGGCCGGTGCACATGCCCGTAGCCAGTTCCACTATCTAACCAAGTGTGTCCGTGTGGTCATTTTTTATGAATGATAGCCCCGGGCCCTACTACATTACATTGTGCTGTGGACAGGGAACACAATCATTTCACCTTAGGCAGGTAGGAGCATGGACATGTAGCTAAGTATTCCTCCCCTGTAAGCGACAATGTTGCAATGTAGCATGCACCCGGAGGGCGCGCGGGTGGGTGGGCACGAACAGAGTAATAAAGGAGCGCAAGACCGCTCAGGGTCCAGGATCATACATGCCAAGTGTTGTGTGTATCTGTATTGCCGTAGCATGAGCCAAATGTCTAGCCACATTAGCAGTGCCACTTCAGCTAGGCATGTACCCTACATCTGTGTCCGCCCCATCCTTAGCATAGGCCTGCACTCACGTGACCACCTTCAACGGCCAACATCACAGTGTCGTTGTCAGGCTTGTGGACATGCTCAGACAGGCCTGATGTTAGACTTGGGGGTCTCTAGTTGGCACAGGTATGCACTTGTGACAAATAGGGACCCTCTCCTCTAGTCAGGGTAAGGGGGTACACTCCTAAAATAACCCCTGCTCACCCCCTTGGTAGCTTGGCACGAGCAGACAGGCTTATCTCAGAGGCAGTGTATAAAGCATTTGTGAACACATACAGTAACCAAGTGACAACACTACAAATGGACACCACACAGGTTTTATATCAAAAATAAGTATTCTTTATTTAGATTTACGACAAGACCTTTAAACGACAAAAATACACAATACTGTTACTTTAGATGGTAGGATTTTGCTTAGTTCTCTTAAGTTCTTAAATGTGACACTTTAAGTCAATATACCTTTTAGATGCGACACGCAGGGCAACTAAAGTGTTGCAACGATGTTGATGCGATGAAGTTTTTGGTGCAAAGAAATAAAGACGTGAAGATCTTCCAGATGCATTACGCTTCTCCGATGTTGCGAGAAGACTCAACTCGATGCTTCAGCTGCAGCGGCGACACCCTTTACGCGATGCGACAACAGCGGCATTGGCAGCGACACTCTTCTCCGATGTTTGTGAGACGCTTCCGCTCGATGCGATGTTGCAGTGGCGACACCCCTTTACGCGATGCGACGACAGCAGCTCCGACGGCGGCACGCTTCTCCGTGGATGTGAGGTGCTTTTCTTGATGCGGTGCAATGCGACAACTACGATGGCAGCGATGGCGACACGCTTCTTCCTCGATGCGAGACTCTTCTCTTGATGCGGTGCAATGCGTCAGCTAAGATGGCTGCGATGGCGACATGCTTCTTCGGCGTTGCGGGACACTTCCTGGATGATGCGAGACGCTTTCGCTCGATGCGATGCTGCAGCGGCGACACACTTTACGAGATGCGACGACAACAGCTCCGACAGCGGCACGCTTCTCATTCTTGAGTCGCGCTTCCAGTTCCTTGCGACACGCAGTCCCTCAGAAGGCCCAACAACAGCAGCAGGCACTTCCAAAGAACTCTGGGGGGTGAAGTCTGTTGTTCCTGAGACTTCAGCAGGAAGCAAGCTTTTTTCCAAGCCCTTGGAGATCCTTCACAAGTTGAGCAAAAGTACACACAAAGTTCCTTTCTCCTCTCTTTGGCAGTAAGGCAACCACTGCCGGCCAATCCCCCAGGTTCAGGGATAGTTTCCTCCTCAGCTTCTTCTGGTTCCTCCCTCGGCAGAGGTTCTTCTTGTTTCCCCAAAGTGATCTAAATTCTTGAGATCAGGGTCCCAATATTTATACCCAGAAATCCTTTGTCCTCTGAAGGCAGAGTGGCCTTTGCCCAGTCCAAACCAGTTCCTGAGCACTTTGCTTACCAGACTTCTCCTTTCCTTTCACAGCGCAGGGCAGAAACATTAGATGCCCCACAGGAGTTGGAGCCAGCATTGTGGAAGGCAAGTACAGCCCTGGAGCACTTTGTTTACAGGATTCCTTCTCTTCATTCACTGTGCAGGGCAGAGACATCAGCCGCTCCCCAAGGGGGTGGAGCCAGCATTGTGGAAGGCAGGCACAGCCCTATTCAGGTCCCAGGTGCAACTCCTCCCTCCCATCTAGATGCAGATCTCTCTATTCACCACTGGGCGGACTCACCCTGTCTTCTGGAATTCCCCAGCCCTGTCACTCAAATCCCAGACAAAGGAATACACAGCCTAGCAGAGGCAGGTTTGAATGTTTAGACAAGAAAATGCCTACTTTCTAAAAGTGGCATTTTCAAACACAGAATGTTAAAACCAACTTCACTAAAAGATGTATTTTATCATCCTGAGTTCAGGCATACTAAATTCGAATTTCTTACCATGTTCTCTGAGTCAGTTAGGATTATAAGAGGTAATAACCAAACTGCCCATTCTGGCCTATGGAGAACAGCTATCCTTGCAATAGTGAAAAACGAAAATGGCTGTAATTCACTATTAGAACATGCCACACACACCAGGGCATGTCCTATCTTATCCTTACAATTCACCCTTCCCTTGGGCCTACCATAGGGGTGTCTGATATGAAGAAAAGGGAAGGTTTAGGGACTGGCAAGTGGGTGCACTTGCCCAGTCAGCATGCCAGTACCAGACTACATGCAGGCTCTGCAATGGCAGACCTTAGACACATGTTTACAGGCTGCTTCTGTGGGTGGCACAACCAATGCTGCAAGCCCACCAGCAGTAGTTGGATTACAAGCCCTGGGCACTCCTGGTGCACTGTACTAGGGTCTGACAAGTAAACCAACCAATCATGGAATCACACTTGCACTGTGGCACTGGACAGCAGTGGCACAGTCCCCTGAGCAACTAACACCAGCAAAAACATATGAGGCACAGCGAAAAATGGAAGGGAGACTCACGCCAATGTGCCAGGTCTAACACATGACAATACTGTGCCGTAGGAATGCAAGTGATGCAATCGTGCAGCGCACATAAGTAAATGGGTTCGGGAGAGGGAGGAGCAGCTGTTTGGCAATGTAACACACAGTGATGCCGCTCATATGCCCCATGCAAGACATGTCAAAAATGAATCCCAAAGTCGCACTCCTCCCACCCCACCCCCAACATTTCATGAATGCAAGCAGATTACAAACTTCCACAAGGGATGAAAGCTCCTTTGTCTGAACTATCAGGCGGCAGCACATCTGCACATCCAACCTCTGAATTCCATGTGGCCGGCAACCGCTGACAGATACTATAGCAGATGATGTCGACTCCCAGACTATGCACAGCCTGACGAGAGACCAACAGATACACACCCGCACACAGAAGTCCTTGCTCAATGTTTTCTTGCATGGAATGGCCTTCACACTTACTCCCAAGCCACAACATCCCAGGTGTACAACCGGTGCACACTAAAACAACTCATTGATCCGAGATGTGGCATTTCATCCACAGAACTGGCGCAGGTCAGAATAGTGCCACTTCAACAAGAGCCACAAACGCAATGGCCGAACAACTGTACCGTGCACGAATGCTGCATTTACTGGGGGCACTACCATTGGCAGTGCTGAGGATCAGTTACTGGCTAAGCTTCCGCCTTGCCAACATCACCTGCATTCAGCCTGTGTTGCATTGTCGATCGTGCATATTCGAGTGGTCCATGGATGTCTGCCTATCCAACAGGATGGAAGATGGAATGGATTTTGACATGTGTGTGCTCCCCCTGTTGAACCACGACCAGGAGTGTCACTGTGATACCCGTTTATGGGATGCCTTGATACTTGGCATACATGCTGGCAGCTGGACCTGGGAGATTGCACAAATCCTCGTGTGCAGTGACCACATTGAACCGCTTTCCTATTGGGCTGTAGAGCTAATTGGTGTGAAGGGGTGGATGCAGCACATCTGTCCGGACCTGCTAATGGATCGCCCCACAGTCCTGTTTGATGAAGTGGACAACGACCTCATGTTGGAAATGTTAGCCTACGAAGCTGCAATCGGTTTCATGGACGAGTAACTACGTACCTGCAGCCACAACAGATTGGACCACATTGCACATGTCCCGACACCTTGTTGCATCTTGGAGATTTGGTCACATAGGCCACAACAACAGTGAACATGGCTGCATTCTCCTGCACTCCCAATACATGAGCCGACAACAACGCGGATTAACACACACCTGTGAAAGGTGAGGCACTCCCTCGAGTGGACAGTGGCACTTGGCAACATTACTCATTCTGACATACTGCTGGATTGGTCTGCATGTTGTGGCACTTATCTTGCCCGTACTGACACGCATATGCTAATAAAGTTTATGCACCTTCACTTGTATTCAACTTTGATGAGTGTTGATTTGAATGTCAATGTGTGTATCAATTCCTCTCTGTTTCACGGCCATACATGCGCATTGATAGCATTACCCAGGGAGTACCTTTTTGTGGAATCACTGTCCCTACATTCATCCATACATTCATGATTGATTGATCACGGCCATGACACATCTGTGTGAATTGGAATGTGTTATTCACATTCAGTGGAGTGTTGAAGCTGTACCAGTACAGGGCCGTGCAAACCTCACTTTACATTGTTGGCCCTTGGAGGGCCGGCCAGAGTCCATTCGGGAATGACAAATTCATAGGGAGTGGAAGACTACAGTCCGCAGTGTGATTGCTGTGTCATTGGTAACCAAACCAAATATGGCAATCCATGTCGAGGTCCAGGGTGAGTGTCGCTCAGTGTATAGGGGGACAGTGGGAGGCGTTATTCCAGGGCATGATGCAGAGGGCAGAACCAAGCTCAAGCCGGCCATATGGTGGAGATGAATGCTACTACTTCATCCTAACCACAATGCCAGATTCATCATCATCTTCGTCCTGTGATGTGTCAGGTGCCTCACATGTGGGTGGTGGTGTTTTGTCTGCATCACTGTGTGGCAGTGACACATCAGGGGACAGAGGTGGAAAGTCTGCCACACTGTGTGGCACTGACACTTCAGGGGGAGGAGATATGGATGTAGGAGTAGAACCAGCATCCATCTGCGCCAGATCTTATGGTGGCAATGCCATGTTGAGGATCTGCAGGACATGGAAGATCACAGTTACATCTCGCTGGAGTGCAGCCACGGCAGCCATTTGAGAGGCTTGCATCTGCTCCATGTTCTCCATGATCATTCACATGTGACGCAGCTCCTTGCTGACATCACTGGGGCCACTCTGACTACACAGTTGTTCTTGGCTCAGAGTCATGACTCCAGCGATGTCAGCCATGGCTTGTAGAGCAAGGAGCAGACAGTGGATGTCTGTTAGGGACTATGAGTGGTCCCTGATTGGACTTAGACACCCACGTATGGCATCTTGCTTGGCTGCCATGAGGTCGAACCCCACCTGCAGCTGGTCAGACATCTCCTCCTGGCACCCTAACACATGGCATTGGAAGGCCATGTGTTGGTCGTGGGGGTCCTGGGAGACAGCCGTGGTGGTGGGTGCTTCCTGCCGTGTGGTCTGTGCAGGGGGTAGGGTCTCGTGGATGCAGCTGGGCTGCCCTGCTCCTGGAGGTGGAGTGCCAGAGCTGTCCCTGAGCTGTTGGGGTGAGTCGGTGTAGATGTTGGGGAGGTCCTTTTCATCATCAGTGCTGAGTTGTTGGATATGCTTTGCAGGAGGTGTTGATTCTCCCTCTGCAATGTGAAGGGGAAATACAGATTGACATTGTGTTCACATGTATGTTCACGCATTGTACAAGTTTACTGTCAGACTGCATGGCAATGTACATTGTGACTGTTCATGAGGAGACGCCTATTGGAAGCGGGACACTTGGCATTTCTACATCATCAGGGATGTGAGTTTGTACTTGTACATTGTCATCTCACAGTTTCCTGCTATGCCAAATGTGAATGGCCATTTTCTACACACAAGCGGCAGCAGTTGTGTCCTATGTTCTGTTGTGAAGATGTTGCAGTTTGTACCACATTGTTGTCAATGTTGGGGTGCTCTGCATCTTATGTGTGTGTGCTGCATTGTGGGTGAGTTCCCCCTTCTGCTCTGATTTGGCTGGCCCTTATCCCTTTCAGGCGGTGTGCTTTTCACTTCTGTGCTCATACAGTGCTGAGATGTTGCAGACTTGCTTAAATTGGGCTCTTGGTCGGGGTTTGTGACTCTTGGGCATGGTTTGTCCGCAGATGTGCTATACTTACTTGTGCATGTGTGCCATTGTGCCCATCTCCCCCGTGCCCCCAGTCCCTGCCTGTTACTCACCCTGTTGCTGCTGGCTCAGGTCATGTTGTGCAGTGTCCGGTCCCCCAACTCCTGCCACTGTCTCCCCAATGATGATCCCAGGCTGGTCCTCCGTTGGGCTTGTGGGGTTCTGGTTGTCCTCTGTACTTGCTTCAGCTACCTCCATGGTGCTTCGCATTTGTTTGGGTCTTGTTTGTGTTTTTGGTTGCCGCTTTTATGGTGATTTTGGCCACCTGACTTGTGGCACTTGCAGGCTGGCGCTAATTCTCTCTGGATTTTGTAACGCAGTTGTGCCCATCGCAACTTTTTTCACGTTCGGGTTTAGATTTTTATCACCGTCCAGGGACTTTCATCGTGAACTATCGCATGTTACCGCCGTGTTGTGAATAGGACATTAACACGGAGTTGTTTTCCCTCAATTGACGGCGATATGAAAGATTGCGTTAACCTATTTTGGCGATGATTATCGCACAAGCTTGAGGATATCCCCCTAAGTGTCCCAAATGGCAGCAGAGACTTCCAACTGGCGAAGCGGCTGCTTCAGCAACTCAACATCACATATGCCCTCTTGTACCAAGGCAGCTGCGAATCGATATGGAGGGCAAACCCTGCTATTTCACTGACCCCAAGGCGACTACATCCTTTGCTAAACAACTGAACAAGGACCTCTCCCGCACCTTGCTGCTGAAGGGTGCGAAAAGCCACCTTGGTGAAAATGATTAGCATCCTTTCTCTTATTGTCCTTGCTGTCCTCGGGGGGCATGAATACTGAGGTTTTTCTGACGTTACTGGTTCCCACCACATTGTATTTCTCTGCATTTTACAGGCGAACAATGATGTGAGCATTGGGCCTATCGCTATTATCGTACATTCTCGCCCGGTCACCCCGCTTTTGGACGGGGGATGGCCCAGTTGCGCCCTTGCTTCCAATCCGGATGAATCCCACTTGTTACTTGTTCCTTATATGTCTGTTGCTTGGGGGTGGTGGGGGGAATGTATCTCAACCTGATTGGGGGGGTTGGAGTGGGAGGAGGGAGGGCTAGGATAGCTGTAGGCAGGGGCATGGGATTATCTCCTCTGTTCTGGGTTTAGGTTCCTTCTAACAGTTCGTTATGCTCAGCATGTGACATCCATTGTCATAATCCACAACAGCACATATTACAATGGAGACCTCCACTAGGATCGCGGTCGACACAACACTAGCGGTATATCTACACTTATCACAACCCACTAGCAAGGCTGAGGTAGTGTTTATTACCTGGAATATTAGAGGCATCAATGACCACCGTAAATCCAGGCTTATTCACGCCTACTTAGCCAGACATAACACTGACATATGTTTCCTACAGGGCACACGTCTTGCCTCCACTAACACTGCTAGATTTAAGGCCCACCATTGGGGACTTTTCTACTCGGCTGCATACTCCAACTATGCCAAGGGGGTCACTATTTTGATCAGACGTGGCTTACCATGGTGCACTGACCAAACATACATCGCTTCTGCTGGCTGATATGTCATACTTACGGGCACACTCTACTCCCAACCTCTTACACTAGCTGCCATCTATGGCTCCAACCTGGATGACCCAGATTTTTCCCAGAACATTTGGCGACTGCTCTCCTCATTTGGTTCATACCCAATCATATGGGGCAGCGATTTCAACATAGCACCGCTCAGTACTATTGACATATCAGACGTGCAAGCACAGCATCCACTAGCCACTGTTACCCAACACATACTGATACAAGAGAATGCCCTAGTGGATCTCTGGCGACATACTCACCCTATGAAAATGGAAGGCACTTGTATATCCATCACACATGGCTCTTGGTCACATATTGATTTATGGCTCACAACTAGAGACGTTGCCAGCTGAACATCATCAGTTCAACACATGCCCGCACCTTATCTTACCACACCGCAGTATGTCTTACGCTAAAGCTGCCACAAACGCGCCAGCGCATGTTCTCGTTGCATTTACCTCCTCATGCCATGCGAGATACGGTATTCACGGAAGAGTTGCGCAATGCCATCACTGACTTCTTTGACTCAACACTGGCTCGTCGAATCTCTCTCAATTCTCTAGGAATCGTTTAAGGTGGTAATAAGAGGGATATGCATCGCAAAACAGGCCGGAGTCCTCCAGACCAAATGGTATACTTTGAGGTGCTTGGAGACTGACATCCAAGCTCTAGACCAGGCTTACTGTTCTAACCCCATCCCAGACATACTTGCAAATATTAGGGTTAAAATACTGAGTACCACTCAGAAGCTGAACGCGAGAGCAGCTGCCTTGGCCGCGAGGCGATTGCCCACAGATACGGCGAAGGCGAGCGCCCGGGCAAAACCCTGGCTAATCTGCTGCGGAGACCCCATGCATACACTTATATGACAGTGCTGTGCACTGACTTGGGAAATAGAATTACTGCGCCAGGCGACATCATAAAAACAATTTACACCATGGGATCTGAGCAGAACCCTGACTCCCTACAACAATACTTCTACTCGATTGAGCTCCTATGGCTCCGCCCGGCCCCCGTGAGTATCCTGATGCTCCATTCACAGATGAGGAAATCACTCAGGTCATTGCGGGAATCCTAGTGGACAAGGCACCCAGCACGGATGGCCTTACCCCGGCGTTTTACAAAGAATATGCCCCAGTTTTAATATTCCACTTAGTGGGAATGTATAATGAATCCATTGAAGTTGGACACCTTCCCCATTGTTGCGCGAAGGACTCATCACTAATACTGAAACCAGATAAGCCGCCGACATCTTGCGACTCCTATTGCCCTCTCTCTCTCATCAACACGGACAATAAAATACTGGCCAAAGTATTAGCAAAGCGATTACTCCGCCTCATGCCACTAATAATACATCCTGACCAATCTGGCTTTATCCTGGGCCGTGCCACCTCATATAACCTCGGAACTATTTTCTCGGTAATGCATCAAATTAATCCCACCCTCTCCACAGTGGCTGCGCTCCTTGAGGCCACTAAGGTTTTTGACTCCTTTGAGTGGCCCTTTCTGTTCTCTCTTCTAGCCCGCCTTGGCCTCAGTCTGGGCTTCATTCACAACAGTAGACTGCTATACACCCTCCCTACTGCACGCATAAAATTAAATAGGCAGATTACCGAACCCATCATAGTCACTAGAGGCACACGGAAGGGATGCCCACTTTCCCCCCTGCTTTTTGCCATTGCCATGGAACCCCTCGCTGCTCGGCTATGGCAACACCACACCCACCGCAGTATCGGGTTCTCCGCCCATGCTTTGGTTACCTCTATGTATGTGGACAACGTCACATTATACATTGGTGTGCCACACAAGAATTTAGATCCCATGAGCAGGGAAGTCATACGTTTCGGCGTATACTTGTGCGTCCACATCAATTTGAGTAAATCTATATTTTTCCCTCTTACGGATGTAAAACAACCTTGATCGACAGAGTTTCTACTTAAATGGGCAACTGAGCTGATTAGATACTTGGGCATTTGGCTCAGTAGAAACAAGGACGAACTCTAGTCTGCAAATTATGGTAGGGCCATGGAATGGCTAGAAGGAAAAATCCCAATTTGAAATAAACTTCCGCTTTCCTTGATGGGCCTCATCAGAATTGTCAAAATTATTATATTACCAAGATTTCTCTATCTGTTTTTAAACATACTGCTTCCTCTCACGATGCAATTATTCAATACGTTGCGATCCAACTTAATCTCTTTGGCATGGGCGGGATGCCAGCCACGAATTGCTTATGATATTCTGACGCTCCCTCTCGCACGTGGCATGGTTGGCACCCCTAATCTGAAACTATATGCTTATTGCTCCCAGGCTAGTTTTCTACATTTCTGGCATCACCCGACACCATTCCAGCCGCACACTGCGGTAGAGGCTGACTTGACCTCTCCTTGGCCGCTCAGCACAGCACTGTTCATGCCCTATAAAAAAAAACAGAAAACACAGTTGAATGCCTGCGATGGGCATGGGAGGGACTTTGTAAACACACTGGTACAGACACCCTATAGGCCCCATCCATGCAACTCGCCGAAAATCCTACTTTTCCCCATTTCAAACTAAAGGTATGGTGTGACGCGTGAAGGCACTAGGAATTTGCATAAACGCGGATCTTTATCCAGACAGCCACTCCCACCCCCGAGCACACCGAAACATCAACACCGTAGATAGCCTGCTATACCACCAGATTCGTGCAATGTGTAAAAATGCGAACAGCACATTTCTGGCACCACCTCCCACTAATGCAGCACTGGAAAACATACACACAACTACCTCACATCGAAAACTTGTCACTAGATTGTATTCACTATCTATGACAGCTGCACTCATTGATTTTGAACAGGCGTGCAGCGCGTGGTGGGTGGACTTGCTAGACTGCCCCACACTTGAGCAATGGCAATACTGCTGCAACCAGACAGAAAGACTCTCCTCCAACTATCAGCTGAGATAGATACACTTCATATTTCTTCACAGGCTTTACCGTACCAAACTTGCACTGCACAAAATGAGCCTTACTGCGGACACACGCTGAACACACTGCTCGGCGCTTGACGCCACTTTCACGCATTTGGCCTGGTCTTGTCCTAGGGAGGCTTCTTATTGGCTGGAGGTTTGTGAGACCATCAGCGCTATTACCTCAACTACCATCACACCTAATCCCCGTCTCTGCCTACTTGGTTATGTTAAAGAAATCCCTGTTGCATGCTGGCGCTTGGTGGTGATGCTGCTGGTTTTGGCCAGGCATAGAGTTGCAATACACTGGGGGCGGAAACATGTGCCAATGCCCAAATCCTGGCATGATGACGCGGCATACTGTCAGACACAACTGTCAGAATTCTGGAATCTTATGCCGACAGCGAGCAGCCCACATATTAATCAATGTTCAACTCTGCCTTGATGATGCCACTGCTGAACTGTATGTACCAACACGTTCCTTTTGGAAATGTTCAATAAAAAATCAAAAAATCTTTAGAATTGCATATCTTCGTTCTAACTAATTGGACTTTTGTCATTTTGGTGTCAAATAATTTATTAAGCGTTACTCTATTTTTCTAAATTGGTATGGGATTTATCTGGTATTGTGTTTCCACTTTATTATTGTTTGGAGTGTGCCATAAATACTTTACAAATTGCCTCTAAGGTAAATCTGCATTTGTGCCGAGCTATAAGAGAGTTGTACACAAGATAATTTGGTGTTTACTTGTATTTTACAGAAATTGTGGTTCCTGCTTGAGTAGGGTTTCACCCCCTCAACTAATAACCCAATTTTCAGCAGTTCCAAAATCCATGGGTGGATGCATGGGAGCACACATGATCAACCCATGGCACACCTTCCCAGGGCAGAAGAACACAAGGCAGTGTCTTGCTCTGCCTTGTGTTACTAAAGATTTACCAAGCAACACAAGTTCACGCAAAGTGGCTTTGCGTTGCTTGGTAAATCTGTCCTAAGGATTGCTGTGCCCTTGCTCCAGCCAGCTTGAAATCATCAAGGTCTGTAAGCAACACCAACTCAGGGCCAGGTGTAGCAAAGGGTTTTACCCATTCTGTGTCTATGTGGAAATCTGTTCGTACATATGGCCTCTGTAATGTGTCCGTGGCCGAAGCCTGCCTGGAAGTGACATAGAATCTCAAATGATTGGAAGATAGGAGCACTATAATTTTTCAGTTTGCCTTTCCAAACATGTAGCTTCCAGCAAGAGATGTACAGTTCTTCAATACGCCCAGATTGTTATCTGTCTTTTCTTTTAAGATAAGCACCCCTGCTGCAGATTTACACTAGACAGGAACCATTCTAGAGTCTGCATATAAGTTGAGATTCATTATCTAAAAATTAATATTGGATGACTTTACTTGCTTTAGGGTGATTGCAGGAGAATGACCCGAAGCTGCTTGTGACTTAAGTTTAGTCAAAGTTTTTCTGAACATTTCCGGAGTGAAAGAATAAAAGTTGGAAAACCTATAAGTAAACTGCTCCCTGTGAGAAAGTGCCCTTTTTCTTGCATGGTATGGCCCCACTTTTTGTTGAATTGCTGGTGTACTTTGACTGAGTGTGCCCTGGGCTCCTGCCAATCAGGTACCCAGGGCCTGTGTTCCTTCCCTAAAACTGCATTGAAGCCTAAACCCAATTGGCATGTCTGGCCACATGTCTGCCCCTGGTAAATGGTACCATAGGTACCCAGGGCACTATCATCAGAGAAGGCCCCTAAGGGCTGCAGCACTTATTGTGCCACCCTTAGAGGCCCAGTACCCTGACGCACACACTGCCTTTGCAGACTGCGGGGCAGATTTACAAGCCCCTTGCGTGACTTTTGCGCTGCGGTTGCGTCACATTTTTGACGCAACAGCAGCGCAAACAATGCGGCCTATTGACAGGGAGATGCGTCACGTTGTAAAGCCCTGCGTCACATTATACCTGCATCAGGTATAATGTATGCAGGGTGGGCGTTCTGAGGAAATTTGATTACGGCTCCATCTTGCGTATTGACACCATTGTGATGTTGCCCTCACTCAGGCACTGACGACCTTCGTAGCATTTCTTTCATACTCTGTACTGTAACATGTTAAACAACCTTTTCCTGTCTCTCTGAGCAAAGTACATTCTGAGACCCGGCTCGAAGCAACTAATTCCCGTGATAACCATCTATTGACCCTTGGTGATCCTTCTCTGCCTCTCCAATTGTTTTACGAATATCCACCTGCAACACGCAAACACGTCCTGTTGTAAATTAATTTAACTTAGGAATGCTCATGCCACCTGGCCTATAGGGTCAGGTAGAGAACACGACCCTAGGGAAGGAATTTCTATTACCTATTATTCTGTATCTTGTACAAAGAATGTTTGCTAGTGGATGATTTGTTTGTTTTTATTGCACATTGAGGGGGTTGTTGCTTTAGGGGATTCAAGTGCTATAAAAGACTGTGATCCACGGATTGAAGTGGCAGTCTCCTGAGAACCTACCACTGATGTACTTCTAGGACAACTGTACCTAGCTGCAGCTAATAAATTGAAGTTCCTATGCCAACAGAGTGTTCCGTGTCTCTGTACATTTAGAAGGCGAACTCAGAAGATTTCAGGCGTACCCTGCGCCGCCAGGCCTAATTCAGCCTGGTTCTTCAAATGGTGCCCCCTGTGAGGCGGCTTCAGAGGTCGTGGGTCCAACCCGAGGATCGTGAGGAGCCCCGCAAGGAAATTCCGGAGGACGCGCACCACGTGATCGACCCCTGCATGTCGTAAGTGGACCGAAGGTTTTTACAGTGTGGCTTCTCCCTTCCAACGGCTGCGAAGACCTGCTGCCCTGACTGCCGCCACGCTTTGGCTCCCTTGGTGATTGGTATTGCGAGACATTAGACGGATCTCTGTTGGCGTAAGAAAACATCTGGTTAAGTTAATTATAGTGGCCACTCCTTTGTCTTTGTTTTGTCTTTGTTCGACTTTTGCAAAAGCCGAAACCGAGGGGTGAGTACAGTTTTTGTACTATAAAGTGACTGATTAACCCCTTGAAGTTTGTAAAGAAACTAGTTTGATAGCGATGCCTGGTTTCAGTAAGTTTGGAAGATGGTTTTGTTGTTGTTGCGATAGGGATTCCCGACTGGAGGACTCTTGTCCAATTCCTCCGGCCGGGACTCCCACTTATGAAGTATATTCTAAACATGGTATTGGCCCCATAGCCGTTAATGAGGCGTGGGTTCGCTATACTAGGAAAGATGGTATTTTACGGTGGCCGCAGAATGGCAGTTTTGAGCTCAATATCTTAGATAATTTGGAGGACACTTTGTTTAAACGAAAAGCCCGGCCGGCTATGTTTGACTCTTTTCGCTTATGGCGTAAGGAGGCCAAACAGAAAGAAATAAAACAAGCTAAGAGAGTATAGGAAGGTTGGATGTGACAGGGTGCTGGACAGACTTGTCGGAACATCAACGCTGGTTGTTACCAGATGCTTATGTACTCCTAGTAGTTACCATGGCACATGGTCCAGCCCACATTAGCGCTAAAGGTATATGCAAACTTCTGGCTCTGGTATGGCAGAATGTGGGGATCCCTAAATGTGCAGACAATCTGGTTAAGCATTGTATTATATGCTTGATGCATAACCCGGGGAAGGGAACACCAACACCGGCAGGCCACTTTGCTCCCCCAACGTACCCTTGAGGTTTTGCAAATAGATTACATTCACATGGAACGATGTAACAATCTGAAGTATGTTCTTGTTGTGGTATGTGCCTTCTCCCGATGGATAGAGGCCTATCCCCTGAAAGATAATACTGCTCTATCCACGGCAAAAGTCCTTTTGAATGAGTTTCTGCCGAGATTTGGGTTACCCAGAATTATTTGGAGTGACAACGGAAGTGAATTTGTGGGTCAGATCACGCAGAAAGTATGTACAGGCCTTGGCATTAAACAAAAGTTCCACGCAGCAAACCATCCTCAGTCAGCAGGTTTGTTGGAATGCTATAATGGCACTCTTAAGCTTAAACTCGCGAAAATACAAGCCAGCACGGGTCTTGCTTGGCCTGATGCCTTGCCCTTGGCTCTCTCATCCACCAGAACAACCACCCATTCCCGTATGGGGCTTAGTCCTTATGAGGTTGTGTTTGGACGCCCTGCAAATGTTTGGGGAGTCCCAAGGCCAAAGAAATACTCCGAGATAGAGCATCCATTGTTAATTGACTATTTGCATGATCTCACCACTAAGTTACGTGTCCTTCACCAACAGGTACAAGATACTTTGCCTCAGGCTTCAACGGATCCTGGTCATACCATACGGCCCGGAGATTGGGTCTGCATTAAAAAGTTCCAGAGGTCGAAGAACTTGGAACCTCGCTGGAGAGAACCTCGTCAAGTACTTCTAGCGACACGTACTGCGGTGAAGGTGGTCGGCAAAAAGAACTGGGTACATGGGGTACATTGCAAGAAAGTGCCCCTACCTTTGCCTTATGATCAGTGGGTTCGTAACCCAATTAGCGATTCTGAAAGCGAAAGAATACCAAGATTTGGACTGCTTAGCGATGCACACCTAGACTTTGCCAGATCAGAGAAAGACAACGACAAGGTCCTCCAAGCAGCTATACCACCGGCATTGAAATTGGACACCACATCTCCTTTTCCAAGAACAAACTGTACCTGGTTCCCAGAGGTACGATTTGAGCCCAGACTGAACAAAAATACCTCAATAGTGCCTCATTGACTTTGTCTTTATCCCGATTTCCACATTTTGCAGGGCCGTGATCGTAGTCTCAGATTTGTGACCCAAGGTGTGGCTCTAGGCCTGTGGGACTTGTAGGAAAACAAAAAGAACTACAGACAATCACAGCTGAGTGAAGCAACCTCCCATCACGGGCAACATTTAGAGATGGAAATGACTGTTCAAAAGGGAATGGACAAAATACAAACAATGAGCACGAAGCATTGTAAATTATTGCATAATCGTTTTGTAGTGGCTTTAATACTATTGATTTTAATGTGTATTATATTGTCTTGCATAGGATGGGGACTAGATGTAATTTTTACGCAGCCTATTCCCAAAGTTACCGTTGAAATGCATACACATATCGCTCAACCCCCTCATGTTGAGTCGAGAAGGAGTGAATTCCGTAACAACACATTTGTTTCTATGCTACACCAACATCAATTGGCTACTAATGCGACAAACTGTTGGGTTTGTGGTCTTCTGCCAAGTTCAGTGAATACTGGAATACCATACATTACCCTTCCTTTTTCATTTAATGGTTCGTGTAGTGCATGGTGGGAATTGAGTGCCAGTTGGGTATTTTCTGGAGATGGTGATACCCGAGACGTAAGGAGCTTGGGAGTACATCTATACCATTTATGTTGGTGGGACAGAAAAAGGATATATGGGACGAATAGTGAGAAGTCAGAATATGCTGATCGCCAAACCAGATCTACGGATTTGTATTTCCTGCCCTGAAATAAAACCTCTCGAAAAGGACAAACTTTTCTAGTGGTACCTGGACAAGCACCATTCTGTATTAGGAAAGGAGGGTTAGAATATAAAGGTACAAGCAAATGCCAACATATTGTGACCTTGAATGGGACAGATTGGCCTCGCATGGTTCCCTTACGTAATACATACTTCGTGTGTGGAAATAAGGCTTACACTTCTCTACCTGGTAATTGGAGAGGCACTTGTTATATCGCTTGGTTGTTGCCCCCTACATATATAGCAGATGCCAAGCATCATTTACAGAAAAGAAGGGTGGCGTCAGACCAGGATACGTCAGGCCAAGAAGTCGGGGATGTCTTGAAAGGACTTCTTCCATTCTGGGGTCCAATAGCCAACAGTAGAGACATAAGACAACTAATTTGAGTTGTACAAGCCACTGTCAATGAAACAGCTGGAGCTTTGAGTAATCTCAATGCAGAACTCGTTGCTGACCGCCTTGTCACGCTTCAGAACAGGATGGTATTAGATATTATTCTTGCTGACCGTGGGGGCATATGCAAATTGATCGGATCTAGCTGTTGCATTTATATTCCAGACAACGCCCCTACAGTATACCAAGCCATCTCTAAACTACATAAGACCGCTGAGTCCGTTCACCAGGATGAAGGGAATTGGTCTCTGATGGGATGGTTTGGGGGACTACTGTCTACATGGGGATGGAAGATTCTTACCTTTGTCGGAGCGATTTTGGCTATTCTCTTCTCATGTTGCCTTTGCCTACAATGTGGTCCCGCTATATGCGGGCTCTGCGCCACCCTGTGTGTTCCAAATCCTGTATCCCAGAAAGCAGAGAACACGAAGATAATGCTGCAACAAAAGCTTGTAGATTTCATGGCTATTGAAGTCGATTCTGATTAACAACAGCCTCTGTGTTTTTGCCTGAGTAATGGCAAAAGGAGGGTCAGAGGAAATTTGATTACGGCTCCATCTTGCGTATTGACACCATTGTGATGTTGCCCTCACTCAGGCACCGACGACCTTCGTAGCATTTCTTTCATACTCTGTACTGTAACATGTTAAACGACCTTTTTCTGTCTCTCTGAGCAAAGTACATTCTGAGACCCAGCTCGAAGCAACTAATTCCCGTGATAACCATCTATTGAGCCTTGGTGATCCTTCTCTGCCTCTCCAATTGTTTTACGAATCACCACCTGCAACACGCAAACACGTCCTGTTGTAAATTAATTTAACTTAGGAATGCTCATGCAACCTGGCCTATAGGGTCAGGTAGAGAACACGACCCTAGGGAAGGAATTTCTATTACCTATTATCCTGTATCTTTTACAAAGAATGTTTGCTAGTAGATGATTTGATTGTTTTTATTGCACATTGAGGGGGTTGTTGCTTTAGGGGATTCAAGCGCTATAAAAGACTGTGAGCCACGGATTGAAGTGGCAGTCTCCTGAGAACCTACCACTGATGTACTTCTGAGGACAACTGTACCTAGCTGCAGCTAATAAATTGAAGTTCCTATGCCAACAGAGTGTTCCGTGTCTCTGTACATTTAGAAGGCGAACTCAGAAGATTTCAGGCGTACCCTGCGCCGCCAGGCCTAATTCAGCCTGGTTCTTCAGTTCCCACGCAGGAAAGCCTCGTAAAAGTGACTCAGTGAAATCTACAAGATTTCACTGCGCAAATTTTAGGACGCCACTGCGTCAAAACCTACCGCCTGCTTCGAGCAGGCGTAAGTAGTGACGTAGTGTAGTGGAAATAGGCCTCAACCCGCATTGCTGGAGTTGCGCCATGCTTTCGACACGAGTCCAGCAATGCGTGACTTTTCCGCCAATAGATGCGTCAGAATTTCTGACGCATCTGTCAATCCTTGCGCCATAGTGCGCCTTATTGTAAATACAGCACATCTATGGTGGCGCAAGGGTTTCTAAGGATGGCACAGGGAAAGTGACGCATCTGTACAGATGCCTCACTTTGTTGTAAATCTGCCCCTGAGTGTCTTGGTGCAGAACAAGACAAAGAGTCGACATGGCACACATTCCTGTGTGCCATGCCCACAAACCACTGCCCTGGCATACATCAGTCACCCCTCTAGCTGGGTGCCCTATCTCAGTGGTGAGAGTACAGGTGCATGAGCCCTGTACCCCTACAGTACCCAAGTCCATTCCTGGTTCCTGTAAGTGCAGTGCTGCCATTGAGAGTATATGGTGCTGGGAGGTTGTCATTACGAACTCCACAGCACCATAATGGCCACAATAAAGACTGGGAAGTTTGGTATCAAACTTTTCAGCACATTAAACTCACACTGATGCCAGTGTGGGATTTAATATAAAATGCACCACAAAGAACATCTTAGAGATGCCCCCTGAAACACGACCAACTAACAGTGACCTGACTGAGTGGCTGCGCAGGCTGCCACGACCAGACATGTTTCTGGACCCCTGGGTCGAGAACCTGCTGCTCTCGGGGACCTGAAACAATGCACATGCAGGGACGAGGTGCCAAGCCTCCTCCTCCGGGATGGGCAGGGTTCACGAAGGAGAAGCTTCAAAGGCATGCCGCCTTTGTGAGCCTCTCCAGGCCATTTGCTGCTTTCAGCAACTGGTCCCCACTGGTTCTACCCCCCACTTTGGGCAGGAGAACCGGCGGGAAAAACAAGTGAGGAAGAGAGATGTGCCCACCTCTGCCAACTCCACCCCTAAGGAAGGGGAGGCGAGGTGAAGCACAACCACGAGTCCCCGCCATCTTGATGATGGGGGGACCCAGCCAACCAGGGACAGGCTCCTACCCCCTCCCACTGGAGAGTGGCAGTATAGGGGGTGTACCCACCCCAGGGAAGGGACCCATTGGTCCCTGCCCTTTACCTACCTGTAATGCCCCTAAGTTTAGTATTTAGGGGCACCCTGAATCTTCCTTCCTCAGATCCAGCAACCACAAGAAAAAGAAGAGAAGAAGAAGGACGAGAACCTGTGCAGAGCTAACAAGAGGACAACGCCCACTGACTTGGCCCCAGCCCTACCGGCCTGTCTCCCCTCGAACCTGCTCCTGCAAAACCCCGGCATGTCCAGCGGACAGCAACCTCAAAAACCCCAGAAAACATGCCTGTCTTCACTTTCCAAACTGTTTCTCCCATGAACACCGGACGTGTTTGAACTGCAGCTTCTGGTGCCAGCCAGGAACCGCAAATCCAGTCCACTCTGCACCCGCCGAACCTGGCCCGAGCAGAAGTGGAAAACTACCACGAGGAGATCCCCCGACGATCCTGACCCGAGATCCAGTGACCCCTGACCTGCCTCAAGCCTCCAGACGACGCCTGCAGCCTCAATCCAGAGGACGCCCCCTGCCGCGACCAGAGCGGGTAAGAAAATCCAACGTCCCAAGGCACCCCTGCACCTGACGCCCCACAGCCTTGTGTGCCAAACCCAGCGGTGCCTAACCATCCCTCAACATCCCAACTTACCCCTCGAAGTGGTGGTCACTCCTGGAAGATCCTCGTCCCCGAGCCTGCAGTGTTTCTTTGTCCCGGAGAATCTCCATTGAAATCAACTGGGCACCCGACCTCAAAACAGTACCATGCACCCGGCCGTCCGAGTGCCGCAGAGGGCGCCCCTTTGGTGCTAACTTGGTCCCCAACTTGCCCTGAGCGGAACCCTAGGAGCTTTGCTCCCACAACTCCATGGCCTGCTTGCCAGCAGCCACCAACCGGAGTCCCCCTATCCTCTATAGGACAACATTGGGCCTCAACACTCTGCACCCGGCCGCCCTAGTGCCACTGGGGGTGCAACAACAGTGCATCACTGACCCTGGAAGACCCCTGAGTCTTACTCCAGAACCCTAACTCAAAAGACCGATTACCTATCTGGAAACCGATAACCTCTTTTTCCTCATAGAATAACATAGACACTTTTTCTCCCAAAAAGTTTGTCGACTTTTGAAAACTGAGAATATTCCTTAAAAATCACACGATTAACCAAAACGCATTTTCTCAACTGTTTTCAGGAGATGTCCCAGTGATGAATCTAGGTATCCAGCACTGAGTAAGAAAAGTATTGTTAAAGTAACTTACCTGCTAAGTGAATTTCCTCCCATAGGATAACATTGGTGAATCTATGTGAAAAAGTTTTGAAGTATCAACTTTTGAAATACAATAATATTCTTTAAAAACCGTACCTCTAACTAAAATGAATTTACTCAACTGTTTTCAGGAAATGTCCCAGTGCTGAATCTAGGATCCAGCCCTGTGTTAGCAAAAGTAATCTGAAAAGTAATTAATTGCATTTTACTTAAAAAGCCCATTCATTCAAATGTACTATACCTGCTAAGTGTTGCAAACTGCTTACTTAAACTGTAACCAAAATCAGTACAAGTTATACTGCAATTTTGAACTGTGTTCATACAAGTAATTTACTACTGCAAAGTATTTTTATGCTTACATGTGCCAGGCTTGCTTGGTTCTAGAAATAAAACAATATATTTTTTATACAACAATTGGCCCAGAGTTCAGTTCTTGAGTGTGTGAATTCATTTGCTGACTGAGTCTGTACATCAAATGCTTAACACTGTCCTCTGATACTGCCTTACTGCTCGACCAAGCTACCACTTTAGAGAGTAAGGTTCTATCTAACTTTAACCTCTGACAAACCTCTGGAGACCCTTGGACTCTATACACACTGTACCTCACTTTGGTGCAGTATATATAGAGCCAGTTTCTTACACTCCCTTTCTGAAGTGGCTGGGAGTGAGTTTGAGTGTAGTGAGCCCATTTGGCTAAAACACCAGATTGTCTCAAAAACCAAAGTCAGTTAATTGTACAGTACCCTATATTTGGCAAATATTAATTGAATATGATGCCTATATTGGCAGATAAGTATGAGTTAAGGGAGACTGAAGATGGTTCGCATTGGTAAATTAAGAAGTGCCTTGTATTACTTGAGGCTACTGCAATATTCAACTTTGCTAATTACTAGAAATGAATGAAGCACTGGGGTTTGTCAAATGAGGGATATGGGAATATTGTGTAATTGCTGTAGTTAATTTGAAGGTTTCCAGGTTTATTCTAGAGTTAAAGATTTATGGTGATCTTGAAAATGAAGTCAATGTCAGGGAAGTCTTTTGGCAAGAGTACAGGTTCAGTTAATGTATGTGCACATGTGGGTACAAAGTTTGTCAGTCAAACAAACAAGATTTATTTATTTAAGTGATCGGTCTTTTAAAAACAAAAACCATTACACCAATGACATTTAAATATTACTACTGCATACTTTTATAAACACGCAAAATCATTAGTAGAATGTTTACACGGTTGGACTACAACATACTTCTATACATCAATTATTTAAAAGTTTGTCAGTCTTTAAGAAATTCAACATTAGTGAATGCAGGGCAAACTAATGGCTGATTGCTAATAGGCAGTAGTTTGAGGTATGAAAGTGAAGGTGGGGAAAGAAGGTTAAATGAAAAAAACGTTGACTATCATGAGCATAGAGGTGATAAGGAATATGAGAAACTAATCGTCCATGGAGCAGAGAAGAGAGCCAAAGAGTTAACCTCAGGTAAGAGAGAGAGTGGTGGGAGCCCCCTGAAAGAGAGAGATATTAGCTGTTAGGGTGGAAGGAGAAGTAGAGTAATGCAAAAAGTAGTGTTTAATGGGGCATGGCACAGATAGCGGCTGCAACGGTCTTGTAATTCAGAGCTCTGTGCAGAGCCCACAATTTATCTTGCTCGTCTCTCCCAAATCCCACCTTACATTTGCCCGCAGCACTGTCTGAGTGTTTCACCTAGCCTGGAGGCATCGCCAGCCATAAAATCGTTTAAAAAAAGTCCTAGGCAACCACGAGGTCATAAACAATACCAAACCATCAACCGTCAAAGATAGCACTACCCTCAATTATACCGTAACTTTATAAAAGGTCAATTTTAATAATACAAAACTGTAGTTAAAAAAGCTACGAAGTTCATATCTTTATGAAATTCAATATCAATCAGTGCTGAACTTTATAACCTCATGGTTGCCTAGGATTTTGTTTTATAAACAATTGTATTTGCCATGTCCTAGGAATGTCTATTACTGACAGGGGGTCCTTATATTTACATTAAGGCATCGCCAGCCATAACCATTGGTGTAACCGAGACACTAATCTGGCTATCTACTGGCCACGGGATGCAATCTACTGTGGTGGGCCCTGCTGGAGGACTAGAGGGCACTGTGGCGCGTGTGCTGGTCCTACATTGCAGACCCTGCTGTTACCTGTAATCGTTGGTGTGTGCCCACGTCTGCGGCTGCTGCTCTGCATGGGGATCTGGTGAGTGATGGTGAGCGCCACTGGGCCTACCTTGCCCTGCACTGACTACTTTGTGGGGCTGGAGGCACCGGTTGGTGGGCCATTCCCTGAGTGGAGGCACTGGCACTAACACACAGTGAGTTGCACTAAGCTATCCTTGGCTGCAGACCCCTGCCGCGGGTGTGGCGCCCCAAGTAAATCTGCCTTCCCCTATAGGATTGAACCTGGCATTTCTGTGTGGGGACATGCCCCCCTCTCTGGGGATGCTTATCTTTGGCTAATCGAAGATGAGGTGTTGGTGGCACCAGAGGGCCTGGCCAAATGAACCCTGCTGCACTGACGGTGTCCATACATGATTGAGCTTGGCCGATTCTCCAGACTCCGCATTCCCCTTGTGGACCCTGCGCTCCTCAGCCAACCATTGTGTGGTGGGGAAATGCACTGCACTGTTGATTGGTGCTGCCGCCCTGCACAGTGTCATCTACTCGGGATCCCAACATGACAGGATCTCCCCTCTGCTATCACCTAAATGGACATGCCGTCTAACATATAACCGGGATGCCTAGTGTCAGGAGCGGCCTCATTAGTTGCTGATGCATTGGACAGCCCCCGTGTGGTTACATCTGTGCTCTATACCGAGGCGGTATGAAGGACCTTGAAGAGGGTCTGCTTTTTGTCCCAGTGGTGTGCAGCTGGACGCTGTGGGTCTCCGTAGTGTGCAATCGCTGTTGCTTGCCTGTCTTGCTCAGTGAGCTTTGCCCGTGTGGATCCTTGCCTGGGCTGTCTCCGTAGTCCAGGCCACTGACTTGAGGCCTACTCCTCTTTGCTGCTGTACTGGGGGCCAACACACACCTGGAATAGCTTTCGGAACAGCTGGATATCATCTATCTAGCCTCTCTTTAATCCCCTTTGCACTTCCAGTACCCAAGCACTTTCTCTTGGGAGGAGTATTGGTCATATGTGTGGCTTTCAAGCTTCAGTCTATCACCAGAATGTGTATGTTACTTTTGCAGGGTGCCATTACTGGGAGACCCTGGTAGTGTGCATGCTAAATTCCCCAGCACCTGCCATTAACTGTTCACAGCCTTGGCGACTCCTGTCCCAGGTGACCTGTGGTAATGTCGACATATACATGACATATCTTTGACTCATTTCCCTGGAGCTACTCTGTTTACTACCACTGGTGACATTTGACTACTCCCCTCGCACCAGATTCCCTAGTGTCATGCCACCATCACGGTGTGTTCACCTTTGCCTACTTCATAAAAGGAAGCCTGCAGTGGCTGGAAGGCCAAGCACTCTGTCCTTAGTTCACTGATTTTGAGCAGGCTGCTAGGTGCCCGTCTAGCTACCACTGGGTCGTGTTCTGCTTGGCCTGCTCACTTGCTGCCCTCCTAAATGGTGGTTCTTCTACTTTACCTAGGGACATGTGGTGAGGTGCACTGCTCAACCCCCATAGGCTGGGGCACATCCGGCTGCACTGTTGGGTCTTTTGCTATGCTAGCTACCCTTCATCGACCCCCAAAAGTGATTGAACTGGAGTCCAACAATGGTGAACCTCAAGGGCACTAAGCCGCACCCCATGAGCAGCAAAGGAGTGGATATTAGTCCTGCACTACTGGCTAAGACACTGGGCAGACACCTACTCTACTCAGTTTGACAGGGTGCTCCAGGCTATCATGGACACTAAAACTTTCCTGGAATTCAGCATTGACTCTATCTCTGTAGAAGTGAATTTGTTGCGGGCTGACCATTGCAAATTGTCTGAGAGGATGGAGGACACCGAGTCTGCCCTGGCAGTGGTAAGATCATCGGGGAAGGAGTTACAGGAGCGTCTGAAGCATCGCATGGTGGAAGATGCAGAAGGGAGGTTCAGAGTGAGACGCAATAATATTTGACTAATGGGCTTTCCTGAAAACTCAGAGGGCCCCAGCAATGAGTTATTTCTGGAGGAATGGTTGTGAAGACTATCCTGTAGGGCAGCGCACCAAAATACTTCTCTATTGAAAGGGGACACCACATGCCGGGTCGCCAACCCGTCCCTGGTGCCCCTCCACGTCCCATCATAGCTAGTCTCCTCAACTACCATGATCATGACCTGCTTCTACAGCGGTCCTGCACCAAGGGACCCTGGACATATAAAAATGCTTAGATCACAGCATACCAGGATTTCACCATAGAGGTGTGAAGTCGTCAATGCTCACAATTCAGGGTCAAGCAACGTCTCAGGGAACTGAACTTAAAATATGCTTGCCTGTTTCTTGCTAAGCTTGATGTTATTGACGGCAACAAGACCCACATATTCCACTCACCAGATGATGTGTGGGCCTGGCTCCACGCCGAGGACATGGCGCGCATGCCACCAAGGAACAGAACGCTGAATGCTGGATAGAGCCTAGGACAAGATGACACAAGTGCTGCTCCCTCAATGCTTAACTGACAAGGGATCAGGATGCAGTGGAACGGGCCCGAGTGGTTTCGGAGGCTAAGGTATGATCTCCTTTGCTCCTCTTCGTGCTGAGCACCCATCAGAGTTCGGATCAGACTCGGGTGGCTCACTCACTTCGACCACTGGAGTTCTTTGGGCCCTGAAGGTCAATCCTAGATCAGCGGATAATTTGTAAGTGCTGTACCCCAACCTGAGAGGCAGCTATTATAGAGTGGGAGGACTCTCATTGGGTCTCAGTGCCTGCCTGAAGAAAAGCGGCACTGTTTGTGAAGTTGAGTGGCACACTTCCTATTCTGGGCCCACGCCACGGTCCCATTGAACATTGTCACCATTGCACAGGGACCAAACATGGTCTTCCAACCTAGTACTACATCATCCCAGCACTTCTACGTGGACTCCTTCGTTGACTGTTTTATTTCCCCATATTATTTTTGTTGTGTAGTTGGGGAATTTTTGACTGGCTCTACTCGGGCAGGGGAGAAACATGTTCTTCTTTGTTGACATTGTTTATCAAGATTCTCTAAATATGTTCACTGCTGAGTCTGTCGTATTTTGCATACCCCACATGAAAAAAGGTGTTTCCCTGCATCTCAAGGGCTGTCAGTGGCACGACATATATAGGGGTCATGTATTCTCTTTCTTTGATCCCCACACTGAATTTCACGTTGGACACGACAGCTGACACTCACATCCTCCAATATCATATCATCACCTAGAGTGTCAGTGGCATGGCTACCCCAACTGAACGCAATTGTATTCATGCATATCTCAAGCGTCGTCATGTATACATAGCAATGCTCCAGGAAACATATCTCACTGCTATTGAATTACATAGGGTTTGCGCGAAGTGGAGAGGGCAGGTGCATGGCACATCCACATCCTCCTTTGGTCGTGACATTCTCATATGGAATGCACCTGTAGGTTGTGAACACACAGAGGGTAGATGCAGAGGGTCACTATGTGATCCTAGACCAGCAACTAGATGGGGCACCCCCCACACTGACCCCAACCTTGAGTGGCCAATCATGTGGCCTCGGCAGTGCAGCTTCAACAGCTGTGCAAGCAGCACAATGAAGCTGAGTCGCTTTTGTGCAGGCATGACTATAGGCACTTCACAGCCCTGCAGCATGCTGCATGGGACTGCTCGGGAGGTTACTGGTGTGGCTTGTTCGAGAGGACCAAAAGCGTCCCCCATAGCTGCGATTCGCACCAACGGTGGTTGGTTGCTCACCTCGCAACTGGACAGGAATATGGCCTTTCGAGATTACTATCAGGAGCTCTATGCTGCACCTGTCCCTCCAGTGCCTGATCGCATCGTTGAGTGTTTGGTGAACTCCAGCTGGGAAAGCTGAACCCACTACAATGCACTCAGTTGGATGAACCATTGCAATTGGAGGTGGTTCGGACGGCCATTTATCAGATTGCTTGTAAAAACGCCTGTGGCACTGATGGTCTACCGATTGAGTACTATACCACTCAAGCCACCCAACGCTTACTTGACATGTTCAACTAGGCTATGGATCGGGGTCATCTCCTGGACTCATTCCACGAAGCCCTGATAGTGGTTCTACCCAAATCAGTCACAGACCTACTGGATGTGCGCTCATACTGCCACCTCTCCTTGCATAATCTAGGATTGCAAGATTCTGGGTAGAGTTTTGGTGAATCACCTCCTTCCCATTGTTCATTTGCTTGCCACACTGTTCAATCCGGCTTCTTAGGGGGTTCTTAGACACCGAAACGCCATGCACAGTGGCAACTTAGTAATATTCCCTAACACTTATTCCATCTCCCGCATCAGGTCTACTGGGAGCCAAATGGTCCAGCGCACTTCCAAGGGTGGAACAGAGTGCTTGTGCCCTGAAGAATTTGCCTAAAATTAAGACGAGGGGAACCCTGAAATTATCTACTGGCTATGTGATGCATAAGATATGTGATCCGTGACAAGGGCTTTCTTTGTGTTTTTTACTTAATGGGGAAGCCAAGACCGACGACTGCCCACACACAACCTATGCATGACTACATGTATACTAGCTGGTTTCATTCTCGTTATCCCATTACTGCTTTCCCTGACGCTGTGACCCTTGCTTCTGCAGTACTTTCACATTGCGCCATTGGCACGTTACACACACTGGCACTAGCACACTCTCAAAAAGTGCCCCGTCTCCCGGATCACTTTGACTAGTCCTTCCCCATCTCCCTCTGTTGACCTGAAGGGCGGGAATCATCCCCACAATGTCTTCATCCCCCTTTCACCCCGGCAGAATGCAAACAAATAACAGACCATCCCACGTTCCCGCCGAAACAGTTACACAATGCTTACTTATGCATCAACATTGTGTGTCTCGGAGCTCTTGAGTTCTTGGTTTCCTTAATGTTTCTTGATTCCTAATTCGTCTTACCCTTGCTGCCAATTATTGACATCTTATTTTATGTTGTTATTTCTCCCCAAAGTATCATGTGCTGTTATTACTCTTATGTCATATTGGTACAATTTCTTTACAATACATGCTCATGCATCAACGTGATTGGAGCTCCACTCACAATTGTTGTACCCACTATGTGAATCATGAATAAACACATTTCAGAAAATAAACAGTAGTGTTTAATAATACTGGAAGGCTAGGCAGAAGGAGAATGGAGGGCAGTAATGTAAAGTCAAAGTCAAAGGAACTTATTAGGCTCACATATCACCAGAAGGTCTCATGGCGCTTATATGCAGAGGTCATAAAGTTGGGCATGAAGAAAATGGCATATTCAGTTGCATGGAGGACTTGCTAGTTGGATGGAAGCTAAGTAATAATGTTTTGATTAAAGAGCTAGCACATCAGACAGTTGCAGGCCTTTGCAGAGAAAGGGCAATTCAGTAATATGGAAAATAGTGAAGAAGGGGGAGGGTTTTACATTAGCACTCTTTAGCAGTGGGAGAAGGACAGCAGGATTGAAGCACAAACGACTAAACTCTAATTGAAGTCAGAAGTTAGAGAGATAGCTCAGAAGGCAGGTGATGAGTGTCTGCTGTTTAATATTTTGAGTGCACAGGATGGATTAGCTGACTTGATGTTCCTTTAGAGTTGTGGAGGTGAAGGGTTTGAGCTGAACCAACTGAGATGGCATGGTTGGCAGATTTTAAGGGAGCATGGTAGGAAGAGGAGAGAAGCATCGAACAATAGGTAGTGATTTTAGTGGAGATGTAGGTGTTAACATGACAGGCACAGAACTAAAAGTGCGTACTAGTTTCTTGGTGGAAAAGTAGAGAGCTGATGCAGTGGCGAAATGAGCCAAATGTTGAGGATGGACGCATTGTGAAGAGATCAGGAACAAAAAATATGCTGTTTTTGAAGTATTCATTGCTGACTTACAAAATGCAAGATTGAATACATTCTCAAAAAGGGAGACAGGTGTCAGGATTTGGTGGTCCGGCACTGCACTACTTAAGAAGAAAATAAATATGATTGGCATGTACATATATGGAAGAGGTGCGTACAATTCAATAGCAGAACCCAAATGGATACCAGAGCATGTGGGCCATGGAACACAAGGACTGAACAGTGACTCGCTAAGTGTGTTTCTTGCTGTGCGCACATGTATGCACATGCCGCATTGCACTGTGCTGCTCATTCACATCTTTTTCTGGTCGCTGGTGAGTGGGAGCGAGAGTGAGAGCTCAAAAACAACATGAGGTCTAGCTAGAGATCGATAGTCTGAGTGAAGAGTTTGCAGGGGCTTTTTATGTGAGCTGCTGTAGACCTCTTCAGATCCTGTTCACTTTAGCTCTATCCCTCCTTTCTGGTGGAAGTGTATGTAGAAGTGTAACCCAGACAAAACAGTTTTTTAGCACTCTCCTATAGTCAAGTAAATAAGGGACCAGCACAAGTGGGGCATAATGGGAGCCACGGTTAAAACATCCTTATCTTTTATGTTATGTTATTCAGATTTTAGAATGCACAATAACCTGGTAGGGTATCCTGGCGCTGAGCAGTCTAGCCACGCCTAGGGCCTGGTGGGACTACTCAAAAAGGCAAGTTTCCAGCTTTTTGTGGAATTCGAGAAGTGAGTAGGAGGCCCTTATGTGTAACTGCTGGTCGTTACATGCTTTAGGGGTGCTGTAGGAGAAGGCTTGACTTCCTTATGCGCGGAATTTGTGCAAATAAGAGTCTGGACAAACAGATGTGTCTGGAAGGTTTGTGAAAGCAGATGTGAATGATGAAGTATGCTAAGCAAGAGTTATATAGGTCCTCGAAAGTGTGGGTGAGGAGTTTGAATTGTGCTCATATGCGAATGGGGAGGCTGTGGAGCTGCTTTAAGTGTGAATGATGCGATTGAAGCGTGGGAGGATGAGAGTGATTCTGGCCCCCGAGTTCTGTATGGTCTGTAGCCTTCTGGTGAGTTTTTTGTTGATCTCAGCATAGAGGGTATTTCTGTAGTACAGCTTCATTTTCCTAGTACTGATTGATAGCCAGTTGAAAATCTACCTCTACATCTTTAAGGTATGGGAGCATGAGGCGGTGACACATTGACTTGGGCAGTCATGTCAGGTTTGTGGTTGATGATGGTCCTGAGGTTCTTGGTGTGGGTGGTGGGGGCTGGTCCTAGCTCTGTTGGCTATTAGTTGAAGTGGTGACATGCTCTTCCCAAAGGTCATGATTTTGTTGTTGTTGTGTTCAGCTTTAGACAATTGGTCTTCATCCAGTGTGTGTTCTCAGTCATGAAGGCATTGAACTTGATTCGGGTACTGGGGGTCTTGCCTTGTGGGCAAGAGTGAATTGTGTGACATCAGCATAAAAAAGGACTTTCATGTTATAAAAGAGGATAATGAGGCTAGAGTGATCATGTATGCATTGAAGAGGGTCAGGCTCAGGGAGGATCCATACCAAACTCTGCAGATGAGGTCACAGTCACCCAAGATGTATGGTGCCAGGCTGACTGTCAGGGTCCTTCCAGTCAGGCAGGAGCAGATCTATTGGAGTGTGTGTCCTTTGATTCCAATGTTGTGTAAGTGTTGGATGAGGATGGGATGGGAGACTGTATCAAACTGTGTTAAACGCTATGGAGAGGTCCAGGAGGATGTGGGCCATCATGCTTCCTTTGTCCTGAGTCATGCGGATGTCATCTATGGCAATGATGGGGGCAGTTTCAGTGCAGTGGTTAGGTCTGAAACGATACTGAGGGGTGTTGGGGAGTTTGTGGTTGTGTAGTTATTCAGTGATGTGTCTGTTAATGATTTTCTGTAAGACCAGGGCCAGGAATACTAGCAAGGAGATTGCTTTGTATTTAGCAAGCGTTAAAAAGGTCCACCCAGGGTTTTTTCAGCAATGGGGGGACAGTTGCTTGTTTCCAGACATCTGGAAGGTCACAGAATAGATGGAAGCATTCAGAATGGTGGTGATGGGGTGCAGTCCTATGGTTTAAGCGTGGTGGGGACGGAGTTCCAATGGGGTCTCTGAGTGGATGGATTTCATGGTGGCAGCAGTTTCTACTTAGATGACGATGGACAATTTTGTTAGCACTGATTTTCTGTATATGACTGGGAGGTGTTTTGTGAGCTCTGTCTGGTCAAGTTGCGATGTGAAGCTCCTGTAAATGGTAGTGATTTTGTTGCTGAAGAAATGAGAGTGATTGTTGCAGATGTCCTGCAAGGGGTTGAGCACATTTGATGGGATGTATCATTTGGCAGTAGCATCTTAGGGTGGAAAGGAACATGCTCCTGTCTGCATTGTCCTGGCTCATTGCTCATTTGGACTCCAGTTGCTTGCAGTGACTTCTCATCAGTCAGAGTTCTTCCACATACCAACTGGCCAGGGGTATTGATATTGTTATATTGCTGTGTTTGGAGGGGTAGGGAGTTGGCGTAGGAGGTGATCCAATTGTTGAAATACTTGATGGCATTGGGGAGGCTGTTGCTGTGTTTGGTTCGGTGGGTGTTAGCAGTGATGTTCCAGTCATTGCAGTGATGCTATTCTAGTTTCAGTCTGCTGGTCTGGCATTTGTGCATGTGCATTGAACCGGGATGGGGATGCTTGATCTGTGCTTGATCTGTCCAGGGGACTGGTGTGGGCTCATCACCTCGGATGTTTTTGAAGTTTGTGAAAATAGGTTCCAGGAGGTATCTGGTGATGTGGGTAGGTCTCTGTACCCTTTGGGCTTTAAAGGTTTTCAATCAGTGCTCTTGAGTTGGGGTTGGCATGATCTTCCAGGTGGTCGTTCAGTACCGCCACCCACCTGCTTACATCCTTATGTTTAGATTTAAAGGAAATTGGCCCGATTCACAGAACTGACTTAAGACAAAATGCTAAACTTACTACCATTTTGGTATTCATAGAAGGCACTTACTCATTTTGGTATTCACAGAAGGCACTTACTCATTTCGGTATTCACAGAAGTTAGGAGTCCTAATTTTAGGACTCCTAAATGCCTTCTGTGAATACCGAAAGTCTTAAAGTTAGGATTTTTCTCAGTTTAGGAGTAGTAAAGTTAGGACTCCTAACTTTAGGACTCCTAAATGCCTTCTGAGAATACCAAAAGTCTTAAAATTCGAATTTTTCTCAGTTTAGAAGGAGTAAAGTTAGGACTCCTAACTTTAGGACTCCTAAATGCCTTCTGTGAAAGCCGAAAGTCTTAAAGTTAGGATTTTTCTCAGTTTAGGAGGAGTAAAGTTAGGACTCCTAACTTTAGGACTCTTAAACTGAGAAAAATCCTAACTTTAAGACTTTCCGTATTCACAGAAGGCATTTAGGAGTCCTAAAGTTAGGACTCCTAACTTCTGTGAATACCGAAATGAGTAAGTATCTTCTGTGAATACCAAAATGAGTAAGTGCCTTCTGTGAATTCCAAAATGGTAGTAAGTTTAGGATTTTTTCTTAAGTTAGTTCTGTGGATCGGGCCCTATGTTTCTTGCTCACTTCTCATCTCACATCTTCTGTGTGCCAACCTATAATGAAGCAATATCACACCACAGACACAAATACAGACAAATATATTAAGCGTGATTTCAGAAGTCCATGGAAGACCAAGAATGGGGGAGCTTTTTAACTGAACTGTAGAAAGATATTCAAGAGTGTAAATTAGCTATCAACCAACTCACATACAGGGTGCATGGCATCACTGACAGTTCATAGTAATAAATTTGGGTTGTACAAAATATTTTGTTTTTTGTAAAAGAAGTGTAATGTTGGTAAAATACCATGCAAAATACATTTGGCCAGAATCTCAAGTAACTTTTCTTCTCAAGGGTATACTCAACACAGAAATGGCACACACTATGCCGGCAGGAGATTAGTTTAAGGAAAAAAACTCTTGTCTGAGGAGCAATGTTTCAGGGCAAATAACCTTTCCACTAAAATATTGTCCTGCAGGAAATATCTCCTGTAGGAAATATCTTATGCAAAATTTCACGTTTCATGTTATGTGGAATGGGAAATGTTTCGCACAGTTCATGCAATGCAAAATTAAGACATTTTGAAATATTCACTGGTCTAACAAACATTTACGAGTAGTAGACCTAGCTATAATGTATAAAATATGACGAATAAACAGTTTAAAAAGTGGCATAACGTGTCAGTATGCACTAAGTCAAAATATTATACAAAAGGCAGTGTTTTGCAATCCATGCAGATTCGTTTTTGGTACCACCGACCCGATTTGTCTCACAGCTAGAATCTTCATGAGCATCATAATTTAAAAGAATGCACAGTTTGATGTCTGACTCTATTGCTGAAGTTGGAGCTCAGTCAGAATCCCACTAATATTTTTCAGAATTTTTTTAATTAGTATGATTTCCTTAAAAGATGTGTGGCAAATATGTCTTTTCTGTATGGTCATTCCAGATTTCTCACCTTATTCTGAGTCGTGGTCTGAAATTAAAAAAAGTTTTTTGGCTTACCCCGATTCACATATTTAAACTGCCGTTAACTTTGGAGCAGCATAATTAAAGGCTCCACCCCACTACTAATCATATGTTGCTTAATACACTAATGTTAATCTGTGTGTTAATGTGTGGCAGCATAATGGTATAATTAGTTGTACTTTTATACTCAAAGTATAATCAATGCACTACTTATTACATAGCTGAAACCATAATTGAGATTTCTAGCCCTGAGCCTGACTGCCAGTAGGCCTTAAGCCTGACCAAACCCCTTTAAAAGTATTTCTCATGTTTTTAATGCAATGTCCTTCTTGAACTGTTCTCATGTTTTCTTTCAATTTCAGGTGTTCTATCTTCTTCGCTAGTTAGAATAGCCTTTTATTCATGCAGAGAAACTGCTAAATGAGGAAGCACTAATTGAAACTGGGCAATGGACATGCAAAGTGTGGGGATGGGAGGGAGAATCCTGTACTAAGGAGACTGGACCATCAATACTTTTCAAGGTTGTGCAGCTCTGGGCTTCTTTGTTCTGTGATGGGGAAAGTGGGGAGTTTACCTGCTCTCACACGATGATGTATCCAGATTGGCCCATACAGAAGGAGCTACCCTCTGAACCAGTTTGGAAAAGACATGATGGAGGGAACTACTAACTTTCCTAGCGGCACCTCTCAGCGGACACAAAGGCTATGCACAAGGGAGGAAGGTTTACCTCATCTTGGATTGCAGGAATGAGGTGCACTCTGGGATTGCTTGCAGTAGGGAAGGCAGTATTCGCTGTAAAAGTGAGGTTGGTTACCCATAAGGTCATTTACCCCATTGGTTAAGTAGGAAACAAGAGGAACCCCTCACCAACAGGCTATTGAAAACTTTCAATGAGGCACCTAAAAGTAACCTCCTGAGAACACTTGCTAGACCACGGAAGATCAGACAAAGACTGCGATTGGGGTTGGACCTACTCCCTCTTGCACCCACAACAACGCAGTAGACTCACAGAATCAGCTTGGTGACTTTCTCTGTGGATACAGGAACACAAAAAGCTGCAAGATACTTTTTCCTGTGGAAAGTAGTTGACCTCTACTAAACGGACTTGGACTGCACCCTCCTGGTGGTGTAAGCACTGGCCACTCAATGCTGTCCTTGATGTCATGGGAGCCTTAAAAGTGAGCCTGCATAGCTATTCCAGAAACCCTAAACTGTTAGGACTTCCAAAACCTCTGCAGCATCAGTAGGACCTCCCCATAAAGTTATCCATTTTTTATGTGATTTCGTTGGATACAGCTTCAAGCTTGCACCGCAGAAGGATTTTGTGCTCTACAAAGAAAAACTAAGTCAGAAGGTAAAATCTTTCATCAAAACAATCCCATCTCATATGTTGTACCCATGCTCCTCTGCAGTCGGCATGAAATCATGCCTATATCCCGGATCACCCCTTCGGTAGACTACCATTGACACTTACCACTTTCTGGTGCTATTTTTCCTTAAACCATTACATATTCATATCTCTGGTTCCCCTATCAGAACTTTTTTAATTTAGGGTCATTCTTTTCATAAACATTTACTTTTTTTTCTATTTTGGTTTGGGATTTATTGTTTGGTGTTTTGACTTTATAATTGTTTTAGTGCTGCATAAGTATTTTACACATTGCGCTATGTTGAGCATGTGTGTCCTGTTGCATAGCTACCGGGTGGATCAGTTCAGGTTCATTTAATTACTTTTGGGGTTCTTGAGAAGTCTAGAGGAAAGAAGACCTGAAAGTGGCTCTATCCCTTGCCCAAGCACCCAAATCTAGCTGAGGGTGTGGGTGTTGAATGGTAAGGGAGGAGGCCAATGTTGCAGGGGGTGCTAAGGGCTCCACAGGCGGTCTATGAAAAAAGACAAAGCCATTATAGGGCTCTGTCAACTCTAAGAGCGTTCTGTCCTATTTCTGGGCTACCTGGCCTCTTCCTTGTGGAAGGCCATTGCCTCTGCCCCTGCCCATCCTCACCTAACACCAAGTCTCCAATGAAGGGGGCAGTGGATTCATACATTTCAGGGTGATTGATCTTTTAGCCAGGAAAAGGTTAAAATCTTGAAAGAGCCCCCCCACCCCCACACCTTCCCTGGATTCAACTCTCAGCAATCTAGTGATTGTCTCCAGTTTCCATGACACCTCGGTCCAGAATAGATACAGTTGAGGACAATCCCAACGGATATGTTTGAGTCCTTCTGCAGGGGAGCTGCAACTTGCACACAAGTCTGACACCCCAGGAAAGACTCAACTTAGTTGCATGGGAGACAGATACACCATGTATTGGATGTACATTTGTATTAGCTTACATGTGCATTCCTAGACCAGTGGCCATTCCTTATGATGGTCTACTTAAGGGGATGCAACAAAGCCTGAGAAGGGACAACGAAGGGTCTGGAGAGCCATCCACTGAGTTTGTGGCCTTTATTACGTGTATGCAAGCTTTGCATGAATTGAAGGGTAGATGGCTCAGAGACTTGAACCGTCCCAGTGTCCCATAGAGTGGGGAGGAGGGAAACGTGCAGCAGGCATTGATCTTCATGGAGGTCATTCTGTTCCCTGAGGGCTAAGAACGGAAGGAGTTGAAAGGGGCCACTCAGGGAACTGAGACCAGCCTGGTTTCAGAACTTTAACTCTCAACATCTCAAGTGTCCATGTCGACTTGAGACCTGGGAGAGTGGGTGTAAAGGGGTTAAGGTTCTTGGTAAACTGTAACCCTCTGGACAGGCAGTTAGAAGCTATCTGAAGACAGCAGGGACAATCAATCAATCAAACATTTTGCAGCGCACTACTCACACGCGAGGGTCTCAAGGCGCTAAGGGGGGGGGACTGCTACTGCTCGAACAGCCAGGTCTTGAGAAGTCTCCTGAAGGTCACTAGGTCCTGGGTCTGTCGTAGGTGGATGGGGAGGGTGTTCCATTTCTTGGCGGCAAGGTGGGAGAAAGATCTGCCGCCTGTAGTAGTTCAGTGGATGCGTGGGACGGTGACGAGGGAGAGGTCAGCAGATCGAAGCTGGCAGTTGGGAGTGTAGAAGGTGAGACGTTTGTTGAGGCATGTTGGTCCGGCGTCGTGGAGTGCTTTGTGAGCATGGGTGAGGAGTTTGAAATGGATCCGCTTGTTGACGGGGAGCCAGTGCAGGTCTCTCAGGTGGGCAGTGATGTGCCTGTGGCGGGGGATGTCGAGGACAAGGCTTGCGAAGGCGTTCTGGATGCGTTGAAGTCTTTTCTGGAGTTTGGCTGTGATTCCCGCGTAGAGGCCGTTGCCGTAGTCTAACCTGCTGGTGACGAGGGCCTGGGTGACCGTCCTTCTGGTTTCGGTGGGGATCCATCTGTAGAGCTTGCGGAGCATGAGGAGGGTGTTGAAGCAGGAGGAGGATATGGCATTGACTTGCTGGGTCATTGACAGTGATGCGTCCAAAATGAACCCCAGGTTACGTGCGTGGTTGGCGGGTTTCGGTGCAGCTCCTAGCGAGGCTGGCCACCAGGAGTCGTCCCAGGCAGAGGAGGTGGAGCCGAGGATGAGGACCTCTGTCTTGTTCGAGTTCAGCTTCAAGCAGCTGTTCTTCATCCATTCGGCGACGGCCTTCATTCTTTCTTGGAAGCTGGTCTTGGACAATTGCAATCAGAGTGAGCCTGATGACCATAAGAGCTAATATATCAATGAATTAGAGAGGGGGCCTTAAGATACATGTCTTCCTGAGTGGGCGGAAAGCTATCCAGTGGGTGAGCAATTGTAAATAGGCTGCCAGATAATAGTATTCTAAGTTGGGACCCCCAAGGCCTCCCTGGTCTTGTGGATGTCTTAATTTAGTTGGCAATAAGCAACCCAATTGATGATGATCTCCTAGATGGTGGTTTGCTGCTAAAGACCCCAAAGGGTTAAAGATCAAGCATTTTTTTCTTTATGTTGTTTCACCTAATGCACCTCATGCCAGACAACCAAAGCAAGGAAATAGTTGTATGCGAAAATGCAGCTGAGATTGGAAGGTAGTTGGCAGTGACTTATCCTGACTGAGCTTCACTGCTGTTTACATGATGTCTATTATAAGTACTGAGTGGGAAGTGCACTTAAATCCATTTGGGAGAGAGTAGTCTGAGAAGGGTAACTTCTGAATGAAAATAGAGCTGGGCTGTGCAAGCTTAAAAAATAAAAGGCAAGCAGATAATTTTAGGTAACAATTTACACTCCTTCACTTCTTTATCTATGTCACTGGAATGAAGGCTTACTGGCCCACTTGTGCAAAGTTTTACATTATGTAAAGTTGGTCTTGTATAAAGTCATGCTTTTTGTAGCACTAAGAGGTCAAGTGTATGTTGTGCACATTTATGCGTGCAGCCTGTGTGGTACATGCATGGTGTGTGAGTGAGCCTGATTAATGGATGCCTGTGGTATAATTTAGGGAACCCCTTGTCTAGCCTTTGCACAAGTTCGAGGCGAGGTTATTTACCCCATTGGACGTGTACTGCTCACATTACACTGATATGGACTTCGCCTTGTTTACAAGGCAGTGTTAAGCCAATATGAGTGTTGTGTCGGAACGCCCACCGCAACACCCATTACCCACCTCTTTCATCAGGGGCGGTTTCTCCATTAGGGATCAGGGGCTGCGCCCCTCTGAAGTTCCTACACATTTACATAAAACCATATTAAATAGATCACTTTATTTAGAGATATGATAGTATCTCTAAATAAATGTATGTATTTAAGTCTGGGCTGGGCTGTTTGTTTCAGGCTGCCTGCCCCACGTTGCTCTGAAGCAGGAGAAAGAAGCCAGGCAGTAAATCAACTTTCTTTACTATGATGCACGACACAGGGCTTTCTGTTTTGAAGCCCTTCGTTGTCATTTTGGTCTCTGGTTGTATTCACTCTGTAGGCCAATGACGCAATCGGCATCATGATTTCAGTTATCGTAGACTTCAGCCCTGTGATATATCAAACATCTATCATTCAAAGGGGAAGATCCCACCCTTTTGTTAAACGTGACACTGGATGCAAGCATGTCTGATCCTGGGCCTTGTTCTCGGTAATGGTGAGTGTTTGGAAGCTAATGTTGTGTTATGTGCATTGTGCAGCGACACTCATCACGCTAACTTCTGCACATCGCTCGCTCCTTTAGAAGTGGAGCTGTGGCATTTGTTCCACCGCAAAATGGATCCAAATATCTGAGTCAAGCCCAAAGCGAGAGATATGTGCCTGCTGTGGAACATATGCTTACAGTGGCCAGTCATCTGATGTATGACATTAAAATTGGCCCTGTCTTCTTGCCCATAAGTTAACCCTGATGCCAAAAACATGGATTGACTTTCAAACAATAAATGTTAAAAACGTCAAGAGAATGCATTGAAGCGATTTAGTTTCTCTCTTATTTCACATGCTTTACTTAAACTTGCATTCCCCAAGAGTTGGCTATTTTATAATGTTGTTGTTTATCTGTATTTTTTCTTGTGCATACTTTGAGGCTTGAGTCATGTCAGGTGTTTATGAGGGGCTTTGATTGAGCACGCAGGCGCTAAGTCTGAATCCTAAGTGCCTGTCAGTGGGCTGGCCTCTCTACAGAGCACACAGAACAATGTTTATGTATTCCGTTTGCAACTGAAATTCTGTGGATATGTATGTGAAGGGGGTACACAGATGTCAAAATATTTGCAAGGCAAAAGAAAGAGAAATTAAAGTGCGTACATTTGAGGAAGTGCAGTGTATGATGGGGAGGTGAAGTGACAGATGCAAGGAGTGCATTCAGGGAAGAGTGAAAAGAAGACGCTGAAGAGGAAAGAGATGGGGTTGAAAATGTGCAGATGGGCAAGATATACAGAGAAAGAGGAGACATATCAACATAAAGCACACGTAACTGAAGGCCAAAACTCCTTCCACAGGGCTCAGTGCTATTTAAATCACAGACTCACTATTTCAGAATTTAAACATTTCCAATGTTAATTGTTTATAAGAAACCATTGTTGTTACTCGTTTCTCTTAAACAGCTAACTCCCAGTGACAAGGCCAATCATACTGACAGGTTTTAGGTGTGTCAGTGGTTGTGTTATTTATCTGAATAACATTACATCTCAGAGAGAAACCAAAAAAACTGTCAGGTGGCACACTATGGTAATCACAGAAATGTATTAGACATGTTCTTTTATTGAGAGCCCCCACTTTTTTAATCTCACTTAAAGACCTGTCTGCAAATATTTCTATATGACTAGTTACAGCCAGCATCTTTGGGTAATTCTCGAAGTCTGGTTAGAGCATATTTTTCCTAAGTTAATGCTGCATGCAGTGCAAGACTAGCATACATTTTAAAGGGCTGAAGTTCTCATGCTGTACAATTTCCACATTACAGTAACTGCTGCACATATTAATGCAGGAAGATATGGGGCAGTTTTAATATTTGAAGACTATACGTTCCCACTGCTTAATAAGCCTTGCTTTATCGCTACCTACATTCATTTGCTTTAAAATGCACCATTTGCCAATCTTTTTTTTATTTCTTTCTCGGGAGAGGGAATCACCCTTGCTGCCAGGTTTGTCCATTGAACTTGTTCAAATCTCTCGCTTTAAAAAAGTCATGCCCAATGTTTACGCCACAACACTTTCAAATGTCACAGCCACCACTGCCTTTTATGCTCTACTTAGTTAACGATAGCATGAAAGCGGTGGGCAGTGGGTGCTGCATTCCGCTGCAGCACCCATTGAGTTTGACGCTGCCCCATATTGGCTTAACATTGCTTTGTAAATAAGGTGTAGCCCATATCGCCACAGGAATGTCAAAAAAGTGACATTCCTGTGGCAATTGGGCTTGTGAATATACCCAATAGGCCCCTTGGGAGAATGCATTACACCAATGAGCAACTAGACCCAGACATGTGGTCTGATTACATGTTTGTATTTCAGGAAGTCAACTAAGAATTGTATTCTTTCAAGGAGGAAAGAAAGAGCACCATTAAATTGATTAAAAATACACATCTGCCTTCTAACCTCAAGGTCGTTTCTGTTGTGAATGAGCACTTTATAAATAGGGGTTGGGTTATCTTATTAGGGATTGTGCCACACCCCAGTCTCATTTCCTGGCTGTCTTGACATTGGTACTGATGGAGCAAAGTTTCACATCTAAAGAAACTTGCTCGTATGCAATCCTCTCGAATAACATGTAATACTATAACTAACCTGTCCGTGAGTACTAAAATTGCACCACAATTTACATAATCGTGTCTAGGGGAAGGTTTTCTATGTGCTGTCTTAATAAGTAACTTGAGTGTCCTAAAATTGGTTGCTAAAACACGGGAACTCTTCTGCGCATGCATCTATCACATCACGTGGTGTGGCGTTCTTCTGTCACTTGGGGGAAATTTTTGCATCTGCTCAGTAGCTTCTAAAATGGCCGCTTTAAAATAACATACTAATGCACATGCCGAGCTGAAACTAACCTATGCACGTACTACTAAACTATTAATGCGAAAGATTTATTAAGTAAATGGGTTCGAGAAGAAGTAAGTGGTATACAGTGAATTCATTTAATTTTGTATTCTAACATGTTTTTCTCTGACTTTATTAATAGTTCGCATTTGGGCCTTTGAGGGTGACTGATGTCCTCATCCTTTGTGGCAACCACGCATGTGTCTTAACTCTCTGCTTTAAAGTCCATGGAGTCATGGGACGACTGCCAAACCCTAAGCCTAGCAAGGACATGGGAACTCAACTTTCTGAACTCTTACAATTAAGGGGCAGGGAGTTAGACAATAGACTAAAGAAAAATATTGCACTTGGTATGGTGTGATGTCCTCACCTCACTGCTTGGCCCAGTCAAATTGCGGGTCAACATGGAATTGAATCATTTGGGGGTGGATCATACACTTGAATTTGGTATAACAGAGGTAAGTTATAGATAGTTAGACACACTTGATGATGAGATGCTGATGCTATGCTGAGATCCTGTCCTATTTTGCTGCAATCTGACTGAAGAATCCTACACTAGGGAAATTCGCGGAACAACCGAGGAGGCACATTTAGGGAAGGGTCCGGACGCGCCTGAGCTGGAGAAAGTATCACCAGAGAGGGGTGTAACGCTGGCGTTGCACTAGAAGAGGTCACCTTCCGCTGTCCCAAACCTGTCATGAATCCTTGACTCTCTGATGTCGGGGTACTCACACCATTCTAGGTAAATATATCTGTAGGGTAAATACTTGCGCTCTGTCCTTTCTCTCCTCAGGTGCTGTCATTGCAAGAATTCATTAATGCAAACTGATTATAAGCTAACTGTATTATTTTCCTGATGGAGATTTCTGGTATATTCATGTGATCTGACTCACAAAATTATTAATTCAGATAAACATTTAAAACTCCTTCTGAGTCTGTGGTTCTTTAAATTAAAAGATTAAATGCATTATTGTATTTACCTCCCTATTCTAATCTACTACTAGATCCTTCGACAGTGCATTTTACTCAGGAGACAGGATTGGTAAGAATACTGGTGTAAAGGTTTCCTAGGGTAAACAAATTGATGTCCAGTGGATATTTGCCAGCTCATTTGCGTGTATGAATGTATATGGGCCCAAATGTGTGTTGAGTGTATGAATGTGGTGAGCTGGTAAACTCCGCTGCATCAGTTTTACTTGGTAGCAGAGGCATGGTTAGTATAGTTAGTTAGGTGAGGAGTGTATTTGAAATTATGGATTATTGATTTATGTTTTAACCAAAACCTGTTAGGTATTGTTTCATATTGTCTGGAAATTCTCGGGAATATTGAATAATGGGTGGTAAATAGAAGCCACACTGCAGTGAGGTGTTTGGTCAGGATCGAGAAAGTGCTGAAAGTTACGCAGGACTAGAAGCACTAAGTTAGGGAAAATCTCTTGTGTGTTAATGAGAATAATTGGTAGCGAGGAGTCCGTTGGTGACATTTTGGTATTATATCACCTAGAAAGGATAATACTGAAGGATAACAGGTTCTCTGATGATTGTGTGAAGAGTAAGCGGAAAGGTTTTACTCGTAGTGTGTGAAGAGTAAGCGGAAGGGTTTTACTCGCAGTGAAAGAAATCTTACTATTCTTTGAATTAATGGGTCAAACACAATAGCGAATGTTTATACGTTGTTAATTAATCAAACTGTGAAAAGTTTTGTGAAAAATAAGTTGTCGCATTGCCTTGTGAAGGAGGGGTCAGTTGCGGGTGCTGCACTGATGTCACCAAGAGCCGCGCTGGCATTGGGTGAAATGGCGGGCATGTAGTTGATGCGAAATTGTAAAGGAGTTGTAAGTAGTAAGACTGACTTCACAGAAAAGCCGCACAAGCATTGGCTGAGCGAGCGAGCAGAGTAAAAGTTGGTTGGTCCTCAGAATAGAAAACGCGCTTGTATTGGAGAATTATTAGAAGTAAAGCAAGCGTTTGATTGGTCATCAAAATAGAGATCCCGAGAATAATACTAGATAGTGGAGTTTGCATGTACGATCCAACCTTAACAGGGACTCGACCAGATAGAAGATTTGTAGGGTTTGCTTACGAGCAGTACCTTAATCAGCACAAGCACGCATGTACGGAGAAAAGAAAAAAATGACTTTCATGCAAAAGGTTAAGAATTATTTCAAAAAGGACAAACCCATTAAGAGTAGAGAGCGGATTCTCATTCCTCCTCCAAATACGCCTGCATCATACATGATGGTGGAGAGAGGTTATCATACTTGTGTGTGGTTAGAAAATTGGATAGAATACGCAAAGGATGATGGTATATTAGCATTTCCGGAGTACGGAAGCTTTAATGGAAGAATACTGTACAATTTAAGAACACGAATGAATGAGTTAGAACCCAGACCTAGATTGACTCAATATGAGGCATTAGAAGAATGGGAAATGGAAGCTTTCGAACATGACAGACCCCGAAATAACAGACATTTTAGCAAATATTACCCGAAATTTCCCCGAGAGACTAGAGATAGTCAAATGAAACAATGGAGACAGGCCATGGTGGCAGAAGGTTTATATCCACTGTTAACATCAGAAGAGCAGATAGGAGGTAAATGTACAGAGAAAACCAAGCACTTAACCATGATAGATAACGGAGAAACAGAAGAAGGGTATTTAGAGGACGTATTGATGAAAAGTCCTCCACCTTACAATGAAGGATTTAATAGAATGACCCCTAGTGCCCCGATGATAGGAACACCTTTGGTTCCACGGATAGTAAATTACACCTCAGACAGGGTGCTTCAAGAAAAGGAAAGGGAGGCAATAAATAAGAAGAAAGATGAACTGATACAGAAAATAACTCAGATGAATATACTTCCTGATTCCTTGACCATACCAATGACCATAGGTCCGGTAGTTCCATTATATGGAGAAAAATCAAATTGTCCTAAAGTTCCTGTAATGCCTACTCCAAGCATAGAACCTAGAAAAGAAAAGGTAATAATAGATGATCAAGCAAGCGAATGTGAATCAGTAATACCTTTGATGGATTTGCCTATAAGGAGTCAATAATGGAAACCCCGAAAAGAAATTTGCCCAGTTGTTCAAAGGAAGTTAGACTAGAGACGTCATCAGGAACCAGAAGTGCCACCATCGTAACTCCAGAAGATATAGAGATTGTCTCAAGAAATAGAGATGCCAAAATCACAGCCTAAATTATTAGACATTTTCAAATTGAGAGTTGAATTGGAAGAAATGGTTGCTGGAAATGTGGGTCTAGACAGACTAAACATATACAGTGAAGAAGAATTGTTGTTTATTTGCAGAAGCATTACACAAAATACTGAGGTATACCATGAAAAGCTGACTAATTTGGCATCAGAAATGGGAATTGACATAGGGAAATCAAAGGTGTTGCAGAAACCATATAGAGCAGAATTTTCCGATAAGGATTTCGAAAACATGAATGTGTCTGGAAGAAAGTTGCAGATCAGAGAGTTGTTATTTCTGTTACAAAAATGGGGAGATCTTGAAAGATGGAGAATTAGATGGGCAAAGAAAAAGGAAGAAGCACAGGTAAATCGAACAACATCTCAGAATGTCGTGAGGGAAACAGAAAAAGCTGAAAGGTTGTATACGATGAGAGAAGTACCCAGAGGGCAGTACGTACATGTGCCATGGACTAGACAGGATATTTTGTCTTATACGAATGATTTGCCAAAATTGAGAGAAAACCAGTAGAGTGGTACAGACAAGTTGAGAGGTTTGTGAAAGTTTCAAAGGTTTTATTGAAGGATCTGGATGGTCTGTTTGACATAGTAGTACCTGCAGATGTATGGACAGAATGTAAGATTACTGTGGATTGGCCTAGTGAGGAATATCCAAGAGACTCAAAAACAGGAGCCCCATCAGAGGATGTAATGAAAAACTATCATCAGGTAATCACCTTTCTGAAAAGTGAAATTCCCCCAAAAGAAATTGATTGGGTCAAGATAGACAGAAGAACTCAAGAAAAGGATGAGTCTGTGCATGCCTACTATGAACGTCTTTTACAGGTGTTCAAACAGTATAGTGGGTTTTAAAGTTTAGAAAATAAAGACTTGACTCATTTTGTGTACCGATTTGTGTCTGGGCTGAGATTGGATATATATCAAATGATTAAGCAGCACATGCTGTGCTGGCAGTTATAGCCCATTGATGAGATTTTAAAATATGCAAAATATTGTGGGGACGAAATTGATAGTAAGAGAAAAGCTTTAGAAGAAAAAGTAATTGGGCTCAAGTAAAATTAGCTGAACAATAAGAGCTCCAATTAAATAAACAATCAGAAAATCAGGGAAGAGCACAAGGTCAGAATGATAATAATGGGGGAAAGCCATGGGGAAGGCTGAATCGGGAAGAGGCAAAGAAATAATTCCCTTGTCATGGGTGCGGGAAGTTGGGACATTGGAAGAACGGGGATAAAGCCATACAAGTTAATAACGCCCCAAATCAAAATTCAACAGGGTATAGATCTTCAGAGTCAATTGCCACCTGCCCCTAAATCAAATTTGGTGACTCAAGCCAAGTACTGTGTGGACGCCGGATTTCCAGAAGGAAGTGGTAAGAAAAATGTTGTAACATCTCAGTTTCTTTTGCAGAACCCACTGATTGATTATGATCAAGAATGACGGTGCCCGAGGGGGAGGAAGGGGAGTGCGTACTTGGCACATCCCTACCGGTAGAAGAAATTTAAGTAGTAGTTGTTTCAAATAAACGGATTAGCGCTCCAATCACAGAACCCATGGAGTTGCGAATTGGAAAATTTAAAGAAATGCATAAGTTTGTGGTCTGCGATTCAAGCCCTGTAAACTTGCTTGGAAGAGACCTGTTGTGCAAAATGAATTGCACTATATTTTGCACACCGGATGGTGTTGCAATACAAACCCCAGATGAAGATGGAGTTTACAAGTTTATGTTAGCTAAACAGGGAACAGGAGTAAATGAATTATATTCAATGATGACACAAAATGAATTACCTGCTGAAGTAAAACTGACTGTAAATGCAGAAATATGGTATTTTACTGGAAAAGAAATAGGATTAATGGCAAATGTATATCCCGTAAAAGTGACTGTAAAAGAAGGTGCTGTTTACCCGAACACCCGACAATACAAATTGAGTCCAGTAGTAAAGGCAGGTGTCGCAGCAGAAATAGAGCGATTGGTCGAACAAGACATTCTGAAGGAAATAATGAGTAGCCCTTGTAACTCACCCATAATTGGCATAAAGAAACCTAATGGAAAATACAGGGTGGTTCAAGACCTCAGGAAAATTAACAAAATTGTTGTACCATGCTGTCCAGTAGTGCCTAATCCAGCTGTGATTCTTTATCAAATACCATGGAAAGCAGGATAGTTCACAGTGATCGATTTATGTCATGCATCCTTTTGCATTCTACTGCATCCCGATAGCAAGTTCTTATTTTCGTTCAAATTTGAAGAGCATGTCTATGTTTGGAATCGTGTACACAGATAACCTTTCAATTTTTAATCAGATTCTCAAAAGAAGCCTTGAATCTCTTGTATTGCCCAGAGAGTCAGTCCTGGTGCAGTATATTGACGACCTATTGGTGGTGTCAAACACACGAGAGTACTGTGTTACTGATTCAATTGCATTGTTCAATCATTTGGCAAAAGGTGGACATAAAGTGTCCCCTGAGAAACTTCAGTTTTGTGAAAATTCAGTTAAATACCTGGGACATCAAATAGAAAGAGGAATTAGAAGGGTGACCTCTGAAAGAATCAGAATAATAAGACAAATGCAGTTGCCTCGAACCCAAAAATAAGTAAGAATGTTCCTGGGAGTTGTAGGGTATTGTAGACAGTGGATTGTAGGATTTGCTTTACTGGCAAAACCTCTGATACAAATGACCAGAAAAAGAGAAAAGGATCCTATAGCATGGGACGATGAAAGTATAGATTCTTTTAGGAAATTGCGCAAATGTTTGTGTGAAGCACCTGCTTTAGGCATGCCCGACTATTTAAAAGAATTTGCACTATTCTGCTATGAGCGGGGTAATTGTGCGCTTTCAGTCCTAACACAGAGACACGGAATAATGAGAAGGCCAGTGGCCTATTTTTCTGCTACCATGGATCCCGTGGCCTGTGCATTACCAGGTTGCCTGAAAGCTGTGGCTGCAACTTGCGTAAGCATAGAACAGAGTCAATCAATTGTGATGGGACACCCTGTCAAGGTGTATGTTCCACATGCAGTGGTGATCTTACTGACAAGGGCCCGAACATAGTACCTATCTCCCAGTAGGCTGACAAAATATGAAAGGATAATAATATTGGGAGCTGAAAATGTGACATTAGTGAGGTGTACTGTTCTAAATCCAGCCACCTTACTTCCTGATCCTTACCATGAAGAAGTGAGGGATGAGGTTGAGCATGAATGTCTTGATGTGACTGAGCTGAGTACCAAACAACGTCCAGACATACAAGAAGAACCTTGGAAAAATGCAGAACATGAGCTGTTTGTGGACGGCTCCTGCATGAGACACGAGGAGGGAGGATTAAGTGCTGCTTACGCTGTATGTACATTAACTGAAATAGTCGAAGCATCCTATTTACCAGAAGTCAAATCTGTACAAATTACTGAATTGATCGCTTAATTAAGGCATGCAAAATTGGGAAAAATTGGAGAGTAACCATATTTACTGACAGTCAATATGGTTATGGGGTTGTGCATGATTTTGGCCAACTGTGGTTGCAGAGGGATTTCCTGATTTCTTCAGGGACTCCTATTTAAAATGGAATTTTTGTGAAAGAATTACTCGAGGCAATTCAATTACCAAAAGAGGTAGCCGTGGTTAAGTGTGCTGCTCACCAATCAGGAAATGACTACGTGACAGCCGGTAACAGATATGCTGACCAAGTTGCCCAACACTGTGCAATGCATAAAATTGCCTTAAACAAGGAAATCGAAACTTGTGGAATCAGCTGCCAACTTATGCTACTTGCAGGAGTGGGAACCTGGGAGGAGGTGAAAGATCTACAGAAGGCAGTAGACATAAGAGAAAAAGAAGAGTGGGTGAAAATAAGATGTCAAAGAAGGATAGAAGATGGTGTGTGGGTTTGTTATGATGGCAGACCAGTCATGGCAGACAGTATGCTTGCATCAATGGCTAGAATGTACCATGGAGACACACATGTGGGCAGGGATGCAATGATTCGACTCTTTAGACAAGATTGGATTAACGCAAAGTTCAGAAATGTAGCAGAGAGCCTTTGCCAGAGATGTTAAATATGTCAATAAATGAACCCTGGCAGGAAAACTGTGGTCTGCATGGGAAAGATTGGAAAGGCAGAAGGTTCTTTTGTGAGAATCCAATTAGATTTCATTCAACTACCTGCTTGTCGAGGGCTGAAATATGTGCTTGTCATAGTTTGTTTATTTTCAAAGTGGGGGGGAGCATATCCGACCCGAAGAAATGACAGCTTGACAGTGGCCAAACTTTTATTAAGAGAACTCATTCCCAGATTTGGTTTTCCAGTAACGATTGAATCAGATAGAGGGTCTCATTTTAATAATGAAATAATTTGACTAATCTGTGAAGCAGGACACAAGCTGTTGAATATAACTGATGACTTGGTTTTGGAATATTGCAAAGAGTTGGCTGACAGAGTGCGTTCTATCTCTCTTCAGATTGGGGAAGACGCTTTCAACAGACAGCTGAGCCACTAACATGATTTGAATCCCGGTGATTGGGTAGTTGTGAAGAATCACACTCAAGAATCGTGCCTAGCACCAAGGTGGGCTAAACCTCATCAAGTTATTCTGACTACCTCGACAGCTGTAAAGTGGGCAGGATTGCCCATTTGGATCCATGCAAGCCATACCAAAAGGGTGCCAGCTCCTGAAGAAGAAGTGTTCCAATTGAAACCAGAAATCGGTAGTGCTGAAGGTTGTGCAGCTGAAGAACTTCCTATAGAAGATCCTGAAGTAGCTGCCCAAGATCAACCGAGCACTTATCAGGATGACTGGATCTCAGTGGTGGGCATACCTGAAGTACTTATAAGAACCAGAAGTCAAACACAGTTAGATAGACAGGAGGAGAGTGAGGATCAGTCAGATGTAGAAGAAGTCACTCAGGAAAGTAGGGACACGACTGTTAGGAAGCCTGAGCAGGAACAGTTAAGGAGAGAACAATATACTTAGACAGAAGAAACTGAAAGCACTGTCCCAGAGTCTGAGGCGGGACAGTCAGGAATTAGAGACACCGTTCAAGCAGAAAAAGGTAAAAAGGTTAAAAAACCTGAACAGGACCAGATAGGCATAGACACGCAAGTTCAGGATACAGAAGAAAAAAACAGACATCACTAATCCTGAACAGGGTCAGATTGAGGTAGATGAACCCATCCAGGCAGAACAGGCCGAAATAAGCCCTGGACAAGGTCAGATAGTGAGGAAATCTGAAGACGAAGCTGATCAAGTTGTGCAAAGATCTAAATAAAATAAAAGGAGTCTTGAAGAACCTGGCAGTGCAGTGAAGTTTAAGAAAAGTCGAAAAGGTGATAATTGGCCAAGAATTATTAAGAGACTGAGATATCGACTTAAGACAGTCAATGAAGAACCTGATCAAGTAAAAGAAGTAACTAGTCAATCTGGACTTTTCAAAGTAATACCAAAGAGAAGGAGTCAAAGATTGAAGACATTGAATAACAAGTTCAAGGGTCCTGAGTGGACATCTGTCATTCTTGAAGACTTTGAAAACCTCGATTTAAATGAAGAAAGTGATGAAGAGCTGAATGTAGAGCAAATTGAGGAAGAAGTGAGACCGACTTGAAAGGGAGAAGACGCTCAAGGTGTAATCTCTTACCCGGTTCTGAATTAAAGAAGATATAATCTTCTTGCCCAAGATGTCTGATAATAATGTTGCCGGACAACCAAAACAAAGCTGTATAAAGAAGTGTTGTAGGATCTGTATATGTAGTTTAATATTAGTCCTCATAATATGGGTGATATCAGCAATAGCTATTCCCTACCTGATGGTTACTGACAAACAAAATAGTACTAGCATACATACAGAAGTTGCAAACATTAAAGGAGATAGAGTAGACTTAGAAACACCAGATGAGCTAGATTTACATCACACTGTAGAAAAGAATGAAACTGATTTAAATGTATTTTCAAATCTCTTAGTTCATTATGTAGAAACTATGGAAGTTAGTGATTGCTATGTTTGTATGAAATTGCCAAGCTCAGTAGCTGAAGGGGTGACCTATCATCATTTACCCTTGATATATGGTATTTCATGTAGTGTACTGGCTAGTTTATTCTATAGAACTGGAAAGCTGCAGTATTATTATTCAAATGTAGATGTAATATTTTCAGAAGTTCCCATGCGAAAGAGCATGAACCCTGTCCTTAGTACTAGAGACTCACAATTCATGGGTGAATATTTCCTAACAATGAAGACAATAGATATAGCTGATGCACATAAACGCAACTTAACCTGTAAATTACATGAAGAAGAAAAGATATTTTTGAATTTAGTAGAAAATAGGAGACAGGATTTCCAAAGAAAAGCCTCTGAACCGAAATCACAGATACCTAAATGGGCTGAAAGGGAAGACCTTTTAGTAACTGGCAAGACTCATGCTGCTTTGTCTCTGGACTTTGAAAGGAAAGGGAAAATCTGTCTCCACAGACTTAAAACTAGGGGTGGGCGGAATTAGCAAAATTCACTTTCACAAATTATTGCGAAAATGTTAAAAATCTCCGCAAACACGCGGAAATATAGCGAAGATGCTGAAGTTTTTTTTTCCGCCCGTTCGCGCTATGTTCTGCGTGGTTGCGGCTCGCCAACTTACCCATGCGGTTGCTTGCGGGCGCGGCCATCTTGTTTTCACTTGTCTCGCGGTCCATGATCGCGAGAAGAAAGACGTGATCGCGCGACGAATGATGTACCTGCGGGCGCGAACTGTCGCGAGACAGCGCAAATGGATACCAACAATCCAACATCTCGTGGAGAACGCGACCGGATCGGGAAAACTTGTTGGTGAACGCGGGGATTCAGGTAAGGCGATCGCGCGCACGCAAGAATGTATTATTTTACAGAGCGAGCAAGCAAAAAATTTCCGGTAAATTGCGGATTGCGGAAATTTTGACATTTTCGCGCTCTCCGCGGAACGCAAAAATGTCAAATTATTGCAATTTCCGCGAGCGGAACGGATTTTTAGCCCAGGCCTACTTAAAACAGAATATAACAACGTATTTATTGGTTCCAGTGAATGTGAACATAATTTCTTAGTAATTGGGGGTTGGGGAATAAAAGGAGGAACTGATCCAGTTTTTCCTGGAATTTATTATATTTGTGGGAACAAAGCCTATTTTAGGTTGCCTGATCACTGGTATGGGACTTGCTATTTTGGAATAGTATTCCCTAAAGTCTATCATGTCAAAAGAATCACTGGAAACAATAAAGACAATAGTGGACTAACAAGATATAAAAGTGCTAGTTTTACTGAAATAGTAGGTGATATATTTTGTGCATTGATACCTTCAGTGGGGGATCTGTTGAATTCTCGGAAAATGTGTCAATTGTCAATGGTAGTTGATCGGTTATCTACTGACACTGCTGGAGGATTTCTGCTGATCAAAACAGAATTAGTTGCGGTCAGGTCTACGGTTTTGCAGAATCGACTTGCCCTTGATATCTTATTAGCAAAAGAGGTTGGAGTCTGTAAAATGCTGAAAGTGCAACATTGTTGCACGTATATACCTGATAAGAGTGTGGAAATTGGAAGATATATTAAAAATATTACACATTTGGAAGAAGAACTGAAACCACTGGAGGTTGACAGTGTATGGAAGAAAATAACAAATAGTTTTTCCACCATAAGTAGTTGGCTTTCTAATATAGGTAAAGGTATCTTAGGTCAAATATTGTTGCCAATCATGTGCATAACTTTGCTAGTTCTGATGATAATGTGTTATCACAAATGCAGTGGGAAAAGAAGAAAGTACGAAGGGAATGAAAAAAGTAGGAAAAGAAAGTTAGAAGAAATACGACTTGAAGAATTAAAGGGAAATATTTACAAAAGGATGAAAGGATCACAATTTAAGAAAGATAAGGGAAAGAATAAAAGATTGGAAGACATCGAAATGGTAGAATGCTAAAGTTGGCATCTGGTTTAATAGAATTTAATGATGGCATAACATGCCATCAGAGAGGGGATTGATGGAGCAAGGTTTCACATCTAAAGAATCTTGCTTGTATGCAGTCCCCTCGAATAGCATGTAATAATGTAACCAACCTGTCCGTGAGTACTAAAATTGTACCACATTTTCCATAATCGTATCTAGGGGAAGCTTTCCTATGTGCTGTTTTAATAAGTAATTCGAGTGTCCTAAAAATGACCATTAACATGCGGGAACTCTTCTGCGCATGCGTCTATCACATCACGTGGTGTGACGTTCTTCTGTCGCTTGGGGGAAATCTTTGCATCTGTGCAGTAGCTTCTAAAATAGCCGCTTTAAAATAACATACTAATGCACATGCCGAACAGAAACTAACCTATGCACGTACTAATAAGCTATTAATGAGAAAGATTTATTAAGTAAATGGGGTTAGAGTAGAAGTAAGTGGCATACAGTGAATTCATTTAATTTTGTATTCTAACATGTTTTGTCTCTGACTTTATTAATAGTTCGCATTTGGGCCTTTGAGGGTGACTGATGTCCTCATCCTTTGTAGCAACCACGCATGCATCTTACCTCTCTGCTCTCAAGTCCATGGAGTCATGGGACAACTGCCAAACCCTAAGCCTAGCAAGGACATGGTAAATCAACTTTCTGAACTCTACGAGAGGAAATTAAAGAAACATTGCACCATAAATTTATCGATCAGAATATGAAATGGTTGTGGGAATAAAGCTTGTGGGTATTAAAATTAAGGGGCGGGGAGTTAGACAATAGACTAAAGAAAAATATTGCACTTGGTATGGTGTGATGTCCTCACCCCACTGCTTGGCCCAGTCAAATTGCGGGTGAACATGGAATTGAAACATTTGGAGGTGGATCATACACTTGAATTTGATATAACAGAGGTAAGTTATAGATAGTTAGACACACTTGATGCTGAGATGCTGATGCTATGCTGAGATGCTGCCCCATTTTTCTGCAATCTGACTGAAGAATCCTACACTAGGGAAATTCACGGAACAACCGAGGAGGCACATCTAGGGAAGGGTCCGGACGTGCCCAAGCCGGAGAGAGTAGCACCAGAGAGGGGTGCAACGCTGGTGTTGCATTAGAAGAGGTCACCTTTTCCTGTCCCGAACCTGTCCTGAATCCTTAACTCTCTGATGTCGGAGTCCTCACACCAGGTAAATATATCTGTAGGGTAAATGATCCGTACTTGCTCTCTGTCCTTTCTCTCCTCAGGTGCTGTCATTGCAAGAATTCATTAATGCAAACTGATTATAAGCTAACTGTATTATTTTCCTGATGGAGATTTCTGGTACATTCATGTGTATTTGATCTGACTAACAAAATTATTAATTCAGATAAACATTTAAAACTCCTTCTGAGTCTGTGGTTCTTTAAATTAAAAGATTAAGTGCATTATTGTATTTCCCTCCCTATTCTAATCTACTACTAGATCCTTCATGCATTTTACTCAGGAGACATAATTGGTAAGAATACTGGTGTAAAGGTTGCCTAGGGTAAACAAATTGATGTCCAGTGGATATTTGCCAGCTCATTTGCGTGTGTGAATTTGTATGTGGGCCCAAATGAGTGATGAGTGTATGAATGTGTTGAGCTGGTAAACTCCGCTGCATCAGTACCCCAGCATAAACTCGAAAATGATTGGTTTAGACATTGTCAGTTATCATTGCTCTCATTGAAATTGCCTCCCTTCATTCTAGCTAGGGCTGTGAAAGTGCCCTGCCCATCATGGGACCTATGCCTATAGTCACATGCAAGAGGTGGTACCCCATACTTTCTGTGGTTACAAATTATTCATCATCTGAAAAGAAAATGTGGCCTCTTAAGGGACTCAATCAAGCAACTTCAGACAGTCATTGCCTGTTTTAGGTACGCTTCCGGCAACCACTGATGTGCTGAGCCTTATTTTATTGAAGGATGTATAGAATTCACATGAAGTAATTTAATTATATTATAACAACATTTATTGCTACATTTAATTTTTAAATGCAAAATGTTTATTAAAATATGTATACCTAAATTAAATTGTATGTTCTATTTGTATACATTATTTTTAACAATAAGGCACCGATTCCGATGTCGGACGGACTGAGGTCCGTCCGACATCGGTCAGGAGCCGTACCCGACCAACCTGTTGTCGTCGGTTACGGCCCTGCTAGTACGATGCGACCGAACCCTCTCTTATACAAGTCAATGCAGGCATGCATTCCGAGTGGAATGCATGCCTGCATCCTTGAAAGCAGGGGTGCAGTTCATGCCTGCACCCTGTAGGCGGCACCCCAAGGTACCTGCCACCGGGTGCAGGTATCACAGAGGGGCACTATAGGTGCCCCCAGGCTGTCATTCGGCAGCCTCGCACCCATGGGGGCCCTACTGGGGGCCCCCAAAGACAGTTTCCGACTGCCTTTTCGTGCCGGAAAAACCAGCACGAAAAGGCAGTGAAAAACTGCCATCGTACTCCCTCGGTCTTAAAGAGGCGGCCGGTGGAGTACTGGGAGATTTCTGGATGGTGGACGGGCTCTCCGACCCTGTCATCCGCAATCTGGAACTCCGTGTCTGATTCCTTTCCGACCGAGCCCATCGGAATGGCTCGGTCGGAAAGGAATCCGGCCGACATGATCCGAATCGGTCGGAAGGCCTCCGACCGTCGGTCAGAGCCCTTCCGATCGGAATCGGCCTCTAAATTTTATTTATTTATATGTTTAACTTTTTCAGTATTTTATTTAAAATTTTAAAAAAATCCAAAAGGGTCCTACCTCCATTATATTTTACAGGAAGGTGCTGCGGTACCATTGGTTGGCTATGTGTATTGCTGAACTTACAACTGTTAGTAAAGTAATAACTTACACTTGTAAATTTAACGCACTCCACTTTTTCAGGGGCGGGAGAGATGTAAGTCTACACTTTTGAGTAACTTTACACTCTGATTTTGTGAATAGCCAAAAAATTGTAAATTACATGTGCAGAGTTACTCAGAAGTGTAATTCACCTTTGCGAATAGCTCCCAGAGTCTCACACTATTGAGTGGGTGAAAAGAGGTTTGGAAAGACATAGGATAAAGGCCGGTCCTCCGGTCTTCTTGTCATGGTTATGACTGCCAATATGCTGCTGCTTTTGACCTTAATGCACTCCTCATTCATCTCTGTTGATCATCCAGTGAGGAAAAGGGATCTATTACCTAATACTTACTTACATGCATGTATTGAAAACAGTTTTATCTCATTTTAGTGGTTGGTATCTTATGAATCAAACAGGCTGATTCTTATGGTTAGGGTGCTTTACTGGTAGTAACCTTGTGGGCCTAACTTCAACAAAACATAAGAAAAAATAATTCAAACAACTCCCCAATGTGTTTTCAACCTTCAACTACATGTATTACTGTTAGCTTTACCCAGTCTGCTCTCAAGAGAGATTCAAAGAGTTATTTTCTGAGATTCTCTGTCCTTCAAATAAAGTAGACTTCACTACCTGTAAGACTCTAAACTGAATGTTAAAAGTTGCTTTCGCTACCAGCGACTTAAAGTTACATTAATGATACAATGCAATATTATGTGGTCTCTTTCATACATTTTTCAACATAGATTTGAACCTTTTCCTCATTTTTTATTGTGTTTTCTTTACAGGTACTATGAACGCATGCAAAACAATAATGGTGTTGAAAGTTCATGGTGCTTGCTGCTAAGGAAATCTCTGCATTAAAGATGCTTTCACTGGTTGTGCAACGTGGGTCCTTGTTTTTGCCATGTTCATATTTTCTTACAGGGAACCAGAAAAGGGGTGCTGTCTGCTGTAGAACAGCTGAAGGTCACTGAATACTGGACTTCAAGGAACACATTACACAAGGGGGCTGATTCCGATAGCCGGTCGGACAGCTGTCCGTAGCCTTACCGTACGACCGACACGTACCCGGAGCCGGTCCGTCCTGTAGAGCAACTACGATGCGCATAACTGCCAAAAACACGACCGACACGTAGGCTGTGATTCAAGCGCCATTCTCCGTCCGAGCCGTAACTCCAAACACTGAACCGAGTCACCCGGAAGCAGTATCCATAGCAGTTTCCGGCATGACAAGTATGAAGCGTACTTCCTACGGACCATACGGGCCACCACGTACGGGACGTCACAGCATCCGGAAAACACGCATATCAGCTACGATTCGCGCCACAAATCAATACACGGCTACCAGACAGGACAGCTTGCAGCGGGTACGAGACGGAGCAACAAGCAGCGTGTACTACACGAACACATCATGAATCCTATCACGCAGGTCATACCAGTACTCTACATCTATGACCGGCTCAGGAACCGTCGCCGACGGCGCGGGCAGTAAGTCAGACACCTACCACATAAACAAACGACGCATACCCGCAAAATGGCACACACACACAGGGGTCCACATCCAGGCCACTAACAACAGCCCGCCATAGGGATTGCATCGCCAGCACCACTAACACCCCCACCCATAGGGGACCTGTTGCCCATCACTACTGCCACCCCCACCCATAGGGCTCATGTTGCCCATCACCACTGCCACCCCCAGCCATAGGGCTTATGTTGCCCATTACTACTGCCACCCCCACCCATAGGGCTTATGTTGCCCATCACCCCTGCCACCCCCACCCATAGGGCTTATGTTGCCCATCACTACTGCCACCCCCACTCACAGGGGACCTGTTGCCCATCACCCCTGCCACCCCCACGCACAGGGAACTTGTTGCCCATCACCCCTGCCATCCCCACCCATAGGGACTATGTTGCCCATCACCCCTGCCACCCCCACTCACAGGGGACCTGTTGCCCATCACTACTGCCACCCCGACCCATAGGGGACCAGTTTCCCATCACTACTGACACCCCCAGCCATAGGGCTTATGTTGCCCAACACTACTGCCATCCCCAGCCATAGGGCTTATGTTACCCGGCACTACTGCCACCACCACGCACAGGGGACCTGTTGCCCATCACCCCTGCCACCCCCACCCATAGGCCCTATGTTGCCCATCACCACTGCCACCCCCACTCACAGGGAACCTGTTGACCATCACTACTGCCACCCCCAGCCATAGGGCTTATGTTGCCCATCACTACTGCCACCCCCAGCCATAGGGCTTATGTTACCCATCACCCCTGCCACCCCCACCCATAGGGCCTATGTTGCCCATCACCCCTGCCACCCCCACTCACAGGGGACCTGTTGTCCATCACTACTGCCACCCCAGCCATAGGGACTATGTTGCCCATCACTACTGCCACCCCCACCCATAGGGGACCAGTTGCCCATCCCGACTGCCACCCCCACCCATAGGGGACCTGTTGCCCATCACCCCTGCCACCCCCAGCCATAGGGCCTATGTTGCCCAACACTACTGCCACCCCCAGTTATAGGGCTTATGTTGCCCAACACCACTGCCACCCCCAGCCATAGGGCGTATGTTGTCCAGCACTACTGCCACCCCCACTCACAGGAGACCTGTTGCCCATCACCCCTGCCACCCCCACCCATAGGGTCTATGTTGCCCATCACCCCTGCCACCCCCTCTCACAGGGGATCTGTTGCTCTTCACCCCTGCCACCCCCACCCATATGGCCTATGTTGCCCATCACTACTGCCAACCCCACCCATAGGGGACCAGTTGCCCAGCACTACATATACCCTCAGGATACTCTGTCTGCAACGACGACACTCTTTCATGATTTCAAAGAAATCACTGCTGACATAAAAAATACAACAGTGCAAATCAGGCTCTCCTCTCGATCCGGTCCCTGCCCATGTGTTCACTACCCTTGCCCTTGCTATTGCTCAACCGCTCACTTCTATCTGGAATTCCTCCCTCTCCACTGGCCAATTCCCCATAATCTGGAAACAGGCCATGTTGATCCCCATTTTAAAAAAGGCAGATGCTGATCCAGCAATCTACTCCAACTTTCGTCCGATATCTCTTCTCCCCAAGCCAGCCAAAATACTTGAAAAAATTGTACAGGAGCAATTGGCTGACTATTTAGAAACCCCAAATCTCCTCCACTACTCACAATCCAGTTTTAGATCCGGTTACAGTACAGACACTGCACTTCTGGAGGTATCTGAAACCATTAGGGAATGCATGGACAGAGGCGAGGTGGCCATGTTGGTGCTCCTCGACCTGTCCGCAGCCTTCGATACCGTGTCTCACCCCATTCTGTTGGACAGACTTTTCAAAATGGGGATTCATTACACCCCTCTGGCCTGGATCAGATCCTTTCTTTCGGACAGAACACAACAGGTGTGCTGCCAACCCTTTGTGTCTAAAGACTCAAAAAGCCTCAGTTGCGGAGTCCCTCAGGGATCTGCACTCAGCCCCCTCTTTTTTAACGTCTATCTGTCCCCTTTGGCCAGAGTTGTGGAGGCGTCCGGGGTCAGGGTGGTATCTTACGCTGACGATACTCAGCTTATTTTCTCCTTTAAAGACCACTGGGACAAGGGACTCTCCAATTTTAAAGCATGTCTCTCCAACATCGTATCCTGGATGACCACCAACACCCTGAAGCTAAACACTGACAAAACCGAGGTCCTCTTCTTTAATCAAAAAGATCCTACACCTCCGCTATTTTGGTGGCCACCGGAACTGAACCCCCCCCCCCCCGTTCCGGTCAAGTCAGCCCGCAATCTGGGCTTCCAAATGGATAATGATTTGCTGGGCAAAACCCAAATTCTTAAAGTCACTTCAGCTTGTTTCGGCAAACTGCGTATGATAAAAAAGATCTCTCCCTATCTGCCTACTGATTCCTTGAAGACTGTGGTACGTGCCCTCATCACCTCCCATCTGGACTATTGTAACAGCCTTTACGTGGGTACACCCACATATCTCCTTCATCAACTTCAAATGGTACAAAACGCAGCAGTCAGGCTGATCTGTAACATCCCCTACCGCCATTCGATTTCCCCCCATCTGAGAAACCTCCATTGGCTTCCTATCTCCTCCCGCATTCAGTTCAAGGCCCTGGTCCTAACGTTCAGGGCCTTGAACGGCAAGGGACCATGCTACCTCAGACAAAGGCTTAAGCTAGTCCAGTCCTGTCGCACGCTCAGATCCAACCACCTCCGCCTTCTGTACTCCCCAAGGTATTACAAATCCAGGAAAGGTGGCAGAGCATTTGCAGTGATCACGGCAAAATCATGGAATGCTCTCCCGCTCAACATCCGCATGATCGACTCAGAATCCCAGTTCAGACGTAAGCTGAAGACCTGGTTATTTGCAAGCTGCTAGTCTCTCTGTCCTCGACTGTCGCTGTCCACAGCGCCGGGACACCCCCGTTGGCGGTAGCTGTGCGCTTTATCAAATTTCAATAATACTAATAATAATAATACTGCCACCACCACTCACAGGGGACCTGTTGCCCATGACCCCTGCCACCCGCACCCATAGGGCCTATGTTGCCCATCACCCCTGCCACCCCCACTCACAGGGGACCTGTTGCCCATCACTACTGCCACCCCCAGCCATAGGGCTTATGTTGCCCATCACTACTGCCACCACCAGCCATAGGGCTTATGTTGCCCAGCACTACTGCCACCCCCAGCCATAGGGCTTATGTTGCCCAGCACTACTGCCACTCCCACTCACAGGGGACCTGTTGCCCATCACCCCTGCCACTCCCACCCATCACCCCTGCCACCCCACTCACAGGGGACCTGTTGTCCATCACTACTGCCACCCCAGCCATAGGGACTATGTTGCCCATCACTACTGCCACCCCCACCCATAGGGGACCAGTTGCCCATCACTACTGCCACCCCCACCCATAGGGGATCTGTTGCCCATCACCCCTGCCACCCCCAGCCATAGGGCTTATGTTGCCCAGCACTACTGCCACCCCCAGCCATAGGGCTTATGTTGCCCAACACTACTGCCACCCCCAGCCATAGGGCTTATGTTGCCCAGCACTACTGCCACCCCCACTCACAGGGGACCTGTTGCCCATCACCCCTGCCACCGCCACCCATAGGGCCTATGTTGCCCATCACCCTTGCCACCCACACTCACAGGGGATCTGTTGCCCTTCACCCCTGCCACCCCCACCCATAGGGCCTATGTTGTCCATCACCCCTGCCACCCCCACTCACAGGGGACCTGTTGCCCATCACTACTGCCACCCCCAGCCATAGGGACTATGTTGCCCATCACTACTGCCACCCCAACCCATAGGGGACCAGTTGCCCATCACTACTGCCACCCCCACCCATAGGGGACCTGTTGCCCATCACTCCTGCCACCCCCAGCCATAGGGGACCTGTTGCCCATCACCCCTGCCACTCCCACCCATAGGATGGGTGATGCGCAACACATCCAGCATACTCCACCATCAGGTATGTCCGAAAAATACATCCCCCCTAACATCATGTCAACAGTGTGTAGTCTGTGACAAAGGCCCACAACAGTGATTATGGCCACGAACATACAATGTAAGTAACAGCACATGTGTGACCAACACATGAGTGTGACATACACAAGGCAAGCATCACCATAGCACTGTGGCAATGTAAAAAGAACACCCCCTCACTGTGTAGAACAGAAGTTATGTGTGGGCTTCCAAAATGCAGCAGATGTTGAGCATTGTGGTGATGGGGACTAAACCCCCCCTCATCACAGTGACAAAAAGGTAAGTGGCATCATGGTCAAAGCTGCAAATAACAAACAGCATGTATGATCCCTGCTCCCAACACATTAAACACTTCTGGGGCAAACTAGTGGTTGTGTCCCATACACACAGAGATGTGGTGAGGCTAACAGTGCTGTGAAAACATAACACACTCCCGGCCATGTGCAGACAAGTAACACACATGGGGGCTGACAATGCATACAGTGTACAATGACACAAGAGCAGATGTGACCATCAACAAGCATGCACACATCTCGAAAATAGACACACCAATCAAAAAAAATGTGTAGACTGTAGGTGTCAGCTCACAAACTCACATTCCATGCCAGCAATGACACCTAACAACCAGGATGAATGTGCACAATGATGTGATTTGACTCACAGGGACAGCAGGCAAAATCACAGAAACAGCATCCAGACAAAGGTCCACAACAGCAATACCAATGCACTGGTGCAGATGCACAAACACAAACAGGCAAACTCACACTGCACCTCTGACACAGCATGTGTGTGTGTGTGTCACAGTATCCACAGGCAACACCCATGAGGGGGGCAGAACCACAGTGACACAGATGTGGACACAGTGCCATACAAAATGAAACCATCATTGAGACACCCTCAGTGGACAATCAGGCATTGGGAGATGAGAGGGAGCACAACATACACATGTGACACAAGCTGGAATGAACACCAACTAACACAGCAAGAGACTGACACACAACAGCACTACCCCCAGGGACCAGACATTGGGATGACACAAGCATGCATGACACCTCCACTGTGATGACAAAGGCAGATGTCGTACAAACTGGGAAACCCAGACATGTGTCCTGTTCCACAAATGTACATCACACATACACAAACACAAATCACTCAGCATGGCCCCTCATCCATGGAAAAACGGGAGCTAGGGGACAAGCCATGCAAACATTCACATCAGTCCACCCTTAATACCACACACCCTGAACTGCAACAATGTGCACATGGACAGGTGACATTGCACATGCACCCATGACAAACACAGGAATGTTGGGAGGAACTAAGGTGCACAGACACATCACACAAGGACAGTTTACAACCCTGGAGAATAACAGACATACTGCACAGTATGCGGTACATTGCCATGACCTCAAAGCTCACGTAACCTCCAGAATCCCTGCCACAGTCCCAGGACAGAGCAGAAGCCAAGGAGACCCACAAGGCACACATGCTGACACCTGCCAGCATCGCAGCCATGAACCCGACAAGTGGGAGCAGTCACACACACATACAAATGTCTCAATCACTGAAAACAACCACCTAGGGATGACTACATGATATAGCAAATACACAGGTGCCTTGAGGAACCCTGACTGTGCCCCATCTGTGTCTGACAACATCATCACCACTCAGAACTGAAAAATCTCAATGATGATACACCAATTAACAGTAGTGTGTCATGCACCCACACATCTGGTAGCCCATTGGAAAAGTAGTGGGATGAACCCAGTAACACTCAGCAAGCATCAACAACAGGAACATATCAAGGGAACACTGTCTGTGTATGAACAGGGATGTGGACACACACACATGCTCATACAACACACACCATGGGCCCAGGCCATGTCACTGGACAACACACTTACTTGAGGGGACCCAACTCCTGTGGAATCCCAGCTGTGCCAAACATATTCACCGCAAGTCACACTCATGTCTGCAGAACACTTGGTCAGTCAGCCATCGGTTACCACACAATGAAGGCTCTGGTCACAACAGCCTGGGTAAGTGAGTCTCCCCTATGTCATCTGCACATACCCAAAACATATGTCTTGCAAGTAGCACAGAGGACCCAGTTGCTCCTATTACAATGATGCCCACAACTGTAGGACCAGTGTTGATGAGCACAAAGTATGTGGAAGTGTCAAATTGGACAATGGGAAGCACATCATATGTGCATGGGTGCAAGCCAGAGATGTGACCATGCAAATGAGATGCTCACAGAGAGATGTCCACAAATAGTTGATCCTGACACATCCCGATAGCAGCAAAGGATGACATGGATACCCACCAGAATAGGATACAGATCTCATGGACCACAGGGAGTACCTCACAGCAACACATCAGTATTCAACATTTTAAACAAAGCATCACAGGTGCAAGGGCATGTTAAACATCATCCACATAATGTACAGCTAAATCTAGTTCGCAGGGAGAAAGAATAAAGCTGTATTCAGCATTTTAAAAGTTCAACGTCTGTGCAAACAAAAGGCCAATGGCCAGTCCATGTCCAAATGCCAAGGAGTGAATTAGAGTGACAACTGTCACACCTTGCTTGCCTGCACTGCTAAGGACCGGGGTCATCCCCTCGGAGGGGCATACATGGGGGCAGGCCAGGCACCACAGGGACAGGATCAGGGCGCAACAGAAGGAGGCAGTGAAGAGGTGGGGGATGCAGGTGAGACACTTGCAACTGCAGTGGAGCTGACTGAAGTGGTGGGTGCTGTCACAACTGTGGGGCACAAGTCAGATGGGGTGGGTGCCGGCACAACTCCAGTGGGCAGGTCAGATGTGGTGGATTGGCTCACCACTGCAGTGCCCAAGTCAGACGGGGTGGTCGTGGACTCCAAAGCAGTGACTACATCCATGGGAGCAGAATTGGGGACAGGTGAGGTCGGCAGGGCATGGGGGTGGACACGGTCCCCCCATCAGTGGCAATAACTGTCTGACCAGGTGTGGAGGAGCAAGTGCTAGGGGGGGATGGCCTTAGCCTTTTGGGGACGGTGTATCTGTGGGTGGGGAACCCGGGGCAGGGAGTGGCGGGGAAACCTCTGGAGTGGTGGCCTGGGGGATGGAGGATGGAGACTTTGCCTTGGAGCTGCGTGGTGGCAGGGGTCTTGCTCTTCTGGAGCTGGGGGGACTGGCGGGTGTGGGTCTCTGTCTGACTGCACCTGGGGGAGGGTGTCCGGGTGTGAGGGGCACTCCCCTCTGTGTGTGGGGACTTCCTCTTCCCCTTGTAATCAGGATCTGCAGGGTCGGTGGGGAAGAGGCCCAGGTCACAGAGGAAGAGCTTCTGGGGGGATGGGGTTGCAGGTGAGGCAGGGAAGGGGGCTGGGAGGTTGAGGTCTCAGAGGACTGCGGAGTGGTTGTGGATAACTGTGTGTGTGTCTGCAAACCAGCGCCTGTGAGTGTGGAATCAGTCCCCTGCACTTGCTTGTGTGCACGTCTAGACCTTGGTTTGGGGCTTTCTGTGCTTGGGACAGGTAGGGTGCTAGGAATCGTGGGTGGTGCAGGGGTATGAGGGGTGCAGGACTGTTGGAGGAGGGACACTGCTGCTGTCATGGAGGAGGCCACAGACTGATTGGTACTCTGTAGGGCAGACATGCCCGAGGAAATGCACTCCATGAATGACACCAGTTGTGTCAGCAGACCCGTGTGTGCATGGAGGACCTTCAGCATCGACGTCTGCCCTATATGGATCTGTCGAAGTAAGTCCACAGACTCCTCACTCAGGGCAGCAGGGGACACAGGGCAGGGGGTGAAGTGCCTGGTGCAAAGGAGACATTGTCACGAACATGGGAGCCCACAGGGACCTCTGGGATGGGAGCCGATGGGAGGGGGGTGGTGGTAGTAGTGGCGGTGGCAGGGACAGCCTCACTAGCTGGGGATTGGTGGCTGCTGACACCCGCCTCCACAAGGGAGTCATCCTCAGAGGTGCTGTGGCCCTCAGATGGGGGTGATAGTGCTGACGACTCCTCTGTGTGGCTCCACTCGCTCTCCGTGCCGCTGGGTACCCCCAACTCCTCTTCTTCTGTCCCTGTAAGGCTCTGTGGCTCCTCCTGGTCCGTGGAGCAGTCCCCTCCTGTGGCCGTGGATGTATCTGGATAGGAGTAGGAAGTAAGAGAACAACATCAGTCACCTGCACCGACTGCACACACTACAGTGAGTACATCACATCACAGGCCAAGCCCTGGCATCATCAGCTGAACACAGCTCAAAGTGCCAACACTGTTTAGGATAGGACGATTGTCATTTGCAACATCAACCATGGCACACATATCCCTCCTTGACTTTCACACATATGTCCGTTGCATGTTGGATGCTAACACCCCAATGTGCCAACATGCACCACCCACACATTAGTTGTACATGCAAGTGAACATGTAGGAGCATGCCACTATACACACAGCACATCTCTTGCTACTAACTCAGTACAGGTGTCCGGATGAAGGGATGGGCAGAGACTCATCATTTCACATGCTTGGGATGCATGCCAGCAACACACACTATGATGTACTCATGTCCTGAAGGGCATTGCCACAATGGGGTGCATGGTACACACTTGAACACAATGTAGGATCACTCATAGCAAGTTAAATGCCATGGCACTGGGATGCCCTGAAAGTCAGTCAACACTGTCTCCTGTCACAGGGGCAGGGCATCCAGACAACAACAATATGCACTGACTCACAATCCTAGCTCAGGGGTAAAGCTAACTCTGCAGATGACTGGTGCACTTGCCTATCCCATGCAAGCAATATATCCAGGACCCAGAAGACCCCACATCATGCAAAACATACATATGAGTCTCTGCAAACACAAATCCCTGTACATTAACACATCACAGTCTGCCATGCATGTAACCCAGCTGCATGAAGGACACAGTTGCATACACCGTTGGGCGCTGTCAGATGATCACACACCTATATGTCACACAGGTCTTGTCTCTCACAGTCACATCGCAGATGTCATGCTGACCCTCTGAATCATGGACACCCCAGTTGTACATAACAACAAGCCACACCCTAATGACACAGAGGCAGACACCTGAGGGCACATGTCACTAAGCACAACCTGCAATTTCATACACAGGAGTGGGATTACAGAGTGTTTCAAAATGCCCTTGAGGAGGCATGACTGCCCAGGTCTACGTGAAACAGTGTTTGGCCCTGGACAGTAGTCAGGTGGCTAAGCAAGTGTGACATACTTGATATAAATACTCCTGAGGTCCAAAAATTGGAGTCCCCTGCTGCATGGGTTTGTTTGGAATACCCCAGCCACATGTTGCGAGTCAGACCAGCTATTGGTACACATCTCAAGGGCACACACAGATCACATGTCAGATCTCAGGCATTGTGTAAACAATTGACCCACCAATGAAACACACAACAGAGTCACGGGAACAGATGCTGATCGGTAGCTGAAGCATAGCTGACTGCAGGGACACAGTGCGTAGTGACACAAGCAACAGACTGTAGGGGCCACACCTGTGGAACAGATGAGGAGGGTGCATCACACAATTGAGGGACCCAAGTATTGGAATACAAGACCTACGTAATGTGGAAGTGTGACCAGGCCAAAAGATTGCTATTAGCATGTCAGACATAGTACACAGATCATTCATGGACTTACCCCTTTCCTGCTGCTGTCTGGCCTTCAGCTGCCTATCCAGGTCCGGGAAGACCACCGCCAGGATACGGAGGATGTGGAGAGTCAGGGTCCGGTGTCTGCCCCTCCTGCGTGGAGGTGACAGCTTCTGCTGGACTCTAACTATCCTCCGGGTCCAGCCCCGAAGGTCCTGCCACCTCTTTTGGCAGTTCCAGATCCTGCGCTTGTAGACCCCACAGAACGAACAGCCCGGGTGATGGTCAGCCAGATCTCCTGCTTCTGGTCGGCACCAACCTGTGAGGATGACAAAGTGAAAAGTACATTAACACACATGCCCCAGATTTGTGCAGCACACATTTGGATAGAAATGTCATCATCACAAAGGGAAATGAATTACACAGGTAGTGCATCCATGGGGAATGAAAAGTCACCTGCATGTCTGACATGTTAACAATGCCTGGATAGTTTAAGCTTGCAATAATGCACTTTAGCAGCAGGAAAACTATTCATTACATGTACCTACACACTTTGGGGGAGGGAAGTTGTGAGTGAGAATGCTTGCCACTGGTGTACACACTGCTATTACTGCTAGTCAGACAACATGCATAATTAGGAAGGCAGTGGACTGCACACTCACCTGCTCCCCTGGTTTCCCATAGAGCTTGCTGTACTCTGGAAGGAGCCCGTCCAGCAGGGCCTGGTTCTCCTCCTCAGTGAAGGCTGGGGCCCTCTCTAGAGTACATGCCATAGCAGTAGCCAGAGGATACAGAGACAGCAGCAGTGGTAGCAGGGATGTGGTCCAGTAGCATGTAGTGCAGACAAGTGAGCTGCCTGGGGGCCAGCCAGCCTTATATATGTGCTGCAGAGGCAGAATCTGTTCCATACGACTCGTACACGCCTACCGCATCGTTCAAATCTTAACCTTCACGGAACACTTGAAATTGCAGCATTGCTGTAGGCATCCAACTGAATTTCCAGTGCACAACTCGTACACGTTTTGAATCTGCATCCGTCTCCATGACAGTCCGGAGCCAATGGGTGTGCCCGGCTCGTTCAACTGACTGTACAACGCGTATTTTGAATATACACCTGCTCCCGTATCCATACGATTCAATGGCCAAGGCGTACGCCTGTCTCGGACCATGCCTGTCCGACACGTATGCATGATAGTCACCCGCGTCGGACCTCATTGCATTCAATGACAAAGCGAACGCACGGCTCGGACATGACCCGTGCAATGCGTACGCATTCTTGTCACCCACGTCGGACCTCATTGCATTCAATGATAAAGCGTACGCACAGCTCGGACATGACCCGTGCAATGCATACGCATTGTCACTAGGCCTGGGCGGTAAATTCCGTTCCGTTCGCGGAATTTGCGAAATTTGGGTAATTTCGCGTTCCGCGGAGAACGCGAAATTGCCCAAAAATCTGCGTTCCGCGACTTCGCGAAAATTTTTGCTTGTTCGCGTTCTCAATATGCGTGTTCGCGAGATATTTCACCCCGAGCACGCAAACAGCGATCGCGAACAGGAAAAAAGTATCGCGAACAAGCAATTCCGCGTGTTCGCGGAATTGCTGCGTGTTCACGGAGATTTTTTACCGTTTCGCGGAGATTTGCGTAACGCGATTACGCAAATTCCGCCCACCCCTAATTGTCACCCGCGTCGGACCTCATTGCATTCAATGACAAATAGTACGCATGGCTCAGACATGACCTGTGTAATGCGTACGCATTGTCACCCACGTCGGACCTCATTAGTGAGACTATTATGTGGATGCAACACACATATACTGGCCAGGGACATCTGTGCACACCTACCACACTACAGCATTGGCCACACAGTTTCCCATGGCATGTAATGCTGCATTCCCTGGGTGTTGGGGGGCCACATCTGTTTTTTTGGCTGGCACTTTGTGCAGCCACTCTCAGGCTGTGCACGTGTACATGGGGGCAGAATACTCTGTGTGTTGTGCACATTACCACTGTGATGTGCAATTGTACAGTAATGGGCATGAGTCACGGACACAGTGTCAGGTTGGATATGTTTAGGACACAATACTGATGTGCACCCACAGTCTGTGTGCATGTTGTGTCTCAGATGTGTCTGATCAAATGTTCCCAATGGGTGACAGTCTCCACATCCATGTGGTACATGCATCAACCTTGATGGGGTGTGTGTCTAAGAGACGTACATGTAGGGCGGGCAGGAACAACAGTGGCCACTACCTGTGGAACTTACGCTTGCCTTGTGGTGTGTACGTGCTACGCCATGTCCATTGCTGTGTTGATGTGGCAATACAGGGAGACTGGGTTTCTGCATGACAAAGATCTGTGATGCCTGGGAGACATGAGGCCTCAATTGTCACTTTGGTGTGTGTCTGGAAGGTTGCAGCAGCACATAGGTTGGGTGACACAGCCAGATGATTGGCCATTGCACTACATGGGACTCATGTGGACATGTGGAATTGAGATGTGAGGTGGTGGTCTTGTGGGTGACATACGTGTCCATGACCAACAGCACACGCCTCAGTACATTGTGTAATGTCATGAGCTAGGATGTGATATTGATCGTGGTCATGGCCACATGGGTGGATAAACTGACAATCTTCCTTTGTGCATCTCTGTACTGCAGGGCACCAGCTGTCCATCGGCCGTTCCCAGACCTTGCAACCATGCAGGAACGCGGCTGCATCAAACGGTACCGCTTCACCAGGCCACTGATTGCGGAGTTGGCGGAGCAGTTGGCGCCACATCTGCTACCTGGCCGGACATACCCTACAGCACTGACCCCAGAGGTGAAGGTGATGGCAGCCGTGCACTTCTTTGCTACTGGTACCTTCCAGTACACTGTGGCTACTGCTGGTGGGATGTCGCAAACGATGTTTAGTCGGGTGCTACGCGATATCTTGGAGGGGATGTTGCAATTCCTCGACCTGTATATCAAGTTCCCAAGCCCAGCTGAACTTCCTGAAATAAAGGATGCCTTTTATACACTGGGGAGGATGCCAAACGTCATCGGATCTATTGATGGTACACATGTTGCCCTGATACCACCACAGGCACATGAGCAGGCATACCGTAACAGGAAGCACTACCATTCGATCAATGCTCTGGTGTTGTATTCCGCACTCCTACAAAACTCAGCTACTTGTTAATTTTTGTGTGTGTAGGTGACTCTGGATACCCCAACATGCCGTGGTTGCTGACACCCCTCAGGAACCCCGTGACACCAGCCGAGCTGCGCTACAATGAGGCACATGGTCGGAGTAGGAGGGTGATTAAGCGGACATTTGGGCTCCTGAAAAGCCACTTTCGCTGCCTGGACAAGACCAAAGGGGCCCTCCCATATGAGCCTGCAAAGGTGTGCAAAATAATCCTCATCTGCTGCATGCTACACAACATGGCGGTGTGGAAGGAGGTGCCTCTCATCCAGAATGACGATGACGATGACCAACATCCGGCACCTGTGGAGGATCCCGGCCTGGGCCAAGATGCCAGTGATGATGAAGATGATGGTGACGTCCGCTCACAGCTCATCAACAACTTCTTCACCTGAATGTGAGTTTCCATGATTGTTATGTGAATGTATGGAGGTAGCCTGGATGTGTTGTGCCAGCTCTGTTGCTGTCTGAGTGTGTCTGTGTGCCACTTGACTGGATGCGTGCTGTGATGTGTCCAATGAGGTGGTGTGTGCTCCACTATTGGGTAGTACTGCTGACTAGTGTTTGTGTAGGTGTCTTGCAACATGTTTTGTGCATGTGTATTGCATTTCTCTCCTGTTCTTCTGTGCTTTTGACGGTATTTTGTCTGTCCTTCCCAGGGTACTTTGCCTGTTGTGTGGTCAACACTGACCCCCAACACCCAGAAGCTAACACCAGTGTGGAAGTTGACAATTCCCATCAACTGATGTACCACACATCCCTGGACTTCCATTCTCCAACACTTTGAGAGCGTGTGTCCACTGTTACGTAGTATTACCGTGCAACTGGTGTGGAATAAACGTGTTGCTGATGTGTAATGAACCTGTGATACGCTTTGTTTTGTGCATTGCCTGTCTTCCCACATCTGAGTGACATCTGCTTACCTCACCTGTGGACTTGTTACCACTGACTGGGGTTGATGTTGTGTCTGTGCATGCCAATGCGTTTCAGGTCAACATCATTGTGTGTGATGAGTAACATGGCCATGGTGAGTCTGTTTTGTGTTGCCATAGTGGTGTATCTCCCTCACATGTGTCACATCCCCATGACTCACCTTACGTTGGTCACATTGTTGCAGTATTTGGCATGCACTGTGTTGTGTAGCATATTGACATCTCCCTGAACATGAAAAGTTGGAATCACAACAGAGGCAAGTATGGTGTACTGGTGTGTTTATTTATAAACATGTGTGAGGGAAGTGCACAGGATGCTGGGTGCTGTACAGTGGTTTGGGAATCCAAAGTTCACATTGGAGTTGGAAGTGCTGGTAGATGTAATATCCAGAGTAAAGTCCACAGTCATCTGATACATTGTCCCAACATGAACCCTCCATGTCATGTGGGCGACTTGTGTGCAATTGGACAAGGTGAACGTTTTTCGCACAAAGAACATTGTCCAGAACAGGTTTAGAGGCCCTTGGGGATGTGCTGGGACATCTGCCTATCACATGTCCTTCTATGGACAACCCCTCTTCTTCCGGGGGGAGGATCCTCATGTGCAGGCCTCTGCAGTGCTGGGGACTCTCCGCCAGAGTCCTCCTCCCTCCCTGTGGCGCTGGCAGATGGTGTTGCGACAGATGTTGTGGGCACACATGGGGGTGTGGACTAGGCCTGGGCATAGTTCGCGAAGTAGCACTTCGCGAAGCTACGCAAAGTGAAGTTCGCACTACGCGAGCTACGCGTAGCACTTCGCGAACTGCGTAGTACCTTGTTCGCACTGTGCCAGACGTCGTTTTCAATGATTGCACAGTGCGGACAAGCAACCGGCACTGTGCAGTCATTGAAAATGGCATCTTGGACAGTGCGAGCTGTAGTTTTCTGCTGCTCGAGTAGATTTTTACTCAAGTTTCAGCTTTCTCAACGCGAACTGGTAGTTTCTCATTGCGAGCGGTCGCGAGCATACGCGACCACTCGCAATGAGAAACCTGACCTCCTCGCGTTGGGAATCTCGCCGGGAGGTTTATTTTCCATGCTCGCGATCGCCAACTTGAAGTTGCTGATCGCGAACAAGGAAAAAGTCTCGCCGGGATGTCATTTTGCTTGCTCGCGGTCACCAACTTGACGTTGAGGACCGCGAGCAACAAAAAATGACCGCAGCACTATGCAACACTACGCTACGCGTGTTCGCACTGTGCTACGTGCAGTTCGCGTAGTGCGAAGTAGTGCGAACTTCGCAAACTACGCGAGCGTAGCGTAGTGCTTTGCCCAGGCTTAGTGTGGACAGGTTGGTGTTGATCTGGCGGAGGCATTGTAGTATGTCCCGATGCACCACAGTAATGTCATCCCACACCGGAGGGGCCAGGTTGGTCGTCGTCATCTGAAGAGGACAGCGAGAGAGTCAGACCAGAGAGCTCAATGTCCATCAGAGTCTGGGACTGGGTATCCTCATCACTTGGTGCTGGGTGCCCAGCACCACCTATGTTTGGAAGAGACACACAATGTGATTTATGTTTCTACATGCATCGTTGGTTCACAAACATGACATTTTCTACTTTTCAAACAGATGCCTGCCTGTACACTGCTTTTTCCCAACTTGTCATGGACAGAGTTTGATATTATTGTTGGCCATTTCCCAGCATGGCCTTGTGCTCCCCACAACAGAGCCCAGTGTAAGACATCTTGTCAGTCCCTACCCACTCCCTGTGAGGCAAGTATGGTTCAGTTTGATCTTGCTGGGCCATGTGGGTGGGTGTAGGTTGTCTGTGACTGCGAGTCCCATCATACTCTTGGCTACACCCCCCTTCCCAGCATGCCCATACTTCCTCCCTCTTGACTCTGCTTCCCTGTGAGGGGGTGTGACAGCAATGGCAAGATGGCTGACTGTGAAGTCCTGATGTTTGTTGTTGGCCATTTCCCAGCATAGCCTTGTGCTCCCCACAACAGAGCCCAGTGTCAGACATTATGTCAGTCCCTACCCACTCCTTGTGAGGCAAGTATGGTTCAGTTTGATCTTGCTGGGCCATGTGGGTGGGTGTAGGTTGTCTGTGACTGTGAGTTCCATCATACTCTTGGCTACACCCCCCTTCCCAGCATACCTATACTTCCTCCCTCTTGACTCTGTTTCCCTGTGAGGGGGTATGACAGCAATGGCAAGATGGCTGACTGTGAAGTCCTGATGTTTGTTGTTGGCAATTTCCCAGCATGGCTTGTACTCCCCAAAACAGAGCCCAGTGACAGACATCTTGTCAGTCCCTACCCACTCCCTGTGAGTCAAGTATGGTTCAGTTTGATCTTGCTGGGCCTTGTGGGTGGGTGTTGGTTGTCTGTGACTGCAAGTCCCTTCATACTCTTGGCTACACCCCCCTTCCCAGCATGCCCATACTTCCTCCCTCTTGACTCTGCTTCCCTGTGAGGGGGTGTGACAACAATGGCAAGATGGCTGACTGAGACATCCTGGTGTTTGTTCGGCTACAAGTCCAAAGTGAGCCCCTGTGCTTCACACAGCAGCACCAGTACAGGGTATCTTTTGCTGATATTTCAATGAGGTGTGTGTCAACGCATTGTACCCGGTGAGTTGTGTGGAGTTTGTGTTGAGGGGGGTCTCCCCATGCTGATTAGTAAGGTCAGGGCTGTCAGTCCTCCCTCCCATCATGAAACATGCTTCCATTGTAGGGCATGCAAGTTGTCTTTCAGGATGTCAGTCAGTGGTGTCCTGCTTCTGATTTGCACACAAGCCCTAGCAGGGCCTTGTGCTTCCCACAGCAGGAGCCAGTGTCAGCCATCTTGTCAGTCATTTTCCACTCCCTGTGGTGTGGGCATGTTTCTGAGATATATTTATGGGCCAATCAGGAGGGGGAGCATTATCTGTGACTACAGGCCCCATCATGCTTTTGGCTACACTCACTTCACCTGCATCCCCACTATTCCTTTCTTGACAGTCAGCTGCACTGTGAGGTGGTGTGTTTGTGGTGTCAAACTGTCTGGCAGGGTCTATTTGGCTTAGTGCCACTGGCTTGCTCTATTTGTTTGTAGGTTGGTGCATGTCATGACACAGTTCCCAGTCAATAAGAGATGGCAGGTATTGTGTTTGTCTGACTGGCATACACATCTTGGGATGCTTATACATTGGTTAGTGTAGCTTTGCTTGCGGTGCATGGTTTCACTGTCCCCTTGCCACACAATCTTGGGTATGTTGTTTGTGTACTCACCAGGCTCTGGGATGTCTGTTAGGCCATGGACACTCTCTGGTGGTAGGATGTCCCGCACTTTCTCCTCCCAGTAGACTGGTTTGGCAGGAGGGCCACCGCTGGTGCACTGACTCAGGGCGTGATCTTTTTCGCTGAGTTTCTTGACCCTCCTGCACACGTCATACCACCTGTTCTGTATATCGTCCTTTGTGCGCCTTGCTGGTGCTTGGGCGTTCACCTTGTCCACAATCCTCGCCCACATCTTGGTTTGCTGTGAGATGGGGGTCCTTTGGACCAATGTACCAAACAAATGTGGCTCTACTCTGATGATCTCATCTACCAGCACTTCTAACTCACTATCTGTGAACTTTGGATTCTTCTTTGGAGGCATGGTGATGGGTGGTGGTGGTGAGGGATGTGTGTGTGAGGGTGCAAGTGATGGTGGGTTGGTGTTAGTTTTGCTGGGTGTATGTGTGTGTGCTTTTGTATGAGGTGCTGATGGTGTGTGAGTTTTGTGATGGGTGAGTTGTGACTGTGTCTGTGGTTGCTGTGTACTGGTGTTTGCTGCTGGCTGTGTCTCCTGTTTGCAAGGGATGATGGTAGTGATTGTAGTCCTTTATATATTTGGAGTGGTGGGTGTGTCTTTGTCCCATTTTTTTTTTGGTATTTATTGGCTTTGTCATTGCTAGTTTGATCCTTTTTTTGTCTTTTTTCCTTTGTGTTTTGTAGGCATGAAGGAGATGTTCATGTGACGGAAACGGACTCTGCTGTTGTCTCGTGCGGGCTTCTCCACCTCGTTCACGCTGCCTATCTTCTGTGTTTGGTACGCATCATTTGCCGTGGTCTCTATTGCTTGTGTGCCATTTTGTCTGTGCGTGTCGGTCCTGCGGCTTGTTCTCCGTGCGAGTCGGTCTGGTTTTACACGCATTGCATCATACTGCGCAAATCGTACATCGCGGGTACGGGTCGGTCGGCTTCATTCCGGGTTTGTGTCGGTCGGTGATATTCACGTCGGTTTTCCGGCCGGATCACTATTTTCCCTACGGCTCGTTGTACGGCTTGTATTCCGTACGTGTCGGTTGTAATTCACATGCGTTGCATCGTACTGCACAGGTCGTTCGACGCTGGTCCGTGTCGGTCGGTGTTCAGTCGGGTCCGTGTCGGTCGGTTCGATTTGTGGCCAGAATCGGAATCGGCCCCAAGGTGGCATAATTCCATGGAGCATGAGCTAGAAAGGTACGCTCCACTGCCATATTCTGTGGAACTGGCAAGACCTATTAGACTGGACTCTGGCATTTGCTGAGGGCCATGCCCAAGATAGCTGACAATTCCATGTGACTAAAGATAGTCTCTCAAACTCTCATAATCATACAAGGCTTTTGTAGTTCACTCCTGTCATTCTCAGATAATAAATGTGAGCCACTAAGAAATTCCAGGCAGGTAATAGAGGCCTCAAGGCACATTATTTGGGTCTGGAACATTGGGAGCATGATACGGTTATTGCTTAATATACCTTTTTGAATGGGCTCCCAAGTGTTATTCCTGTATTTCCATCGCTTGCATGAGATGCTTGTTAGGCGCATGGCATTTCAGGAATGTGTACATTGTTGTATTTGTCTATCCTTAGGGGATTGGTTATAGATCATGATGTGATCCTTTTGTCAGTCTCCAGATTAGGCATGAATGGCATTGCAATATTTTACTTGCTAATTTGAAACCTTTTTTTTTAAAAGTGGGTGCTGTTTAGGTGCCTTATTCTGACATTTTATTCACAAAAATGTAATGGTATTGGGTGCATGGCTAGGATACTGAACATGGCGGATGCGTGAGCCTGCTGCACCGTGCCAGCCCAACTTTTATCCTGTGTCATCGTGGATCACTGACAGAATATCGACAACGGGAATATCGAGGGACATAAATATCGTGTACAGAATATCGATGTCAAGCATATCGACTTCATATCTCTACAAAGGTAAGTACCACAATATCAAAACCAAAATATCTTTGTTTAAGATATCGTTGTTCAGAATATTGTTTTTTTAAATGTCTTAAAAATAATATAAAATAAATTAAATAATAAATATAAATAATAAAAACATAGTTCTAATCATTAAAAAATGTTAGAAATTATTAATAATAAATGAAATATAATAAACAATTAAACATACATATATAAAAATTATTCTATATATATTTACTTAATAATATTGATAAATAATTATTTTATTAAATTATAAAATGCTACAAACATAGGGGTCGATTCCGATCCTGGAGAAACCGGGTACGAACCGTCGGTCGGAGCGTTTTCTTCGTCCGACTCGTACCCGGTAAAAACACCATACAAACATGCAAGTACGATTCGTACGGAAACACCATTTCCGTACAATTCGTACAAAATACCGACTGACACAAAAACACATACAAATGTGATCCGGGATGGCGCGTACGCGACATGCGGACGGAGTCAGGCAGCTTTTTACGTACCAGCAAGTATGATTCGTACCGACAGCACTCCGGACGGCTATATTTTTACGGCACACAAAAAGTGCTGGAAAAGCTAAGTACGCCGCGAAGCGTGAGGAGAAGGGTGCCCGGTATGCGCCGAACACCCCCCCAGCCCCCCGTATGTCCGCGACGTACCCCCAGCCCCCCCGTATGTCCGCGCCGTACCCCCAGCCCCCCGTATGTCTGCGACGTACCCCCAGCCCCCCGTATGTCCGCGCCGTACCCCCAGCCCCCCCGTATGTCCGCAACGTACCCGCACCCCACCCGTGTATGTACGGTGCGAACCCCCACCCCTATATGTACGGTGCAAACCCCCACCCCACCCCGTATGTACGGTGCGGACCCCCAGCCCCGTATGTTCGGTGCGGACCCCCACCCCACCCCCGTATGTACGGTGCGGACCCCCACCCCCGTATGTATGGTGCGGACCCCCACCCCACCCCCGTATGTACGGTGCAAACCCCCACCCCCGTATGTATGGTGCGGACCCCCACCCCACCCCGTATGTACGGTGCGAACCCCCACCCCGTATGTACGGTGTGCACTCCCAGCGCCACGCGCTGGGGGTCCGCACCGTACATACGGGGGTGGGGGTTCGCACTGTACATACACGGGTGGGGTGCGGGTATGTCGCGGACATACGGGGGGCTGGGGGTATGTCGCGGACATACAGGGGGGGCTGGGGGTACGCCGCGGACATACGGGGGATGGTTGGGGGTACGGCATCGAAAATGGGGGGGTGTTCGGCGCGTATGCAGGCACATGTTTGGACGTCTCCATAGTTGCTATGGAGGTTCCCTCCGTACGGTGTTTTTACCATACGGTTGTGGATTCGGACAGACGGGACGGATCGTACTTGTGCGTTGCGACATTGTGGGGACGCTGCAGCACTATAACCCCCACTTGGCAGGGTGGCTGGTTTTCTGATTGATCCTCACATCTGGATCTCTGCTGAGCTCCACCCGACGAGCCCACAGATCTGATGGAACACCTTCACTTCAAGATACTGGCCAGCCCTACCTCCACCATCCGAGGAACCCTCATCTACCGACCCCCTGGACTTTTCGACAACTCCATCACGGACATCACCTGCCCGCATGCCATCGCATCCACCAACTACACTCTACTGGGAGACCTCAACTTCCACCTTGACAACCAACTGGACCCCAGCACCACATCCCTCCTGGACAATCTCCACAACAATTGGATTCTGCCAGATCATGACCGAACCCGCGCACTCAGCAGGACACACCCTTGGTCCCCTCTTCATAACAGGAAACCCTATCACCTTCAGCCACACCACCGAACTCCCATGGACTGACCATTGATACGTCCACTTCACCTTTAGAACACCCACCATCCACAGACACCAGCACCTGCTACCACGAAGAAACTGGACCAGAATCACCAACGACCAGCTAACCTCATCACTCAGTAACTCCACCCCAACCATCGCGGAAAACGACGAAAAGCCCGAACCCTGCACAGATGGATCTCCGATAGCGCCAACACCATAGCCCCCCTCAAGAAAAACAACAACACCCACGCCAAGAATGCGAGATGGTTCACCACTGAACTTCGAGAGTCCAGACACACTTGCCATCACCTCGAAAAGGCCTGGAGGAACACCATATCCACAGAAGCCCACAACAACTTCAGAGCCGCCACCAACGCCTACCACCAACTCATCAAAAAAATGAGGGAAAAAGCGATTAAAGACAGAATCTCCACTCATGCACACAAGAGAAAAGAACTCTTCAACATCTTCAAGGAGTTTGCCCAACCCACCAGCGAGTCCACTGACATCCCTCCCTCACAAGACCTTTGCGACAAACTCAGCACCTTTTTCCACCACAAAATCAAGAGCATCTATGACAACTTCGACAAAGACAACTAACGCACTGAACCCTCACCAACCACCCCGACACCCTGAAGCCAGCGATCGACAACTGGACAGCCCTCACCACCAAAGACACACTGAAGGCAATGAAGTCAATCCACTCCGGGGCCCCCACGGACCCCTGCCTCACCACATTTTCAGCAGAGCCGCCAACACCATCGCACCAATTATCTGCCACACCATCAACTGCCCCACCTTGTTTCCTGACGACTGGAAACACGCTGAGATCAACCCCCTCCTAAAGAAACCCTTGGTGGACCCCACAACCTCAAAAACTACAGACCCATCTCCCTGCTCTCGTTCCCAGCAAAAGTCATCGAAAAAGCCATCAACAGCCAACTCGCCACATTCATCAAAGAGCACAACATCCTCGACTCCTCCCAATCCGGCTTCAGAAAAAACCACAGTACGGAAACTGCCCTCCATGCCGCAACAGACAACATCAGTACCTTACTGGACAAAGGAGAAACAGCAGCCCTCATCCTCCTCGACCTCTCAGCGGCGTTCGACACAGTCTCTCACCGCACCCTAATACGCAGACTCCAAGATGCAGGGATCCAAGACAAGGCCCTCAACTGGATCCGCTCCTTCCTCTCCGGCAGAACGCAGCAGGTCAGACTCCCCCCTTTCTTCTCAGACCCTACACCTACCACCTGCAGAGTCCCCCAGGGGTCCTCCCTAAGCCCTATGCTCTTCAACGTCTACATGGCTCTGCTCGCCCCCATCGTCAGAACCTATGGACTCAACATTGTGTCATACGCAGATGACACCCAAATTATCCTCTCCCTAGCCAACTAACTCAACACCACCAGACACAACTTTCGAGAAGGCATGGAAGCCATCACCAAATGGATGAAAAACAGCTGCCTACAACTAAACATCAACAAAACGGAAGTACTCATCATGGGCCCAAACCCCGATGCCTTGAACGACACCTGGTGGCTCCCCGCCCTCGGAAGCCCACCCACTCCCACGGGCCACCCACATAACCTGGGAATCATCCTGGACTCAGAGCTCAAAATGGACTGCCAGGTCAACTCTGTCTCATCCTCATGCTTCCACAACTTCCACCTCCTACGTAAGACCTTCAAATGGATCCCCCTACAACACAGAAAGACCGTCACTCATGCCCTGGTCACCAGCAGGCTTGACTACGGCAACGCACTCTATGCCGGAATAAACAAAAACCTCACCCGCAAGCTACAGAACATCCAAAACGCCACCCAAGACTGGTCCTCAACCTGCCAAGACATTGTCACATCTCCCAGCACCTGTGCACACTCCACTGGCTCCTCATCAAAGCTAGAGTCACCTTCAAGATGCTAACCCACAAGACCCTCCACAACACAGGACCAGCATACCTGAACAGCTGACTCAAATTCCACACACCCCAAAGGACCCTACAATCAGCCCAGCTCTCCAACGCCATGGTCCCCCGCACCAGAAAGTTCAGATTGGGAGGCCGCTCCTTCTCCTTCCGTACGGCCAAGTCGTCTAACAAGGCTAATTGTTCAAAGATCATCCGCACACCTTGGGGCAGCAGGACACTGTCTGCACGGGACAAGTCTGATTAAGAGCCCTCAGACAGACCCCTTCCCCGAGGCCAAGCCATAAACGGAGCTCAGCACCCTCGGTTTCATGATAACAGCTACCTCCTGGATAGCCGCTGCTCCTTCTCGTAGAGACTACTCATACTACTCCACACTGCACCAACTGCACACCAGAATAGACAAGTTTCTTTGCTCTCCTGATGTGGGACGTGCTATCGCATACTCGGAGTACTTGGGGTGTACCTTCTCTGATCATAGCCCTTTATTGAGAACCTTCCAGCCGGTTGGGACATGGCCCTTGGCGACTTAACACGCAGTTGCTGGAAGACTCTTGTTTCAAGGAGTCTTGGGGCACTGCCATAGGCTCATACTTTGCCTTTAACACAAACACAGCTTCCACAGTTTTGGTGGAATGGGAGACATTCAAGGCGGTCGTGAGGGGTCATGGTTTAGGACACTCAATTGGAGTGCAGTGGACGCTACATCAAGAGCTTGGGTACTTGGAAACTAAATTACATGAGCTAGATAACGTACAGGATCGGGACATTGAGAAGTGGGGTTTGCTGAAAGAAACGCAAATGTTGTACTTTCAAACCCTTGAGAAACTGAGGTGTTACAATTATAAGGGATTTCTTGCTAAGGTGCACAAAGAGGAGGGGAGGCCTGGCCACCTGTTGGCAAGGCTGATTAAATCAGAAATACGATGCTCTCCGATCATGCACATTCAAACAGAAACAAATCAACCAGTTCATGACCCAGCCATAATAATGCACCATTCCGAAACCTTGTATATGATTCCCCACAAGTTCCACGAGAAGAACAGAGAGCTTTCTGGTCCCTGTTACCTATTGTCATACTAGAACTGTGGGCACAGAAAGATGTGGGTTGCCCCTTCAAATCCCAAGAAATCCAGGCGGCGATTAAGGCTATGGACTCAGGCAAGACAGCAGGCCCAGATGGTCTGCCTGTGGAATTTTACTCTGAATATGCACTGAAACTGGCTCCCCCTCTGGAAACTATTCATGCAGAATCCTTGCTCCTGGGCCAACTCCCTGCATCTGTTAGACACACGTTGGTAGTGCCTATTCCCAAGTTGTCCGTGGAGTGGGTCCGAGTCACTGATTTCCGACCTCTCTCAATGCTCAACATGGACTTCAAGATCCTAAGCAAAGCCCTGGTGCTCCGGTTAGTGCCACATATGTCCATACTCATTCACACAGATCAAAATGGTTTTATACCCACACGGAAGACCCCAAACAATCTGCGCAGACTGTACTCAGTGCTGTACCACACTGATATGAGGTGCACTTCTTTCGATAGACCTCAAGAAGGCTGTTGATACTGTCAAATAGGACTTCGTATTTGAAACAAGGAAACGTATGGGCCTGGGTGAGGACTGAGTGAAGTGGGTGAGGGTACTCTATGAAGAGCCCACAGCCAGGGTCAAGATGGGAAAAGTAGTCTCTGCGCAATATCAAATTTCCGTGGGCACCCGATAGGGCTGCCCACTGTCACCTCTTTTATTTGTGCTAGCGATAGAGCCACTGGCGGTGTTCTTTGAGCAGGGCAGCGAGGGAGTGTCGTTGACATTAGGAGGTCACAAACATATTATCTCGCTTTATGCAGATGGCCTCCAGATATGCCTTAATGATTCAGAAAGAGGCTCTGAAGTGGCAATGGAACTTCTAGCTAGATTTGAACGCGTGTACGGTTTACGGGTCAATAGAAACAAGACCTATCTATTCCTGGTGTCCCCGACCACCCCCCCACCCCATTGCCATCCCGCTTGACCTTAACTGGGCCATCTCTCCATTTAAATACTTAGGGATACGGGCCCCCTTCCTTTTGCTATACTTCTGATGAGAAGTAACATTGAAGCACCTCACTGCATGGTTCATTGGCTCATGGTTTTATTTTGTTTTTGGTTTCCCTTTTTAATTTTTTTTTTCTTTTCTTCTTTTTCTTTTCTTTTTTTCTCATCTCACTGCACTGCATAATATGGGATACCCTTCCTGGCAACTCCCTCTCCCAGGATAGGTTGCTCATATACTTAAATAATTAACAGCGCAGGGTACCAGCATGGACTGTAGAATACTACACTATCCCCGGATCACGCATCATAGTATGCTCATATAAGTGTGGTAGAGGGGGCACACTACAGTCAGTAAAGGATGCCGGGGAATTGTATACTGAAAATGTTGGAATAATGCACAGTTGAACAATGATATAGACTGTATCATGTGTAACATTACGAACTGATGTGTGAGATGTTTGTTACCATAAAGGTTAATAAAAGGTGGAGCTAGCCATGACGGAAGATGGCCGCTTCTTGAGCGAGCTCCTTTGGTCGCAGTAATATCCTGCAATTATCCTGCAATCCTAGTGCATGTAAGGCACTACTTTTTTGACACAAACATACTGGAAGATCAGGGCTATCTGAGGACCCTTTTATTGCCATTAATACTGCTGTTAGTGCGATCTGGCGCACCTGCGGAGGAGGGGCCTATGCAGAGAGGCCGAAACGTGAGGCAGCGGGCTTGCGTGGTGGCTTGCAGAGATATGGAGCATGCACAGCCGCGCTGGCTGCCCTTCGGGGCTGGTGGGTCGCGTCACCCTGGGACAGTCCGGGCGCATTGAAAACCAGCCGACTCCGGAGGGGAGCAGACTGCAGCTGAGACCGCTCAGAGAGAACACTTCACGGGGCACTTGACATCGGAGCTCTCGCTCACTGCGAGGTGAGGGAGTGACTGCGTGGTGGCTACCGGCCGCGGCATTGGTGGATGTCGGGAGTGCCCCGGCTGGCAGGACAACTGCTGCAGGACGCAAAGGGCACAGTGTGCAGCACCAGGTCATCGCGCAGCTGCCCGCAGGAGGAACGCTGCATTAACATATATATTTTATATATTTTATTGCCTCTACTATCGCCGCATTTTAAATAAAGTGCTTGATTTCTTTGCACATTGCACATCGTTTTATTCTGCTCATAATTTCAAACTCGACGTGGTATCCCATCTAAATTGTTTTTCCCCGCACTGCCTTGCTCCCTGAGCCTACCTCGGTCGATTTTGGGGCTGGGAGGCTCTCCCTCGAATCGGCAGAAGCGCGGTGGCCATTTTGGGTAGGGGAAGCGTCCAGTCACCAGCATAAAAGGCAACGGTCATGTCTCCGACTCCGGCGCAGATCCGCAGTGTACGCGGTCAGCAGACGCGCCGGATCTGCGCCGGAGTCGTGCCAGAGTCCTGCCCGTCTGCGCCCGTCTGCGCCCGTCTGCGCCCGTCCGCGATCAGGAAGCGGCCGAGGCCAGGTACTCTGTGGAAACCCCAACATCTTGCTTCAAAACATATAGTAAGGAGTCTCTTTTTTCGATACAACACAAATGCTGTGCTCTCACTGTTTCTCTGCAAAGGGACTTAGCCCTATATCCAGAGTTGGGCATACCTTGCAATATGCTGATTAACACATTGGTCCCGTGCCCCTTTGATCAGCCGCCGTCTCAGGCCCCTAAAGACACCAGCAATTTCTCTATTAAGGCTGGCCTAATTAATTGTCGCTCCCTGCCTAAACATTCTCTCGATATCGCCCAGTCTCTGATGGACAATAACTGGGATTTACTTTTTCTTACGGAAACATGGCTGGAGGATGAATCTAATCCGTCTTTATGCCTGGCCATTCCCCCGGAATATAATATTCTATGCGCCAATAGAGCGGGTCGCAATCGGGGAGGTGGGGTAGCTATTATTTATAGATCCCAATGGACGATCTCTTCCTTCCCTTACACACAAATTGAACTGATTGAAGCCCTTCCCTTCTGTATTAAATTAGCTGAACACACCACACTGAGAGGGCTACTGGTCTATCGCCCTCCTAAATCTAAGGCTTCCTACTTGGCTACATTTTTGGACTATGTCCTTCAGGCTAGCCTACGCTATGCCAATTTTACTTTACTAGGAGACCTAAATTTACACGCAGATGATTCTTCTGAAAAGCTTTGCCTTAACTTTCTTTCTACTTTAAAAGATGCTGGATTAAGCCAATTGGTTTCTCAACCTACGCACAAAGCTGGTTATACTCTTGATCTTGTTTGCTCGAATTTCTCAAACATCCTGATTGAGGATCCCTATCCGGTGATTTGGTCGGACCACTTTTTTATCCCTTTTGCTATTCATCTTTGCCAGCATGTGAGACCTAGAATTCCCCCTAAGGCGGTAGGACGTAATTGGAGTAAGATCTCCCCTGACAGTATTGCCCTATATCTTGTAAATACCACTCCCAAAGACGCCCCTGATTTAGATTCACGCCTGACTAACCTCAACTGCTGGGTCACCTCTGCTATTGACTCGCTCGCTCCTATGCGACCGATTAAAACCTTTTGAGCAGCTCCCTCCGCCCCATGGTGCTCCGACGAGCTTCGGAAATATAAATCTTCTTGTAAGCTGTTGGAGCGCCGGTGGAGGTCATCCTATTCTATTGACACAAAACTTAAATATAAACTGGCCCTCAAAGAATACAGTAGGAAAATAATTGAGCATAAAAAACGTTACCTGGAGGAGAAAATTAATAGAGCGCATGGCTCGGCCAGGGAAATTTTTAACACAGTGAAGACTTTCACAGATCCCTTGGCTCTTAAACAGTGTCTTCCAGTCTCTCAGGCCCTTTGCTCCCGCCTCTCTGACTTCTTTGAAGACAATATCGCGAAGATCTATGACACCTTCCCCAAGAATAATGATCTAGGGAGTGTTACGCCTTTACCTGACCGCATCGAGTCTTCTTCCACCTTTTCAGACTTTGAGGCAATCTCACTGGAACACTCACTGATGGAACTGTCTAGATGCCGCTCCGGCTCCCCACTTGACCCTTGGCCAGCCAAGCAATATAAATTATTGGCCTCTTTTCTTAATCCCTTCCTCAACGACATCTGGAATGACTCGCTCAAAACCGGAATTTTCCCGGAGTCTTGGAAACATGCCCAACTGGTCCCGATTTTAAAGAAAGCTAATACAGATCCTAATGAGCCGGTGAACTATCGACCCATTTCTCTGCTCCCAGCCCCTGCCAAGGTCCTTGAAATGTTAGCTCAGCAACAACTGGCAGGTTTTCTTGAATACCACGGCCTACTTCATGAATCCCAACATGGTTTTAGAAAGTGCCATAGCACTGAGTCTGCCCTTATAGAAATGGCCGACTCTGTGCGGTGGAAACTGGATGGGGGTTCCAGAGCGGTGCTGGTGCTGCTCGACTTGTCGGCAGCATTCGACACCGTCTCTCACCCCATCCTGATTGACCGTCTTCGGTCGAAGGGCATTCAGGGGAAGGCCCTGGAGTGGCTGACCTCTTTTTTGTCTAATCGCACCCAGGCAGTCTATACTCACCCTTTTACCTCTGTTAGCCGTACCCTGAAATGGGGTGTTCCTCAAGGCTCGGCTTTGAGCCCACTATTGTTCAATGTCTATTTTTCTCCTCTGGCTGAACTCATTGCTAGGTCGGGCATCATAGCTACTTCCTATGCAGATGATATTCAGCTGCTTTTCTCCTATGAGAGTGCCACGCAGACTACTTTTGATCCTCTGAAGGATTGTTTGCGGGACATTTCAAAATGGATGGACCATAACTGCCTCCGCATGAATGCGGCGAAAACGGAGGTTCTCTTTTTCCATCAACCCTCCCCTCTTGATGCAACTCTCTGGTGGCCACACGAACTTAGCCTTCCCCCTGTCCCTAAGGACTCTGTAAAAAATCTAGGGGTCAAGTGGGACTCAAATCTTTCTTTTAGCAACCAAATACAAACCGTTTCAGCCGCTTGTTTTTCCAAGATCAGGATGATTAGGAAATTCATCACCTATCTCCCTAGTGACACCAGGAAAACCATAGTCCAGGCATTGATTACATCTCACCTGGACTATGCGAACGGCCTGTATTTAGGGTTGCCCGCGGGCCTTCTACATCGGCTCCAGACAGTCCAGAATGCGGCTGTTCGGCTGGTCTGCGGGGTTTCCCTACGCACCCATATTTCGCCTCATCGCAGAGCATTACATTGGCTTCCAATCCATCAAAGAGCTGCATTCAAAGCCATGACCTTAGCCCATCGAGCAACTAGGGGTAGGGGATCGGCCTACCTCTCTGTTAGTATCCGTCCTTACTGTAACTCTCGGAACCTCCGTTCCAACTCCCAACATCTGCTTTCCATACCAAGATTCAGGAAAGCACGTTCTGGAGGTAAAACCTTCCAGGTCTGTGCCACAACACTCTGGAACGAACTCCCGATCGCAATTAGGATGATCCAGGAAGAATTACCCTTCCGTAAGGCACTAAAAACTTTTCTCTTTTGTTAACCCCCCCCAGGACTATCACTCTGCTTTCACTCAGAAGCGCCGGGACACCCCGTTGGGGTGGCTGCGCGCTATATAAAATACACAAAAAAAAAAAAAAAACAGAACAGGGTTGCCTAACACAACGGTGAGCTATTAAATTATAGAGATCGAGATGCAGCACTTCATAGGGCACGAGACCTGGGCAGCTTGACACACGAGGGGATGGACATATCTTTTTACCCCGAATTTACACCACTTGTACAGGAGGCAAGAAAGAAGTTTGTGCCTGCCAAGAAGAAACTTTGGGACCAAAATATCCAAAATGCAATGCTCTACCCGGCCAGACTTCATGTCACAGACGGCGGGAAGAACACAATCGATAATGATCCGAAGGATGTGCTCAAGTTCCTGCAGCAGAAGGGACTTCAAGGCACACGCAGGAGCTCGCCGAGAGGCGGGCCGAAAGAACAGGCCTCTACATCTGACGGCAAATAAAGGGCCATAAATCACAGACCATGTGTTAGCCACGGAACTGCAATTTGGAAATACAGTGAGTGGTGCACAGTCTGCCACCGGTTGTCATCAGGCATGGGTCTTAGGGACTGAGCTGTGCAATCGACTAATACAGACGACATGGAGATGATTACACTGTCTGCAACAATACTACTATACTATACAAAGATCACGCACCAACGCTTACGAACTTGAATGGGACAGTACATTTTGACCCACCCACAGAACAAAGATAAGTGTAACCCGAGAGCTCAGTGACATTGCTTGAACGTTGTATATCTGCACATGCATATTATGCTAAAGGATTGAGGGGACCATTATTGTGCATAGACAATCTTGATACACGGCTGCTGCCCTGCAGGCTGAGGTGCGCAGTGAATTAAGTGCTCTTTTAGCGACCACCCATGTGATTTATTTCACAGGGAAGCGGACTGGCAGCTCCCGCCACCTTGTGCACACCACATCTAGTTAATTTTTTGTTTGGGGGATGGGAGGGGAGGAGTTGGGTAAGTTACAAATTCACTGGGTTTGTCTCTGCTGAGGTGGGAAAGGTGAAGTGGAAGCGGGGAATTGGGTGTTATATTGAAAAGCCTGGTCGGCATTAGAAAAGCAGATACTACTTGCCATGATATCAACACACACACAAGTTACTTTTCAGCATAAAAGCAACACTGGATACAGATAACAGAGGCAGACACACACGATCCCTGACATTCATGACATGGAATGTACGAGGCCTACATAATCCACAGAAAATACGTAAGGTCCTCGCATACTTAGACCGCCATAAAGTAGATGTTGCATGCCTCCAGGAAACACATCTAACAGATCTCACTGGCACGAGGTGGGCATCCTATTGTGTGGCATCATCATACTCTACATACGCCAGAGGAGTAATGCTTCCTTTTAGACGTGGCACCCTCTTCACTCTCATTCATTCCATTAAAGACAACCAAGGGCGGTACGTGATTGTTCATGGCAATTTTGGGGGCACCGCTTTAACTATTGTCACAACATAGGGACCCAATACTGATGACCCGTCCTTTTTCGTGCCGATACTGGCCAAACTGCGCACCCTAACCCCTACAGCTGTCCTATGGGGTGGGGAATTTAACACCTGCATAGATCCAGCTTTGGATAGGTCAAACGGAAATGAAAGGTATGGGGAGAGGCTAGGGCACTGAGCGATGTTATGGACGAGTGTGTCCTGCTGGATGTATGGCGCCTGAGACACCCAGGTCGGAAAGAGGGCACATGCACATTAACTGCTCATAACACATGGTCTAGAATAGACTATTGGCTGACCACACAGGATATTTGTACATGGACGACTTCTGTAGAACACACGCCCAAAACACTGTCAGATCACGCACCTGTTCGACTGGCACTGGACATCCCTACACACACTCCATGACAGTTTACATGGCATCTACAGCAAGGTACACTCAGGGACCAGGTGTTTCAATCCGAACTGCGCCAGGAAATAGTAAAGTACTTTGACACAATGCAGGATCTGTGAGGAGTGCAAAGACACTGTGGGAGGCCTTTAAGGTTACTAATAGGGGCCATTGTATTGGTAATCATGCAGGTATCCTAAAAGACATTCAGCAGCAATTGGCAAAGGTGGAAAAAGAGATGCGACAACTGGAGGTGGAATGTGAGGCCACACAGGATCCTAGGTTACTAGCAGATATTAGGCTGAAAATAGACACCTATCATGACTTTGCAAATGATGAGATAAAATATATTTCGAGTAAATATACTGCACGCAAGTATGGAGAGGGGAGCAGACTGGGGCCGATGCTCTCACACAGAATTCGTCCTGCACACATGACAACCTACATAACCCAGATCATGAACACGCATGACCAACCCACATTTGACACCTCTTCCATTCTGGGCTGCTTCTCAGAGTTTTACACCGCCTCTACTCTGCGCAATCGACTGCTACACCGCCTGAGATATGCCACTATTTAGATGACTTTGCTTTGGCGGGTATTTTTGCCATCACATCACTGAAGACGAGATAAGGGAAGCAATAAATTCCCTCCCTAATAACAAGGCTTCAGGTATGGATGGACTTCCTGAGGAGTTTTATAAAGAATTTAGAGATTTACTGCTCCCACACTTGGAGGAGATGTATGAGGAAGCCTACGATGATGGCATGTTACCAGCCTCTTTGCTTGAGGCGCTCCTGATTACCCTCCCCGAGCCAGACAAAGACCCGGTTAAGTGCGAATCTTACCGTCCATTATCTTCAATAAACATTGATGATTAAATATTAGCTAAAATTATTGCATCGCGTATACAGCCTCTGCTACGCAATCTCATTTTGCCGGACCAAGCCGGATTTATTCCGTCATGATTTACAACGCAAAACATAAGGTCCATATTTGCAATGTTTCACCACTTGAATCTGGATTTGCCAGCTGCAGCTGCCCTATTCGACTCGGTGAAGGCTTTTGATTCAGTGGAATGGCCCTTCATGTTTACGGTACTGCGTAGGATGGGGTTCCCTGAACCGTTTTTACACTGGATAGCACTACTATACACAGAGCCCAGCGCGCGCATTAGAGTTAACGTCTACACATCAAACCAGATTGGGATAAGCCGGGGAACAAGACAGGGATGCCCGTTTCTCCACTCCTTTTAACCAGCCGCGGTCGGTGGTAGGAGTAACTGCAGGGCGGTGACGTGGGGAGGGGGAGGGGCAGGATGGGGGGTAGTAAACTATGGATTATGGAGGTTTACAGGTAAATTAACATATAGATTAATAAAACGAATTTCGTTGCGTGCACTGCATCCCCAAATGCGATGCAGTGCACGCAACAAAATTCATTTCATTAATGTATATGTTAACTTACCTGTAAACCTCCGTAATCCATAGTTTACTACCCCCCACCCTGCCCCTCCCCCTCCCCACGTCACCGCCCTGCAGTTACTCCTACTACCGACCGCGGCTGCTTTTAACAATAGCGCTAGAACTCCTAGCATGCAAAATATGGCAAAAGCATGCAGAATCCACCCTACAATTCCAGCTTCGTCCGGTCGCAATATCGCTATATGCTGACACCATGGTTCTTTATGCACGGTATCCAGATCGTAATTTAAACCCACTAATAAGGGAATATATTAGGTTTGAACAATACTCAGGTCTCAGTGTCAATTGGGACAAGTACACCAGCTACAGTGCGGCCCATTATGGATTACCCATTACAATGGCAGACTGAACCGGTAAAATATCTCAGCATATGGATACACCATAACCCAGAGGCGGTAATTAGAGAGAATTACGGTAGAGCGCTGGCAAAACTGGAGAACCAGATAGACCGATGGATCGAACTACCGCTCTAATTGGCGGATAGGATTGCTATACAGAACATGGTTGTACTGCCAAAATCTCTGTATTTATTTATGAATATACCAATCTGGCTCACACAAGCAGTCTTTGCACAGCTGCGAACAGCCATGCTGCGGCTTACATGGGCAGGGAAGCAGGCGAGAGTGGGCTTGAAAGTTCTGACCAGACCATACCAAGAATGGGGCTTTGGAGCACCAGACCCCTAATTATACTTTTACTGCGCGCAGGCACAGCACGCTCACTACCGGCTACATCCACATGATCATATACTGCACACAGCAGTAGAGCATGACAGTGTGAAGCCGACCCCCTTGATTACTTTCCTAACTGACCCAAGGAGGATCTCCCCGAAAGAAATAATACACCCAGTATACTGCATATCGCAGCCATGGCACACATTGGCAAAAAGGGCACAGAAACTCCCGATATATGCTCCAGCGCTGCCCATCTCTCATCATCCACAAATAACTGTGACACAAGAGAAAAATATGTTATCCTTACTTGGGGAAATGGGACTATGCACCATGGGCACTATGTTTCCACATGGCCAATTTCTATCACAGGACGCTCCGTCTCTCAGCATACACCACACGCCCTTAAAGGTATTTGTATACCTGCGACTGTGTATGACGGTTACAGAATTATACTCCTCTTTTCCAGACGAACCAAATTTGCTTAACGTGTTACAAATCTTACTGACAGCTCCATTGTTCTACGCTGGGGTAACAGGCGCCCCCATCACGATTTAAGGACTGGATCACAAACATGACACATCGCAAAGAGACATTGGAAACATACGCAGAAGAGTTACGTCAGTCCTCCAGACCTAGGGATTTCTGGGCACCCTTTGTACAATATCTTAGCACTACACAAACCACTGACTGAAAATTCACATAGCACGCCGCTAGAGTGCAGAGCAGTGGGGTCTCTCGAGAACAGCTGTGACAACGAGACTAATGGAGCGGAGATTGTAGTGTGGACATGGGGGCAGATAGTGCCCACTCTGGTGTGTGGGAGATACGCACTAGAGCTGTTACTGATAACATCTATATGGAAATGATACTCCGTTAATATGTTTGTATTTTTTTTTATCGTATTGATAGATGTTTACATTTGTGCCAGAACATACTTTTATGGGTTTTTTCTTATTCAACAACGTGCCCAGTGATATGCAAGAAAGCTGATCCTGCTGCAGTTCTCCAGGCAAATTACAGGCAATGTCACGTGACAATTCCCATGAGATCCTATTCCCTCTGATCACATTTCTATTTATCAAACAGGAATAATGGAGGGCGTATGTTAATTCGCACTTTTTTCTTTGTGATGAAAACCTTTTTCCCCAAGTGGGAAACTTTCCCTACACCCCCAGCAAATATGGAAGTCACCTTTTCCTCTTCCCATCCTGGAATGAGATTTACTGCAGGTTTGACTGGACTAAATCTCTGAAACTTTTTAGAGTGTAAATGCCCAGAAATGTACATGATTTCGGGCATTCCAAAACCTCCAAAACAAACCAGGTCTTTAAATGCGTGTTTCCCATCTCTTGAGTGGAATATACTACAACACATCTCAATCAGCAGTAGTAAATGCATTTACATCCATCAATATTCCCTTTTTCAATAGGATTCATTAATCTCTTTTGCATGATATGTTGTTTCATTTTGTTGACAAAAATAGATGTGGTGGTTACAGTGTTTTTAGTTTACAAAGTAAAGACATACAGACATGTAGACTTTCTAAAAGTTGCGATAATAATACTGGTATTTTATGAATGTTAGACTGCTTTTGCCATTTGACAATGTAAAGACAAACTGACATGTTGGCTTTCTTATACATACAGCAAACATTCTTGCCTTTGGTCTGTGTTCCACTGCAATTGGCAGGTTTTTATTGAACAAAGACTGCTAAAATCTACTAAATAGGACATATTATGATGCGGATGATGACATATTAACAGCCATCTTGCTTTAAACGATTTGCTTTGCATCATGCAATTCTCACTACACATAATCTCACTATTTGGAAACATACTAAATAATTTTTTTGTACCTTAGTCTGTTTAAGCACACTCTATTATAACAAAGTGGGAAACATCCTTTACCCTGCATGCGTTTCTCCGCAGTCCCATTACCCTACAGTATTTACACTGCAAAATCTTTTACAATGCAGGGCTTTACACCGCAAACTATTACAACGCATTCCCCAAAGTAACACCACGGCGGAGTCAGAATAGTAGATTGCGTTGTAGTGGGTAATGCGTTGTAATAGTTTGAGGTGTTAAGCCCTGTGTTGTAAAAGATTTTGGTGCCGATCACGATCCGGTAAAAATTTTCCTCGAACGACTCGTATCCGGTCTTTTTACCGTACGAATCGTACAAGTGCCGTACAAACTGCCAATTACGATTCGCATGGGAAAAAGACCATACGAATCGCATTGGGAATTATTCCCCACACGTCCTCGGGTCGGAAAATGTGTCCGACACGTCCTCGGATGATTTACCGTACAAATGTGAAAAGTGAAGTCCGACCGAGGAATCACGATCCATCCCGTGCGTCCGATGTTACAACCGTATGGAAAAAACACCGTCCGCACCGAACTCCCATAGCAACCATGGAGACATGTGCCCGCATACGCGCCCAACACTCCCCCCAGCCCCCTAACGTTCGAGACGTACCCCCCGTGTATGTACACCCCCACCCGTGTATGTACACCCGTGTACGTGTCGTACCCCCGTGTATGTACACCCGTGTACGTGTCGTACCCCCGTGTATGTACCCCCGTGTACGTGTCCTACCCCCGTGTATGTACACCCGTGTATGTGTCGTACCCCCCCGTGTATGTACACCCGTGTACGTGTCGTACCCCCCCTGTATGTACACCCGTGTACGTGTCGTACCCCTCCGTGTATGTACACCCATGTACGTGTCGTACCCCCCCGTGTATGTATACCCCTGTACGTGTTGTACCCCCGTGTATGTACACCCATGTATGTGTCGTACCCCCGTGTATGTACACCCCTGTACGTGTCGTACCCCCGTGTATGTACACCCCTGTACGTGTCGTACCCCCCGTGTATGTACACCCCTGTACGTGTCGTACCCCCACCCGTGTATGCGCACCCGTGTACATTAGAGTCGTACCCCCACCTGTGTATGTACACCCGTGTACGTGTCGTACCCCCCGTGTATGTACACCCCTGTACGTGTCGTACCCCCCGTGTATGTACACCCGTGTATGTGTCGTACCCCCGTGTATGTACACCCCTGTATGTGTCGTACCCCGTGTATGTACACCCCTATACGTGTCGTACCCCCACCCGTGTATGTGCACCCGTGTACATTATAGTCGTACCCCCACCCGTGTATGTACACCCGTGTACGTGTCGTACCCCCCGTGTATGTACACCCCTGTACGTGTCGTACCCCCGTGTATGTACACCCGTGTACGTGTCGCACCCCCCATGTATGTACACCCCTGTACGTGTCGTACCCCCCGTGTATGTACACCCCTGTACGTGTTGTACCCCCCGTGTATGTACACCCCTGTACGTGTCGTACCCCCACCCGTGTATGTGCACCCGTGTACATTAGAGTCGTACCCCCACCCGTGTATGTACACCCATGTACGTGTCGTACCCACCCGTGTATGTACACCCCTGTACGTGTCGTACCCCCCGTGTATGTACACCCGTGTACGTGTCGTACCCCCGTGTATGTACACCCCGGTACGTGTCGTACCCCCGTGTATGTACACCCCTGTACGTGTCGTACCCCCCGTGTATGTACACCCCTGTACGTGTCGTACCTCCACCCGTGTATGTGCACCCGTGTACATTAGAGTCGTACCCCCACCCGTGTATGTACACCCCTGTACGTGTCGTACCCCCGTGTATGTACACCCCTGTACGTGTCGTACCCCCGTGTATGTACACCCATGTACGTGTCGTACCCCCCTGTACGTGTCGTACCCCCCGTGTATGTACACCCCTGTACGTGTCATACCCCCGGTGTATGTACACCCCTGTACGTGTCGTACCCCCGTGTATGAACACCCCTGTACGTGTCGTACCCCCATGTATGTACACCCCTGTACGTGTCGTACCCCCGTGTATGTACACCCCTGTACGTGTCGTACCCCCACCCGTGTATGTGCACCCGTGTACATTAGAGTCATACCCCCACCCGTGTATGTACACCCGTGTACGTCAGAGTCGTACCCCCACCACAACCTCCTAAGTACGGAGTGCACCCCAGGCCCCAACATCACAACCGCATGTACGAGTCGCACACAAGGACAGCACTGTACAACAAAATGGCCCATGTACACCCCGTACACACGCTAAAAACGCACGTACACAACCAGGACAAAACAAAACAACACAAGAATACACCATTCGAATGGCACAAAGCCACTAAACATGTCCAACAACCACTAAAACAACACATTCACTGACCTGCAACTGCCAAAAACAAACAGAGGGCCCAAACACCACCACTCCTTATAACACACCCACCCAAACTTCAAACACAGCCACACCCACCAATGGACCAATAAAAAGGGCCCACACACACAAACCATGAGCCTTTGCAACAGACTCACTGCTGCCAGACCCCACAGACAACCTACAGCACCAAACTAGAAGCTTTACCACACCTTACACTTGCACACCTTCACACAACCACCTTCACAAACACCTCCTCATCACATTCACACACACACCTGCACATCCACACCCACACACCCACAACCATCCACACCCCCCACACCATCCACACCCACACCCCTCACCATGCCCACTAACAAGAATCCAAAGTTCAGTAACCGAGAGTTGGAGGTCCTTGTCGATGAATTCCTCAAAGTCGAGCCACACCTCTTTGGAACATTGGTCAGACAGACCAGCATTTCAGAAAAAACAGCCATGTGGCAGACCATCGTCGATGCTGTGAATGCTGTTGCGGACACCAGAAGGAACAAGCAGGAATGCCAAGCCAGGTGGTACGATCTGCGGAGGAGGGTCCGAGCCAAGATGACGGATGAACACAACCAGGCCAACGTCACTGGAGGAGGGCCGTCCCGCAGACCCGTACACTACCATCCCTGGGAGGAGAGGGTGATGGCCATACTGCCGGTGGAGGCAGTCGAAGGATTAGGAGGACTCCGAGACCCGGGTGAGTACACAAACAACGCACCTCACATGGGGGGAACGTCATCCACAACCAAACTCACAAACAGGCACGCAACCACCCCAAACTATCGCATGACTCAACCACACTCCATGAACACGCACATGCCACTGGCGCCACCATGCCCCATGCACCCAGCTGGACAATGTCAAGTCACAGGCCACAGAAGACACCAACACATGACACGGTAACCCGGATGGCGGGAGGGTGGGCCCAAAAAATCACATAGTGCAACTCAGAAGCAGACAACAATGCCCTCTGCCCATATGGCCTAGGTCACAGCCAGACAAACAGTGTGTCCCCACACAGGAAAGACTCGCCAGCAAATGGCGGACGCCTTGCATTAACACATGGGGGTGAAGGCACTGTTTTGCACATGACAGCAGCTAATGAACATCCAACACTGTGAAAGAGTGGCAGCACACACCACCACAGCAGCAGCGCAGAGACACACACTACACCCAATGGGTGCCTGGAGATCAGAAACAAACTCACAACAACAAGCCAAGGGCCATTCAAAGATCTGCTAACAGTGTTTGCCCAGGAAGCTGGGCTGAGGTGACAGAGGGTGACACACAGAGGGAGGGAGAGGGGGACAGAGAGGGAGGGAGAGGGGGACAGAGAGGGAGGGAGACACAGGAAGACAGACAGAGGGAGGAGGCTGACACACAGAGGGAGGGAGAGGGGGACAGAGAGGGAGGGAGACACAGGAAGACGGACAGAGGGAGGAAGCTGACACACAGAGGGAGGGAGAGGGGGACAGAGAGGGAGGGAGAGGGGGACAGAGAGGGAGGGAGACACAGGAAGACGGACAGAGGGAGGAGGCTGACACACAGAGGGAGGGAGAGGGGAACAGAGAGGGAGGGAGACACAGGAAGACGGACAGAGGGAGGAGGCTGACACACAGAGGGAGGGAGAGGGGGACACAGAGGGAGGGAGACACAGGGAGAGCAAATCAGCCATGTGGTGTGTGGGAATCTCTGCTCGTCAGCAGGTGGACTGCGTGCATGTAGACAAGGGTGGCCAGTGCCAGCACCCCCCCTCTCCTCCATGGCAAAACACAGGGCCATGTCACAACCTGTGCACGAGCACAACGACAGCTACCTGCATCATTGAAGTGTGTGGAACAACTTCATGTGCCCACGTACAGTGCAACACGGAAGGCGCCAATGCACGGCTCGCCACACCTGCGCACTCGACTGCTGACTGCAGTCACACTTGACGCAGCAAGTAAGACTGTGCCACACATAGTTAAAGGCGCCAAAGCTGTGCCCAAGGGACACACCCATGCACAAGTGCACTGTGAGTGGAATGCAAGACAGATCCAAATTCCCAGAGGAAATGTTCCAACTGTGAAACTGATGAAACATGGATGTTGCATGGACCAAAATTAACATTGTCTCTCTCACACACAGGTCAACCTCGTGGTTCCCCCCCAACACTGGGGGGGAAGACTCACAGGACCCGGCTCTGCGGGAGGCCGATCCCACCGGCAGCGACGACTCTCACCACTCTGTGGACGACCCCGACCAACCTGGCCCCTCTGGTGTCCAACGACCTGCAGCACCTGCGTCAGGTACAACGGGGCCAACCACCACCCCCACTCCTGCCACATCCCAGGAGACACCCAGGATCCCTGCCCAACCACCGCAAAGCAGCCAGGCTGGCCAGGAGGGACACGGTGTCCCGGGCACCCAGGAGGAGGCAGGCGACAACGCCAATGCCACCCCTCAGGGGTCCCGGAGACCCGATGTGCCCACAAGGGCAGGCCAGGTGCAAGTGGGCAGGGGTGGTGGGAGTGGAGGACGGCGGAGGCGCCAGCCTGACCAGTTGGCTGGGGATCCGGTATATTCCCATGTCCGAAACATCCTGGACACATACCGGCAGGACACCACGGGCATGGCCCAGGTTGTGTCCGTCCTCGAGGGGATCAAGACCCAGTAGGCCCAGCAACATGCGGAGCTACATGCCTGTCTACTGCAACACCAACGGAGGATGGAGGACGGACAGGCTGAGCTCGTGACGGTGTACACGGGAATTCACAATACACTCCGTCGGATGGCCGACAACATGGGCAACCCTCCCTGTGCCAGAAGGCGTAGAACATCACCACCCACAGGGAGGGATCAGGAGGAGGAGGAGGAAACATCCGATGGAGCATCCCAAACATCGTCACGGCCTGCTTCTGAGGGTCCCCGCAGGAGGGCGGGTCGTCCACATAAAGGATCGCGAGGGTCGGCGCTACAGCACCATCTCCCAGGACACTTGGCCTGGCACCTGGCCCACTGGAGCAACAGCAGCACAGCATCAAAAGACATTCTCTGCCACATGGCCTTGCTGGTCACTGTCTGACCAATGTTGACAAAGACTGTGGCATGGACTCTGAGGATTTCAAATGGCAAGGACACCAACTCCCCTACTGAACTTTGGATTCCAAACACCCGGAAAGCCCCTCATGTCATACCCCCCCCCCACTAAAATAAAAAGTCACACCATGAAGAGAAGATGCCTGCTGGTTGCATTATTACCTTACATGTGTCTTGTAAAGTCTAAACATGCCTGAGTTTTCTTTTGACTTCAACCATCCACACCCTGGGGCCTGAGTCTGGCACAGGACACACGGGTCACAGTGTATTAGGCAAGACAGACATGGAGCACAATACACACCCGTGATGGGCCCAACCAGCTGAGGGGGTGGCCGCACAACCGTGCTGACAGACATATTGAGTACAGCAACAGTCATGCGCAGAGGTCAGGGATCATGTCCAGTGTCCTGGGGGGCACCCAGGTATGTGTAGACAGGTGGCAGAACCATGTCCTGCAAGCTCGAGTCCGGTGGATGCAGATAATGGGGGCCTGGCCAACATTGGATGCATGGGAATGGCACGTCACAATACCCACACAGTCATGGACATCATGCACAATACACAGTCTCATCCCACACACACAGCTTGCATCTTGCTACTCGACACATAGACACATAGCCACTATCAGGGAAAACCATGCCAGACATGCTGGATGCACCGTGGCAACACACCAGCATTGACTGAGAAGAGGCACCTTGGAGGCATAGGGACACCTTTATTAGTCATGTTTTCGGGATTGCAGAGGCAACTTGAAGTACACATGAACACTTCATGTGGAGTAACATGTGGGTCCAACACTGGCACCCCCCTTCTGCAGCACAAATGCGTGATAGCCATGGAAGTGGCACACAAGTGTCGGCTAACAGCTAAACACCCACAGCTGCTCACGGAGAGCCTGCCATACACCATTGATCCGCTGATGTGGAAGTCCCACAGCATGTCAAGCCAATGTAAACCGTATGTGTCCGAGGGCAGTGTTACACACATTGATGCCATCATCACAATCCACTATCCCATCACTGATGACTGTCAACAAGTCTGACCATCTATTCAGGTTTACCCAGCTGCATGTCATGTGTACCATGGTGATGCAACATGGCTGCAGAGGAACCAAACATCGACAGGGGCAGTGTGCATACATCGTGAACAACTGCCACACCCAATACACCCCTGATGCATCCCTTAACCTAAGGAGACTTCCAAACGTGTCTGTGCCTGTAACGCTGAGTCAGCACACGATGACGTGTCCATGAGCAATAGCAGTGCCACAACAATGCAAGCAGCAGACGGCATGCGCAAGTACCTGGGGAAGAGAGACACACAAGAAGTCAGCCACAAAAAGCACAGCCACTTGCATGTGCATTTACTCGACACATGTATGGATGACAACATGCTAGGTCACAATTATGACTGGGGAAATACAACCATCACTGGCACCATCACTCCAGTGACACACCCACACACACCTCTGACTCACGTGCCATACATGCAGGTGGAGACACACATCACAACACATGCCACACGGGGACCAATGCGTGCACACTCAGACACTGGTACTCACCACTAAGCAAAGAAGTCGCGTATGAGCCGACTCCGGATGTCCTCTTGCGGCTCCACATCCTCCACATCACTAGGCCCATTGCCAAGCCATTCGTCCTCCACGGGTGGATGGTCCTCGTCATCTTGATCCAGGATGAGTGGCACAGCTTTCTCAACTGTCATGTTGTGCAGCATGCAGCAGACCATGAAGATTTTGCAGACCTTCGCCGGGGCATATGGGAGTGCGCCGCCAGTCTTGTGTAGGCACCTGAATCGGCTCTTCAGCAGGCCAAACGTCCTCTCTATCACTCGCCTTGTCCGGCCATGGGCGGTGTTGTAGCGGAGCTGGGCCGGCGTGATGGGGTTGCGGAGAGGTGTGATCAGCCATGGCATGTTGGGATAGCCAGCGTCCCCTACATGGGAAGCACATGGACATCGTTAGAACAGGAGAAGCGGTCGTGCTGGAAGTCTACGCAAAATACAGGACAGACAGACTGTACCCACCAACAACACATGCTCGTTCGTTGCGCAGCTGCGTCATCATTTCAGGCACCCTGCTACGCCTCATGATGTAGGCATCGTGTGCTGATCCTGGAAAACGAGCACAGACATGTGAAATCACCATGTTGGACAGACACACCACAAGGGCATTGATGGAGTGGTAGTGCTTGCGATTCCGGTACGCTACCTCCTGTGCCTGTGGTGGTACCAAAGCCACATGTGTCCCATCTATGGACCCAATGACATGGGGCATCCCTCCCAGGGCATAGAATCCACGCTTGACCCCAGTCAACATTTCAGGGGTAGGAAAATGTATGAAGTCATCCAGGTGAATCAACATGGCCTCTAAGAAATCATGCAGCACACGGCAGAACATGCTCTGGGACATGCCACCAACATGAGCTCTGGTATTTTGAAAGGTACCCGTGGCTAGAAAATGTAGGGCTGCCATTACCTTCAGCTTGGGTGTCAGTGCCGTAGGATACCTGTGCAGCGGTTGCAGGTGTGGTGCCAGTCTCACCGTCAAATCCAGAATCAACCATTGGGGAAGCGGTAGCACCAGATACAATCATTCTCCCGCATGGCAGCCAAGTCCGGAATTGGTCGGGGAAGAGGCGGCGCTCTGCAGTAATTTGGAAGTGACAAGGAAGAGTGAGTGCACCACAACAACAAATAATTTGTACTGAGCACATGTTAAATTGTCTATACACATATGCTACACACGGAGTCAGGTATGTGCCACATGCCCTGGACACGTATGGCTGGCAGGTGACACTCCTACCAAGACCCAGCTACACACGGAGATTGAGAACCTCCACATGCCATGGCATGGGATTAGCTGTGTCCCAGTGCAAGTGAACAGCCAGACGCAAGACAGGAGTGACATACACCCACACATCAGCAGAAGTAGGATGTCGATTGCAGAGACTGGTAGCGGAACACTAGAGCCACAGGTCACATGACATTACACTAAGACAGCCCACACACCTTGCCATGAAGGTGCACATGTCATGACTCACCACACATTCATAGAGAGGATGCAGACATGTCCTTGTTACGCTACTCCGTGTCCCATGCATACATACGCACCTCACATCCGATACCACATGTGGCATGGTGTGCGGAACAGTGTGCAATGTCAATCTACACACAGACACATGTTGGTTGCTGCAACAGCTGCAGCTTTTGAGGGTGCTCCAACATCAACCTAATGGGAAACCCCCACACATACATGACATAGTCACATCGTGCACCGTGGGTAGTGACAAGTCAGGTGTGGTAACCCCTGTACCGGGCATCAGGGGACACTTCCGTGTGTTGGTGTCCGTGCCATGCCAGTGTCGGTCATCCCAAGTGTGCAGTACGACATGCACACATGTCAAAGGAATCAAGGGCATGCCTGGCACACATTGCACCGTGACACATTACATCTGTACACATCTCATCATACATCTGGTGCCTTCTCGACTCAGGAGTAATGTGCCACATCACAGCCTGTCACACCTGTGCCCCACACATGTAGTACTGCCCAGACAATGCCTTGATGTCCATCCATGGACAAGTATGTCCGCCCTATTCCTTCCTGTGTGCTGCCTGTCACCACTGTGATGTGTGAAAACCGCCGTACTGCTTCTAAGAGGGCCTTTGTACGTTCCCATATCACTATGGGAGTGCTGCCGTATGTGTACCCATAGTGATGGTGAGCGTACAGGCATGTGTACGGTCAGTAAGTACGCATACGCGAGAACACCCATAGTGGTACGGACCGTACACACGCCTGTACGTTCACTATCACCATGGGTGTCCTCGCGTATGCGTACTCGTAGTGGTACGGCCCGTACACACGCCTGTACGTTCACTATCACTATGGGTGTCCTCGCGTATGCGTACTCATAGTGGTACGGCCCGTACACACGCCTGTACGTTCACTATCACTACGAGTACGCATACGCGAGGACACCCATGGTGATAGTGAACGTACAGGCGTGTGTACGGTCCGTCTCACTATGGGTGTTCTCGCGTATGCGTACTCATAGTGATAGTGAGCGTACAGGCGTGTGTACGGTCCGTACCACTATGAGTACGCATACATGAGAACACCCATAGTGGTACGGCCCGTACACACGCCTGTACGTTCACTATCACTACGGGTACGCATACGCGAGGACACCCATAGTGATAGTGAACGTACAGGCGTGTGTACGGGCCGTACCAGTACGAGTACGCATACGCGAGAACACCCATAGTGGTACGGCCCGTACACACGCCTGTACGTTCACTATCACTATGGGTGTCCTCGCGTATGCGTACTCGTAGTGATAGTGAACGTACAGGCGTGTGTACGGGCCGTACCAGTATGAGTACGCATACGCGAGAACACCCATAGTGGTACGGCCCGTACACACGCCTGTACGTTCACTATCACTATGGATGTCCTCGCGTATGCGTACTCGTAGTGATAGTGAACGTACAGGCGTGTGTACGGGCCGTACCAGTACGAGTACGCATACGCGAGAACACCCATAGTGGTACGGCCCGTACACACGCCTGTACATTCACTATCACTACGAGTACGCATACGCAAGGACACCCATAGTGATAGTGAACGTACAGGCGTGTGTACGGGCCGTACCAGTACGAGTACGCATACGCGAGAACACCCATAGTGGTACGGCCCGTACACACGCCTGTACGTTCACTATCACTGTGGTTGTCCTCGCGTACTCGTAGTGGTAGTGAGCGTACAGGCGTGTGTACGGCCGTACCAGTACGAGTACGCATACGCGAGGACACCCATGGTGATAGTGAACGTACGCACGCGTGTACGGGCCGTTGCTATGCATTTGGGGTGCCCTAGGGGCCCGGAACGCACCGTACCTGTGGGTGAAGCTCAATTGTACATAGGGGACACATGAGGGACAAGTATTAAGGCCTACATGCATGCTGGTTGTCATGGAGACCAAGTTTTAAGTTTGAATTTGTTCTGGAAGGTGCACAGCAGAAGTCAGTTGGAATGAATCTACTTTGTTGCAATGTGTTTGTGGGGTTGACATCATGCTGAAGAAAAAAACACAATAAGAACCCACTGACTGTGCTAGGTTTGAAGGGATTGAAGGAAACATAGGATGCAAATGTGAGTGACCAATCACTCTGTACTCCTGTGCACGAAACAGGCCAGCAAGGCAGATATAAGGCAGCCAGGTCCCATGAGGGAGCACTTACCTGCACATATTTCGATTCTACCACACTGCTGCTGCTCGTGATTCCCTGGAACCATGTCAAGGTCTGTGGAGAGGTCACAGCCATTCACCCTGGAGGAGAACCTGGCATTGCTGGATGTGATCCTCCCACAGTACCCCCTGCTGTATGGGCGACCAGGGTATCAGGTGAGTGCAGAGCTACTAGCACAGACTGTGTCCCTTTTTTGGTGACTGTGACTTCTGCCATTGTGTCCAGGTGTGACACACATGCTATGTACTGTAGGGGGGTCCCAGGGGGGGGAATGCCTGATGTCTCCCAGCAGTGCCCAGAGTCAGGAGGGGTGGGTGCAGAGGCCTCCTAGCAGTGCCCAGAGACAGGAGGGGTGGGTGCCTATCACTCCCAGCAGTGCCCAGAGACAGGAGGGGTGGGTGCCTATCACTCCCAGCAGTGCCCAGAGACAGGAGGGGGGTGTGCCTATCACTCCCAGCAGTGCCCAGACACAGGAGGGGTGGGTGCCTATCACTCCCAGCAGTGCCCAGAGACAGGAGGGGTGGGTGCCTATCACTCCCAGCAGTGCCCAGAGACAGGAGGGGGGTGTGCAGAGTCCTCCCAGCAGTGCCCAGAGTCAGGAGGGGTGTGTGCCTATCACTCCCAGCAGTGCCCAGAGACAGGAGGGGTGGGTGCCTATCACTCCCAGCAGTGCCCACAGACAGGAGGGGTGGGTGCCTATCACTCCCAGCAGTGCCCAGAGACAGGAGGGGTGTGTGCAGAGTCCTCCCAGCAGTGCCCAGAGTCAGGAAGGGTGGGTGCCTATCACTCCCAGCAGTGCCCAGAGACAGGAGGGGTGGGTGCCTATCACTCCCAGCAGTGCCCAGAGACAGGAGGGGTGGGTGCCTATCACTCCCAGCAGTGCCCAGAGACAGGAGGGGTGTGTGCAGAGTCCTCCCAGCAGTGCCCAGAGGCAGGAGGGGTGGGTGTGATGCACAGTGTGAGCCTTGATAATTGATTGTGTCTTTGTCCTCATTCCACCTGTGTACTTTCACTGGCACGTACTGCTTTTGCCCTTCCCCAGAGGAGTATGTCCCTATGGCAAAGGTGCAATGCATTGGCTGCATGACATGCTTTGTTGTAACCAGCTAATTTGTTCCCACATGTGTCTCTGTGACATGTTGCAGGTGTATTGATGTAGTGTCACTTGTTCATCCTCACAGGTAGGCGCCTCTGCCAAGGAGCAGATCTGGCTGACCGCCGTCAGTGCCGTGAGGAGTGCGGATGGTCGGAAGCGGCGCCTGTCCCAGGTGAGGAAACACTGGCAGGATATCCGGTGCTGGACGCGGAGGATCGCACGGGTCCTGCTGGGGGACTCACCTGAGAGCCATAAGAACCGTGGGCGCCGCCGTCTCTCCCACATCCACAAGCGTGTGCTGGCGGTGGTCTTTCCAGACTTGGACAGGCGCTTACAGGAGATGCAGCAGCAGGAAGGGGGTAGGTACATGTGTGTTTGTTGTGTTTCACCAGCATTTGTAGGTGCACTGTTCCATGAATGCACTGCCAGGGTTTAATGGTGCTGTGCAGATGCTGTTACCCACAGTATTGCAGTGCTCTCCTGCCTCCCTTCCCCTCCTTGCAATGTGTTCCATGGTCTGTGTGGAGTCACTCCGTCACAAGGTTATGTAGCATGGCACCTTCTCCACCTGTACAATGCCTGCAGCATCATGTGTGGGGGTGGTGTGTAACAGGTTTTGGGACCTTGCCTGTGCCCTGTCCAGTTCTGGTCTTGTGGGTTCCATGTCAGTTGGCACTAATGCTGAGTCCAGACATGGGAGTTAGTCTCTCAAGTGTGAGGCCTTACAGCACGCATGTCCTATGTGGTGGCCTGTGACATGATGTGCATGAGTGTGCAGTACGCATAGTGCAGGGATGGTAGCGTGTGTTGCAGTCATTCCCATTCAGGAGCATGGAGTTGTGTGGCCACTACTGTCCCCAGGGGCATATTTTCCTAGGTATCATGTGTGTAATCCGAATATGTTGACAATCTCTGTGTCTACAGCATAGGTTGTGCTCTGTGCCATTGTCCCCTGGCCAAATGTATTTTGACATGAAATGTAGTACAAGTGTCCACTGTACAGACTGACCTGATTTTCCTTGTTCATACTCACGGTGGACATTGCCTGTGTGTCTTGTTAGAATCATCTGATGATGCCCATTTGTACATGAATATTTGGACAGGCGCACCTTGGGTATTTTGTGTGCAACCTTGAATTGTTGCATCCCATGTGTATTTCACCCAGACTAAGGGATGTAAGTGCTTCCTGTGTCTCCAAATAATAGTCTCATGTAGGGGGTGGGTGGTGCGGGCATGGCCTTCATGTCACAACCTGATATCTCCTTGCTAGGACTGGCCAGTGTGTGATGTTTGTCTGGACATGCACTCAAGGTGCAGTGGGCCAGTCATGGTGGGCATGTTTTCAGTATAACCTATGCTGCATGTGCCTCTTGTTCCTGGATATGGTCCCTGCTCATCCCTATTTCCTGCCACGCTGTGTGGTGCAGATGCAGTGCTGGATTGTCCCCAGGGCCTTGCTCCTCAGTCAAAATTCCATTCCATCTCATTTGCTATTGTGTCATGCTCTCCATAGTTTTTCGGTGGCATGGTGGGTCAAACAACTGTGTCTTGCATGCCCTACATATGTACCTTGTTTTGTAGATGTAACTCTTCTTTTGTTTCAGGCTATGCACTGTGACCTATGTAGATTGGACTCATGTGACATATGTGTACAGGTGTATGATTAATTTCTGTCTCTTCACCCTGCCCACAGCATCATCGGGGGACACAGAGGGAGACATGGGCACAGACGGAGCAGAGGGACCGAGCACCAGTGCCAGCGGTGACATCGGGGCTGGCACATCAAGTGGGACTGAGGCGGAGGAGAGTGAAGCCGGGGACCTGTCGACTGGCACAACAGAGTATGAAGCTGACGGGTCCGAGGATGATCTCTCCGAGTGGGCGGCGGCTGCACCAGCAGCTGACAGCGGCACTACATCTCGCCCCGCCCCCTCCATTGCCATCAGCCGCCTCCCACTTGCTCGTGTCCCTTCCCAACGTGCCCGGTCACCACATGTCTCCTTCCTGCCAGGCACCGCACCCCCTGCCCTTGTCTCCACTGCTGCCGCCAATGCCGAGTCTGTGGACATCCAGCGGCAGTTGCAGGTTGGTCAGGCTGCGATCCTTAATGTCCTCCATAGCCACAGCCAGGTCCTCAACAACATGGAGGCATACTTGGAGGGCATTCATTCATCGCAGGCTGACCAACGCAGCTTGCTGAGGTCGATAGACTCGACACTGACTGCAGCAGTGGGTCTCCTGCAGCGCTACGTCCCACCCCCTACCCCTGCCCCATCCACACTTCCCACTCCCATGCCTGTCCCACGTACACCCAGACGTCAGCATGCGCCCACCACAACACACACAGGCACCACACCAGCAGGGAAGGTCCACCGCACACCTCCTGACACGCACACACAGGGTGAAGTAGGCACACCCACTGGGTCGGGGGGCAAACGTGTGACACGCAGCCAGAGTGGGAGTCCGCATTCCACCCAATCCACTCCCTCCAAATCCCCTCCCCTCAGCTCTCCTGGCCACATCTCCCCCAAAGACTCCTTCATGGCCGCTCTGTCCCTGAGCCCCACAGTGATGCCACCACGCAAGCGGTCAAGGAAGTCCTCGGTCAGGGTGGTTGATTCCCCCCCCCTGTCTACACCCTCCCCCAGTGGCGCTGCGACCCATCCCTCTGACCCCCCCCCCCTCCTTGGGGCCTGTGGTTCCCTCGGGTGCAGGGGATTCCCTGGCGGACCTGGCTGAGGTGTGCAGCGAGCTCCTGGCCTCCACCTTTGGCCCTGCCCCACCCCCTGTGGTGGAGTCCTCCATCCCTGCACCCACGACGCCTACCCTTCACCCTCCTGTCCCTGCGGTGCCTGTTTCTTCCCCCCCACATGATGCCCTTACCCCTGTGGAAGACAACGGAATGTAACTGTGCAGGCAAGCTAGGGGACACGCATCCCACTGTGTCCCCCATCCAGCTGTGACTTCTGGACTGCCCTATGGGCTTTGTAAATATTGAACTTTCTACGAACATACAATTTTTGATCTTGCTGATTAAAGCCATTTTTGTTTCCTTTGAACACTACTGCTTTTCTGATATTGCTGTTGGTGGGGCTGCTACATGATTTTGGGTGGTGATCATGTGTTGGTTGTGTGGGAAATGTAGTAGTGTGCTGGTCATAGGGGGGACCCTGGGATCTGTGTGCCATCACACAGTGTTAGCTAGGTTTCTGTGTTCATGTAAGCAGTTGCTGCATGGTGAAATTGTCCAAAGGTGTATTCCTTCCTCTGTGTACCCTGACATCTTCCCAGCAGGGTGTTCCCAATATTTAGCGCAGAGCTGTGTGTACATTAGCTGGGTTTGTGACGGACTCCTTCTACTTTGCACATGCATGCTGAGCGATGTCTCCACCTGCATCATTCGTGGCATTCTTGGTAGTCATTGTACTTGTGTATGTGGACTATTGACATGACTTCATGTGTACATGTTTTCTTTTCTGCGCTATGCATGCGTATACTCCCAGCCTCGCACACATGTGGTACATGTACTGCAGGGTCTTTGTGCACCTGACTGAAATTTGAGGGCATGGTATCTGTGGCTACTCCACCCTTTGCATTTCATGGGCACTGCTGTGAGTGTTAGGCACACACCCCTCCTGTCTCTGGGCACTGCTGGGAGTGATAGGCACACACCCCTCCTGGCTCTGGGCACTGCTGGGAGGACTCTGCACACACCCCTCCTGTGTCTGGGCACTGCTGGGAGGCCTCTGCACACACCCCTCCTGTCTCTGGGCACTGCTGGGAGTGATAGGCACCCACCCCTCCTGTCTCTGGGCACTGTTGGGAGGACTCTGCACACACCCCTCCTGACTCTGGGCACTGCTGGGAGGCCTCTGCACACACCCCTCCTGTCTCTGGGCACTGCTGGGAGTGTTAGGCACACACCCCTCCTGTCTCTGGGCACTGCTGGGAGTGATAGGCACCCACCCCTCCTGACTCTGGGCACTGCTGGGAGGACTCTGCACACACCCCTCCTGTCTCTGGGCACTGCTGGGAGTGATAGGCACACACCCCTCCTGTCTCTGGGCACTGCTGGGAGGACTCTGCACACACCCCTCCTGACTCTGGGCACTGCTGGGAGGCCTCTGCACCCACCCCTCCTGTCTCTGGGCACTGCTGGGAGGACCCTGCACACACCCCTCCTGACTCTGGGCACTGCTGGGAGGCCTCTGCACACACCCCTCCTGTCTCTGGGCACTGCTGGGAGTGTTAGGCACACACCCCTCCTGTCTCTGGGCACTGCTGGGAGTGATAGGCACACACCCCTCCTGGCTCTGGGCACTGCTGGGAGGACTCTGCACACATCCCTCCAGACTCTGGGCACTACTGGGAGTGATTGGCACACACCCCTCCTATTTAACAATATGTACGCTTAGTCCATACACGTGTGTGGGTTCGCTCCATGGGGGTACGGGTCGTACTTACACTGTTGGGGTGGGGGGTACGCTCCATACGTCTGCGGGTGAGGGTACGGGTCGTACTTACACTGTTGGGGTGGGGGGTATGCTCCATACGTCCGCGGGTGAGGGTACGGGTCGTACTTACACTGTTGGGGTGGGGGGTATGCTCCATACGTCCGCGGGTGAGGGTACTGGTCATACTTACACTGTTGGGGTGGAGGTACACTCCATACGTACGCGGGTGGGGGTACGGGTCGTACTTACACTGTTGGGGTGGGGGGTACGCTCCATACGTCCGCGGGTGAGGGTACGGGTCGTACTTAGACTGTTGGGGTGGGAGGTACGCTCCATACGTCCGCGGGTGAGGGTACTGGTCATACTTACACTGTTGGGGTGGAGGTACGCTCCATACGTACGTGGGTGGGGGTACGGGTCATACTTACAGTGTTGGGGTGGGGGGTACGCTCCATGCATACGTGGGTGGGGGGACGTGTCGTACGTACACTGTTGGCATGGGGGGTACGCTCCTTGCATACGCGGGTGGGGGTATGTGTCGTACTTACACTGTTGGGGTGGGGGGTACGCTCCATACGTACGCGGGTGGGGGTACGTGTCGTACTTACACTGTTGGGGTGGGGGGTACGCTCCATATGTACGTGGGTGGGGGTACGTGTCGTACTTACACTGTTGGCATGGGGGGTACGCTCCTTGCATATGCGGGTGGGGGTACGTGTCGTACTTACACTGTTGGGGTGGGAGGTACGTTCCATACGTCCGCGGGTGAGGGTACGGGTCGTACTTACACTGTTGGGGTGGGGGGTACGCTCCATACATCCGCGGGTGAGGGTACGGGTTGTACTTACACTGTTGGGGTGGAGGTACGCTCCATACATACGCGGGTGGGGATACGGGTCATACTTACACTGTTGGGGTGGGGGGTACGCTCCATGCATACGTGGGTGGGGGGACGTGTCGTACGTACACTGTTGGCATGGGGGGTACGATCCTTGCATACGCGGGTGGGGGTATGTGTCGTACTTACACTGTTGGGGTGGGGGGTACGCTCCATACGTCCGCGGGTGGGGGTACGTGTCGTACTTACACTGTTGGGGTGGGGGGTATGCTCCATACGTACGCAGGTGGGGGTATGTGTCGTACTTACACTGTTGGCATGGGGGTACGCTCCTTGCATACGCGGGTGGGGGTACGTGTCGTACTTACACTGTTGGGGTGGGGGGTACGCTCCTTGCATACGCGGGTGGGGGTACGTGTCGTACTTACACTGTTGGGTTGGGGGTACGCTCCATGCATACGGGGTGGGGGTACGGTCCGTACATATCCGCCCCCACGCTATGTGATGCTTGTGCGGGCCGTACCAGGCCTTTGCCACATGGGTACGAGCCGTCCCGCCATTGTTGGGGTGACGTAGGTGTGGGCGTGGTACGACTCGTACCCACGCTCTTAAGGCGTGGGTACGGGACATACCTGTCTGGTTGTGTTGCCGGTTCGCGTCGTCAAGAACTTCCGTTGTGGCGGTCGCTGGCTTAGCTGGACACGCCCCCACCCCCTTGTAGTGACCAGGGCCTGAGGGTCAGGTATGTCCAGGGCATGTGTGCTGTGTGACTTTGGTGGGGGTTTTGTGGCCTGCCCTGGTCCTGCCCCCCCCCCTTTCCCCCCTCCCTTTGTTGTTCTGACCTTCTGCGGCGTCTGCGTCGGAACCTGTAGAGGAGGTCGACTGCTATGAGGGCCGGGATGACACGTAGGTTCGGGTCCATGTCTGTCCGTCGCGTACGGGTACTCCTTGTTCGCGTCGTCCTGTCTGTCCGTCGCATACCGGTACTCCTTGTTCGCGTCGTCCTGATTTCCTGGCAGATTTTTGCAGCCGGAAAATATTCACCGTGCGGGATGACGTCGGTGCGAATCGTAATTCCTGGTTCATGAATGGCAGGCTGCGTGCGTCCCGACGTCACGTCGGCGCTTTCCCGGATCGCATTTGTACGTTTATTTTCGTCGGTCGGGGTTTTGTACGATTCGTACGGAAATGGTGTTTCCGTGCGAATCGTAATTCCATGTTTGTATATTTTGACGACCGGGTACGCGTCGGACGGAGAATATGCTCCGTCCGACGGTTCGTACCCGGTTTTTACAGAATCGTGATCGGCACCACAGTGGTGTAAAAACTGTGGGATAATGGCACGTGGAGTAAAAGTATGGGGGGTAAAGTGTCCTATTCTAACACAGTATTACAATCCTAGTAAAATTAACACCTTTGCACTACTATGTCATACAGATTCATGCCTGATTTACCATCACTCTGCACCAAGTTTGTTCACAAATGTAACACAAGCTTGAGCAACGTCTAGAATTGGGACTTACCTTCCAGAGCACTGCGAAGTAGCCCTAAAGAAACAGAAAGTTGCGATATGAGCTACTTGGCGTACTGAGGGCCTACCATGAGTGGTATGTGGGCGTTCCAATGAAGCCACCAATGGATTTTGAATAAAGGCCTATCTTGCAAAAAAGGTAGCCAGGACTGACTTTCCACAATAAATCTACTCCTCGAAGCAGGCATAAAACTGAAGAAACATGTTCTTTTTTTCAAACCTTTCCCTCTTTGCATATGTGCAGTACTGTACAGCAGTCATCCAAAATACAAAAGTGTGTTTTGGAATAGTATTTTTTACTGGAAGGGTAGCTTGCCAGTACAAAACCTGTGCTCGTCATCACTCAGGCACCTTTGCACCACAGAGCAAAGGTGTGTGCCTGTTGCAAAGCTGCCCTAAGTGCACCAGCGCAGAGTGAAACAGCTGCATGTCTTGGAAGGTATGGTGCTCTTCTGCCCTCTCCCATAGGGGCATATCAACAACAACCGGCGATAATTATCTCTAAGCGCACTTAGCGCTAGGACAATTATCGCCGGCTAGCGTGAATTTTTATCGCTGAGATAGCGTGCTATTAGCAACGCTTATCTCAATAGCGATAAAAATCCTCACGCTAAGTGGCTAACGTGAGATTATCGCTGGAAACCCAGCGATAATCTCACGTTACCTTGTTGATAGGGACAGGCAAACTTAGCCATGATATCCTCCTTCCACAGGATATCATGGCTAAGTCAGAAAAATACCAGATGTAAAAAAGCAGCGTTAACCGCGGTTAGCGCTGCTTTTTTTGTCTCTAACAGGGTTAGCGACATTCTTGATAATAGGAGAAATGTCGCTTAGCGACATTTCTCCTATTATTTTGCTCTGGAACGCCCCCTTTGCATCTCAGTAGAGATGCAAGGGGAAGCGTAGAGTAAAAGGGTGCTAACATGCGAATTTGCATGTTAGCACCTTGTTGTTGATAGGGCGCTAGTTTTATCTCTGCTTTTCTGGCTTTTAAAGCCAAAAAAGCAGAGATAAAGCCCTTGTTGATATGCCCCTTTGATGGACTGCCATGCAGCAACTTTGAGAGCTGTGCTGTGTTGTGTCCAGTGTTTGTAACTCTGTCCCTGGATATATATCCCCATTAAACTATAAAACAAACATTATAATGCACATACCTATATGTTCGATTGTGTAATATTTCTATATCTAGCCAACCTATTCATTAACTGTTTTTGGGTATCACATTTAAGTCATCTAGCGTGTATTCAGCAATACAACATTCCTTCCATTGCTGGTACACATTGTCTCAAGTTAGGTCCTGATGTCCACATGGACAGATACATGTTCTACACAGAGACACAATACTCTTTGTCAGTGTTTGACTACATATAGTAAATATAAGCTGCACCATGCACATAGGCAGTTCCTCACTTACATAAGGGGTACCTTTCATCTTGTGAGTCATGCCCTTCATCCCCATTAGATATGTATCTGTAAATTTGGTTCTATCTATTAAAAGTTGTTTTAGAGGTTTTGAAAAATATCACCAATCCTGCTCTTTGTTGCATTGCTTAGAGGTAGGTGGCATGTGACTAGCATGTGCTCAGAGGCAAGCGGCCAATACCAGGAATCCAAAGCCAACTTTTAAACTCAATAACATAACATACCAATGCATGGAATTAACTCAGAGGAAAAGGGTTCTGCATTGAAATTACTCGTTTTTGACCTTCACGCCATGTGTGTTCAAGTGATGTATACCACTCAATTGGTGGTATTTTACATTTTGAGGCAGGGGAACTTGCTAACATACAGCTGCAAGATGTTAGTGTACAGACATACACGGGCAATGTGGATCGCAATGACATCTGAAGTATTATGCACACAGACATGAGAACAGTGTAGGTCACAAATAGCATTTTGAAGTTGATTAATTTCCGCATTACGCAGCCGAAGCGGCTCAGCCAGGGTGAGAGGAAAGTGATCCTTTCTCTGCAGTTAGGGGGCAGCTGTGCTTTTTCTTTTTGAACAGCTTGAAGTCTAGAAATCAGGGAGTCTGGGCATCACGTAAGAATGGAATTAAAATAATCCCTCTCAGTGAATAAAAAAGCACGGCTCGGTGTAGCCGCTGTCTCTAAGCCAACTAGGGATAGATCTGTGGAAAGATTTTTAAGCTGCTAAAAGGCAGCTTTTATAAGGTAGGAGACATGGGCGTGATCAGTACATCAACAAAGTCTACCAAATGCAGATGAACATTTTCAGACATTTGCTCACAACAAAAGAGACTGAACGTGTAATGACAGTGCTAGGCAGAGCACATATGTTCTGCAACGTCATGCCTGTGGCGAATTGCAAATATTTTAAAAATGCATCTCTTCAAGGATTTAACGGGTGACACGTATATGTTGGTTTAGCTTGAAGAATGCTCAGCGTTGGACGGCAAGTATGACGTTAATAGAGAGTTTGTAATTAGCCGGCCGCTTGACAAGGGTTTTGCTGTGATTTACTCATGGTATATTCCTGACTTGTAAGAGTAAGGAAAGAGTAAACCAGGATTAATCCGGGTGCACTAAATGTGTAGCTCACACCTACTAACGCACCAGTAACTGTGACTATTGTCCATCGTATTTCTTTTTAAGGAAGTCAAGATGTATCATGCTTCCGTTACATATTAGAATGGATGCTGAAGTAACTTAAGTTCATTATTTCAGAATCATACGGATGAAAACAGAAGGACCACTGGCATTCATCTTTAAGGGACAAGGGTTGTAAATTGAAATTAAGCATACATTTACCTCACAAGTCTTTGCAACGTGGTCTGAACCACTAATGCGTCTTTACGGTGCATTTATTTACCACGCAAGTCGTTCCAACAACTTGCCTTAGGGCAAGTGGTGGACTTTGGAAAAGTATCATTTTCTGTTTCAACTCCAGCCTGCACAACAAGGGAAGGTCAAAGAAGGCTTCCACTGAGGCCAGCTGTTGCGAAAACGTGCATGGTAATAGAATGCATTGTAAAAACGCATGTGTGGTTCTTACAGTGTTGTAAAGGCACGGTGTGGTTCGAGCTGCATTGTAAGGATGTTTCCCAGGTATACTGTGTCCTTTGTTTTTTATTCATTACGTTTACGACAAATGTTACTTTTATGATGAAATTATAACAATAGACTTATTTTAAAAATATAACTACTTTGGGGCAGATTTATGACGACTGGCGCATCCCTGCATATCAGCAGGGATGCGCCAGTTATTATGCGCCACAGCTGCGCCACCATGGATGCGCCGCATTTATAATGCGGCGCACCATGGGGCAAAAACGGCACAGATGCGTGACGCATCTGTGCCGAAAAGTGGCGCATTGCTGGAGTTGCGTCGCAAGCGCGACGCAGCTCCAGCAATGATCTGGGGGGCCCTATCTTTAAAATGCTGCGTCAATCCTTACGCCTGCTTCAAGCAAGCGCAGGGTTTTGACGCAGCATGGGCCTAAAAGTGACTGAGTGAAATCTTGTAGATTTCACTCAGCCACTTTTAGGAGGCGTTCCTGCGCCGGAACGCCCCCACCTGCCCTGGAACGCCTACATGTGGCGCAGGGCTTTACAACGTGACGCATCTCCCAGATGCGTCACGTTGTAAATACCCCGCACCATGGCGCAGGATTTGCGCCGCTGCTGCGTCACAAAAGTGACGCAATGGCGGCGCAAAAGTGGCGCAAGTGCAACATAAATCTGCCCCCTATTTTACTGTTGTTTCTTCATTAGTTGGCTCTGGAGTAAACGGAATGATGTATTGCCTATTTCCATGAAGTGTTTATTTAAAACAGCATAGTTGTGGACTAAACTTTGAATTCACATTCGCAATTTAAGATTTTAGTTCTTCAATTAAAGTGAAGAACTATTTTACTATATCAGTTATTAATCTCTAAAGAGAGTTTGCGGAACTATCAGACTTTGCTGTCTAAACAGAGACAAAAAATAACAGGGACTGCCTTTTTACCAGCTGGTGAGATCAATACAGAAGAACAAGGGTTCCATGTGGTATGTTTATACAGTAAGATATATATGTGTGACCCTAAGTCACTACAGAAGGCCCTCAAAGAGTATAGCAAGGTGGAAGTGCAGAAGCAGGCACCGGAGGAGCAAGCAGGCGCGTCTGGCGGAGGCCTGGAAGAGCAAGACTGATACCCACACAAACTGGACTTCTCTCCATGGGTACGCTGTGTAAGGTATGCTGGCATCGGTGCTCATGGGGTGTGTTCGATGCTTCAGGTATTTGGAGGCTGGCAGGGAGCAACGGTAATGACTGTTCACGGTACTGCCAGCAGAGCTGGGACTAATCTGCGACAATAATACCATAATCGCTCCCTGTTGGTCTACTCCACTACTGTATGGGTGTCCCCCCTAAAGTGAATTATTGACTACCCTTACTCATCGTGTATACTCTTGGATACACTTCTCCAAATGTACACATAGCGAATGGACGGTAATGATTTTCTAGTAAACTAAGTGTATTGCCGGCAACATCCGTACCTGCATGTTGCTCACTACATGGCGAGATGCCAATATTGTTGTTTTGTTGTTAGAGTCTTTGCTGAAGTACTAGCAAAATTTGGGAGGGAGGGTAAAGTATTGTCTATGCCAAGTTGGGGTTTGCATAGCGTGGGTGGGGGGAGCATGATTTAAGTTCGGATTTCACAGTGTGCACAGGCTACATTCATGTGACCCAAGCCTTGAGATCGTTCCAGAGGGAGAGTTGAGTCTATATAGATGAAACAGGTATGAAAGACACAGCCTGTCCGATTATTGACTTGGAATGTAAGAGGCCTAAATGACTTATTAAAACTGCGTAAAGTAGTTGGTTACCTTAAACGGCACAAGTTTGATGTGGCTTTGCTTCAGGAGACCACTGATGCCAGGGGGGTGCTCACATGGGTCAACCTGAATCTCAGGGATTACATTGGATGCACTGGACGCCGACCCCAATGGTAGATACAAGGTGTTATGGGAAGTCCCAATTTCGTGATCACAGCCTTAGACTTAATCCAAAATCAACCTTTTATTCCTCCCTCACGATGACCAAGCAAGTCAACGCCGTCTCGTCATCATGTTTCAACACCCTGCGCATGCTCCGAAAGATCTTCCGGTGGATCCCCACCGAAACCAGAAAGACGGTCACCCAGGCCCTCGTCACCAGCCGACTGGACTACGGGAACACCCTCTACTCTGGAACCACAGCCAAACTACAGAAAAGACTCCAGCGCATACAGAACGCTTCTGCACGACTCATCCTGGACATCCCCCGACACAGCCACATCTCTGCCCACCTGAGAGACCTGCACTGGCTCCCCGTCAGCAAAAGGATCACGTTCAGGCTCCTCACCCACGCTCACAAGGCTCTCCACGACATGGGCCCCAGAAACCTCAACAGCCGCCTCACGTTCTACACACCCACCCACCCGACAGATCCGATCCACCAGCCTCGCCCTTGCCACTGTCCAACGGATTCGCAGAACCACCACCGGAGGAAGATCCTTCTCCTACCTGGCTGCCAAGACGTGGAACTCCCTCCCCACCCACCTCCGACTGACCCAGGACCATCTCTCCTTCAGGAAGCAACTCAAGACCTGGCTCTTCGAGCAGTAGCAGCACCCCCCCCCCCCTCCCAGCGCCTTGAGACCCTTGCGGGTGAGTAGCGTGCTCTATAAATGTGTTTGATTGATTGAATATGAACTCAGCAGCCTCCTGGGCTTCCTCAAGGCTCGCTATTAGAAAATTGTTGTCCTTATGACGCCAACTAGTCCATAAATTTAATAATAAATATGTCATAAAAACGATTTCCTATTTATTTGTCTCAAAGTGTCACATATATTTCTTTAGTAGTTTTTATTATGATGTAGATCTCCAGTCAGTAATATTTTTTCTAATGAGTGCCGTTCGGTATCCTTCACGGAACCCTGTTAAGTTCCATCTTGTATCTCTAACAAGTCCCACAAGCGTGTCTGTGTTTCAGCTCCTTGTGTCACGCACCTTCAAAGTATTTATTAGAGGGGTGGCCATGTCCAAGCATGCTGGGGTTCCCTGCTCAATCAGGAGGCGACTAGCGATTCTAGAGGAACAGCTTGTCAGCCTGGAGCTGGCTGTCCTTAATGGTAGAGATGCCCGGTTTATAGAAGACCTTAAAAAAACACTGGAGGAATATCATGATACAGTGGATAGTGAGGTGAAACACATGGGAAACTATGCTGTCGCTAAAACATACGGGGAGGGAGAGAGGCCGAGCTCAGTATTCGCAGCACTGCTGTGAAGCAAAAGAGGGTCTGGCATGGTAACCCAGTTGTGTGATGCAGGGAATGAAATACTAAGGGACCCAGCAAAGATAGCTGACTGATTCAGCCAATATTATGCAGATCTGTATCGCTCTAGTGTGGAGGAAGACGGTGCAGTAATTCAGGATTATTTAGAGGCTATACAGGGCCGTGGCTTACCAACGAGCACAGGGAGCACTTAATGAAGCGGTTAGATCCTAGCGAAATCCAAACTTCGCTTAACGCCATGCGCGAAGGGAGTGCCCCGGGCCAGGACGGTCTCACTGTTACTTTTTATAAAGCATACAGAGAGCTGCTTATACCACATTTGATCACTCTATTCGAGGAGATAGGAAAGGACGGAAGGATCCCCCCCTCAATGAGGGAGGCTCTAATAGAAACATTATTGAAGCCAGGCAAGCCCCCTAACGAATGTTTGTCCTTTAGGGTACTATCACTTCTGAATGTGGATACCAAATTATGTAAAAAAGTATTTGCCAACAGACTTGCCACGCTATTACTGCTGTTGGTCGGCCTGGAGCAGGCGGGCTTTGTGCCGGAATGCACTTTGTTGTTTAATCTCAAGACTGTCTTCGGGACAATTCAGCATGTAAAGCATGAAATCAAAGCTGCTGTGGTCTTTCTCGAAGCAGAAAAGGCTGTTGAGTCTGTGGAGTGGGTCTTTAAGAATGCTGTGTTGAAACAGATAGGTGTAGAAGGGATGTTCTTCAAATTGGTGGCTGTTCTATACAACACCCCAGTTGCCAGGGTTAGAATTGGAGACGTGGTCACAGCTCCCTTTGAGGTTTCGAGGGGCACTCTGAAGGGCTGCTCCCTGTCCCCACTATTATATGCCTTAGTGGCAAAACGCCTGGCATGCGCCCTTATGGAATACCACGGGCACAGGGGGATTCATTTCCCTAACTATAATCTCATTGTGTCGGCATACATGGACAATACGCTTTTATATATTAGAGATCCTGGGACTAATCTAACCCCTATACTGAATGAGGTGATGCGGTTTGGTGAAATCTCTGGTCTCACAATTAATTGGGCTAAGTCCATAATTGTTAACCCCAGCCATGACACCTATAGAATTGGGTTACTGTTAGACCTGGCATCTTTTGGCGTGGTTACCCCTGACTTTTTGCCTCTACCCCCTGTATTTTTGATGCTATGCTGGATTTCGTTTTTGCTGGTTTAGATGCTTTGGGCACTTTGCCACTGCTGATCAGTGTCAAAGTGCAAGTGCTCCCTAGGTAAATTGTTATATTGATTGGTTATCCATGATTGGTATATTTGTTTCACCTGTTAGCCCCTAGTAAAGTGCTCTGAGTGTGCCAGGGCTGGTGATTCAAATGCTACTAGTGGGCTGCAGCACTGATTGTGCCACCCACAGGAGTAGCCCTAAAATGATGTCTTAGGCCTGCTTGCAGTGCCTATGTGCAGTCCAGGACTGCCATGTCGACCTGGCCAGTGCAACCACTGACCAGACCTTATCCTTCCCTTTCTGTACATGTCAGGCATCCCTATGGTGGCCCTAGGTACCCCCCTGGGCTGGGTGCAGTGTATCTGAAAGGTAGGGCATGTACTGAGGTGTGTAACATGCCCTGTTAGAGAATTACAGCCATTTTCATTTTTCACTGCTGAGAGGCTAACTTGCCCATAGGACAGAATGGGGGAGGCTGTTTACATGCCTATCTTCCCCTAAAGGCAAGATCGAAAATCCAAGTTTGGTATCTTTGTGTTCAGAATTTAATTATACATCTTTTTAGCAAGATGGTTTTTAAATTCACTCTGTGAGAATAGCACTGTTTAGAAAGTAGCTATTCTCCTGTTTAACCTTCCTGTGTGCCTGTGTGCTGGTTGGCTGACTGGTGTCATGTGATGGGCTAGGTGGCTCCAGGAGTCTGGATGAGTCAGCAGCAGGGTGAATAGGGAGATCTGCTTTAGATGGGTGGGAGGAGTAGCCCCTGGGTTTGAGTAGGGCTGCATCTGCCAGCACAATGCTGGCTCCACCCCCTACTGGCCAGGCTGAGGACTCTGCCTCTGCCAGCACAAAAAAGGCTCCACCTCCTGCTGAGCGTCTAACGACCCTGTCCCTCACTCTGAAAGGAACCAGGTGCTCCAGGGCAGAGCACACCCAGGAACCGGTTTGAGCAGGGGAATCCCCCCACTGAAACAAAGAGAGACAAAGACTTGGAGGGGTATAAGAAGAGGATCTCAGACACCTAAGCTTTAGATCACTTTGGAACTAGGAAGGAACCTCTGCCAAGGAGAAAGCTGAAAAGAACTGAAGAGGAGAAGACTGCCTGCTTGCTGTTTTGCTTTGCTGCCAAGGAGAGGGGAAGGACTTTGCTGTGTCCCCTTCTTTTGATTCCGATCTCCAAGGGCCTGAGAAGAGCTGGCTCCCTGTTAAGAAGTCCCAGGAACAAAAGGACTTCACCACCAGCTCCCCTGGAACTCTGCTGAGAGAGTTCTGACCTGCCTTGGAGTGCTTGCCCAGTCTTGGGGCCTCAGGAGGTCGTTTTGCTGTGTTAGGGAGCTGGGAAGCAGAAGTGTGAAAAAGAGTAACTGGTACCCAACGCATCATCCGTTTGCGAGTCGCAGAACCGAGAGTGCGAGGAGAATTTCATTGCGGCGTCATTGCAGCACCCGGAGTCCCCGCATTGCCGAGTGCGTGGAGCATCGTCCCGGTGCGTGAAGATTCCTGACTGCGAGGGTCGTCGCAGAACCAGTTGAGGGCCGCACCACTGCCGGTGCGTGAAAGTATCCAGTCGCTGCGTTTGTCGACGCAGAGTCCCGTCCCGTGACGCATCGAAGGTTGCGGCGCCCGAAGTCAACGCTGCACCGCGACGCATCGAGGGCTGCGGTACAAGAAGTCAACGCCGCGCCGCGCATCGCGCCGCACCAAAGATCGTCGCATCGTACCTGTGCGTGAAGCTTCCCCCTAAGAAACCTACGCAACGAAAGCCAAAGTCATCGCATCCTCCCCCTACAGATCAGAGCCGGCGCATCCACCTCTGCTGCGTGAAGCAGGGCTGCTGCAAAGCCTCCCCAAGGTCTCAGGAGTATCGCATCGCCTTTGCCATCTTCCTTGTTATAGCTTTTGGGAACCTTATCGCAACTACAGGTACTGTTGGGCACGAGAGTGTCGCATTTTGTGCATTGAGAGTCGCATTGTGCAGGACACTGATTTTTACATCCTGGAGTACTTTCTACAAACTCTTGAACTATCTTTAAAGTAACCTTTAAATTGTATGTTGGTTTTTCTGTAGTATTTGGTCTTGTGAAGTTTTTAGTAAAGATACCTTATTTTTCTAAAACTGGTGTGGAGTAAATCTGTGGTGTTTTCACTGTGTTACTGTGAGTGTTGGTACAAATACTTTACACATTGCCTTTGATAGCCTAGACTGCTCAGGCCAAGCTACCTAGAGGGTGAGCAGGGGTTATCTTAACAGTGTATCCCCCTTTCCCTGACTAGAAGCAAGGGTCCCTACTTGGACAGTGGTACCTACCCTGCCAACTAGAGACCCCCAGATCTAACATTGGTGGTCAGAGGTGAGTGTTGAACTTTTATTTGTACTTGACCCACAGTAATTGGTGTACATCATTAGGAGAGCAGACCATTATACAACCACATACTGTATTTTATTTATTATATTTTTGAGTAACTCTTCAAAAGCATCATGTCTCAAGTGGCAACAAGTGAGAGGGCAGAATTGGAGTTTTCCATTGAGGATCTGTATTTGTACAAAGTTGAAGAGCTCAAGCAATTCTGCAAAGACCTTGGTTGCCCTGTGAAAAGCGGATCTAGAAAGGATGTGCTACAAAGAGTCTTGAAGGCCTGGTGGCAGGCCCAAGAGGAAGCTGATGCAGATGAAGAGAATGGTTTTGTTCCCCAAGATCTGCCCGTGGTCGGACCAGTCTCAAGGGCTGGCAGCTCCCATTCCAGTAGGGGGCTCACTCCAGCGGAGTTGGAGGAGAATCAAAGGGTGAGAAACCATGAATTAGAAATAATGAAAATGAAAATGAAGCAATTGGAAGTAGAAAAGGCGGTGGAGGAGAAGAAATTGCTTCTGGCTCATGAAGTGAGCATGAGAGAACTGGACATCAAGGCCAAGCAGGCGGAGTCCGGTTCCAATGGTGGCAGCACACAGCCAGTACAGGGGGGTAAAGTATATATCCCCAAGGAATTAGTACAGAATTATAACAGGAGTGAGGATATCTATGCTTGGTTTACCTCATATGAAATAGTATTGAGAATGAATGGTGTGCCTGAACAGCATTGAGGGCGGGCCTGTGGAAACATTTTGAGGCTTCTGGGAGGAGTGCTCTAGAGCCCTTAGAATTAGCAGGTACCATGACCTATCCCAATATGAAGGAGGCCCTATGCCTCAGGTATGGACTTACTCCAGAACAGTATAGACTGCAGTTTAGGATCTCCAAGAAGAAAGAGTCTGAGACTTGGATGGAGTGTGTAAATCCGTACTCGCGGGCACTGGAAGGTTGGATGAAGGGCAGCAAAGTAACTGATTATAAGGGGTTGTTGCATTTAATTAGTTGGGAGCACTTGAGTAGTCTATGTGTTCCAGAGCTGCGCCAGCATCTTTTAGATAGCAAGCTGGTGGACCCCATTGAGCTTGCTAAGGAGGCGGACCGCTGGACCAGTACCAGGGTCCACAGAGGAATTGTGGGTACCACAGCCAAAGGTGGGCAGGGTCCCCAGCAGAAGAGTGGGGGGGACAAGGGTAACCAAATGGAGTTCTCACAAGGGCCCCAAAATAGTTCCCAGGGTAACCAGTCCCAGCCCCCCAAGTCAAAACCCAAACCAACCTGGTCCCCTAAGGGCAGGTCGGATAACAGGGGTCCCATTAAGTGTTATCACTGTCAAGAATTGGGTCACAAATCCCCTGTGTGTCCCAAGAAATCCCAGGCACCCTCTGGTGCTCCAACACCGGGTATAGCTAGTGTAGCTTTTGGTGGGGATTTAATTTCTAGTGATATGGAGGGATTAGCAGTTATGGCCCTTGTCCCTTTAGGAGACACAGAGATGGTCCAGGAAACCCCTGTCCCTGATAACACTAAGAAGTACAGGCAGTGGGTGACCATCAATGGGAGGAGGGTGGAGGCTCTCAGGGATCTGGAGCCAGTGTGACTATGGTCAGGTGTCAGTGGGTCCCTGAGGAGCTGATCATTCCAGATGTACTTCACCCTGTAGTGTCAGCTGACAACTCTGTGCGCCTTTGCAAGGTAGCACATGTTCCCTTTGAGTGGGGGTGGGGGTCTCAGGTCCTCTCAGAGTTGTTGTGAGTCAATCCATGCCAGTAGACTGTCTGCTAGGTAATGACCTGGAGAGTTCCCCATGGAAGGAGGTGGAAAGCCAGGCTCATTTGGAGATGTTGGGTTTGCCTGAGTGGGTCTGTGTGACCACTCGGTCCATGGCAGCCAGACAGGGTTGTGAAGCAGACCTGGAGCCTGAAACAGTGGCCCAGGTCCCTGCCAGAAAGAGGAAGGACAAGGGGCGTGGTGCGTCCACCCCCGCTGTTCCCATGGTCCAGGAAGGAGCAGACTATGAGAGGGATGCCCTGGAGCCTACAGGGTAACAGGTAGCTGAGCTGGGAGACATACCTGAGCTGACCCATTGGCAGCAAGAGGGTGGTCCCTCCAGAGAAGAGTTCTGCCAGGCGCAGAAGACATGCCCTACTCTTGAAGGTCTGCAGCACCAGGCTGCAGACCAGGCAGCAGGTGCTGATCCAAAGAACTTATTTCTCTACTAGGAGAATGACTTGTTGTACAGTGAGCCTAGGTTTGCTGAGCCCAGTGGATCACGTACCCTGGTGGTACCCGCAGGGTTCAGAGACTTCCTACTGGGTCTGGCTCAAGACGTGCCTCTTGCAGGACATCTCGGGCAGGACAAGACCCGACAAAAGCTTGCCACCCACCTTTACTGGCCTGGGATGAAGACGGACGTCGCTTCCTTCTGTAGATCATGCCAGACTTGCCAGGCAAGTGGCAAGGCTGGAGGGAAGTGCAAAGGCCCTCTCCAGCTTTTTCCTGTACTGAGCACCCCTTTCGAGCGGGTGGGGATAGATATTGTGGGGCCATTGGACACCCGGACAGCCTTGGGCAACAGGTTCATTCTGGTCCTGGTGGATCATGCCACCCGGTACCCGGAGGCTATCCCTCTCAGGACAACCACAGCCCCGGTGGTGGACCGTGCGTTGATGGGGATCTTTTCCCGTGTGGGTTTCCTCAGAGAGGTGGTATCTGACCGGGGTACCAACTTCATCTCCAGGTATATTAAGTCTCTGTGGGAGGAGTGGGGGTAACTTATAAGTTCACCACTCCTTACCACCCTCAAGGAAATGGGTTGGTTGAAAGGTTCAACTGGACCCTGAAAGGCATGATCATGGGGCTGACAGAGCCCATGAGACGGAAGTGGGACGTCTTTTTGCCATGCCTAATATTTGCCTACAGGGAGGTACCACAAAAGTCTCTAGGGTTCAGTCCCTTTGAGCTTTTGTACGGGCACCCTGTTAGAGGACATCTCAGTCTGGTGAAGGAGGGTTGGGAGAAATCCCCTCGGAAAACCCCCCAGGATGTGTTCAGCTATGTGCTGGCCATCCGCAACCAGACACAGCGCTTCCGGGCCCTCGCTCAGGCGAACCTGGAAGCCAGCCAGGACGAGATGAAGAGATGGTATGACCAGCATACCACTCTAGTGGAATTTCAACCTGGGCAGATGGTGTGGGTGATGGCGCCAGTGGAGCCTTGCGCGCTCCAAGACAAGTGGACTGGGCCATATGAGGTGGTGGAGTGCAAGAGTGAAGTGACCTACCTGGTCAACTTGCGGTCTCCCAGGAACCCCATGAGGGTCCTACATGTGAACCGCCTCAAACCCCATTTTGAGAGGTCTGAAATAACCATGCTACTTGCTACAGATGCAGGGATGGAGGAGGATAGCGATCCTCTTCCTGACCTCCTGGAAGCAAAGGAGCAAGATGGGTCAGTGGATGGAGTGGTCCTCTCGCCCACCCTGACCCCAGAACAGCAGAGGGACTGTCGCCATGTGTTGGGTTAGTTTGCACCTCTGTTCTCCCTGACCCCCGATATCACCAACTGGTGCTTCCATGATGTGGACACGGGAGATAGCATGCCTGTGAAACAAAAGTTTTACCGGGTGGCTGACAAGGTCAGGGCCAGCATCAAGAAGGAGGTATCTAAGATGTTGGAACTAGGGGTGATTGAGCCCTCCAGCTGCCCCTGGGCTAGCCCAGTGGTACTTGTACCAAAAGCTGCTGCGCCAGGTGCCACTCCAGAACTTAGGTTTTGTGTGGACTACCGTGGGCTCAATGCGGTCACAAAGACTGACGCACACCCCATCCCCAGAGCTGATGAGCTTGTGGATCGGTTGGGAGCTGCCAACTACCTCAGTAAGTTCGATTTAACTTCTGGGTACTGGCAGATTGCCTTAACTGATGGGGCCAAGGAGAGGTCTGCGTTTTCAATGCCAGAGGGGCACTTCCAGTTCCGTGTCATGCCCTTTGGGTTGAAGAACGCCCCTGCCACATTCCAGAGACTGGTCAACCTGGTACTGTCCGGGCTGGAGCAATTCAGCGCCGCATACCTGGATGACAATGCTGTGTTCAGCTCCACTTGGGAAGAACACTTGCAACACCTCTGCGCAGTGTTGAAGGCTCTGCACAGTGCAGGCCTCACTATCAAGGCCAGTAAGTGCCAGATAGGGCAGGGTTCGGTGGTGTATTTGGGACACCAGGTAGGAAGCGGCCAGGTGGCACCCCTACAAGCCAAGATAGATACCATCTGGGCTTGGGAACCCCCCAAGACCCAGACAGCGGTGAGAGCCTTCTTAGGACTCACCGGGTACTATCGCTGTTTTGTCAAGGGGTATGGCACCATTGTTGCTCCCTTGACAGAACTAACTTCCAAGAAGTTACCGAAGAGAGTGATTTGGACCACTGCCTGCCAAGAAGCTTTTGATGCCCTGAAGGAGGCCATGTGTACAGCACCTGTACTCAAGGCACCTGACTCCAAGGAATTCATAGTGCAGACAGACGCTTCTGAGCATGGAGTGGGAGCAGTGCTCTCACAACTAAATGATGAGGACTTGGACCAACATGTGGCTTTCCTTAGCAGGAGGCTACTTCCCAGGGAACAGAGGTGGAGTGCAATTGAGAGGGAAGCTTTTGCTGTGGTCTGGGCTCTGAAGAAGCTGAGACCCTACTTGTTTGGGACTCACTTCCGGGTTCAGACGGACCACAGGCCCCTTAGATGGTTGATGCAGATGAGGGGTGAGAATCCTAAGCTGTTAAGGTGGTCCATTTCCCTACAGGGGATGGACTTTACGGTGGAACACCGTCCCGGTACAGAACACGCCAACGCTGATGGTCTGTCCAGGTTTTTCCGCCTTAGCGATGAGAACTCCCAAGAGGGTGGGTAGTTCTCCCCACTTTCAGCTGGAGGGGACACGTGTTAGACCTGGCATCTTTTGGCGTGGTTACCCCTGACTTTTTGCCTCCACCTCCTGTATTTTTGATGCTATGCTGGATTTCGTTTTTGCTGGTTTAGATGCTTTGGGCACTTTGCCACTGCTGATCAGTGTCAAAGTGCAAGTGCTCCCTAGGTAAATTGTTATATTGATTGGTTATCCATGATTGGTATATTTGTTTCACCTGTTAGCCCCTAGTAAAGTGCACTGAGTGTGCCAGGGCTGGTGATTCAAATGCTACTAGTGGGCTGCAGCACTGATTGTGCCACCCACAGGAGTAGCCCTAAAATGATGTCTTAGGCCTACTTGCAGTGCCTATGTGCAGTCCAGGACTGCCATGTCGACCTGGCCAGTGCTACCACTGACCAGGCCTTATCCTTCCCTTTCTGTACATGTCAAGCATCCCTATGGTGGCCCTAGGTATCCCCCTGGGCTGGGTGCAGTGTATCTGAAAGGTAGGGCATGTACTGAGGTGTGTAACATGCCCTGGTAGAGAATTACAGCCATTTTTGTTTTTCACTGCTGAGAGGCTAACTTGCCCATAGGACAGAATGGGGGAGGCTGTTTACATGCCTATCTTCCCCTAAAGGCAAGATCGAAAATACAAGTTTGGTATCATTGTGTTCAGAATTTAATTATACATCTTTTTAGCAAGATGGTTTTTAAATTCACTGTGTGAGAATAGCACTTTTTAGAAAGTAGCTATTCTCCTGTTTAACCTTCCTGTGTGCCTGTGTGCTGGTTCGCTGACTGGTGTCATGTGATGGGCTAGGTGGCTCCAGGAGTCTGGATGAGTCAGCAGAAGTGTGGTAAATAATTTAATTACCGGTACTTAATTTGATGCGGAAAATCTATAATAATAGCTCAGTAAAATAAGAGGCAGAATCCGTGGTATTAGAGGTTCGGAACGGGCGTTATTCCAAAATCAATTCGAATTGAGGACTCCATATTCCGTCACCACGAAGGTTCAGGAAGTGAAGGACAATACTTTATTGACAGATAATCATATTTATAGAAGAGGCAATATAGTGAAACAGATGCAGGAGGCGTAACAGTTGATAACAGAGATAAAATCATACATGCGTAACTAAAATGGGTGTAACTAGGCGTAACTAAAGAACGTCATTAGATATGATGTCATAAATGGGTGGTTCCATGAAAGAATTTCGCAATGTCAGCAAAAATACTTGGCAGAGATGCGCGCGCAGCAGCATGACGTGTGAGTTGACGTGCAACTAGGGGGAGAGAGAGACTTGACATTTAGCTCTACATGTGGAGACAGAAGTCTGGGGTTATGTCAACCTAATCCCAAATCATATCTAATATCCTATGTTTAAAGAACTGTGTTATCCAAAAGGAAAGGTCTCTTAGGATAGAATCTTATTCTATACTGACTATACTGACTGTTAGTGCGTGTACAAGCGTCTAAGTGTCTACACTAGATGCGAGGGGGTAGGAATATTCCATGGTAACAGGGCTATGAATTACTTGCATAAAGACAGAGAAGCCGGGCCCTTTTACACGGTAGCTAGAGGAATGTTTACTTAAACTGCTAGACAGGAATGCATTGGATGAGGAGCGGAGCAGAGCAGATAATCTTGAAGGTGAAATACAGTTTTTGGCAGGCAGATAGGCCGACAGGCCGAGTCAGGCACCGTTAGCCGCGCAGGGAGTAGGACAAAAATCATGGATACAGATGCGAGCTCAGACTGGAGCTTTCAGAGGCAGAAGGCAGGAAAAGGCTTAATGGCAGAATCAGGGCCTACTCGCCTGGACTGTAAAATGGGATAAATGAACCATATAAAGCCGGTGGCCTTTCATACTTAGGAATAGAATATCCGGCCCATTCATGGTGGATCTGAAAGAGGACATGTTGACGGTGGACGCACATGTGTTTGCGTCTTCATAACTGGAACTGGAGGGAACATATATGTACTTGTGATTTATACATGAAACCGTTGGGGTCCAAGATAGGGGACATAACTGATCATAAAAATCCATATTTCCACATTCCCTCCTTGTCCCCTACTTGCCCGTAAGAGATATCAATCTTCATCAATCCGTTGATCTGTTCAGATAACATCATTTGTTCTTCTTTCTTCTTCCGGAATCTCGAACGAAAACTTGGATGTGGGATACACGAGGTGGCACATAGACCACAAATCGCTGGCCCACATTGTAGACATAAGCAGCAACTGAATAGTATGAGAAAGCCAATACCTAGGAAGGAGAGCATTCTCCATCCCCAGGCTGACAACACACCCCAGAACCAACCGGACCAAGTCCAGGTGCCTGGATTCTGGTGTATCTGGCTTACAATCTTATGAAGGCGGGTTATGGCTTTATATACAGACGGTGAATTTTCTGGTATGAAAATGCAACAACTTGATCCGATGACCCTACAAGCTCCGCCCCTATCGGCCAGGATGACGTCAAGGACAAGACGATTTTGAAGCACAACAATCCGCATAGCAGACTGCTCTTCTGTTAAATTGCCTAAGGCGGAAATAGTTTCGTTCACTACTGCTTCAAGGGTTCTTGTTAATCTACGTATCAGCTTACTATTAGTGACTGTACCTATGTAAGGAAAGAAACCTTTATTGAAATCTGTGTATTTTTCCCATGCTGTTTCAGTGTAATCGACGATTGGGAGATCTCTCTGCTGTCTATTGTGTACTAAATGAGTATTTCTATGATAATCAGGAGGAGCTAAGAAAACAGGTGGCAGAAGGAATGCTATGTAACAGGTACCATCCCAATCTAAAGGTAGGCGTATATATGCGGTCTGGCCACATATGAAGTAGGAATGACGAGAAGCTCTAAATGTAGACTTGCCTTGATCACTGAATTTTATCACAGTGGTGCATTTACTATGGCCCATGTGTATGGAGCCATTCTTTCTTATGCATAGTTCCCCTTTAACTGGGAATACGGACATGGCGGGCAATATTGGTGTAGCTTCAGATTCAACGTTCAGGATCATGAGGTTAAGTGTAAAATTACCTAATCCATATACTTCATTTTCTAGATCAGTTCCTGTTCTTTTGGGAAGTCCCTCCTTGTTAGGGTAGCAGACTTTAAGCAAAACTAAGTTCAGGTTTCCCCATACCCAGTTGTCTTGATAAGCTACTGAATTCGAATCTAGGGATTTAATTAAACTAAACCATGCTCCACAGGAGCCATTGTGTGTGAACGGATATGGAAAGATGGGCAAAACTCCCTTATAGTTCTGATAGGGAGGGAGTCGGCCACATATCCAACAATTTGTAGCATTGCTAGTCTGATGGGAATGATGTAACATACTAATAAAAGTGTTGTTGCGCAGCGCAAATCTATAGGACAACTCATGCGGTGGTAATTCACTAAAAGAATGTTCAGCAGTAACATTGTAAACATGTTTAGAAATAGGATAATATATGTGCAACAATATACTTGCAGCGATTATTAAAAGACATAAGAAAAACAAAATTAATAACGTCACTGTGCAATGACTATGCAGTGATTTACAGTACGCATGTTTTTTCAACTGCATTTGATTATTTCTTTCTCTATTCCGGTCCAGAGGATACATGTCAGAGACAAATTCAACAGATTCACCTTGGAGAGGACTTAAACAATCAAATTGTCTGACTGACTGGACCTCAATTTTAGTCTATATAGTTCTGAGTTCGTTTGCTCAACCAAGGGGAGCTTTGAGTCTGTCTTTGAGGAAATACAGGGTTTAGTCTCTATATCGGATGGTAGTCCATAAAATTTCTTGATATGACTCGAATGTATCCAGCCTTTGCGACCTTCGATCTTCACGGCGGTCCTCGTGGTGAGCAGTACTAGTTGAGGCGATTTCCACCTAGGATCCAGCTGAGACTTCCGGTCAAAATTCCTCACTAACACCAGGTCCCCGGGAACTACGTCATGGGGTTTCACCTCGGTGTTGTCGGAAAAGGCTGCAGCTACCTGTGAACGACAAGATTGTAGTGCAGACATCAAGGAAGCCAGGTAATCTGTCAGCATCAGTTATTTTACGAGGTATAGGCGTCCCCCACATATTTGGTGGTCTACCGAAGATCACCTCATAAGGGGATAGCCCTGTTCGAGAATGTGCTACCATTCTCATGTAAAAGAGTGCAACTGGTAAGGCTACTACCCAGTCGACACCTTTCTGTCTACATATTTTGGACAATCTAATTTTCAGAGTTTGATTATGTCGTTCCACGAGACCTGCTGCCTCGGTGTGTCGGACACAATGAAATCTCCATTGATAGCCTAACAAAAGTGAAACGTGTTTCATTAGTTCGGATGAGAACGGCTGGCCGTTATCTGAGTAGACAGCACGTGGTAAACCGTACCGTGGGAAGAATTCTCGAACTAACTGTTTGGCAGTAGTCGGGGCAGTGTAATCTGAGACCGGGTATGCCTCTGTCCAACGGGAAAGAGCACAAACAACTACAAGAACATATTTGAATCCTCGACATCGTTCCATCTGGATATAATCCATCTGGAGGACTTCAAAAGGGTGATCAGGAGGCTGAAATCCACCCTGTTCTACGGGAATGCTTTTACCTGGGTTAAACTGACAACAGATCATACAGGTACGAACTTTTTGTTTAGCTGCTGCTCGTAAATGTTTGTTGAACCAAATGTGTTGAATGCTGTCTAGCATAGCCTTTTCTCCTAGGTGGGCTGGACTATGTATTGTAATAATGATAACTTGGACCATAGAGTCGGGAAGAAACCATATAGATTTTTCCTTCGTCATCCATCCCTGATCCGTTTGGATCCCTCCTAATTCAGTCCATTTCTTTATTTCTTCTGGTGTAGCATGTGTCTGTATGTCAATTACGTCAAGAGCGGGATCCTTAACCATCATGCAATGTGTTGGTGTCGGAACTATTGTCTTTGTCATGTCAGATGTGTGAGTTTGAGCAGTCTGTTTAGCTGTTCTGTCAGCTAGATCATTGCCTTGGGAAATGATATCAGTAACTTTCGTATGAGCTTTACATTTCATAATTGATATTGCAGCGGGTAGATGTATTGCATCTAATAAGGCATGAATGAGGGGTCCGTGCTGAATGTGGGCACCGTGAGAAGTTAAATAACCTCTCTCTCGCCACAGCACGCCGAAGTCATGTACAACTCCGAATGCATAACGTGAATCAGTGTATATGTTGACTTTCTTATTTGTGGCTTGAATACAGGCTTGTGTCAGAGCGATGAGCTCTGCTGCTTGAGCCGACAAGGTATTAATACGATTTGTTTCAATGACTTCAGTGTCTGTTGTGACTGCATACGCGGCCACTAGCTCTCCTGTACTTGTTCTCATACATGAACCATCTACATACAACGTCAGGTCTGGATCTGACAATGGGACGTCTGTCAAGTCTTGTCTGGGTTTCGTCGTGATAGTAATAACTTCAATACAATCATGTGCTAGTGGGTCTGTTCCGTTTACTGGCAAAAGTGTGGCAGGATTCAATGTACTACAATGTCTGATTTCTATGTGTGGCTGAAACAATGTCAGTTCGTAACCGGTAAGTCTTGCTATAGTCAAGTGTTGTGTCTGTGTGCGGTTCAAGAGAACTTCTACTGCGTGTGGTACTTGTACTGTCAATGGATGTCCTAACACTATGGCATCGCTTTGTCTGATTGCTAAAGCTGTCGCTGCCACTGATTTCAGGCACGCAGGCAGAGCCTGAGCTACGGGATCTAATGTACTAGAAAAATAAGCACATGGTTTGTGCGATCCTGCTTGTTCCTGTGTGAGTACTGACAAGGCAGTACCTTCGCGTTCTGTAACAAAGAGTGTAAACTGTTTACTGTAACATGGTGTTGCTAGGACAGGTGCTTGACATAAAGCTTTCTTTAAACTTTCAAAGGCGTGTGTATGTTCTTGAGTCCAAGGGAGGACAGTCGATGTGGCCGCCTCCTGTGTTGTCAACTGAATAAGTGGTTTTGCTAGAAATGCATACTGAGGGATCCACTGCCTACAATATGAAGTGAGGCCTATAAAAGCCCGCACCTCCTTTTGTGTCTTGGGTATTGGCATGTTATCAATTAACTGTATGCGGTCGGGTGTAAGCTGCCTTCCCTCCTTGGACAGCGAGTGCCCAAGGTAAACAACTCGCTGGACACAGAATTGCAGCTTAGAAGGGGACACTTTGTGCCCCTTTTCGGCCAAAAATTGTAAAACCGTCAGTGAAGCTTTTTCACATTCAGGTTCGCTTCTAGCGGTGATCAGCAGATCATCGACATATTGAAGCAGGGCAGTGTTGACTGGCATGTGGATACTGTCAAGTTCTCGTTTCAGTGCTTGGCTATAGATGCTGGGGCTTTCTGTGAATCCTTGAGGTGCGCGTGTGAATTTAAAGCTTCGTCCATTTAAACTAAATCCAAACAAGTATTGGCTTTCCGGATCTATTGGGACGCTGAAAAAGGCATTCTTGAGATCAATTACAGTAAAGAATGTTGCTTCGGAATCAATGGCTGTCAGTAATGAAGAAATGTCTGGAACTACGGGGTATTGTGGTACAATACATTTATTTAATTCGCGCAGATCAATAACCAATCGATATACTGGCGGGGCTTTTGGATCAGTTCGTTTAAGAATCGGAATTATCGGGGAATTACATACATTGGAGTCGGTTTCCACAACCACTCCTTGGGCAATGAGCTCGTCAATGATTTGTAGTAAAGCCACTACAGCATCTGGGGGTAACTTGTATTGTCGCATTCGTGGTAGTACCACTCCTGTCTTTAGTGTGACTCGATATGGTGTAATGTTCATGCAACCAACATCTGTAGGGCCTTGTGCCCATAAGTGTGTGGGTAAAGTCTGCAGTCGGTGATCCATGTCTCGGGACACGTAGTGCCCTTTGAAATCACGTAAAAACAATCTTACTCCTTCCGGAGAACAACATATTATAGCTCCTAGAGCTTTCAATGTTTTTATACCTAACAGGTTTTCTGGACATGATTTAGTAAGCAATAAATCTGTAGTTTGTGTCAGAGGACCAATCGTAAGGGGAAGAGGCTGTGATACTTCGTTAATGATAGGTTTTCCTGAAAAACCAAGGGAAATATTCTGTGAGCCTGAGAGGGGTGCCCCTGGAACTTCACTACGTTTTATGGTTGTTCGGCTTGCCCCTGTATCAAGTAAAAGTTTTCTGTCTTGGCCTAATAATTCACTGTGTACATAAGGTCCTTCTTGATCTACAGGGACCTCAATAAGGGGTAAGCCAACTTCCCTCTCTAGGCTGTTTCATGAGTATCGTTGATAATCAGGATAGTCATACTGTGCGGTCTGGTACATCTGTCGTGTCGTTGTTGGTGTAGCAGCAATAGGCTGCGGTGGTGGAGCTGGCATAGACTGTTGCGGAGCTGGCATGGCCTGTGCATGCTGCGGGGCTCCTTGTTGGTTCTGATCCTGTCTAAGTGGCCGTGGTCTTTCTTTTGTATTACCTATGGCGATATTATGTTTTAAAACTGGACAATCGTGTACATAATGACCTGGCTGTTTACAATAGTTGCATGTCCCTTTTACAGGACCTGGTGAAACACTGGACTGTGTCATACCCTTTTTATGACCGTCAGCTGGAACTGTCTGGGAAACTAGCATTTTCATTTTCGTGTCTTTCATGCGTCTTTGTTCATGTTCTTGTTCCTCTCTAATTCTATTGTGATGGTACTGTAGCATCTGTAACATCTGTGAAGGGGTGTTACCTTGCCAGGTACTCTCGAATTTCAATACTCTATTCTTAACTTGGGGCAAGGAATTTTCAACTAATTTTGTCACAAACAGATGTGGATACGATTCGCTACTTGCTTTTATTCCACTATTTATACCAAAACATTTTTCGAATCGGGCATAGAAATCACTAGTGTCTTCATCTTGCTTTTGTTTACAGGCTGAGATTGCACCCCAGTCTTCCTTTTTCGTAGTTAATAAACGTGGCAGTACCTGTACTAATAAACCTGGTAGTGTTTTGGTCTTGTCCCCAAGCCCTGAACCTGGACCTCGAGCTTTTTCTTCGTTTTCTAATGCTGTCCAATCTATCTTTTGGTCTCCCACCTCCCAATCCTTTTCCTTGAGTTTTTCGTAAATGCCCGCAGGCATTAATACCTTTAATATTTTCATAATGTCGGGATAGGTATACTCTCCCATGAGCAACATGTCTTTAATTTCATGGTGGAAACCCGCTGGGTCTTTGTCATGACTGGGTACCACTTTCTTCATTTCTAATAGTTCTATTTTAGATATGGGTGTGTATACAAACACACGTTTAAACTGATTGTCATCACCTTTTATCGGGTGGAGTTCGCGTAAGGGATTCTGTCTATCCATATAATACGTCGTTCTTTCCTTGATGGGCAGTGAGACATGTTCGGGGCATACAAAAAGAATGTACTGCTTTCTGGATTCTAGTATTTCTCTAATTAACTCAGTACCTGAACCTCTCCATTTATTCGTGAGTAATTCAGTCAATATATCAGGTAAGGGACCAGGATCGAAGTGTTGGCTTTTATATAATATAAGGAGTTGTTGAATCATATAGATACCAGCTAAACGCTGTTCATCTGGGGTAAGGGTTCAAAAACGTGTGCGCTAATGTATCATCACTATATTTTCCGGGACTGTCAACCCAGTGAACGGCTGACCTGGCTAATTCTTGTTCGTCCATAGAATCGAGTATATGATAACCCCTTCGTTCTCGGAGTAATTTGTCAGCGGCTTGGAACGAATGTTCGGGGGACCTTATATTTACTATAGGGGTTTGGAAATTTCTGTTATTTTCTGGACGTATTGGACGTATCGGATCAGTAAAGCATCTAGTATTATTACAAGATCTTCCTCTACCTACATAGGCCATAGTTTCTAACTGTCCTGTGGGCAGTTCTAATTCTTCCTCCTCTTCGGTTTGTTCAGGCTGGTCTACTGCTAATCTTTCTTCGTGTATTCGTTCTATTTCTTTGCGTATTTTTCGGCACATAGCTATTATACTTAATCGTTTATCATGTCTCCCTTCTGATATATTCCGACTCCATGTGGTAAGAATTTGCATTTCTTCCGGATTTACTCCTGGTCGGTCTTGATTTCTGACCACACAATTTATGAGGAAACGTAACAGTTCTCCCTGTATTTCCACTTTCTGGTACTCCATGGCTCTATTAATACTCTCAGAATCTCGCCCTGACTGCACAAAGTGATATATATTTTCTAAATGTGTAGTCATTCCTGGTAGCCTCCCTAAATATATTGCAGCTCGTCGGATACGTAATGATGCCAGCAGCATTTCATCCTTTTTGCCGGGCACAGGGTCATATCTACAATCTATTAGAAGTTCCTTAAGCGTGTCGGGAGTTACTAGTTTGGGCGTACGTTGGTGGGCTAATTCTTGAAAGGAAAGTTTATTTACTCTGGGTGGCGTGGAAAAAATGTTTGTTGTACCTCCTGTAGCACCGCCTGGGGTGCTGGGTGTGAAAGGATTCGTTGAACGTGATATAGCAACCATAGGTGTGGGTACAGCTGTAGAAACAGATGTGCTTGCCGGAACTTGTGTCGGAGTTTGTTGTTGCGGAGGTACAGATGGAGGGTCTTGGCGTTGAACCCCCTCGGCAGGCGGTCTATGTGGTGCAGTATTAGCATACTCGGGAGCTGCGTCGTCTAAATAAGAAGAAAGGAAAACATCTTCTGCGGTTCTGGGATGCCCTTTGGGATGTGCTTTTATCGGAAATAATGGGGGTGGCAAGTCTTTTGGTATCTCCGGAGTAGCCTTAGGTAACCCTTCGGCCAGAAGAGGATACATACCATTCATAAGGGCATTTCTTTGTCTGTCTACTTGTTCTGATTTTACTCGAGTACCTTCTTCAATTAATAGATTTTCTCGGACTTTATTTGAATTCTCCTTACTCTTCTCTTCCTGTCTGCGTGCTTTTTCTGTACGTCTATACGATTCTTTACGCCATAATTCAATGGCATCTTTCTGTGATTGTCTAGCTTTCTTTTTCCGTAATTCTTCCTCTACTTTCATGATGCAATCTGCATCCCAGGTCCCAGCTGCGGGCCACCTCTGACTTTCTGGTAATTCCTTGGTGTAGTCTACCCATAAATCGAGAAATAATATGGCGTCTAGGCCATGTTTATGATACATGAAGTACCCTGGAGTGTCCCTAGGAGGAATGGGAACAGCTTCTTCGAGTACCCCTTTTCTAGTTTTGATCTGTCTTAATTTCGAAAAGAGCGGCATATTGAGAACTGATCTGATACCTAATTCTGAACACGTTTAATACAACAAAGCACAATAATGAACAGTCATTCACACCACAATATGCAGAACGTATTTAAAACATTTAACATTTAACATTTAATGAACAACAATGATGGCCATTTAGGGAACTAGTCACTAAGCATAATACTCGGCACTAACTAGGTAATTCTGAATTATATACTAGACATACTTGATATACTGCTGAACAGTACAGATACACTGCTGAAACAGCGCAGACCGGATTTGTGTACCCAAACCCGTCTTGACCGGCACAACCTATGTGCACGTCAGAACGCCTCCCCGACAATGGTACTCACCGGGTAGCTCGGAACGGAAGGCCTCGGAACTGAACTGAACTGGACTCGGACCGGACTGGACTCGACTCGAAACTTCGGAACTTCGGAACCTGGTGGGCCTCTGTATACCTCGGATCTTGCTCTCTCAGCTAGGCTCTGGTCGGGATACTTCGCACTTCTCACCGCCTCGTCTGGGTGTTGATCGCAGCCTCAGTTACCCCCGCTCGGCAGGAGGGAGATACAGGAAATCCTGTGGGTACGCGTTGTTGTCCGTCCAGCTGTGGCAGGAGACCGGGCCTGCAACGCACCTCCGGCGCGTGAGATGAGAAAGTGTCCCTGTTCGGGCGCCATTTATGTGGTAAATAATTTAATTACCGGTACTTAATTTGATGCGGAAAATCTATAATAATAGCTCAGTAAAATAAGAGGCAGAATCCGTGGTATTAGAGGTTCGGAACGGGCTTTATTCCAAAATCAATTCGAATTGAGGACTCCATATTCCGTCACCACGAAGGTTCAGGAAGTGAAGGACAATACTTTATTGACAGATAATCATATTTATAGAAGAGGCATTATAGTGAAACAGATGCAGGAGGCGTAACAGTTGATAACAGAGATAAAATCATACATGCGTAACTAAAATGGGTGTAACTAGGCGTAACTAAAGAACGTCATTAGATATGATGTCATAAATGGGTGGTTCCATGAAAGAATTTCGCAATGTCAGCAAAAATACTTGGCAGAGATGCGCGCGCAGCAGCATGACGTGTGAGTTGACGTGCAACTAGGGGGAGAGAGAGACTTGACATTTAGCTCTACATGTGGAGACAGAAGTCTGGGGTTATGTCAACCTAATCCCAAATCATATCTAATATCCTATGTTTAAAGAACTGTGTTATCCAAAAGGAAAGGTCTCTTAGGATAGAATCTTATTCTATACTGACTATACTGACTGTTAGTGCGTGTACAAGCGTCTAAGTGTCTACACTAGATGCGAGGGGGTAGGAATATTCCATGGTAACAGGGCTATGAATTACTTGCATAAAGACAGAGAAGCCGGGCCCTTTTACACGGTAGCTAGAGGAATGTTTACTTAAACTGCTAGACAGGAATGCATTGGATGAGGAGCGGAGCAGAGCAGATAATCTTGAAGGTGAAATACAGTTTTTGGCAGGCAGATAGGCCGACAGGCCGAGTCAGGCACCGTTAGCCGCGCAGGGAGTAGGACAAAGTTCATGGATACAGATGCGAGCTCAGACTGGAGCTTTCAGAGGCAGAAGGCAGGAAAAGGCTTAATGGCAGAATCAGGGCCTACTCGCCTGGACTGTAAAATGGGATAAATGAACCATATAAAGCCGGTGGCCTTTCATACTTAGGAATAGAATATCCGGCCCATTCATGGTGGATCTGAAAGAGGACATGTTGACGGTGGACGCACATGTGTTTGCGTCTTCATAACTGGAACTGGAGGGAACATATATGTACTTGTGATTTATACATGAAACCGTTGGGGTCCAAGATAGGGGACATAACTGATCATAAAAATCCATATTTCCACAGAAGGGTGAATAGGGAGATCTACTTTAGATGGGTGGGAGGAGTAGCCCCTGGGTTTGAGTAGGAAGTCCCAGGAACAAAAGGACTTCACCACCAGCTCCCCTGGAACTCTGCTGAGAGAGTTCTGACCTGCCTTGGAGTGCTTGCCCAGTCTTGGGGCCTCAGGAGGTCGTTTTTCTGTGTTTGGGAGCTGGGAAGCAGAAGCGTGAAAAAGAGTAACTGGTACCCAACGCATCATCCGTTTGCGAGTCACAGAACCGAGAGTGCGAGGAGAATTTCATTGTGGCGTCATCGCAGCACCCGGAGTCCCCGCATCGCCGAGTGCGTCGAGCATCATCCCGGTGCATGAAGATTCCTGACTGCGAGGGTCATCGCAGAACCAGTTGAGGGCCGCACCACTGCCGGTGCGTGAAAGTATCCAGTCGCTGCGTGTATCGACGCAGAGTCCCGTCCCGTGACGCATCGAAGGTTGCGGCGCCCGAAGTCAACGCTGCACCGCGACGCATCGAGGGCTGCGGTACAAGAAGTCAACGCCGCGCATCGTGCCGCACCAAAGATCGTCGCATCGTACCTGTGCGTGAAGCTTCCCCCTAAGAAACCTACACAACGAAAGCCAAAGTCATCGCATCCTCCCCCTACAGATCGGAGCCGGCGCATCCACCCCTGCTGCGTGAAGCAGGGCTGCTGCAAATCCTCCCCAAGGTCTCAGGAGTATCGCATCGCCTTTGCCATCTTCCTTGTTATAGCTTTTGGGAACCTTATCGCAACTACATGTACTGTTGGGCACGAGAGTGTCGCATTTTGTGCATTGAGAGTCGCATTGTGCAGGACACTGATTTTTACATCCTGGAGTACTTTCTACAAACTCTTGAACTATCTTTAAAGTAACCTTTTTAATTGTATGTTGGTTTTTCTGTAGTATTTGGTCTTGTGAAGTTTTTAGTAAAGATACCTTATTTTTCTAGAACTGGTGTGGAGTAAATCTGTGGTGTTTTCACTGTGTTACTGTGAGTGTTGGTACAAATACTTTACACATTGCCTTTGATAGCCTAGACTGCTCAGGCCAAGCTACCTAGAGGGTGAGCAGGGGTTATCTTAACAGTGTCTCCCCCTTTCCCTGACTAGAAGCAAGGGTCCCTACTTGGACAGTGGTACCTACCCTGCCAACTAGAGACCCCCAGATCTAACAGTTACCCACTGTGGGGGTCCTCTGACCCAGTGCGCTATTTAGGCGTGCAGGTACACACAGTCTTGGAGGTGGTGCTCAGTGAGAACTATGGCAAAGCAGTTGCAGTTGCCAGGTTAGAGGAGGATATTAATCGGTGGATCCATCTGCCTTTGTCAATTCTAGGGCGCATCTCACTTATGAAAATGGTTATACTTCCTAGATTCCTGTTCTTGTTCCTGAATATCCCTGTGGTGCTTCCTGAGCACATGTTCAAAGTTATTCGCATACTATCGGTGTGGCTGGCCTGGGCTGGCAAACATCCACGATTTAAATGGGAAATCCTTACATTGCCCTATTCCATTGGGGGTCAAGGTGCCCCAGATTTGGAAATATATTACAAAGTGGCACAGTGCTCGCATCCGCATTACTGGATCCATGGCTCGCAGAGTCTCTCACATTTGCCAATCGAAAAGGTGGCGGCAGCTCCTTCCCCTCTCCCACTAAATTTGTTCTGGGCCCCCTCTAGGAAGACCGGCATTCTGGACTCTATCACATCTGCGGTCGATGCATGGCAGAACATCCTGAAAAGACTGGCTGGTGCCCTCCTCTATTCCACCCTGATTCTGATGGAATGGTGTCACTGGCTATCAGTCAGTAAAGAAAAAGAAGAGCTACATGCCCTCGCAACACTCAATATTACCAATATGGGTGAGTTGTTTTCTGAGATCAGAGCCTGCAGCTGGGCTGAGATCGCAGATGAAGGGCACGACTACACTAAAACAGTTTCATTTCTATAGGGTCAGGCATGCTATATGCAAGATACTTGGCGAGGATATGTTGGAACCTTCTGAGTTGGTTCCCTCTCTTTCCTTCTGCGATCCACCTCCCCTAACAAGAAGGTTTCCATTACATATGATATGTCACAAAAATATAGAAGGCCCCAATTCACCAAGGCTAGGTTGGAGTGGCAGAACGATTTGCGGGTGGCTCTGGATGATACCACTTGGGGATACTGCTGTGAGGTTACTCAACAAGTCTCACTGAACGAGAGGCATCGCCTCATCCACTTTAAGTTCCTCAACAGAGTCTATTATACCCTGGAGAGGATGCATCATTTTGGACTGAGGGACTCTGTGGACTGTGATCGATGCAGGGCTAGAGCGGCTGGGTTCATGCACGTCGCCTGGTCGTGCCCTGACATTGGGGACTATTGGGGGCAGATTTTTCAGGCATTAAACAAAATCACAGGCCACTCGCTTGCCCCAGACCCACTATTGGCCTTACTGGGATACTCTAGTAATTTACAGAAAGTTGTGAGCCGGTTGATAGCTATGGGCCTGCTTCATGCCAAGCATAGAATTACAATGCGCTGGTCCGGGGGACCGGTGCTGACTGTCACTGACTAGTCCAAAGACATGGTATATTACAATACGCAATCTGAACTGTATAATGAACTATTACCTAAGCCTGGGCGGAGCTCGTGGAGCTTGGTGAACCGCGCTACTAAAAATTCTATGAAACTGTAAAAAAACTCCGCTCGCTCGAGGATCTCCGCATAGCTCATTGAGGTTTTTTTTACGTTTTGCTGAATTTAGATTTTTCCGCCCTTTCGCAATTCGTATTTTGGTTTGGGAACGCGTATTGCATGTTCGGGTACGTGTATTGCATGCTCGGGGGAAATAGCGTGCGAACTTCACAATGAGGTAGCCGATGGGCGCGGCCATCTTGTTTTTCATGTTTGCTATGGTTCTGGACCTGTTTTTCTATCCTCCCTGTATCATTTCAATCCTTTGTTTTTAAAAATTTGTTTCTGATTTATTTATTTATTATCTGTTACCCTCTCTTCCTGAGTGTATATTTTTTATTTTTTCTACTTTTTGTGTATTTTTTTGTGCGTTTTTGACTTTTTTTTATTACTTGCATTTTACATTTTTTTTCCTTTCTTACTTTCTACATTTTATTTTCCACATACCCGCCCCCTAGAACCATGGTGAAGACACTGAAGAAGAGTAATAAGGGCCAGGAGAAGAGGAGGAGCAAGAGCTGCAACCGCCTTCCTTGCGGAAGGCGTCGCCCGTAAGGGGTGCAAGCCCGGGCCTTGTTTTCCGAGGTGGAGGTGGCCACACTGATTTCTTTTGTCCAGCACCACCTCCCCTTAACCCTGGCAGTCGGCGGCAGGCCTGGGTCCGGGTACGGGCTCTGGGAGCATCACCAGCGATGGGAGAAGGTACGTCGGGCAGTGTTTTACTGCTCTGGGGTCCGACGCACCGATAACCAACAGACGCACCAGTGGTCCGACATCCTGGACTGGGAGCAGGACCTGCTGGACCTGCTAGGTGTTGAGATCCCGGGGCTTGGTGAGTAGCTAATTGAATTACTATTGTTTTCTTCTGTTTTGTGTTATTGCGAATATTTTTTTCCCAAATAGCAAGAATGCTGCTTCTGCTTACATGCAGTTAACTTGCGTTTAAATATCTTATATTATGTGATTGTTCTTCCTCCAGACAGGTGTTCAGCGGTACTAATCGTACTTGTTTTCAACTTTGTGCTCGCTTGGGCTGGTTATGTAAGAGAGGTTAGAGAATTTAAGTTAGATGTTGCAGATAGGAAAGACTCCAGTCCTTTCCTTTGTCCTGTCAGGCTGTCCTGTCACTAAGCTAGTGGTAGTAGTTAGTTGTTAGCATTATTTGGTAATTTAGAGGCCTGCATGATGCGTCCTCTCACATGACTTCAGTCCTAGTCAAACCTTTTGTAGTTCATATAGTGAGTGAATATCAACCAAGCAATTTGGTGTATGCAATATGCATGCATCCATCAATGCATTTAAGAAGAATAAATGCAGACTTAGTAATTGGCCCGTTAAAGGGGGTTGGAGTTGAGACTGAGAGATGATTGCAAATGAGATCGGAACTTAGAAGCAAATATAATTTTTTTGCAATTCATTCCAATGTCTGGGATAGGCGGGCTAGGTGTGTTTAGGATTCAGGAATCAGAATGAAACTGTGGAATAAGAAAGATAGGATGGTCCACAACTGCGATTCTAGTCTACTACCAGTCGATCTGGTTTAGGATAGGTCAATGTTATTGCAATTGACGTTTCCTGTCTAAAAACCTTTTTAGAGCGATTATTTGATATTTATAATGCTGCAGCTGCAGAGGATGAGCCAGCAGCACTGGCTGGCAGTGGTAAGTCATATTCCTTACTTTTTGAGAATGATGAATACAGTTACACTTGCTGCAAGAGTGTACACTCAGTACAATGTACTTCTGCTGAGACTAAGTTGTTGTGAACACTGAACAGTTGAAGAAGACACCCTTTACTGAACATTAGCATTTGCAGGGGTTGAGTAACTAATGGCCTATTCAATTCTATCTTCCACTCAGCAGAGAAAGTTTCATGACAAAGACAAAGAGTCAGATGACATGTAATATATGATTGGCAGAGATGCATGGGTAAAGGAAGGCGCCCCAGGATGCATATAGGTGGCTGACAGGATGCATGGGTGGTTGAAGGATGGGTGAAAGTTGAAAGAAAGCAGAAAGGATGGGTGCCTGGGTGGGTGAAACTTTCTTGGTGAAAGGAATCATCCGGGGGGTTTGAGTGGTCAAACTATGGCAAGCAAGTACGCATGGGTGGTGGTTAAATGACAAATGTATGTTGTCGGTGAAAGGTTTATGATAGTCATGTTTGGATGTATGGATGCCTGGAAGAGTCAGACTGGATGCAGAGAATGTAAAAGAAAATGAAACTGTGCCAGAGTACCATAGCCAAGGGTGAAGAATAAAATAATGCTGGAAGAGCAATGCAATAATAAATGAAAAAACTAAGCCCTGGGAAGAATAAACAAGGACTGTTTTTTCTAAGGTTTTTTGATTCAAAGGTTTGAGGTTGTATTTCAGAATGGAATACTCCTATCGGCTGCATGGTTAACTACTTATAAATCAGTATGCCATCATCATCACGTGAGTGACTTGACGTTGTGCCCTATATTATCATTATTCATATTAAGCATATATCATCTGCCTTATTGTAGTAGTCAGGGTGAAAGTGAAATTGAGCATTTGCCATAGATTTAACAGAGTATGGCTGTAATGGAAAAATAGATAATTGTGTAGTACAGCTGCCCCACCGGGAGACAGTAGTAAAGTAACATGTCTACGACACGTGTATGTCTGTCTAGGGCACAAGCTGACTGAGTGAATCTTGACGAGTTTGAGGAGTTTGCACTTACCTGAGGTCCTGCTGGCTTCTTTCCTGGTGCTCTTGCTGCTCCTGGGTCCCTGAAGCTGCGGGTCTCCCCCGACGCCGCTTCCTGGCACCGCGGTTGTGACAGGGGAGACTACAGCTCCCAGGCTGCATAGCGGCCAACTTCCTGCTGCATTCGCGCCCGGAGGCGCTTAAAACGCTGAAGCTTCCTCCGCGTCGCGGGACGCACGCGGGCGGCGCCGGGCTAAGACCGGGCAAAGGGCGGGCCTGTTTAAGCCTGTTAACGACCGGGTAAGACTGGACTGGGCTCCCCCTCTTGAATTTGCTTTATGGACTGCCGTGTTACTCTATGACCTTCATTGTACTATTGCTGTTTAATTGATACAACTGTAATTTATTTTCCGGTAGATTTCATTATATTAGTAATGGTATGATGACTAGAGGCAGCAAGAGTAAAACTGCTCAAGGGGTAGTGCATGCAATTGGCCCAATCGATCAATTTATCACCAGGGCTAATGAGGCGATAAATCAAGGCATCTCTCTTTTGGAACGTAGGGTGTCCCAGGATTTAGCCTTAGCTAGGCGATCTTCCATTGGCCCCTTGGCATTAGCTAAGACACCTACTAACCAAGGGGATATTAGTCCCCTAATTGAAGCTCCAGTGGAAATACACGGCATGCAAAACATGGTCGATCTTTCAGTATCTTTGGCACTTTCGGACACGCAATTAAGCGAGATGCCCGTGAAGACGCCGCAACTCATTGGGAGCCCGAGGCAGGAGGCCCCCATTATCGAGCATCCAAGGGGGAAGAGGGAGGGTGCTGTCCCTAAACGGAAGAAGCCCAAGGCAGCAAGTAGATGTAAATATACTAAAAAAAAACCCACTATCCATATGCCAAGCAAGAGTGCACTCCCTCAGAGCGCCTCTACCAACACAGTAGCGGTTATGATACCTCCTTCTTTGAGCCCAACTTATCCTAGTGGGTCTGATAGTCTAGGTGAAGGTTGCAAAGTTTGTGGGGCAAATAACCAACTACTACATAGACTGGGAGAACTTATTAAAATTCACTTGCAGCCCTTAGAATTATCTCTTTCCATCATTGAAAAACAGATAGTTTCTTTGAATGCATCTCTTTAGATCCAGTCGGGTACTGGGTTGGCCAAATCGGGGCAGTCTAAAACAAACAACACAAATCTAATGGTGGGGCTGGAAGCGACAAATGCAGCTCCGAATGGCCCAAACATAAGTATAAAGCCACCCCCAGCCGCATTGAAGAAGGTTATAGAGCTACCTGAATCCCCTGTCCCCTTTAATAATATGGAAGCTGCGCTACCTAAACTAGTAGGCTCACTGCCTCCCAATGACAAGAATATGGGTGCGAGCGGGCACCCTATTCATCTACCACTGGAAGCAGGCCCATATGTTGCAGTTATGACCGGGGTTCCCGAGTTAAATCCAAATACAGAGGAACCCACATGGTCCCAAAAAAATAAGGTACTACATTGGCTTACTACCAACAGACCGCTCCCAGTTCATTGTGGTAGTAAGATTCTAATGGTGCGTAGGGTGCCCTGGCTAGGCAACGAGAAGAAATCGACTCAGGGGGATTGTGTCATAGTAAATTTTGACGACCCCCGTACTGCTAATTACATCTGCCGCAGGGGCATGTGGGATAAGATTGATGGAATAGAAACGAAAAGGCTTTCTTTCTTCTACCCCCCCTCAAATCGATACATTGACAACCCGGTTAGAAGTTGGTCACAAATAAGAACCCGCGACAGAAGAAGGGAGTGGGATGATTGGTCTGTCCATGAAGTTAGAGATATAGCTCCCTCTGTAGGCTGGAGAGGCGTACCAGTTGCTAACAGGTTCAGTTGCTTGGAAGCAGTGGATTGACTACCATTGCGATCAGGTCATGGACCTGAGGGCATTGAACATTACAATCCCAAATTCTCACAAGCCCTTGCTAGCCCTATGACCAAAAAAAATACTGATACTTGCTATATATCTCCGGTTTTGCAGACAATCAATCAAGAAATTCCACAAACCATAGCTCCATGCCCTCGCCCTACTTTCGAACCAGGGCTTATTGTTGCCCAGCCTATTCCTTCTACCAACTTTATTCCTCCTGTTGCACTCCCGCCCTCTACTGATTACTTGGGTCTTCATAATAGTATTGCTTATGATCCTGCGGGCACCTTGAAGATCCTAAGTTGGAATCTAGCAGGTATCCACAGGAAATTGTGCATACCAGAGTGGAATACCTTAGTGGAGATGCACAAGATCTGTCTGTTTCAAGAGACTTGTAGTCTGGAACCCATACATCGAGTTGGATATGCTACACATTTTGTTCCAGCAGTACCCCCCAGAAATAGGAAGGGTCGTCCTTCGGGAGGCCTTCTCATTTGGGTAAGCATTGACTTAAATTGCAATATAAAACTTAAGCAAATTAATAGCCCTGACATCCTAGGAATCTCTTTAAGAGGGCCTTGTAGAGGATTAATCCTCGACTTGTACAACATATATGTTAGAGGCACTAAATATGGGTCTATGTCTCCGATAGTGTCAATTCTTGAAACGGAGCTTAGAGAAAATATAGCTGGTGCCCAAGTCCTGGTTGCGGGTGACTTTAATTGCACCTATGAGCCGCTATTGACTGACGATATCTCAGATTTGAGCGAGGAAGATGCCAGATGGGGGATCCCAGCCTTAACTATACCCCCGATTAAAAAATGGTCCCAATGTGTGATCCAGCTCAATGCTCTTTCGTTGGAGTTTGGCCTAAGAGCCACAAATGGCCGTACAAGCTCAGACTCCATGGGTGCCGTTACATTTAACAGAGCCAATCACACTTCAAGGATTGACTATATTTTGCTAGATCTCACACTTTGGGGTCTGGTACAGGATATGGTAGTTTTACCTACTGTTGAAAGCGACCATAATTCGCTTTCCCTATCCCTCAAAAATCCTTGGAATAATAAATTGATTAAAGCTCCCTCCAAGCTAACCCAAAACATTTCCGTCTCCTCATGTGGGAGTGCTTGAAGTGGAGTATAGTCTCAGTCGATGAAACTAAACTTAATACTATCAACGCTGTCCTTACAGCCTCACAGATGAAGTTGGATAGTATTGACTTGGTTCTGTCGACTTCTGGAAAGGTTACATCTATCTTTGAAGGAACACTTACGGCAATTGGGAAAGTATTTCTGAAAAAGGAGTGCACGGGAAAGAATATGGTAACTCGGAAACCAAGGGGCAAAAACGAATGGTACACATCGGCTTGCAGACATGCAAAAACCCTCCTGATCGGGGCTATAAAAAGTAAATCCCAAGTAGCCATACAGGGAGCCAGGAATAACTATAAACATTCATTGGCAAGCGCAAGAAAGGAATGGGAAGAGGACTTTTGGCGCTCCTTAAAAGAGGCAAGCCATGGGAAAGACCCAAGGCGCTTCTGGGACACAATTAGAGCCAAAAAAAGACCAGATAGCGACCTTATAACATGTAACATCACCAGTCAAGTGTGGGTTAACCATTTTGCTAAATTGTACACTCGCCCGTCTGGTAATACCACTACTGATAACCCCATGGACGAACAGGAAAGGGAGGTGATCCCAGCAAACCGTGACCTCACAATGAGAAGTGTAGAGCACGTTACTGGCACAACTGCTACTATTGTGCTACAAAAGGACTGGGAGGTTAATTTAGCAGATCCCGACTTCTCTGTAACAGAAATAGAGTATGCCATCAGTACCATTATGCCCCAAAAGGCGGCCGGGCCAGATGGCATCCCTGGGGACCTGTTACGTTCTGATATACCGAAATGGGCTAAACTTATCTATTGTTTGCTTGTTGCAATCTGTAGGGGTGCTCCGATTCCTTCATCCTGGAAAGGGGCGGAGGTTGTACCCATTTTTAAAAAAGGGGCTAGGGACAACCCAGCAAACTACAGACCCATAAGCCTGCTGGATATAACCCAAAAGGTGGTCGGTAAGGTGTTGTTGGTCAGAATATCACAATGGATTAGCGATAACAACATCCTTTCCAACTACCAGGCAGGTTTCAGAGCAGGCACTGGCACAATAGAGCAAGTATTCAGGCTATTGCTAGTATACTGGAAGGTGGTGATCATAGGCAAAGGCAGTCTTTACCTTGCGTTTATCGATCTAAAGACTGCCTTTGACCTTGTTCCCAGGGACACCCTTTGGAGAGTTCTTGCTGATATGGGTTTACCCCATTACATTTTGCTGCTAATTGTGAGGCTCCACGAAAACACCTTTGCTCAGGTTAGATGGGGAACAGATGGCGAGAAGACTAGTAGAATCACGGTTGAAAGAGTGGTTCGCCAGGGATGTGTTCTAGCTCCCACCCTTTTTTCATTATATCTCAACGGTGTGGTCAAGCATCTGCTGAAAGATCCTTCAGACGAACCATCCCTGGCGGGGGAGCGCATTCCCACCCTCCTCTTTGCGGATGATACGCTCTTATTGTCCAAATCCCCGATGGGCCTATAAAAACTACTCAACAACTTCCAGCACTTTTGTGTAGAAAGGGGCCTGGTAATTAACACAGAGAAAACCAAGTACCTTGTGATGAACCCCCCCAAAAAATCTGTACGCTCCCTAAAGTTGAACGCCGCACCCCTGGGGAGGGTGGACACATTCAACTATCTAGGCATCCGTTTGTCACATAATATGCAGTGGGCTCCCCATCTAAGCAAAATGCTGCTAGCCCACAAGAGGGTAACAGGGGCCCTTTTGAAGGAGCAGCGCTCCTGTGCATTTAGACCTATTGCCCCTGCTATTGAAATTTATGCTGCCAGGGGAGTCAGTTCTGCTCTTTATGGGGCCGAACTGTGGGGCTCATACAACACAAGTGATCTAACAAGATCTGAGAGGAAGTTCTACAGAGCGATCATGTCACTCCCCCAAGGCACTCCAATGATCCCACTATTGCTGGACTTAGGCTGTCGCCCCATCAGTGACCTAGCAAAGCTTCGCCCCCTTCTTTTATGGGCTAGGTTGTGGAGAGTCCCGGAGCTAGCAAAATATGCCAAGGGTCTCTCCGAAGTAATGTCACTTCCCGGGTGGTATAAGATAAAATGGCTGAGTGATATGAAAGCCCTCCTATGTAATCTGGGTCTAAGCGAAGCCTGGGAAACTAGGTCTTCCCCTCCTAAAGCAACACTCAAGAATTTATACTGGAATTGGATCGCGACCCAACGGAATGCCAACCGTGCCTTGGGCAGTCTTACGGAGGACTTCATGAAATTCAAGGACCTGCCACTCCGGGAACCATATTTGGATATTGTTGAAAGACCTTTCGACAGGACCCTCTATTTTAAATTTAGAACCGGGTCTGTGGCACACTTTTTGTTTGAATGCAAGGAGTATGTTCACCCAAGAAGTAGATGGCTAAAGCAATTGTGTCGCTCATTGGGTAGCAGGCACAACACTGAAGCGCTACGTATTTTAATGTCTGATTCTCGCCTCTTGTATGTCTGTGTACTCTCAAAATTTTTAGCTTGGGCTTGGTCCATTAGAAGCAAATGGCTAAAAGGAAATGTCTAATCTGTTTCTTAAATATTTATGATGTATAATTTTTACTGAAAAAGTATGTTTTTAGGGGAAATTGTAATCAAATTCTTTTTTAATTGTAAAGCTTTTATGATACATTTTATCGAATTAAAGCCTTTGACTGACTGACTGACTGAGCACTAATGCCTACAAGATTAATTGTGCTAAACAAGAGAGAGAAGAAGAATACTTGTCTACTCCATAGTGCCTAATGCCTGACAGTCTAATCATCAATCATCACATCCAAATCTTAGGGGCCGAGGAAGTGAGGATACTACGAATGTTGTGTAATGCTAGTGCTACTGTGCAACTGAATTTTGATGTGTATAATTTTGTGTTACTGTGTTGCTAAGAGCATTGGTTACAGTTGTCTTTTTTCTTTCTTGCTATAGCTACTCCTTCCCAACCCAACCGGCAGGAGTTAGCAGCAAGGACACAGCAGCAAGGACACAGCATTGGAAGCTGGAGGCCATCCGGGACGAATATCGCCGGCTGGTTGTCGTGGCGGAGGAGGATGAGAAGGCGGCAGCTGCAGCTTCCTCCAATGCCCTGATCCCCAACCTGGCCCCCTCATGCCTCCAGTGGTACAGCGCTGTGTTCTGGCAGCCGCCCGCTGCACCTCATCGTCAACCACTGCTGCCCACCCCTATTGTTCCTGCAGGAACTTTCGGCCCTGCATGTTCCTCCGGATGGCACACCTAGAGGCCAGGCTGGAGGAGGTCCTGGAGTGTACTAGCCGGCATGCCTGCCGCTAGACCTCAGTCTTCTTGACCCTTGCCCCTTTTTAACCTTTTTTTGGTGGGTAGGATGTTGGGAGTTGGGGAAAAATTGGGTGTTGTTTTTGGACATTTGGACTTCTTGAAGTAACATTTTGGAGTGGACAATCATGGACATTTAATTTACTGGACATTGGTTGGGGTTAGGGAGAGGGATGGGTCAGGTGTTGTGGGTTTCTTCTAGTTTATTTGTTAGGGTAACACATTATTTATAGTTTTACAATACATATGATGTAAATCTTTTCTTTTCTGTGGGGGTTACTCTTTTACGTCGCCTTGTTTGTTTCCTCCTTTGTTGCAGGGCCGCAGCCAGTTGTTAAAATCTGCCAATAGTGTAACACTCCAACAGATAGATGCGACCCTCACTTGTCTTATGACTGTCAGTCTCTCCACCTAGTCTTTGCATTCTGCAACTAAAACCCCTATGTAGTATGTACTCGGAAGGATGTGGATGTATGAATTAATTAATTTCCATAGTATATACATTATTGCGTCCCCCACACTTCTTCTCTTACCTGTGATTGATGTTTAGGTGAAGCGATGGCTGCATGGTGAACCGTTTGGTTTCCCAAGGTGCCATGGTGGGTGGTGGTTGCAGAAGTAGACAGTTGCATTTGCAAAAAAGAAAATGAGCCAGTCAGTCACCTGAGGAAGACAAGGAAATGAGTAGTAGAAGTTAAGTACACAAGATGAAGACTGCCAAACAAGAAACTATGATGATGATAATCAAAGCTAAAACATAATGGTGGCATAGATAGCCTAGTACAAGTTACAAACTGAAGTTGACTCGACCTATGAAGTGGACAAGCGTAACCTTTTGTACTGGAAGGATGATAAATCTATGCCGGCAATTAATAATTAAGAAGGATTATGTTCCTCTCTGGAAAAAAAATTGAATAGCGAATACTGAGCATGGGCGGGCAATCTAATCTATATGTTGCCAGTGTGGAATATGTATATATATATATATATATATATCCAATTATAGGTACATTCTTCTTAAAAAAATGAACATCCAGCACTCCAAGGAAAAATTTTGACCCTCGGTCTCCTTTATTTATCGGACGAGGTTTAACATCGACACGTTTCAGCAGACTCAGGCTGCCTTGTTCACGATGCCTGAGTGCCATTTTTTTGTCAATAAAATACATCACAATTGGTGTCTAACATTGAGGAAGGACTCAACACGTTGTATTCAAAGCTCCACTGTTTAAACTTTGGCAGTCATCTTTTAACATGTTCGCTCTTTGCCATTAGACATGTTCTTTATCATTTGAAGAGTTCCTTTCCCTCCTCTAATGTTTTTTTTAAAAGGTCTTATTCACATATAGAAAAATGTATATATGTTTTGTGCATCTACGAGATTTTTTTTGAAACGATCGAACAGTACAGATTTTTATAATTGGCAGGAATGTCATTCCTTGCATTTTTTCCTCTTTAATCAGTTATAGTCGATCGTATTCAAATATTTCAATCAAGATGCATATTTTCTAAAGTGCAAGTGCAACAATTTCATTAAAATTCAATTTCAGGGGGCGTGGCCTGCAGCCGAGCAAGATGGTCGCAGCCTAGTTGGGCTCCGAGGGTGAGATCGACTCCCCTGACATCCGTGCAACATCCGCGAAGTGATCCGGCTCCAGGGTCCCAGTACCAACGGCGGAACCGAAGCGACGCCGAATGATCCGATCCCGAAGTTTCTCGGGCACCCAGGGCGCGAACTGCGAGGTCCGGAGATCCGCGGCCTACACCAGCGCTGAAAGCCGGGGCCTCGAGTGACGGAGGTGCCCCGGTCGGAGCGCGGCCGTCTCTGGGGTGGAGGCGGCGTGTTTGCGGCCCCGGGCGGACCGTTGCCTGTGCGGATGGGCGAGGCCTGAGAGATATCACAGAGGGTGGCCCTGCGGGGGCGGAACAATCGAGCACAGAGATCCTGATCGACCCCTGCTGTGAGGAAGGGCCGGCGGAGTGGAGCCGAGGTGCTGCCCATCCTGACTGCCTGCAGCACAACTCTGGGCGCCGCGGCCTGGCGCCGGTGAGGCCCCCCGGAGGGGAGGATTTGGGGCTGCCCGGCTACCACAGGCGAAGACGACGCGACGCCGGCTGCTCCGATCCGGAGTTTCCCGGACGCCCAGAGCGTGCACAGCGAGGTCCGGTGAGTTGCGGCCTGCTTCGGCGCTGAAAGCCGGGGCCTTGAGTGACTGAAGTGCCCCAGACGAAGAGCGGCCGTCTCTGAGGCGGAGGCGGGGTGTTTGCAGCCCCTGACTACCCGTTGCCTGTGTGGAGGGGTGAGGCCCGAGCGATACCGCAGCGAGTGGCCCTGCGGAGAGGTAACACTCGAGCCCGGAGATCCTGGTCTGCCCCGGCTGCGAGGTCCGACGAGTATAGCGGAGAGGAGGTGTTGCTCGCCCTGGCTGCCTGCAGCGCGACTCCTGGCACTGCTGCCTGGCACCTGTGAGGTACCCCGGGACGCCTACTACTTACTGTGACCGGAAGGGAGGACTAAGGGCTGTGCGCCCGCTTGGTGCCGGATTTCGCCGAGACCTGGGCGCTTCGCAGTGCGCCCTGAGTTGGACGTTACCCGGTCGGAGAGGCCCGTTTCACCGGCTCGCCAGTGGCGAGCGGGAGGGAGAGTGCTGCCTGCTGTGACCATGAGCGGTAAGGGGCCCAAAGGGAATCCGCAGGGCAAACTTGACAAATTCGCCTAAACCAAGGACTCCACGCCGCCTGACCGTGGCGGGCGCACCGAGAAGATGGCGGCGGACAAAGAGACGCCTAAAGTAACGCTGGAAGACATCATGGCTGCCCTGACACAAGTACAGACGACGGTGGGGTCAATCTCCACGGACTTGTCTCTTCTCCGAGCAGACTTCCAGAAAATGTCCGCCAGGGTTGCGGATGTTGAGCAGGTGACGGAGACCCTGGCAAAAGACTCGAGTTATCTCCTACAAAAGGTGTCCCAGCTGGAGATGGACAACAAGCGAATGGCGGCCAGGCTGGACGATCAAGAGGGGCGCTCTCGCCGCAATAACGTACGAATTACAGGGATCCCCGAAAGCGAAGGGCACCCGGCCATGGACCTTTACATTGAAGACTTGATCAAGTCCAAGTTGCAGCCCAGAGGCCTGTCGACCTTCTTCTCGGTGGAACGCGCCCACAGGGTGCCCGGCGGCCGACTGCGAGTGGGTGCGCCCCCGCGGCCTGTCCTGGCCCGCCTGTTCAATTTCCGCGACAGGGATGCCATTCTTTAGGCGGCGCGGGTGGCGCCGCCCATCCGTCTCCAGAACTCTACGGTGTCCTTCTTCCCGGACTATACGGCGGCGGTGGCGGCGCAGCGCCGAAGCTTCCTGGAGGTCAAAAAGAAGTTGAGGGCCCGAGAGTTTCCCTACGCTATGCTCTTCCCGGCGCGACTCCGTGTGGTGGCGGATGGCAAAACTGTATTTTTCAACACACCGGAGGAGGCTCACGACTGGCTGGAGGGATGGCGCCCGGCTGCGGGTGGTGGACGCTCGGCCCGCAGGACGAGGCGCATAGGGAGTGAGGAGGACTCTGAGGGCCGCGACCGGCGCGCAGAGGAAACTGAGGGGGAGCCCACCGGCTGATGCTGTGGCGGCGGCGTGAAGCCGGAGACTAATATCTGGTGCCCGCCGATGCTGGACTGGCCTACGTCCTATTGCCAGAGGGTGTGAATGATGGGACCTGGGGACAGAGGATGTCTTGGTCTTCCTCGGACCCCACGCTCCTTACAGCGCAAGTACTGGTTGGGGTTTTGGGAATGGAGCACTCTGCTGAGTTGGGGTGGCGGGCAGTTCTGAGTCCGTGTGGCAGGGAGGCAGGGAGGGGGGGGGAGTGGGGAATGTTTTACAGTTTTGTTGTTATGTTGAGGTTCTGTAGGACACGGGCCTTTGACCTAAACTCACCGTGCTTTCACTGCATGACACATGCATCACGCCACGCTATCCGCACCATGCTCCGTCACTTTGCCCAACCACCGTAATGTCCGAAATGCAGCGTGACCCACCCCCTGCCAGCGCTCAGACTCCGGCGCCACCCCTCTCTTTACTCACATGGAATGTACAGGGCTTGGGAGATAAAATTAAGCGAGGCCTGGTCTTGCATAGTCTCAAAAGATGCTCCCCGACAGTGGCCCTGCTCCAGGAGACCCACCTCACTGGCTCCACAACTAAAGCGCTTGACAGATGGGGGTATAAGATGGTGGCGCACTCTGAATTCACCTCTGGGTCCCGGGGGGTTGGAATCCTGCTGCGGCGTCGGTCCCCCTTGATCGTGCTTAGTGTACACACGGACGGGGCAGGGCGCTTCGCCGCAGCGCACACACAATGGGAGGGCCGGCCCCTCAACTTAGTGTCTGTCTATATCCCACCCGGACTGCACGCTTCGGCGCTCCCAGCACTCAGTGAGTTCCTGCTCGCACTACCGGAGGGAGAGGTATTATTGGGTGGCGACTTTAATGCGGTAATGGACGATCTCACTGACCGGTCTCCACCAAGGGGAAAGATAGGGGGAGTGTCCCGCCTCGCGGGCTTCGCGACGGCGATCGGATTAACGGACATATGGCGGCTGCATCATCCGACGGCACAGCAATACACGTATCTCTCCGGGGTGCATGACAGTCTCACCCGCATTGATTACTTTCTAGGTTCCCCCGGTTGTCTCCAGAATGTGGACAGTATAGACATTCAACCCAGAGGCATCTCTGATCACTCCCCGATCCTCTTGCAATACACTAGTTATCACCTAAAGCGCCGTCGCGTTTATCCGATTCGCCCTAGCTACATTCGCCTTCCAAATATTAGTAAATCCCTAGTGCAAGCGACGAAATTCTACTTCCAGGAAAATGTCACTTCGGTCGACTCCCCTGCGGTTCTCTGGGAGGCATACAAAACGGTGGTGCGGGGCCGGGCGATGGCCGCCGTTGCAGAACACAAGCGCGAACAGGTAGCTGAACTGCAGTCGCTTGAGCTCGAGCTCCGGGCGGCGGAGGCCCGCCAAGCCGCGGCTCCCTCCCGTGCAACCTCGCATGACCTGCATGTGGCTCAGACGAAATATAAAGAGCACCTCGCAGAGCGAGTCAGGCAGCGCCTTGAGGCATCGAGGCATACAGTTTATGATGTGGGGGACAAAACTGGTAGGTTGCTGGCGTGGCTTGACAGGCGCGATAACGGCGCCAGGGGGATTGCGCAGCTGAGCACTGATGAGGGATTGGCAGTAACAGACCCACGAGTAATAGTGCGCACTCTGGCGGAGCACTTTCGCGAAGTATACTCCTCCAGCTCGTCCATGACGGTGGAAATGGCACTGACTTACGTCAAAGACCTGCAGATGCTCAAGCTCTCCCCTGAGGCTCGAGAGACGCTCGAGGCTGAGCTCACGGTGGAGGAGCTCCAGGCGGCTATCGGCGCGCTGCGGCCTGGTAAGGCGCTCGGACCGAACGGCATCCCAATCAAGCTTTACCAGCGACTCTCCGAGACGTTAACGCCGCACCTGCTAAATATGTTCACACATAGCCTCGAGGTGGGAGAACTCCCGGCGGACCAGCGAACGGCCACCATTGTGGTAATCCCGAAGCCGGGTAAGCCGATGGACCGCTGTACCTCATACCGTCCCATTTCGCTGATCAACGCAGAGGCCAAGATCCTCGCGAAGGTGTTGGCCGCCCGGCTCTCACCTCACTTATCGGACATTGTACACCCGGATCAATCCGGTTTCATGCCTGGCAGAAGCACGTCTCACAATCTGAGGCGGCTGCATGGTGTGCTGGCCCGAGTGGAGCGGTTGCAGGAGCCGGCTGTTATTCTCTCCCTTGACGCACGCATGGCGTTCGACATGGTGGAGTGGCCCTTTCTTTTCGCGGTACTCCAGCATCTGGGGTTCGGACCGAGATTCTGTGCCTGGGTCCAGCTCCTCTATACTAAACCACTAGCCCATGTCACGGCCAACGGACACATGTCGGAGGACTTCCCGTTGACACGTGGCACGAGACAGGGCTGCCCTCTGTCGCCTCTGCTCTTCGCCCTAGTGCTTGAGCCGCTGGCGGCTTGGATCCGCTGGGAGCCCATGATGCGGGGCCTCCGGTGGTCTCCCGACTGGGAGGACCGTGTCTCACTCTACGCGGATGACCTACTACTCTATTTGTCCTCCCCGAGGCGTTCCATCTTGGCGCTACTGAACATCTGCGAGATTTTTGGCCGGGCATCTGGCTACACGATCAACTGGTCGAAGTCGGTCCTCCTGGTCCTAAGGGGCCCACTCCCGCGACTACCGCCGAGTTGCCCGCTCCGGGTGGCGGAGGGGTCGTTCAAATACCTGGGGATACACATCGCGCTGGACCAGACGGAATTCTTCAAGCGCAATCTAAGCCCTCAGATAGACCGCCTTAAGCGGGACGTGCAGTATTGGGGAGCGCTGCCCCTGACCCTGGTTGGGAGAGCGGCACTCTTCAAGATGATGGCGCTGCCGCGGTTTCTATATGTACTAGAGAATACCCCATACCAGGTGCCTCCGGCCTACTTCCGTGCGATAGCGGCACAGGTGTCCAGCCTGCTCTGGGGCAACAGGCCGGCGCGCATAGCGCAGTCTAAGCTGATTTACGGGTGGTACGATGGGGGAATTGCACTCCCGGATATTCAGCTTTATTACTGGGCGGCGCAGCTGAAGGTGATTAACCAGTGGCTGACCCGGCATTCAAGGCGGATAGGGACGTGCTGGGTGAGAGGGGTATGCTGTCCCCACTGTATGATACCCGACTGGCCTCGAGGATGATCGGCCCTTTGCGGCAGACTCTGTCCATCTGGCATGCTGCTCAGGCCAAGTTGGGATGGCGAGGGGTCTTGACTCAGCTAACACCTCTGTGGGATGCCAAGAAGCTGGGACGTCTGAGGGACAGCAAGGGCTTCGACGCTTGGGATAACATTGGAATATCGACGATAGGCGATGTGTGGCAAAAGGGAGAGGTTGTCCGGTTTGCGCGCCTGCAGCAGCAGTACGAGCTGGCCCCCTCGGAATGGTTCAGATACCTCCAGATGAGGCATGCCTTAATGACGCAGTTGGCTCCTGGAGCGAAGGTTCCGGAGGCGTCCCCGTTGGAGGACAGGTTGCTAACGGAATATATGCCAAAAAGGGCTACTTCCTTCACGTACCGCAAGCTGGTCAACAATCTACCGGATCCTATGGGGGTCCTGCGGGAGCGGTGGGCTGACGAGCTCGGCGATTTTGATGACCCAGAGTGGCGTGAGGCACTGGCCTCGCCGCGCGAGGCGGGTATACCCTCGAGGCTGCGACTGGTGCAGCTTCGTATCTTGCATCGCTCCTACTACACCAGATGCTTACTACACTAGCTGGGCAGGGCGTCACATCCCTTCTGCTTGCGGGGTTGTGGGGAGGAGGGAACCTTTTACCACACTATCTGGGACTGCCCAATCATTCAAGACTTCTGGAAACGAGTGCTGCGTACAATGTCACAGGCATGTGGAATATCGCTGTTGCCGGAGCCCAGACGCTGCTTGGTAAATGTGTGGGAGCCCAATGACCTCAATCGTCAGACACAGGGCTGGGTGACGCTGGGCATCATGACGGCCAAAAGGAATATAGCCCAAAAATGGGGTGCAGAGGAGGTGCCACTGCTATCCACGTGGCGCAGGGAAATGGACGCAGCCATGTTTGCAGAGCGTTCTGTATTCATTAGACGGGGATGCCCTCGCAAGTGGGCCAAGGTCTGGGGGGCATGGAACAAGTACAGGGGAGGAATATGCGATCCGCCGCCTCTTTCAGATGAGGACTCCTCTGACTCAGATGGTTAAGGGAACCTGCGGAATGGTGGGAAGGTGGGGAGCCAGAGTCTTCCGAACTGCAATAGAAACTGGGTTGGTTGAGGGATTGCGCAATGGGGTGGTGCTCTATCTAGGGATATGTATACAAGGTTCATTTCAATGTCCTACTGTTTTCACTGTTTTACAAAACAATAAAATTCTTTTTAAAAAAAAAAAAAAAAAAAAAAAATTCAATTTCAACATTTATATTCGGCAAGTGCCTTTTCATATTGAGTGCAAAATTTGGCAATTCAAAGTGCTAGTGCAAATGTGCAAATTACGCAATTTTCCCTGCTTTTCCAATTAAACCAACAAGTTAACATTCTCCAAACAATTCGAAAACATGTCAAATAGCTGATATAGACGACATATCATAGTCTTCTACTTATAAGAAGAACCCAATAATTTATACATTTCATAAAAAGAAAAATCCTAAAAGAAAAAAGTAGGAGAAACAATGTTCCTGGTGATTAATATCATCACAAAATCTTGAATTTAAAGTGCAAATGCTTATGTAAACTTAGGCAGTCCCATGATATACGTCCCTATTTACTCCTTTCAACCTTACACACTTCAATACAACAAACAAGGATTATTACAACATGCACATACATATTTGGCAATATTTGAACCCAAGATAAAATATATTTTTTTCCCAGTAGAGCAATTGATTGTGTTGTATTTACCTCCATAAGTATAAATATTCACCACGAAAAACAAAAAAAGGCAATAATAAAAACCATAACATTGATGGTTTCACATGTGTTCAGATTCTCATTTTATACTTCTCTTCATATATCTCAAGACAGGCATGTGTAAAGATCCTCATCTACATTCAACCCCTGTGGTTCTTTGCAGTTAAACTCTAGAATAAAATACATTTCTAATTTTCTCAGTTCTTTTTCCCTGTCCCCCCTCTCTTCTTCCTGGGGAATTCAGCTATACAGGTATATTGCAAACACACAGGGTTGCTCTGGTGATGGGTCTCAAAATGTCGTGCTATTGGATATGTCCTGTCTTGATTTACAATCGCCCTCCTATGCTGTAAGATTCATTTGTATACAGGTAAGGTTGTACTTCCTATATATATTTTAGGACAGGGGAATTGTAATAAATAAACAACAAAGCTAGATCTACAGGTCAAAGAACTTCTAATAGTGACAGTTTTATTAAAAAATGTTTTTAAATTAGTGCAATTCATGCCATGCTGGCACTCTTTGCATTTCGAACATTTTCTAAAACCTGGTTTCTGATGTAACCATGTAGGTGAACATCCTTTTCTTTCTTGATATTCGCTCCTGACAATCATATCTTTCAGAGATTTAGATCTTTTATAGGTGATATCCGGATGTTTTTTCACACTAGAGCCTAATACAGGGTCATTTCTTATTAAATACCAGTGTTTATTTAAAATAGACCTTATTTCTTTATGTTTCACATTGAAAGTTGTTATGAATCTAGAATTATCTTGATTTTTATTCTCTTCTATGAGTTTCTCCCTTTGTTTGGTTCTAAATGGTTCAAACAGAATTTTTTGTCTATCTAGGTGTCTTGCCTTTGTTGATGCGCCCTTTATAACATCCGGGGAATATCCTCTTTGGATGAACCTACAAGTCATATCATTCTCAATTTTATCATAATCTTTCCTGTTTGCTACACGCTCTCCTCGCTCTATAGAATTCCCCAAAGGGGATACTCCTAATTAGTGTAGTTGGATGAGCACTTTTCGCATGGAGGACTGTGTTTCCAGCAGTAACTTTGCGGAACACTGAAGTTTCCAATTTCCTTCCTACTGGTTTTACCCGAATATCCAGAATATCTATGGTCATCTTATTATAGTGACCTACAAATTCTAGGTTCAGGGAATTCTGATTGAGGTCCTTGATGAACAGTTCTATATCTGTCTCCGTGCACTGCCACAGCACGAAGACGACATCAATAAACCTGACCCATAATAGGATGTGTTCTGACCAATGTTCCAGGGGACTGCCTCCAAGCACCTGTTCCTCCCAACAGCCGAGATGTAAGTTGGCATAACTGGGGGCGAAACAGGTGCCCATTGCAGTCCCCTGGTCCTGCTGGAAAAGATCATCATCAAACAGCAAAATATTTTTTGTTAGGCACCATTCCATTAACTCTAGAATCATTTTATTGTGCTTCAAAAATCGAACTGGTCTCCTGTTTAAAAAATATTCAGTTGCTCTCAGACCATCTACATGTCTTATACTTGTGTATAGAGATGAAATATCAAGTGTTAGCAGTAACATAGTGTCCACATCCCATTGTATGTCAAAGATACATTTAAAAAAATCCATCGAGTCCTTAATATATGAGGACAAACATTTTACAATCGGATTTAAAAAATAATCAATGTATCGTGAAGCGTTTTCAAATAAACTTCCACAAGACGAGATAATTGGTCTCCCTGGTGGACTGGTGAGACTCTTATGCACTTTTGGGAGCATGTAGATTACTGGAATTGTTGGTTTCTCTCTTTTGATGAATTTGCACTCATCCCAGCTCAATAAACCTTCCTCCTTCCACATATCCAATCTTGTGAAGAATTGTTCTTTTACTTTATCATATTCCTTCATACCTATCCGGCTGTAGCAATTTTGATTATTTAATTGGCTGAGAGCTTCTTTTTTGTATAGGTCCCTGCCCCACAGCACAATGTTCCATCCCTTATCTGAAGGTTTAATCAACACTCCATCTTCTTTTTGGAGTTTATTCACAGTCTTGTGGAAGAGTGCTTTTTTTGGACACATTTTCTTTTCCTTTTGATTTACTGCAAAATATAGTTGTTTCAGATCCTTGGTTACATTCTCCCCAAAAATATCGAGATTATCTCTTACAGATTGGGGCAAAAATTTAGATGTTGGTCGAAAAGGAGTATGGTCTCCTCTGTCCATCCCTGTAATAAATGATATTGGTTGTTCCTCACTTCCTGGTAAATTATCATCATTTGCCAGTGAAATTAAGTCTGTCAAGGTATTTGCATCATTCACATTTAAGAAGGTTTGATCATTTGAGGACTCTGATGTTTGTTCCAGTGATAATTGCTTCACACCACGTTGATTTGAATGCATTTTCGACAATTTGAGCTTCCGGGTAAAGCGGTATAAATCCATTTTGTTATTAGGATAATTATATTAATTCTCGTCACAGAAGGACAAACCCAGTTTTAAAATCGATTCTTCATCTTCTGTTAACTTTATAGTGCTCAAATTGATAATCGTGGTATTGTCCATTACTTCTTGACTTGTTTCTTCATGTTGGAGTGCAATGATCTTTTTATTTGCCAATCTTGTGCTCCTCCTATATCCCTCACCTCCTCTTCTTTGTTTCCTCTTTCTTGACCTTTTCCTCTCCCACGTCCACTTCCCATACGATGGTCTGTCTGTTGTTCCAGAAGCATAAAACGGAATTCCTCAGTTACAGCCAGCCTTACATCTCTTGCCCTTCTACTACTTTGCTCCTCTTGTTCTTGTTCGGAGCCAGTATCTGTACGACATCTTGTTGATCCATCTGGCCGCTATGAATCTTCTGTCGCCTTTCCAAGTCAAATTTCCTGTTAAATGTATAGATCCGTCCTGATTCGTAATCTATACGATCTCTTAAAAATTTCGTGGCCTTCCTATCTTTAATTCACTTTTCGTATTTCTCCAGCCTATTCTTTAATTCGCCTTTGAATTTGCTCACTGTGGCCTTGTTATCATTCTTCTCCAAGATGTCATTCAGTACTTTCAATTTTGCAACCACCTCTAATCATTCCTTTTCCGCGTACTTGACTAGAATACGGATCATGTTATTAGAACTGGCTGCACTGTCATTGCCCATTCACTGAGCATTCCTGACTGTGGGTTTTCATATGTGGGAGTAATCATTATACGCAGTCCACGGGGGACACGTCCCACCTGTAGATATTGTCATAGGGATGCCACTTCCCACCAACGTGATATCTCCCTCTTTTTCAGTTTTTCATATTCCTGTAGTTGTTTAGCTAGGTCATTACTCTCTTTAGGGGCCATTGCTCCCCTTACATTTTGCATTGGTTGAGCAGTTTCCTCGAAGATTTTCAGGGCTTTTTGCTCCCTTACTGTACACTCCTCATCTCTCACAATTACTGCCGGTTTCTATTTTCCCTTTGCTGGGGCACTCTTGCTCTTTCCCGTCTGAATTACAGCTCAGGGTGCATATACATGCGTTTTCTCCGCTTCCCCAGCCCAACTCCCGTTGCCGCTTTCACTTTCTCCTGTATTTTAGAGTTCGGCCGCGTTTACTCACAGCGGTTCCGTGACCCTCCGATCTCCGGCTCCTGGTGTGCGTTCGCGGCACCTTCACTCTATGCGGCTCTTGAATTTCCGATTGCAGCTCACACGAGGGGCGCGCCTGTCTCCTTTGCTCTCCGTAATTTGGTGATTTACACTGGCGTGCTTCCTGAACATCGGTGGTGCTGGTCCAGAGACGTCTCGCCACGTCTCTAAATATCCAATTATAGGTACATTCTTCTTAAAAAAATGAACATCCAGCAGTCCAAGGCAAAATTTTGACACTCGGTCTCCTTTATTTATTGGACGAGGTTTAACATCGACGCGTTCCAGCAGACTCACGCAGCCTTGTTCACGAGGCCTGAGCACCATTTTTTTGTCATTAAAATACATCACAATTGGTGAATAACATCGAGGAGGGACTCAACACATTGTATTCAGAGCTCCACTGTTTGCACTTTGGCAGCCATCTTTTAACATGTTCGCTCTTTGCCATTAGACATGTTCTTTATCATTTGAAGAGTTCCTTTCCCTCCTCTAATGTTTTTTTTAAAAGGTCTTATTCACATATAGAAAAATTTATATATGTTTTGTGCATCTACGAGATTTTTTTGAAACAATCGAACAGTATAGATTTTTATAATTAGCAGGAATGTCATTCCTTGCATTTTTTCCTCTTTAATCAGTTATAGTTGATCGTATTCAAATATTTCAATCAAGATGCATATTTTCTAAAGTGCAAGTGCAACAATTTCATTAAAATTCAATTTCAACATTTATATTTATATACACACTTAGAGCAGAGGAAGATCCTCGCCCTATATTGAGTTAGTGTTGCTTTCACCACATCCGCCCCAGCAATTGTGTGATCCAATTTTGGTGTACATTTAATTTAGTCTCACCTCAATATAAATCACAAAGCCCGGAGGAAAAGGGTTAGGGTTTGATGAATGGTTGGGAAGGGGTATTTAAGGGAAAGGATTGACAACGACAAACAGTACACATGGACAACACACAATCTTGGCAGACGACCATCATAAATCTGTTAGGGGAGAAAAAGGAAATGCATGCATGATGATGACTTGATGATGATGAGTAGTACTAGACTAGTTGTACAGGGCAGCAGTATATTATTAATTATTATTATCATGCAATTGCCTTGCCTGTGTGCCCCCAGAGAGACCCAAGTTACCTACATTTTATGTTCTGTTGTGCCGGGCTTCCTTTTAAAGCTAGCAAAAAAAGTTTAAAATTATCTGTAGGAGTCAAATATAAGCAAACATAATAAACAACAACACACACAGTCGTACAGATTGAAGAGAAAAAATGAATCAAATGAAAAGATGATACTATAACTATGTTATGGTCAAATTGGAAGTTGCATCTCGGCAGTCGGCATTCCTCTTGGGCCTTCCTTCCATGGACGCTCCGTCCATAAAACTTGAGTGCCCGCCTAGCGGATGCAGATTGGTAAAGTAAGTGTGAGTTGTTTTTCCCAGTATAGCAGAGAGTAATGGCCGGCCTGTAAGTATAGATGGAAAAACAAAAGAGATATTGAAAAATCAAGGAGAAAAGTAAAGTTAAACTGCCTAAATTAAGGAGGAGTGCAACAAGAAAACTTTCAAAGGCGGCATGTCTCCAAAAAGAAAGCCTCTACTAAACAACCTTGGTTCACTTCTGAGCTAAGGCCCCTAAAACAAGAATGTAAACGGTTGGAGAGACAGTGGAGAAAACACTTTGTGGAAGAGAAAAAAACTAAATACAAACTCTCTCTAAAAAAATATAAATCTGCTCTTAACGTGGCCAAATCCATCTTTTATGCAGAAAAAATAGAGATCTCAGCTAATGCCCCAAGAGAGATGTTCAAGATAGCTAAATCCCTGTTAAAAGCCCCTGACCCGCCATCTTTACCACTCTGCACGGAGGAGGCTGATGCTCACTGCATTAATCTGGCGAATTTCTTTGCTGAAAAAATTCAAAAGATCCTCCTGTCCCTCCCCCCTCTACCTCTTGAAGAATCCATCCTCCCTTTGCCAGATGATACAGATATTATTCTGCCTTGCCTCCCTTCCTTTTCCCCCCTCAGTACTGAATTGTTGCCCACGCTTTTCAACTCTGTAAAAAGCGGCTCCCCGCTAGATCCTGTCCCTATGAATATTCTAAAGTTAGCCTTATCCAACATCAGTACATACATTATCCATCTAGTTAACACCTCACTTGAATTAGGAAGGGTACCCCAAGACTGGAAACTGGCAATGGTTAAGGCCCTGTTAAAAAAGCCTCATCTCGACCCCCAGGACTTTTCCAATTATCGTCCCATTTCCCTGCTCCCCGGCATCAGTAAACTCGCAGAGAAATGGGTAAATAAACAACTAGCATCCTTTCTGGAGACCCATAACCTGCTCCACCCAACCCAAACTGGGTTTCGGAAAGGACAGGGCACGGAGACGGCACTGCTGAGGGTGGTTGAGGATTCCAGGAGGATTCTGGACGCAGGTGGCAGCGCGGCCATTATCCTCCTGGACCTCAGTGCCGCCTTCGACACGGTGAACCACCGTGTCCTCCTGTCTCGTCTTAAAAAACTGGGCGTCAAAGACAGGGCACTCATGTGGTTGGAGTCCTTTCTTGGTGACAGATCCTTTAAGGTCTTTACAGAAAATAGCTGCTCTCCATCAATGCCATTACAGTGTGGGGTGCCACAGGGCTCCTCCCTCAGCCCCACACTGTTTAATGTCTATATGGCGCCCCTGGCAGAAGTAGTTGCCTCCTTTGGGATCCAACTGGTAAGCTATGCTGACGACGCCCAGCTAGTTGTTTCTCTTAATCAGTTGGAATCCTCCCCCTCCAGGCTCTGTCACTGCCTGGAGGCAGTAGCAAACTGGATGGACCTGTCCCACCTGAAATTGAATGGAGGTAAAACGGAGCTGATGCTTCTAGGAAAACGAGCCACATTTGACAACTCGATACATTGGCCCGCCTGTATGGGTCCAGGACCCACTCCAAAGACCGAGATAAAGAGTCTCGGCTTCTGGTTGGATGCAGAGTTGTCATTTAAGATCCAGGCAAGGAAAACAGTAGCCACTTGTTTCGGACTGCTGAAAACAATCCGGAAAATCCTTCCTCAGTTACCCGAGGCAGCAAAGAAAACCATTGTCCAGTCCCTTGTTCTATCCAGGTTGGATTATGGAAATGCGCTCTATCTTGGAGCCCCCGTGTCGGTTATCCGGCAACTTCAGGTTGTCCAGAATTCCGCAGCACGGCTACTCACGGGCACTAGCCATCGTACATCAGCCAGGCCCGCACTTGGCACCTTGCATTGGCTCCCCATAAAGGAGCGAATCTATTTTAAGACCCTCTGCACGGTCCATAAAACACTCTATGGGAGTGGCCCCCCCATTCTAGATGATATGATCAGACCTTACAATCCTACCAGGAATCTTCGCTCGAACCAACAAAATCTGCTGACAGTTCCTAGGATCAGCAGATCCCGCACAGGAGGTCGCCTGTTCTCGCACAACGCGGCTGGGCTGTGGAATGCTCTTCCCCCACCTCTCCGCCAAGAGCCTAACCTCCTTGTCTTTCGAAAAAAGTTAAAAACTCTTCTGTTTCCAAAAAACTAGTTAAAATAACTCTTCATTTTTAACCCATCTCTGCTTGGTTAGTCTTAAGCGCTGGGATGCTCCCGAGTAGCCATGCGCTATATAAGAGCCTTTTAATAATAATAATAATAATGTCTAAATCATGTGTTTTCTGTTTCCAATATTAACCTACAACAGGAGCAGGTCCACAGCACCCACCTAACCTCCACTTAGCTTAGATTTTGAGCTAGACAGCACTGAGCACACATACACAGCAACATAGCATTTTCCAAATTAAGTAGCTAATTCAATGCACCGCTGTCAGTCATACCACTAAACTTGTCTCCACCACAACACAGACATGTAGGTCTGGTATTGTTGTTGTTGACTTGTTTACCTTTTAGGCCAATTTGTGAAATGCCCTGAGTTATTCCATCAGTCATCTACTATCCTACTGACTGACTGCGAGTATGGTATGGTCATCATGGTGTCCAACTCTGTAGCGTATCGAGTGAGTCCAGAATCAAAAATGCAATGGATCGGCCTGCAGTAGTACAATTTTGTTATTGAACAACAAGAAGGGATACATTGACTTGAGTCACTTTTTTGTGTGTTGATTAAAAACTAGTACACATCTTGCACAACAACAACACAATCACCAATCAGTTTGGAAACTTGCCATTTTCCGCAGCTGTTTTCCTCTGGACAAGGTGGCCGGTTTGAAGACGCCACTGTACAGATACCAGTAGTTGAATACCGATCAACCGGATAATACTCAGAGGATCCAAGATTCCAACAGTGTATTCTCTACATATTCTAGGTGCACCTACTTGGTTTCTCACACCAGTTGTGCTGAGTATGTCTGGGATGACATGCATACATTTTTGCAAGAAGCAAACTCAAACTCAAAAGATATCAAAGTGAAGACAGCAGGAGAACTTTGCTCCTTGGATCCTGTAAACCTTTGTGGATATTTTAATCACAGGTTTCAAGCCATGATGTCTTTTATCTGCAACAAACTAATCCTCCTCTTGGTCAATCAACCAATCAATCAGGGTCTTGTAAAGCATGGCTACTCACCATTGAGGGTCTCAAGGTACTGGGGTGGGGGGGCTGCTGGTTGGACTGGGTGGAGTGTTATTCATAGAGCCAGGTCTTGAGGTCCTTCCTGAATAGGGTCAGTGACGCTGATTGCCTGAGGTGCGGGGGCAGGGAGTTCCATGTCTTGGCGGCGAGGTAGGAGAATGATCTTCTTCCAGTTCTGGGCTTGTGGATCCTGAGGATGGAGGTGAGGGTGAGTTGGGAGGATCAGAGCTGTCTGTTGGGTACATTGAATGTGAGACCGTGGTTCCGGTACGCTGTTCCTTCGTTGTGTAGGGCTTTGTAGGCATGAGTGAGGAGCTTAAAAGTGACTCTCTTGGTGACTAGGAGTCAGTGGAGTTGTCTTAGGTTTTGGGTGATGTGGCTGCGGAGGGGGATGTCAAGAACCAGTCTGGCGGCAGCGTTTATTGAGCTGTTTCTGGGTGATGCCGGCATAGAGTGCATTGCTGTAGTCCAGTCTGCTGGTGATGTGTGCATGGGTGATCGTCCTTCTGGAATATTTGATGATCCATCTGAAAGTCTTTCAGAGCAGGTGGAGCGTGTGAAAGCAGGCTGAGGAAACTGCATTGGTTTGCTGGTCCATCGCGAGTGAAGAGTCCAGTATGATGCCAAGGTTGCATGCATGATCCGTCAGGGTGGGGGGGCACCCAGAGCAGTTGGCCACCAGGAGTCTTCCCAGGCTAATGCAGTGGGTCCCAGGATGAGAACTTTGGCCTTGTACGAGTTGAGCTTGAGGCAGCTGTCTTTCATCCATGTCTCAACGGCCTTCAGTCCACTGTGGAAGCTGGTTCTGGTGGTTGAGGATTCACTGGTGAAGGAGAGGATCAGCTAGGTGTCGTCAGCTTAGGAGATGATGTTGAGCCTGTGATTTCTGACGATGGCTGTGAGGAGGGCCATGAATACATTGAAGAGTGTGGGGCTCAGGAAGGAGCCCTGGTGGACTCCACAGCTGATCTCCACTGGTTTTGAGAGGAACGGTGGTAGTCTGACTCATTGGGTCCAGCTGCTGATGAATGAGTGGTTCCAGTCCATAGCCCTGTCGCGAATACCAGTGTCATGGAGTCTGGTGATTAGGGTGCGATGGGAGACGGTGTCAAGGCAACTGAGATGTTTAGTAGGATGAGGGCTGTTGTCTCACCATGGTCAAGGAGGAAGTGGATGTAAAATGTGGTGGCGAGGATTGCAAACTCTGTGCTGTGGTTGCTTTGGCAGCCGAATTGGGAGGTTTCCAGGACATGGTTCGCTTTGATGAACTCGGAGAGTTGGGTGTTGATGCCTTCTCTATGATCTTGGCTGGGACGGGGAGGAGGGAGATCAGTCTGAAGTTCTTGAGGTCTGTCGTGTCTAAGGGTGGCTTCTTCAGCAGGGGGCTGATCTTGGCATGTTTACAGTTGTTGGTGAAGGTAACGATTTTGATGGAGCAGTTGATGGTGTGGCACAGCTGGGGTGGCGATGGGACAGATCCTCTGTTGAAGATGTGGTACAGGCAAGGGTCCATCGGGCCCCTGAGGGGATGCTCTTCATGGGCTTGAGCGTTTCCTCTTCAGTGAGCAGAGTCCAGAATAGCACGGTCTGTTGAATGGCGGCTTGGTTGTGTGTGATGGTGGCAGGTGTGACGGCTGGGTCTAGGGTGTCAAAGCTGTTGTAGATCTTCATGATCTTGTGGTGAAAAAAGGTGCGAAGTTTGTTGCAGAGGTCTTGGGAGGGGAAACATCTGTGGTCTTGCTGTTGGGCCAGGGAAACTCCTTGATGATGGTGAAGACTTCTTTGCTGTTGTGTGAATTGGCATTGATTATGTCTTGGATGGCCGTTTTCTTAGTGGGTTTGAGGAAGAGGTGGTGTGCGGTGATGGCGGACTTGAAGGTTGCGTGAGTTTCCTGGGTATTGTTGCTCCTCCATTTCTTCTCAAAATGTCTGCAGGTGCATCTGGACTCATGGTGGGCGGGGGAGAGCCAGCTGGCTGCCTTGGATAATTGTTTGCCCGGTCTTCTTCTCTTGAGGGGTGCAAAGGTGTCAGTGCAGTTGGAGATACATTGGTGGAGGTTGCATGCTGTGGTGTTGGGCCTCCATGGGCAATGGTGGAGTAGTTGTGCTGAGGGAGTTGACGAGGAGTTCTCCGGTGGCCTTGATCCAGCTGTAATTGCGGGGCGATGATGACAGTGGTGTACAGTGTGGGTGTTGAAAGGCAAGGTGTACGCAGTGATAGTCGGTTCAGAAGAGTTTAGTGGTGTAGTTGTAGCTGATGTTCCCACTGGAGGAGAAGACAAGGTTGAGCATGCGTCCGGCTCTGTGGGTATGTGCAGTGACCAGCTGCTTGTGTACGATGTTGGCGAGATTCTCCAGGAGGTAGGCGGTGTTCTGGTTACTGGGTTTGTCCAGGTGGAAGTTGATGTCTCTGAGTAGGATGTAGTCGGTGGATACGAGAACCTGGGGTGCGATAAGGTCTACAATGTAGTCAGTGAAGGGGGCTTGGGATCCGTGTGCCTATAGACGAGGGTGCTGCGGAGAGTGAAGTCCAGACCTGGAAGTGGAGGTGTTCCATGTATGTCGTGGGGTCATTACCATGTGTGGCTATTTGGAGAGTGCTTTTGTAGACGATGGTAATTCCTCCTCCCGGGCGGTCAGGGTGGTCCTTGCTGATGATCTTGTAGCCGTTAGGGGTGAATTTACTTATCTCTTTTAGTGCATAGAGTATCAAGCAGGAGGTGCTCCTCATATTCGCATGCTGTTATGGATAAAAGATGAACCAACATTTGGAACAGACAGTGATGAGTCTGTCTTGTCTTTCATACAACTGTATGTAACATGCACCATGACAAGAGTCAGTGGGGAAAAGGACTTGCGACAACAAGTTCTATGATTTCAAACTTATAGATGTTGGAATGACTGTTGTTGAAAACATAGATGCATAGGAATATTTTACATGAGCTGTTGATTGGGATTCCCATGACTTGTGATTTCACAAGGAAGAGTGAACAGTTTTATGTCTGCAGTCAGACATGCACTGACACGGAAATCACCAAAAACACATACAACCTGTGAAAAACAGAGGCCTCTAAATATATACAACCCTGTGATTCTGAAGATGTGGAATACAAATCTAGATGTTCAATTTGTTGCATACAACTCCATCACTGTTGCTTGGTATATCACTTCATACATTACAAAATCAGATATAAAGTCTGCAGAAAAGAGTCTATCTAAGAAATTGTACTCTCTATGGGAAAATGCTTTCCCATAGAGAGATAGGCTCCCATGAGAGCTGTCACTGGCTGAGCTCTGCCAGTTTGTTCTCAAAGTCTAGGGGAATTGTTTGAGTAAGTCAAGGCCTAGCAAGTACACAGAATAGAGTATTAAAGTCTTATCCAGAAATTCAGTATCTAGCAGAGTGTGACCCCGAAAGTACAGACATTGTGAAGACAAATATGTTGAATACGTACCATCAAAGAAGGAGTCAACATCTAGAAGACATGCTCTTTCAAAAAGTACTTCAACACTAAAAATACAATTGGAATGTAACAGAAAACATAGAAGAAGGAAAACATGAGGTAGTTGGATGTATTGATTGGTGAGACATAGCAAAGGAAATTTCATTAACCACCGAAAACTGAGTTGTCAAACTGCAGACAGAAGAGAGTTTTTCTATTTGGCACTTTTACAACTGTTAAAGCCATGTTGTGCTCCATCAGAATTACTTGGAGACGAGGCCTGTTATGAAGAGTCTTTCAATCATGTAAAAAACAGCATTTAATGCAGAAAGATGAGATTGAACAGGAAGAAATCATTGCTGCTGAAGTAGCTAAAGAGAGTTAAAAAAGCAGCCAAAGTTCTGCACCACTGAGTTAAGATCAACTTGGACAATCACATATTTAAAATGAAGCAGCCATTAGCGAAGTAGAGACTGCAAAGCGGCGAGCAAGAGAGGAAAGTGTGGATTTCGAACACTTAGTAGCACAACTGAAGAACGAACAGAAAGAAATGTATATCGAAGTAAAAGATAAAATGGAGCATGGGTTTCTGTAAGAGGAAGAAAGAATGTGAAAGCTCCTCATTTAAGAAAATTCTACTGTAATCGGTTGTCAAGCTGGCACTGGGAAAAGCTTTTTAATTAAACTACTCACCACTTATCTACAGTGGACTACAGAACCAAATTTATCATGTGTAGCAACAGCACCACCTGGATTCGCTGCACACAACATTAAAGTAATTACTTTACACTGACTACCTATGATACCTGTTGAACATGACAATAAGCTGGAATACCGGAAGTTATTGTTAGAAATGGGGGTCTCTAGTTGGCAGTGGTATGCACCCTGTCTAGGTAGAGGGTCTTCTTTCTAGTTAGGGTAAGGGGAATACACTCCTAATATAACCCTTGCTCACCCCGTTGGTAGCATGGCACAAGTAGTACAGCTTATCTCAGAGGCAATGTGTAAAGCATTGTGCATAACACATACAGTAACACGGTAAAACATGACAAATGGACGCCACACTAGTTTAGAAAAATAAAGTATCTTTATCTAGACCAAACAAGACCAAAACAACAAATATCCAACATACACAAGTCAAAATATGACTTTTTAAAGTGTTCAAGCAAATCTGTCCACAGAACTATGGGTGCGTGATTTTTACACAAAGTACCTCAGATGCGTCAAAGTCCACATGGCAAAACAGCTGCAAATGAAGGAAGCATTGGAAAATACAGTGTTGCATCTGTCCCCGAGTCCTTGGAGAGTCGATGCAACAGTTCTGCACACATGAGAAGTGATTCATCGAATCCGGACTGTAGGGGGAATTGATGCATTGATTCCAAGATGACTCTGGTCTGCGGATGCTGCGTCAGAAAAACTTGGTGCACAGGTGCGATGGGTGGAAACCCAGGTTGTGCTGGCACTGAAGGTGGTGATGGTGAACAGGTGCTGCATCAGTTTCTTCAGCCACAGTCCCGCCTAGCGGCTATCTTAACAGCCGCCCAGCAGGGCCTGCGTCAGAGTCAGTGCAGGGGTCTCAGAGCTTGGAGACACGGTTCGCTGAACTCGGCGTGCAGCAGATTTGCCAGCTGCGGGCATTTACTGTGTCGATTTCTTTGGCTGCACGGCGGTGGTGCGTGGACATTTCTTCTGCACAACAGGTGCTGGAAGGGTGATGCGTCAATTTTGATGTCTTCAAGCAGTTCTTTGCATCAGGAACAACCTCCAAGGTCCCACTACATATGAACAACCACTGAACTGTCCACACTGCCTGTCAAGTCACTCAGACACACCCCACACTGACACACAGCCACACACACATACCAGATGTCAGCAGCAATGTAGGATAATAAATGGGCTAGCCAAAAGTGAAGTGGATAGTGCTGGAACGCCTGGGAACAAGTATTTGTACATCACATGCAAGAGAAGGAACATATCACACCACCCTTAGGCCATCAAATCAGACATGGGTGGCACAGTGAGTGGAATTAAACCAAAGTAACCTCTGTGCAACAACTCAGGAAGTGTCTGAAGTCAAACAGTGGCCAGCCACACATCGGTGTCAATTTACTTGACATGTGTATGTCATTAGCACAACACACATGGCTCATTGTCACACTCCCTGACTTTCAAACACAAGTTGGATCCTTCACTCATACCCCTCCTCTACCCACCTCACACCTGCAGCACTCAACACCAGTGTTAAACACACAGAATGGTGCAAATTATGTCCTATGAGTACACTGATAACCAATCACACTCTCTGGGGTGCATCCACAAACATCACTCACACACTAAGGGATGCCTGAACCAATGCTGACACAAAAACAATAGCTAAACACAAACCTCACAAACAACATACACAGAAATCCAACAAGCCTACATATGGCCAGCCAAACAGTGGGAAGGCAATGGGACCCCAGACAGAACAGGAGTACACAACATTGTCACTCAGGACCAATGCACAGACACCATACCCCAACACAAACAAGAAGTGCATCATCTCAAATCATGAACACAAAATGGGATCAATGGGACAATAAGCTAACACAGACAGAGACACCACACCACCCATCAAGTCAACATGGTGTCATTAGTGTGCCACATCCATGCACATGCACAATCCTGACAAGTGACAGGTCAAAGATAGGAGGACATAGCACTATTGTGTACTCAAAACAAGGCCAGTAACCAGAATACACCTTGCTGCATGTGAGACACACACAGATAATGCACACTACACTTGCAACACACATCAGAATGTATCACAATGCCCAAACTACTCACACACAATGCCATGCATATAGAACATCACACACAGAGCATCTGTCAGCAGAAAGAGCCAACACAGGCCAAACACTGCATACATCCACAACAAAAACACAACAGATGCACATGTCAATCCATCACATTGCAAACTCAGCTAGACATCAGCGGGATGCACACCAGGCAAGTACAAGGCATCATACACTGACAGCACTGCATGCAGTCCAAGCAGTGTGTGCACACCAATCAAATCACTAGCACTCACATCTCAGTGTCACACCATGTACTCCCACAACACAAATCAGCACAGCACACAGACAACTTCACACTCAGTAAAGGGGTGCCACTCGCAAAAGACGCTGCTGCTCTTATCACTTGGGAACCCTAAAAACATTGCCTGCGCTACAGGAGTAGCAAAATCCTCGTATCCTGCGCTGCTAGGACGCCGGTAATCACTGCGTGGTTGCAGAGGAGGGAGAGGCGCTGGCCCCGGGACTGCGAGGACCAGCATACAACAGCTCCAGCTGGTCCTCTTCCCGCAAGAGCCGCACCCCCTCACAGTGACATGCCCACAGCCAAGCCCTCAACTTCTCGCGGCACCCGCTTCGCGGGTGCCACTCGCAAAAGACGCTGCTGCTCTTATCACTTGGGAGCCCTAAAAACATTGCCTGCGCTACAGGAGTAGCAAAATCCTCGTATCCTGCGCTGCTAGGACGCCGGTAATCACTGCGTGGTTGCAGAGGAGGGAGAGGCGCTGGCCCCGGGACTGCGAGGACCAGCATACAACAGCTCCAGCTGGTCCTCTTCCCGCGAGAGCCGCGCCCCCTCACAGTGACACGCCCACAGCCAAGCCCTTCAACTTCTCGCGGCACCCGCTTCGCGGGTGCCACTCGCAAAAGACGCTGCTGCTCTTATCACTTGGGAGCCCTAAAAACATTGCCTGCGCTACAGGAGTAGCAAAATCCTCGTATCCTGCGCTGCTAGGACGCCGGTAATCACTGCGTGGTTGCAGAGGAGGGAGAGGCGCTGGCCCCGGGACTGCGAGGACCAGCATACAACAGCTCCAGCTGGTCCTCTTCCCGCGAGAGCCGCGTCCCCTCACAGTGACACACCCCCACAATTTATTCCATCTTAAAAGCGATTACCGGACCGCGCATCGCAGGACGCGCGTGGGTCGCAGCCCGGGGCGAAGACCGGGCAAAGAGCGGGCCGTTTGAGGCCGTTCGAGAACGTGAGAGTCCGGTCCGGCCCACCCCCCTAAGCTCTATATTTAGGACATTCAAATACAGGTATTTATCACTTCTCTGATTTTCCCTACAAGCTAACAGTCGCCACATAAAGTTCCCTCTACAATCACTTATCGGAAAATGAATACGAGATCAAGCAAGCAAAAAAAACTTAAAACAAAAAATGGGATAGGAGAAAAACTGCTAGGCCCTATGGATGATTTCCTCGCCAAAGCTAACACATTCATTGACCAAAGTTTAAGTCTAATTGAGGGGAGGGTTTCAACCGAACTTGCAATAGCACGTCGATCCTCAATGGGACTATTAGCAGCCGCAAGAACTCCAGACATACAGCCACTGCCATCCCAAACTTCCGTGGCTGTAAACAGACTTAGCCTCCCAAACAACGTAGACCTTTCAGCTTCCCAATTCAGCGTAACTTTTACAGAAAGCGACCTAGAAAAAACCCCAGACATCTTCCCTGATCCAACCCCTGAAGAAGTAAGGCAAATGAGAGGGAGACGGGAGGGAGCCATAAAGAAAAGGAACGCTAGGAAAAACCTAATCCACACTGAAAACACTAAAACAACTAAGCACATAGTTTTGGTTGGTGATACAGACTCAGCAGTATTGCCTCATCACTCTGTCCCCCCAAATAACAACGTAGTAGTAACACATCAGACACCAAACGACCTCCAAGATATCACTATTCCAGACCCCCCAAGCACACAACAACTAGGCAAAGAAAGAGAAGTAGCGAGATTAATCAAAGAGATAGCCTCCCTCCTAAATTCCTATATTCGCCCTCTAGAAACTAGACTCAGTAACATCGAGGGTCAACTAAAAAGAATTTCCGGTTCTTTTAAACCTATACCCCCTCAAGCCCTTCCAAAATCAGCCTTAAATCCCACTACTACTCTTCCTATACTTAAGCAACCTGTAACCTTACCTTTTCCGCACACTAAAAAACAACCCACAGTAATACCCCCTACAGTATCAAACACTCTCACTGTAAAAAACCCAATCCCCAAGCCCTTGATTATTCCCCCACAAACTAATTCCCAACCTACATCAATAGCAAATACCCCAATCATAGGCCCATCTGCTTCTAATACCCCTGTCACAACAAACACATATCCAACAAAAATAAAAGGACCCCCAAAAGGGCCTACTGATCAAATACCTACCTTAAACATGCCACCTGAGGCATGCCCATATGTGGTAGTCATGACGGGGGTCCCCGAACTTACAGGTGAGGGGACGGAACCCAACTGGTCACTGAAGAACAAAGTCCAGTACTGGCTGAACACAAACCGCCCTATCCCGCCACCTTGGAAAAGCAGAATAGCATCAGTCAGCAGGACCTCGTGGGTGGGCCATAGGAAAAAAACTATTCGGGGAGACTGCGTTGTAATCACCTTCGAGGACCCCAGTATAGCGGAGTACATCTGCTCCTGGGAACACAATAACGTCACAGGGGGGATCGCGACAAGATCTTTGTCATACTTTTACCCAAAAAGATATAATAACAATAATCACTTACGCGACACCGATAACATCTGGCGGAAACCTATTCCACAGCCGTGGGAGTTAGAGGTCGTCGGACCAAAACTACCGCCGCGACATAGTGACCTTGATAACCCCTGGTGGCCAGTAAATCAGAATCACCAGCAAAGAGAAGTCCCGTGGCAGATTATGGGCCCACAAAACAGACCCAGAAACTGGGAGCAGTGGGAGAGACCACCCCACCAACCATACGGATTCAATTATAGAGATACCACCAATGGGCAAAATTGGCCAGGCATACCGACTATGAATCAGTTCAGTGGCCTGGAAATGGCTGATTGACCAATAATTAAATCCCCGGAGCCCCCACAAGCAACCTTGGCTCCATCTATCTCCATTCCAGCCGCTCTACAATTGAAAACCTTAGCCTTAGACAACACACCCTCACAGCTTCCTGTGATCTTTTGGAACGTGGCGGGTCTCCGAAATAAAATAGAGGACGGTTCGGCCGCTGGTTTCTTGAAAGAGGCCCAAATCATTTGCTTACAAGAAACCTGGGCAATGACGCCCCTACACCTTGAGGGATACAGGACATTTACATCCCCCGCACTTCCTAGTATTTCAGGTAGACCTAAAGGAGGACTGGTAACCTACCTAGCAAAAATAATTTCCGACATGAAGATCGTCAAGGTAGACCTTTTATCAAATTTACAGATCCTCACCTTCATAATTGGGAAAAAACTCCTCATCACAATAATCAACATATATAACAACCTAGCGGATGACAATTTCTTGAACGTTCTTTCCCTAATCCAAGAAAAAATAACCGAACACTGGCACCCCAAACAGAAAAGCGGAAATGCCCATATAATTTGGGGAGGGGATTTCAATCTACATCCCTGCCCCAACAACGACACCTGTGGAATGGTGGACGAATATGAGAACCCTATAGTCCACTTTATACATTCAGGAGTGGGGCCAGCCATGAACAAAATACTTTCCGATCTGGATCTGCAAATTATAAACCCCATTCAACAGCCAAATAACAAACTAGAACCCACCTATAGAGGAAGGGGCCACAAGACCACTGTTGACTACGTAATAGTCTCAGAAGGCCTCAAAGATCAAATTAACAACTTTAAAATTCTGGAAAACAATCTGAGTGATCATTCTGCCTTAAACATAAACTTCCAAACAAACCAACCAAGAACACTAATGGCAACTATAGCAGAAACTCTAACACAGAACAGGTTAGAACTGGGAAAAATCAATGGATATACCATAAAATGGGAAAAAGTGGACCCCAATATTCTCACAAAACAGTTAGTTAAATCTACCTATAATAATATTTTGATTTGCCTCGACCCTCATGAGAGCCGAATCAAATCGTGGAAAACTTTAAGACAATAACAGAGCAAGTCAGAAAACTACTGACTAAAACACCTAAACAAAACAAAACAAGCTCCACAGGTTGGTTTAACCGAGACTGTACCAAGGCACAGACTAACCTGAAGAAAGCTCTCGGAAATCCAAATAGAGACAAAACAAATATCCAGTCTCTTCGACGGGAGTATAACACCGCTAGAAAAGCAAGGAAAAAAGAACTGAAACAATCTTTGTGGAATGCTCTGCACAAGAGTGCACTTCTGAAAGATAGCCAGACATTCTGGAAAATAGTTAAATCTCCCTTGCTAACGGACCTCAACGGCCCAAAAATAGATGTGGCCATTGACGAGGATTCGTGGGTGAACCACTTTTCAAAAATCTTCAAACTGACATCTACTAGCGAAGAACACCATTCTAACATCCACCCAGTAGTCTACCCAATTTTAATGGATGTCAAGTTGCAGGACTTGGAAATGGCGTTATAATTAAGTAAGAGTGGGAAAGCCCCCGGCCCAGATGGGGTCCCAGTCGACTTATTTAAACACCTTCCAGACCTCTGGGTACTAATACTCACAAGAGTTTGCATAGCAACAACGAAACTCGGCCTGTTAGAGTCATGGTCATCTTCCATTATGGTCCCAATCTTTAAGAAGGGGGACCGACAAGACATTAAGTGCTATCGACCAATTTCGCTCCTCGACTCCTTGGGCAAATTAGTTGGCAGAGTTCTTCTTGAAAAGTTACAGCAATGGGTAGAAGACAAAAACATCCTCTCAGATTTACAGTTCGGGTTCAGGGAGGGCTTTGGAACTGTCGAACAGGCCCTAAATCTAAGCCTGTTAACATCAAAATACACCCATGCTAAACCTGGTTCCATCTACATGGTATATGTGGACTTGTCCTCCGCATTCGACTGCGTCTCGCACGCGAAGCTCTGGTCACTGTTGAGCGCAATGGGGGTTGACCCCCCTCTTTTGGACTTTCTGAGGGAGCTATACAGTGAAGCCACGGCGAGAGTGAGGTACGGGACAAAAGGAGAACTGACTTCATCATTCAGGGTACAGCGAGGAGTGAGGCAAGGCTGCGTCCTGGCCCCCTTCCTCTTCTCTTTGTACACCAATGGCTTAGAAGAGTCTATGTTGAGAGGGGGGAGAGACCTCCCTAGAGCAAAAGATCGCTTGATCCCCGCACTGCTCTACGCGGACGATGCAGTCATTCTAGCACGTACCCCCATTGAACTGCAGAAATCCTTATCCAAATACGCAGATTTCATGGGTGCCTTGGACCTGCACATTAACGTCAAAAAAACTTTTGTCATGGTAGTCGGTGGACCAAGAAAAGCAACTAAGTCCATCTTTCTGAAAGATCAAAAAATTGAAAAGACCTCACAATATCCATACCTAGGCATTATGATCGACGACGCCCTAAACTGGAAAGCGGCGGTTGAGGCCAGGAGACATCTCTTCAAACGAGCAATCATGGCATTGATGAAATTCTCCAATAAACTCGGGAAAAGACCACCAGTAGAATTGCTACAGATTTATGCTGCGAAATGCCAAGCCATCGCACTATACGGTGCAGGGATCTGGGGACATACACCCACCGGCTCCATACAAAAAGAGGAGAATATCTTCATGAGATTCTTTTTATCAACTCCAAGAGGCACTTCCACCTATGCCTCACACATAGAACTGGGAATCCCCTATATCGAAGATTTAATGAAAATCCAACCCCTTTTACTTTGGAGGCGAGTTTGGCTGTCGGAAAAAAATAGCCTGACCAAAAGCATTCTGCACGACTCTATGGAGCTGGACCACGCTCACAAAATACCCTGGCTCTCTTATGTAAGACATTTTTTTTCCGACCTGGGTCTACAAAAATATTACCACACGCCAGAAAATTTGAAAGAAATATCCAAAAAAGAACTGAAATTAGTTGCGTTGAGCCATTTGGAATCCCTTAGACTGACTTCGCTGATTACGAAAAAATCTGTTACTCACGCAATCATGACACAGCAGTCCCCGAAAATCCAGCCATATTTAACTCTGGAGATCACAACCTATGAAAAGATGCTCCTAACAAGGTTCAGAATGAATCTTTTCTTCAGACTAGTGTCATTTCCTGAAAAAAACAACTGGAATACTCAGACGGATCCGTGCCTATGTGATGATCTTTCCCAACAGTCCACCATGCACACAATATTGTTTTGCAAGTTTTTCCATACCCATCGAAAAATCTGGCTAATCCCTTTACTAAAAAAATGGGGCCACAGACAATGCCGTCCAGCTATGCTGGCACTTCAAACTTTGGACTCCGAATGTACTGTTTATCACGTACTGAATTTTTTAAAGTGTATCATGAGGCACAGAAATATTCTGTAAAACTGAGGACTAATTCACATACCATCTAACTGTCTACATTCCCTCTTTTTTAACTGTATATTCAATTATTCTTTTTAAACAAATTTTACTGTGAATATTTGTATGCTATGATATCTTTTATGGTTTTGCAATGCTAAAAAAACCGAATAAAGATTATTATTATTATTAAAGGTAGCACTACGTCAGCAAACAGACATACAGCTAACCCAACACTCACAGATGCACAACTCAGGGACACCCAGGTGCAAACAACATGACCAGAGGACTGTGCAGCACAAACAGTTGCACTGCACGTGAGCAACCATGACTGCAAACCAGTACAAGCAAATCACACATAACTAATCGGAAAACTTTCCTGAGTGGCACATTGGTCCTGTGCACATATCAGCACCACAAAGCATAGTGTAACCAATGAAGTGGTGGGGAGGCTCACACAGTGGCAACCCATGGGGTAGGTGACATGAGATTGAAGTGGTTTGTACGTCAGTAGTGGACAGGTCAGGAGTGTACTATACACAAATACATGGAGGAGTCACTCACAATGGGTAGGCATCAGAAGCAAAGCTAGGAGATAGTATGACTCCACATCCCACATACAATACTGGAGCCAAAAATGGCTAAAGTGGCAGCAATGCATGAGAAAACTCACCAACAATGTCAGTGTGTCTGAGCAGGTCTGCACAGTGAGCACAAACAGTAACAAGACACATGGCTGATCAACAAAACACAACACATACTTGGCTGTCACACACTCTGTATACTCACAACTGGCAGCAACAACAAGTAGGTGCCCCCCGGAGTGCAAGGACACACCAACACACTGCACAATGCACAAACTACAACTCCTACATGTGCACACAATCACAAGCACAGGGCTGACAATTCAAATAAACAGGCCCTCAGCTCCTGGGCCATACATGTCTGCAGTTAGCATTGCAGGGGCACACACACATCAACACTACTGACAAAGTCACCCCCTTCACACTTCATAACCACTCAAGTGCACACATTCAAATGTACTCGTGTGACTAGGAAGACAGTCCATCACAAGATGACCATACATCAACACTGCTGTTCACACATCAAGAAATATCACACAGACATGATGGACCCTGGCCAGCCTGCCTGTAATCCTGTGGATAGAATTCCCCTCTGTGCTGGTAGTGCATCCTAACATGACATGTGTACAATTTTGCAAACCTGACCATATGATGAGTATGATAATAGTAGACCATCACAAATACCAATCATTGCACCCTCAAGCCTCAGAATGAAGAAGAACTAAAGTTCCCCTCACCACTTGCAAACCCTGAAAGAGTAAAAGAAGCAATTGGCAATGTCAAAGTGGCATACAGCGCATGTGTCACATGAAACATACCCATACAGAAAAGTTTTTACTAAGCAAGGACACTGACAAAGCAGACAACAGGAGTAACTGTCTTTATTACATATTAACCAGATAGGCATCAAAAGTAGACAACAGCAAGGCCAGTGGCCACGTCCATAGTTCAAAGTAGGCACATGTGTGCATGCGAACCTGCACAGGGAATGGGCAAACAAAGTGAAAAACAGCAAGGCCAGTGGCCAGTCCATAGCTCGAAGTAGGCACACGTGTCCATGAGAACCTGCACAGGGAATGGGCAAAACAAAGTGACAAACAGCAATGCCAGTGGCCAGTCCATAGCTCAAAGTTGGCACCTGTGTGCATGAGAACCTGCAGAGGGAATGGGCATCAATAGTTACAAACAGCAAGGCCAGTGGCCAGTCCGTAGTTCAAAGTAGGCACATTTGTGCATGAGAAGGGGAAGGTGCACCAGAAAGAGTCAACAAGCTGCAAATCAATCAAGGCGATGTCCTTTATTGTAGTATAAAAAGCACTCATCAGCCAACGCGTTTTGTTCTCAAAGAACTTCGTCAGGCCTGGAAAAATACATAAATAAGAACAATGACATGACTTAACAACAAATAATGACATATTAGACAACGTGTAACAAAACACATACCAACAATAAGCCTATGTACGTCTATGTATATATATATACAAAACATAACACATTTACACAATCTTTATCCCTGGAACGACACAGAAAATGTACATGTAAAATCACAAAGATATACATATATCGACATACAAAAAAATATATATACAGGCTAAACAACATGACGAATAAATACAAAGATAAAAACATCTACCCGTTTTGGACAAGGTAACACAAGTATGTTTATTTCATAGAAAAAAAACCAAGGCAAGTGGCACACGTCACATAGAGAACAAAAGTGAAGAAGAGTGGGAGACAAAAGGAACAACAAGAAAAAAGGAAAGCATATAAAAAACCATAACTCAATAATCCCAAACAAAAAGAAACCAAATTAAACTAGGGATCGCACCTCAGATATTCAAAGGAAAATCCAGTTGACATGTATATAGTAGTCGATAAAATTCAATAGACCATTAATATGGGTTTCTAATAAGACAAACAGAAAAATGGAATAAAAAAAATGGAATGAAAAAAATTTATAATATCTCCAAATGTGCCCCTAAATGACACTCATTATTGAAATTCACATTCATGAAACTCACATTGCCATCATGAGTCCACAATAAAGAGTAACAGGGAACCATGTATATATAAGGTATTAACGAGCACAATTCTTTTTTGGTCTTAATAGAAACATCAAAGTTAAAAGGCCATATTAAGCCTATTTAAATCACAAAATCATTGTGCATGTTACTTTCATGTGTCTTTTATTCAAAGTATACAGCCGACAAATGAATACTAAATCGAGGAAATTATAAAACACCTAATAAGCAATTTCCTATACATAGACAAGAGAGGTACCAATAATGTCTTACCTCTCCACTATTTAAAAGGAACTACATTTTCAATAAATAGTCCTTCGCTATGTTGATCCAAAAAAAGCACGGCATAAGTAGATGCCAATAGTCCTGAAAAGAAAATATATATGCAGACATATGTATATATATCTCTATATGTTCATCACAGCATCTATCAATACGTATACAAGGGAAAAGCCCCAAGGATCAATATCACCATAAAGTCTCATGGACCAACAAAATTATGGTCCAAACCATGTTATCAATAACCAACCTCTCAGTGAAGAACTCATTCAGGGCATAATAGAACAGCCTTAAGTAGCGCCTATAAATATAGCGCATATGTTATTCATACAATAAAGTCAAGGAATAAGCAACGAACAACTCCCCACCTCAAGGAGAACAGTTATTCCAAATAAGGTAAATAGCAAATGATGCATATCTCATTGTTGTATAGGGAAAATAAATAAACGAGTGTTGTTGTCCAGATAGAAAAACCAATGACGAATCGAAACTAAACCGTAAGACACTTTCCAAGATAGAAACCAAAGTTTCTAACGTGATTCGATATTGCAACAAGCCTGTACATGACGACTCTAATCGTAACGGCAACATTCTAAAGAAGTCAGAAGTCTTAGAAAAGGAAGTCAAACGTTCCCCTCACCTGAAGAGTAGCAATACCGACGAGCAGAATCCCTCGTCCAAAGTGTAAAATAAGAGCGCCATTTTTTTATACCTTTAAGTAGTAGGAAGAGGAACCTGCGCATGCGTGGTAAGTGCGTGCCACGTCATTCGTACCATGCAAGCGGATCGTAAATAAACTAAAGTAACCGCCATCTTTGAAAGGTCGACCATATATTCCCGTGTATCGAGAATAAAAGGATACTACCATACATATAAAAAATAACATTTCATCATGTCTACTGGTTTAAATGAAAACGATACAAAAAAATGTATATTAACCAAAATCGCAACCACTGGGTCGCTCGATGGAAAAAATATCAGACAAATTTTACACAAGCAAAAGGTAATTAGAGTTGATCAGACATATTATAAACCAAAGAATCAGGTACCAAGATTATATGCAGTACCCCTAGACACAAATACACATATAATCTGAAACAGGAATATGTGTGGTAGGTGGAGTCATCAAAACGAGCGCCACCTTGTACATACTCGTCCATAGTAAAAGTCCAATCAGAAAAAATAGTGTGTTCTCTAATTTGTCATGGCTGCATATTTTCCATGATGTTTCAGAGGAAGTAGTGCATCTCCCTATCAGTATTGTGTCCCAAGCTAATTGCCCTTAGACGGCATATCCATTTTTATTCCATCTGTCGAAGTAACAGGTCCCTGTTACCACCCCTGTTTCTAACAGGAACATGCTCTATCTAATATTTTTTGTGTGTAACCCCTCTTGGCGAATCTGTTTCTAAAGGCACTAATATTTGTTCTAAAAGTTTCCTCTTCGCTACAGTTTCTCCTTACCCTTGTCATCTCACCAAAAGGTATACTTTATTACAGTGCTGGGGTGTGCGCTGGTTGCATGTAGCTCGGAATTACAGGCTGTTTCTTTCCTGGAAAGAGGAAACTGAGGAGAACACGCTCAAACAGCAATTTATCTGTTTCATCATTTGGTAGTTCTACCTCTAATGTCGTGGTACCAGAGGTCCCTTTAGACGAAGGGGCTTCCTCTTCCAGAAGAAACTGGCAAGATTAAGAATAAGCAATCGGCTACAACAAAGAAGAGATGTTTCAAAACAAGGAGGGGAGGGAGGGAGGCAAATGACAAATACAAGAGGGAATACAACAGTCAAGACAAATCTGGGGACGAAGTCAAAGAAACCACAATAATAGGAGAATGTACTGTTTCCGACCCCATGCTTTGTCAAAATATCGTTGCTGATCTGAAAATTGTTAACCTATCAAATAAAGTGTTGAGTGCAGAGGAAACTTGTATCCTTAGTAAAGGTCTCAATTTTTGTCCGACCCAGGAAGGGGATTTTGCCAACGTACATATAGACCTTTTCAAATTTGTGAGAGTCCTTAAATTAAGAGATTATTTTTTCAACAGCCCGTATGACTCGAACAGAACTTCCAATATACAACCATCGGGGGAACATACCATCAAAGATGTTCGGGATATACATTGTTTAATGACCCTAGACAATGAAGAGAATCAAGACATACCATCATTACTTAGGGAACTTGATATTCCCCAAAATCAGGGTATTGATAGTGGCCTTAGGTTAAAAATCTAAGTTCACACCAACGCACACTTATCACCAAAATATTGATACTTTTTATGAGAAAGTTACGAAAGAACTATATGATCTCGAAACTCCAAAAAAATTCACCTCTAAAGTCTCATATAACATCACTTCTCAATGAATGGCTCTGATGGGACAAAAAAATGATCAGACCATTGTCATTGGAGAAGCAGATAAAGGTGGAAATATTGTGGTTATGAACCATAAAGATTATATGCAAGAAATTTTGAGACAACTAAATAATAAATTGCATTATCGGGAAGTTCAGTACAATCCCATTCAGACTATCACAACTACTATTAATGGCAAACTGTCAGAATGGAAGGAAGTTGGTCTTCTTACTGAGGATGAGTATAGATACCTTTGGGTGGACTGCCCAACCTTTCCGTGTATCTATATTTTAAATAGGATACACAAAGGTGGGCAGTTCCCCCCAGGTAGACCCATTATCTCTGGGGTGGGATCACCCACAGAGAAATTGTCTCAATTTGTTGATAGAAAGTTACAGAAATTTGTCCCTAGCTTACCATCTTTCATTAGGGACAGTAAGGATATCCTTATGAAATTTAGGGACTTTGAATGGTCGGAGGACCTTATGTTTGTGACATCTGACGTGGAGAGTTTGTACACTTGTATTGACCAGCAATTTGGGATTCGAGCAGTACAATCATTCCTAGATAGGGAAGACGCTGGTCTTTATGACTATAATGAGATGATAGTCTCTATGATAATTATTATTCTTACGAATAATTATTTTCTGTTTGATAATCGCTGGTTCCAACAAGTACACGGAACTGCGATGGGCTCCAAGTTTGCTCCCTCGTACACCTGCCTCTTTATGGGGTGGTGCAAGAGGGAGCATGCTTGGGGCAAAGCTGCCTCCCCCTGGACCAATTATATTGTGTACTGGGGGAGATATATTGATGATGTCATTTGTCTCTGGTCTGGGTCTGTTGAACAGGTACAGGAATATCTGATGTTTTAAATAATAATGTCTATAATGTCAAGTTCACTATGACATATGACAAAAAGTGCATTAATTTCCTTGACCTACATTTTTACATCAAAGAAGGGAAGATACAGAGCACTCTTTTCAGGAAAAAAACAGCCTGTAATTCCGTGCTACATGCACCCAGCACACACCCCAGCTCTGTGATAAATAATATACCTTTTGGTGAGATGACAAGGGTAAGGAGAAACTGTAGTGAAGAGGAAACTTTTAGAACAAATATTAGTGCCTTTAGAAACAGATTCGCCAAGAGGGGTTACACACAAAACATATTAGATAGAGCAGAATCCAGAATTTACAATCTAAATCGGAGTGATACACTAAGGGACAAACCAACTAAAAGTGGAACAAACCAGAAAGCCAGATTTGTAACTCAATATACTAGTCAGAGTGGTGCCATCTTTAACATTGTTCGCAAGCATTGGCATTTACTAACGGAAATTGCTGGGATCAGAGATATCACTGAGAACAAGCCGTCTATCACATATCGGAGGGGGCTTGCCATAAGAAACTCCCTATGTCCTAGCCATGTTACTACACCCTTGACAGTACGAACATGGTTACCGACCAAACCAAAAGGCTTCTACACGTGTGGTATGTGTAATGCATGTCCATTAGGTACAAATAAAACCCTGTCTTTCTGCTATAACACCACAAAAAGGTTTTACATTGATTATTTCTTGAATTGCAATACCACACATGTAGTGTATGTGCTTGGCTGTAGGTGTGGTATTATCTCTGTTGGCAGCACAATGCCGGGCCATTAAAACTAAGGATGACAGATATCCCATAAGGAGTCACTATACTAATGTTCATCCGAATTACCCTTCTTTCTGGTTTCATGCAATAGACCATGTTCCTGTTAGAAACATGGGTGGTAACAGGGACCTGTTACTTCGACAGATGGAATCAAAATGGATATGCCGTCTAAGGGCAATTAGCTTGGGACACAATACTGATGGGGAGATGCACTACTTCCTCTGAAACATCATGGAAAATATGGGGGCCATGACAAATTAGAGAACACACTATTTTTTCAGTGTTATACCTTCCAATAAGATCGATCAATGTGTTAAAAGCGAAATGTATCTCTGGAATGCTGTTTGACATATTGGCTAATTTGACCCCCCCTTTTTTCTGTCCTTTGATCTCTTGATTTCATTTCTATAATTAATACGTGTGTACTCCATTAATTGCACTACACGAGTCATACCTACAGCATTGTCTTTTGAACCGAATGTAGGTACACACTGTGTGGGTGGATTTTAATCCCTAATGGTTGAGCGTGCCCACCGTTTTTATCTTTATTGCGTTCGTTTTAAGGATTACTTTGTATTAAGTTGGCTTTTTTTTGATGATATTGTCATATTGATGTGCTAGCTTGTGGTATGAGGATACCGTTTCCATTTCTTCATGGTACCAACATTCTCAATAGTTTTTTGTGTCCGGTGACTGTAATCTGATTGGACTTTTACTATGGACGAGTATGTACAAGATGGCGCTCGTTTTGATGACTCAGCCTACCACACATATTCCTGTTTCAGATTATATGTGTATTTGGGTATAGGGGTACTGCATATAATCTTGGTACCTGATTCTTTGGTTTATAATATGTCTTATCAACTCTAATTACCTTTTGCTTGTGTAAAATTTGTATGAGATGTTTTCCATCGAGCGACCCAGTGGTTGCGATTTTGGTTAATATACATTTTTTTGTATCGTTTTCAATACATGATGAAATGTTATTTTTTATATGTATGGTAGTATCCTTTTATTCTCGATACACGGGAATATATGGTCTACCTTTCAAAGATGGCGGTTACTTTAGTTTATTTACGATCCGCTTGCATGGTACGAATGACGTGGCACACATTTACCACGCATGCGCAGGTTCCTCTTCCTACTACTTAAAGGTATCAAAAAATGGCGCGCTTATTTTACACTTTGGACGAGGGATTCTGCTCGTCGGTATTGCTACTCTTCAGGTGAGGGCAACGTTTGACTTCCTTTTCTAAGACTTTTGACTTCTTTAGAATGTTGCCGTTACGATTAGAGCCATCATGTGCAGGCTTGGTGCAATATCGAATCACGTTAGAAACTTTGGTTTCTATCTTGGAAAGTGTCTTACGGTTTATTTTCGATTCGTCATTGGTTTTTCTATCTGGACGACAGCACTCGTTTATTTATTTTCCCTATACAACAATGAGATATGCATCATTTGCTATTTACCTTATTTGGAATAACTGTTCTCCTTGAGGTGGGTATTTGTTCGTTGGGTATGTCTTGACTTTATTGTATGAACAACATAAGCGCTATATTTATAGGTGCTACTTAAGGCTGTTCTATTATGCCCTGAATGAGTTCTTCACTGAGAGTTTGGTTATTGATAACATGGTTTGGACCATAATTTTGTTGATCCATGAGACTTTATGGTGATATTGATCCTTGGGGCTTTTCCCTTGTATACGTATTGATAGATGCTGTGCTGAACATATAGAGCTATATATACATATGTCTGCATATATATTTTCTTTTCAGGACTATTGGCATCTACTTATGCCGTGCTTTTTTGGATCAACATAGCGAAGGACTATTTATTGAAAATGTGGTTCCTTTTAAATAGTGGAGAGGTAAGACATTATTGGTACCTCTCTTGTCTATGTATAGGAAATTGCTTATTAGGTGTTTTATAATTTCCTCTATTTAGTATTTATTTGTCGGCTGTATACTTTGCATAAAAGACACATGAAAGTAACATGCACAATGATTTTGTGATTTAAATAGGCTTAATATGGCCTTTTAACTTTGATGTTTCTATTAAGACCAAAAAATAATTCTGCTCGTTGATACCTTATATATACATGGTTCTCTGTTACTCTATTTTTTATTGTGGACTCATGATGGGCAATGTGAGTTTCATGAATGTGAATTTCAATAATGAGTGTCATTTAGGGGCACATTTGGAGATATTATATATTTTTTTCATTCCATTTTTTTTATTCCATTTTTCTGTTTGTCTTATTAGAAACCCACATTAATAGTCTATTGAATTTTATTGACTACTATATACATGTCAACTGGATTTTCCTTTGAATATCTGAGGTGAGATCCCTAGTTTAATTTGGTTTCTTTTTGTTTGGGATTATTGAGTTATGTTTTTTTATATGCTTTCCTTTTTTCTTGTTGTTCCTTTTGTCTCCCACTCTTCTTCACTTTTGTTCTCTATGTGACGTGTGCCACTTGCCTTGGTTTTTTTCTATGAAATAAACATACTACTGCTACCTTGTCCAAAACGAGTAGATGTTTTTATCTTTGTATTTATTCGTCATGTTGTTTAGCCTGTATATATATTTTTTTGTATGTCGATATATGTATATCTTTGTGATTTTATATGTACATTTTCTGTGCCGTTCCAGGAATAAAGATTGTGTAAATGTGTTATGTTTTGTATATATTTATATACATAGACGTACATACGCTTATTGTTGGTATGTGTTTTGTTACACGTTGTCTAATATGTCATTATTTGTTGTTAAGTTATGTCATTGTTCTTATTTATGTATTTTTCCAGCCCTGACGAAGTTCTTTGAGAACGAAACTTGTTGGCTGATGAGTGCTTTTTATACTACAATAAAGGACATCGCCTTGATTGATTTGCAGCTTGTTGACTCTTTCTGGTGCACCTTCCCCTTTTGTATGAATTGGTTTATCTGGCTTCCAGTGGAGTGGAAGTGCGGCGGACTCCGGAAGTAGTTGCACAGACTTTACATTTGTTCTTAAACGTTGGAACTGAGGTGCTGAACCCTGTTCAGCCGCACTTTGCTTTTGTCTTCACATTTGTGCATGAGAACCTGCACAGGAAATGGGCAAACAAAGTGACAAACAGCAAGGCCAGTGGCCAGTCCATAGTTCAAAGTAGGCACATGTGTGCATGAGAACCTTCACAGGGAATGGGTGACACCGTACACTGCCATGGAATGCAACACAGCAAGGGGGATAACAATGGGCAGTCCAGGCACTGCTGTGGGAGAGATAGGTGTGGGAGGGGGATTTAGCCTCAGACTTGGCTGTCAGTCGGACTGGGAGGTGGCTGATTGTTGGGGACAGTTGGAGGACAGGACCTGGGGGGAGAGAGAGGACCAGCTGAGGTAGAGGCATCAGTGGCTTTGTGAGCCGGAGGATTGCTTGGACTGGGTGGTGTGGTGGCACGTGGAGGTGGAGACATGCTACTGTGAGACACAGTGTGTAAGGGAGAATGTGGAGGGGTGCCTCCCACTTTCAGGGGATTCGATAGGTGATGATTGTCTTGCTAGGAGTGGGAAGTGTGGTGGGCACAACATACTCACTTTCCACCACAGGTGCATCAGGTGCAGGTGGTGGCCCTCCCTCTGGGGATCAGCTGGATCGGGCGGTACTCTTGGCCTGGCCTTGCCTTTTCCCCTTCATACCCTGGTGACCAGGTGAATCCCTACAGTGCCCTCCTTTCCCAGCTTCACAGAGGTGTGGGTGGGAGTTGAGGTTGTGGGCTTTTTCTGCAGACTCTTAGCAGGCACCAGCTTCACAGCAGGCACAGCAACTGTCTGCCTGTCTTTGGTAGATGCTTTTGGGAAGGGAGTGTCCTTGGATGGGGCTGATTTTGAGGCATGTTAGCCTGAGGCCTGCTTCTTGGCTTGATGGCCCTGAGTGTCACCTGAAGGCCTTTTGCCTTTGCGCTCCTGTGTCACTTTAGTTTGTTTGGGGGATGGTGTCTGCACTCTGGCCCGCTTGGGGTGCTGCAGTTGTATGCTGCATGTGGTGTACCTGGAGCCTGTGGGCTGTGGTGTGTGGTCACTCTCGTCAGATGTAGCCACTGGCAGGGGGCTTGCCAAAGGGACCGGAGCTGGACTCTGAGCCTGTGACAGCTGAATGGCTGCCGTCACTGTGGAGGACAAAGACTGGACAGCCCTGTGTAGCCCACCCACGTCTGAATGAATGCCCTCCATGAAAGCAACTACCTGTGCCAACTTCTTGTCATCGTCTTGGAAGGCATTCAGAAGAGTTGTCTGACCTATACACAGCTGGCGCAAAAGGTCCACTGCCTCAACACTGAGGGCAGCACAAGAGAAAGGGGCAGGGATCAGTGGTGCCTGGGGGAAGGACACTCTTCCCTTCTTACTGGTGTGAGCACATGCAGCACTATTGTAAGTAGCTGGGAGGGTGGGCACTGGACGATGTGTGCTGGAAGAGGAGGCAGATTTCCCACTCCCTGTGCCCGCCAACATCGAGGAGTCACCGCTGGCGTCAGATGACATAGAGGTTGGTGTTTCTGGGCGGGATGCCTCAAGTACCTCAAGGACACTCCTGTCCCCCTCCGAAGCGCTGGTCACATCAGTGTCAGTGAGATCATGTGTAGCAGTCATGTAAGATGCCTCACAACTGGTGTCTTTCCCATGTCCTTCTGTGCCCTCGGTAGATGCTGCAAGAGACAGAGACATAAGTTCAGTTTAGGGCCATACACACAAACATCATATGTAAGCAAAGCACAAAACAAGATGATGATACCCCCAAGTTGCACACCACCCTGTGCAGTCACAGTGTGCAACCTTAATTCAAAACTCAATTCAAAAAAGATGCATGGTAACATGAACACTTGGCATTATGGACCCATGTAATGTCCACACAGCCAAATAGCCTACCTGTGCCTCCGTGTAACCTGACATACAGATCCCTGTGAGCATACCTAGGTCCCTGTGGGTGAAAAAGATGCACATCCCATTCCCAACATGTTGTCACAGTCACATATGGAGTCAACATAAGGGGATAATACAGATACAGACTCCAAAATGCCATTTAGCAATGGCCATGAGCCCCTGCCATCCACCATGTCATGCTTTGGTGCACAACTACAGTTGCACATTGGTTTCAGATGTGTAGTTCTCATAATTTCGAGCTCAGGCACTGCACACATTGACAAAAGCACACTCAGATGAGGCACACTGCTGTTCACTCCCATGGGATGTCCCTGACTCCCCTAATGCAGCCGATGCCATAAGGCCACAACTCAGAATGCAACGTCAAGGGCCATTACATCAATGACATGAGAAAGTACATGTAGAGAAAATTCATGACAGCCGCACCCAACACAGAGGCCACTTACAAGCCATTGCATCACACTAGCAACATCACAGAGCTCAGCACTGGCTCAGGGTTGGAATACTTGCAGTCACTCACAGCCAAAGTCACCCATCCTGAATACTCACCCCCAGCTTGCTGCTGATGGGCCCTCAAACGTTCATCCAGCTCTGGCTGTGGCACAGACAAGATGTGGGCCATTAGTGGTGTCATGCTCCTGCGCGCCAACCTGCCAGATCGAGGGAGCAGCCCCAGCGTCATCTCTGCCATGTTTTTGCTCAGCCGGCAGATGTCATCCCACCTCTTGTGACAGTGTGTGTGCCATCGGTTGGAGACACCCAGAGCCTGCACCTTGCGTGCAATGGCCCTCCATACGGCCTTCCGCTGGTGGACTTTGAGCTGCATGCATGGGAGATAAGGAGAGCAAATTTCAGTGACACTGGGTTATGTACCACTGTGTCTCAGTACAGGAGCATGCACACACTCAGCACAGCTATTCAGATATGTTTAGCCAAAACAATACAGCATGACACGTAGTACATTAGCATGAGATAATCATACCTAGATGCATGCAGGTATGAGGATGGACACAGTACCTGGCCATCTCATACACATGCAGAATGCCAGCACAGAAAGCAAGTTGAAGATGGCTCACATCTGTAATGCAGTATGTGAGGGAGCAAGACATACATTACATTGCAAATGATGTTTTGGGGCAGACTCACTGCGACCAACACTCAAACACCCGTCAATGTCCTTGGCCTGTGAATGGCTACCTGTGTCATGGAGGTCACATATAGGGACATGATCTTACAATCTCACACCCTTATCACAAGGTCTGTCTTGTGCAATCCACAGGTGTAAGCTAGCTCATTGAGGAATAGGGCAGCAGACAACCCATATGTCTCACTCTGTCCATTCAGTGATGGGTCCCTGACAAATTGGGCAGTAACTGTGCAGGCCAGGGGGCTCACACTGCGGTCTAACGTGGGCCATCAGAACTATCCCATGCATGTACAATATGAGAGTGCAAACAGTGCCTACACATGCGAGGCAGTACACATAAACATGAAAATGGAAGGGGGACATTTCAAAAGTACAACAATCTGCTGTGGCATAGGTGAATTTCCACCAAGAGTGTCACCCTCTGGCATTTCACTCTTGTGCATAATGCTGACATATCCATGGTGGAAATATTATGTCAGACACACTTCCATCGGTACCCTCTGGACTGAAACTCTTTGTAATGTCACAGATGAGCCTGTGAAGAACCTCAAGGACGCAAACATCCATTAGCACAGGCAATTTCTGTCCTGATTCCCACTTACCAAACTTGTAGTGTCACTGTATGACTTAAAAAACACTGCATGTCCCTCCCATCCTGATATGCAGCAAGGGAAATATGTAAAATAGTCTGCAAACCCCTTTCCCTGAAGTCAGCATGCTAGGCAGTGTATTACACATACCCTCACTCTCAGGCACATACTGCAGCAGATCAACTTCATTTGTGCACTCCCTGCACTCTCCTACTTTCACTCTGAAACACTAACAATGACATCAGGAGCACCATATAGTCTCCCATACTGTGTGAGCACCTCGTCCACCATGACCTCCAGCTCCTCTGTGGTGAAGGGACGGGCCCTGATGTTCTCAGTCCCCTCCATCACTGGATCCAGGAGACAGGAACAGCAGCAGTTGGTGGTGAAGTGTGTCAGTCAGCAGTGTCTGGAAGCAGTGGAAATGTGTGGCTTTCTCCCACACATATATAGACCCGTGGGGTTGTTTCAGTGGTACTAAGCTGCTGCAATTGGTGTTCCAGGTCAGCTTTTTTCAAATGCATCCAATGACCGGCCCCGCGGTAGATGAGCACACCTACCGCTATTTTTAAAATTGCATTTATCTACCGCGATTGCAGATCCCATTGACTGTAAGGGCATGGGCATTGGCGGTGACACACCACAAGAGCCAGGCAGTTGCTACCGCGATCGTGCATCTTACAATTGCATCCAATGACCGGCCCGCGGTAGCGGAGCACTCCTACCGCTATTTTCAAAATTGCATTTGGCTACCGCAATTGTGGATCCCATTGGCTGTAAGGGCATGGGCATTGGCGGTGGCACACTGCAGGGGCCAGGCAGTCGCTACCGTGATTTGGCTGCTTGATATTGGTGCCCATGTCCGTGATTTTGGTGGTGGAGCACACCAACCGCCATTTTACAATGTGTATATCACTACCGTGATTGCGGTGGGCATTGGCGGTGGCACACCGCAGGGGCCTTCAAGGTCACTACCGTGAATTTACCGCTTGATATTGGTGCCCATGGCCGTGATTGTGGTGGTAGAGCCCATCTACCACCATTTTACAATGTGAATATCACTACCACGATTGCGGTGGGCATTGGCGGTGACACACCGCAGGGGCCAGTTGGTCGCTACCATGATTTGGCCGCCTGATATTTGTGTCCATGGCCGTGATTGTGGTGGCGGTGCACACTTATGGCACCTATGGACACATCATGCAGTTGCAGTGTCAATGGCCAGTTCAAAACAGTGTACAGTAGACACATGAATCATGCCACCAGATAGTGCAAAGCAATGCTAGTGTGACATTTAACCCACTGATGATTACATATGCCATGTCAGTGCACTGGATTACATGCACGGGCATGTACTCACTCACATGTCACTTATGAAAGTGTTGTGCATGTACACACATCTGTGGTGTGATGGACTCTTACATGTGTACACATTTCAATGTGTGAGATGGTTAAGCGACACACAGTAATGAAGGTATGACCACATAATGTGCCTATTTCATTGTGTAGATTGCTAAACTCATGATAATACTTGCTCTTTGTGCACACACTGTGCACATTGTGTTGTTAATGTGTGCCCTGTCTGACTTACACAAGAAAATGTGGCAGCTACAGCAGCTATGTAGAGGCTAGCAGTGTTGCCGCCTCACACATTTACTGTGTCAACTACTCTCAGGGCTGATGACACAAGATGTTGAAATGTACCTTTTGGAATTCACATAGTCTGAATCTGTTTTGGGGGTACTCACTGTGTGAATACTGGACAAGTGTGTGACTAGCTTAGATCAAGGTGTGTTGTGCTGCAAGCTGAAGTGTTTTTGCCAGTCATTGTTGGCACTGTCTCAGTGAACACGTAAGATGTAGGACACATCACATATGAGGATTTAATTTATATGTGTACCCTTTCATCAAACCTAGGAGACAACCAAATGTGCATCATCCATTCACAGTGCTGGCGTACATGGAGGATGAGGACATCATACGGAAATTCCGTCTGGATCGACCTACCCTTCAAGACCTATGTGGTCTGCTGGAGCCCCATCTGAGGCCTCGCAGAACCTATCCGACTGCTTTGACACCAGCGTGTAAGGTGATGGCGGCCCTGCATTTCTTTGCTACTGGTTCATTCCAGAACACAGTGTCCACCGTAGGTGGGATGTCAAAACCTATGTTCAGCACGGTGCTACGTGATGTCCTGGCCACTATGATGACCTACAAGGACCGATTCATCCATTTCCCCAGGAGGCATGAATTGGTGGCTGTGAAGGGTGATTTTTATGTCCTTGGCCACATCCCTAATGTTGTTGGTGCCATTGACTGCAACCATGTTGGCCTGGTTCCACCACAGGCACGTGAGCACATCTACAGGAATCGGAAGCATTTCCATTCCATCAATGTGCAAGTGGTATGCCAGGCTGATATGATAATCTCACATGTCTGTGCCAAATATCCAGGACCAGCCCACGACTCCTACATCCTGTGCAACTGCATCGTACCACAGCTGATGGCAAATCTGCATCCAGAGCATGCGTAGATTGTGGGTGAGTATGCAGAGTCAAGTAGTGTGCTGTATGTGTGACATGCTGTTCTCAGCTACTTTTTATATTATAATATTGGTCTGTATATCTCACACCTAGGTGACTCTGCATATCCCAACCAGCCTTGGTTGCTGAGCCCACTGAGGAATCCCAGGACCCCGGGTGATGTCCACTCCAATGATGCCCATGGGAGGACTCATCGTGTGGTGGAGCATACTTTTGGTCTACTTAAGTCACGATATTGCTGCCTGGACAAGACCGGAGGTGCACTGATGTACTCTCCCCAAAAGGTGTGTCAGATCGTAGTTGCATGCTCCACAACCTGGCCTTGCGCAAGGAAATCCCCCTGCTCCTGGACGAGGATGAGCAGCTGAGGCCCCCCCTGCAAACCCACACATGTCCAGTGATGAGGATAGTGGAGAGGAGGAAGATGTCGACCTGAGTCAATAGCTCATCAACCGCTACTTCCCTTGAAGGTGAGTGAAAACGTACAATGACACCACTCCTCTAGGCACCAGCGTCCCTCCCCGGTCCACCACGGGTTTTACCCACTTGAGTGGAGGGAGTAGACAAGTAGAGGGAGAGGCTTTGGGCACTTCCAGTTCTATAGGGAAGCAGAGGATAGCAGTCTGGTTGATGACCTCCCCTACGTAAATGGATGGTTTGCATGACGCGCAGTGGATGCATGCACAAGGCAAGCCCGTCTGTGCCCGACCACGCCTGGATGTCGCCAGGAGCTAGACCCCCTGCTCAACCCACAGCAGAAATGGGGAAAAAGGAGTGGGTGAGACATACCAGGCAATAACTGCTTAGATACAGGAAAAGTGACTTAGATAATTGTTCTCAGCCACCTAATACATATTATACCATGCTTGACACTTTAAGGCCCCTTTACATGTAGAGCATGCTGTTTTCAAAGCATGAAATCTGCTACATATAGCTCTAAGGGAATGTTGGGTGGAGATTACGGCCAATGTTGTTACCTAGACCAGACGGACACCCAGCCCCGACCTCTTTGGAATCTCAAAACCGGAACTGCGTATTATGTAACGTGAGATCTCTACCAAAACACTCTACAGAAATATGGGATCTGCTCTCCTCTAAACTCCCTGACATCGGGTTCCTAACGGAAATCTGTATAAAACCCAGCTCAAATCCATCTATTGCTATGGCCCTCTCTGAAGGATATCGGATCCAAAAATTGGACAGAGAGTCCAGAACGGGGATTGGGGATTGCTATTATTCATAAAGAGTCCATTAAAGTGTCTATACTTGAACAACTTAGCAGTGACACTCTGGAAATCTTGGTCTTCACAATTGATCTGTTCCGCCTACATAGTTGGATGGGTGCTCTGGTCTATCGACCTCTGGGGCCCCTCTCCAAGATTTCGATTCATGGAATTTATTATACCACATGTGATTTCTACGAGAGACTTTGTGCTTATAGGATATTTTAATATCCACAGTGAAATTTCCACTAACCAAGACACAGCTAGCTTTCTGACAGATCTAACCTCACTGGAATTGACCAAGATCAATAGTGGACCAACTCACTTAGCGAGACATACGTTAGATATTATATTCTCTAACTCCCCTACTATCATCTGCGGTGCCACTTCCTCACTTACCTGGACAGACCACTCACTAGTAGAGTTCCGTATTAAAGGCCCGGGAAAATCTAACACTCCCTGTACTAACCCTACCAGGTGGCGCCGACAATGGTTCAAACTCACACCGGAGGATTTTGAAAAAATAATTTTTAGCTCTCATAACTCCGAAACAGGTAATGTGGAGGAACGTCTAGCTTGTTTCAATTCTAATATTAAAACAACCATCGACCGTCTGATGCCGTTGAAAAAATGCACTAATGTAGCCAGACGCCCCCAGTCAACCTGGTTCTCTTCTAATCTTCGAACAGAAAAGAGTAGCTGTAAAAAATTAGAACGGCTATGGTGTACATCACATCTCCCACAGGATAAGGGAAGATATAAACTAGCAATGGTGCAATACCATAAAAACATTAAACACGCTTGCAGAACCCATATAGTGCAAGAACTTGAACAGGCAGGGAATGCACCCAAAACCCTTTACCTGATTTTAAAAACTTTTACTAACCCCAAGGCATGTGACAATGTAGAAACTCAATCCCAAGCTATATGTGATAAATTAGCCACACATTTTACTCAATTTATAACAAAATTACAGCAGCTGGAAGCCCGCAGGTCGAACCTACGACCGACCAACATGCAATTATAGACAACACACAGAGGCTAGACACATTTGTGGCACTTAAACCCGAAGAAGTGGAGACTTTACTTAAAACAATAAAATCGGGCTCTTCGATGGACATCCTCCCAGCTAAGAGCACCTCACTGCTAGCCAAACAAGTTGCTGCTCCTATTTGCTCTATTCTAAATTGGTATTTAGAAAAGAGCACCCTCCCTACCGCATGGAAGGCGGCACAGATAATTCCCATCCGGAAAAACCCCAAAGCCCCCATGAATGATTTATCCCAACTACCGTCCCATTTCGTTATTACCTCTCCTAAGCAAGGCACTAGAAAAGCACGTCAATATGCTTTTGTCTGATTTTGCCGAAGTTTCTAACTGCCTTGATGTATCTCAGTCGGGCTTTCGACCCAGACGCAGTATGGAGACTCCATTGATTGAAGTTACTGATAATATCAGAATATCCCTAGACAACGGCAAGCGGTACTGCTGGTGTTACTTGACTTATCAACAGCCTTCGATACCATCTCTTATCAGACTTTGCTCAGGAGGCTTGGGGAAATTGGCATCCATGGGAGTGCTTTGAAATGAATGACAAGCTTTCTGTCTGATAGAACTCAAAAACTAAATCTGGGCCTGTTCCGTTCCAAAACCACTCAATTGACTAAGGGAGTGCCGCAGGGCTCATGTTTGAGTCCTACTTTATTCAACATTTATGTTGCCCTCTTAGCAAGACTGTTAAAGAACTTAGGCTTTGTCCCTATGTCCTATGCTGATGGCACCCAGTTTCTATTCACGTTTCATAGGAACAATCCCAATGCCCAGATAATCTTCTCAGAGGGCATGCGCTCCATTGAAAGATGGATGCAAAATAATTTTCTCCAGCTCAATGCAGGAAAAATGGAGATAATACAGTTTGGCGAAGCAATGTTGAGGTGGTCTCCGGGGTGGTGGCCCGAGGAAATGGGCACCCCACCCACGCCTAAATTAGTAGTAAAAAACTTGGGGGTCTGCTTGGACCAAAAGTTAACTTTGAAAGATCACGCAACATCTATGGTAGGGTCATGTTTTTATGTGTTGGGACTGCTAAGGAAGCTATTTCCCTTTCTGCCTCTACACACGCAAATAACTCTTATCCAGGCGTTAGTGTTAAGCTGACTAGATTACTGTAACTCTCTGATGATTTCAGCAAATGAAGCCTCTTTGAATAGGCTACAAGTGGATTAGAACATTGCTGCCCATTTGGTAGCCAACAGCCCCCCACAAACTTCTTCTTTGCCCCTTTTACAACAGTTACGCTGGCTGCCAATACGAATGCGAATTCAGTTAAAGATTTGCTGCATTGTGCACAAATCCTTGAATGGTAAATGCCCCAGCTACTTAATGAAGAAATTGACCAACTACCTGCCGACTTGATCCCTTCCTTCAGGATCCAAATTTCTCCTTGTCACTCCTCCTTACAGGAAAGAGCGCATAGGAGGAAAAGCTTTATCTTATGTAGCCCAAAGCCTCTGGAATGCATTACCAGTGCACCTTCGACTCTGTCCAGATTATCTACAGTTTAGAAAACACCATAAAACCCTACTGTTCTAACTCTATCTAGGGGGTGGTTCTGGTGCTCTATAAGAAATCAAATCGAATCAAACGGTGCCATTGTCTGCTGACTTTGTTGTTGGTGAAAAGGCCTAGGTGAGCTTTATGACTGCTGCCTGTTGTTGCCGCTGTGCTGGCAGTTAATGTTTCTGGGACAGGGTAGTCATGCACAGCTACAGGATGTCTGTGTTGGTACTGTTGCTCATTGTAATGTGTGCAGATTTGAGTACCTTGATCACAAGTGTTGTATAATGACTGTGATGCCATCACTTGAGAAGTGAATAGTGTTCTCTTGTGCTTTCCTAGGTCCCTTCAGCCTCTCAAGGCCTCAAAACAATCAGTGCTCCTGGTACATTGTAAACAGAGTCAACATTTTACATCCTGTGATAAACATGGAGCTGATACGAAAACATAGGTGTGTAAAGAGTGTTTATTTAGAAAGGGTATGTGTGACAGGGAAGTGAATATTTACTAAAAGGTGAAAAGTGAATCAATGAGTTCTCAGTGATGGTAGATGAGACAATCGAGTAGACACCACATTGATGTGGTGACCCAGTCCAACAGACGCATACCATTTACCTGGCAGTGTGGGTAAGGACGGTAAACAAAGTCAATGGCAAGGTGAAGAGGGGTGCCATCATGGCGGGCTCTTTGACTGGCGTTTGGTTGGTGCTTTGCCACAGGATCCTCCTTAGATTTCTTTGGACGGCCCCTTGAACGTTTGGCAGGGGGGGCCTCTGATGCGGGCTTAACGTGGTCTGAGGACTCACCCCTATCTGTGGCCGCAGGGAAGGTGGGGGAACTGTCATCCCGCACGCCACTGGATGGAGGTGGATCTGTTGTTTGGGCCGTAGGCCTGTCTCTAAGAACCCCCACAAGCTGGCCCAAGAGGTCCACGATTTGGCCCATGCGGGTGTCTATGGACCTCAGCAGCAGGCGGAGCTTGCGGGAATATTCAAGAGCCTAGCCCGTGTGTCCCAGGGCTCGTTCATGGGCCCGGTGGACTCTGGCGATGTTGGCCAGGGCTTCGGTCCCAGTGTCCTGTTGGGTTTGATGCCCAGTTGCCCTCCCACCTCCCTGCTGTCCTGGACCTGTGCTGTCACCACTCTATGCACCCACGTACTCTCCCTGCCCTTCTCAGATTGTGGGGTGGGGTGGTCATCCTCCGAGGCAGGGAGAATGTTGCAGGCAGCACTGGTGGTGGTGGAGGCCGCACAGGTCGTTACAGCAGGGGTCAGCGTAGTTGTTGCTGAGGTGGTGGCTGGGGGGACAGTGGGGTCCTGGGACCTGTTGCGCCCTGGCATGCCTGATGGGCCGGCTTCTGGCTCCACATCCAAGAAATCTAGGGAGTCTGCATCTGAGAGTCCATGTTCTGGGGGTGGAGACTGGCTCTGAAGGTTGGTGTGATCATCTTCTTGGTCACCTGTGGAACAGAGGGGAAATGGTCATTGAAGTGCACCCCTCAAACTTGTTGTTAGATGGTTCTTATTTACAAGTTATACACCACACAGTTTACATTGATATCTCATTGTATGTCTGCACAGTACTGTGCATCATGACATGATGTGGAGGTACATACATTACTTGTCAATGGTGTGACATGTCAATAGTTACCATGCGCCATGTGCAGATTTTGTGATTACAAGGACATGTTGTCATCTAACGACTATTAGCACAATGACTTTATGTGAAGCATCTTTGTTGATTACTCTGCATGGAAGATGTTACATCTGAGCATGAACTAGAGATTGTAATCTCATGTATACCTTTGTCATGTCATGTGCTGTGCTTTCTTTGTACTACAGACCATGCTTTTTTTGTTTTCATTTGGGCCTTGATGCTCTGCCCCCATGGAACTTACAGATAGCATTCAGTGCTGTGCATGATTGTGCACTGAATTTCTTCAACATGTGATTTCGTGAGTCACACTTTGGTTTCTGTGACAGTTACATACGCTTAGCTGTCTGCACACTGTGAGTGGCAATTGGATCTGTGCCAAATTTGGTGGGATGTGACAGCTGGTGTGGTCATATGGCCCCATGCTTTTTTAGAGAAATGGCATGGTGCATGCAGTGTCTACTTACCTGTTCTGTGGCACATTTGGGGGGAATTTATGACACATTTTTCTGCTCCAACGGCTGAGCTGTGGGACGGGGGGGCATGTTGGGAGTTGTAGTGCTGGCTTTCCACCCACAAACACCCCTCCCTATGAAGATGGCTACCTACCTGTAGCTTTGATGAATGAGATTCAATGTCTGCCACATGGTTGTGGGTGGGGGGAGTACTACATCTTGCTCAGCTTTGGGACAAGTGGGCCTGGTGGGAGTTGTGCTGTTGGCCTCCAACCCACACACACCCCTCCCTGTGAAGATGGCTACCTACCTGTTAGTTTGATGAGGGCAATGTAATATCTGCAACATGCTTCTGGGTAGGGGGTACTTCATCTTGCTCAGCTTTGGGACAAGGGGGCCTGTTGGGACTTGTAGTGCAGGCTTCCTCACCACAAACACCCCTCCCTGTTAGGATGGCTATCTACCTGTTACTTTGAAGCGAGCAATGCAATGGCAGACAGAAGGTTCTGGGTGGGGTGAGGTGAGGTGAGTGCTCCATCATGGTGTGCTTTGTGACAAGGGTGCCTGGTGGGAGCTGTGGTGCTGGCCTCCCGCACACACATACACACACACCACTCCCTGTGAAGATGGCTACCTACCTGTAAGTTTGATGAGTGAGATTCAATGGCTGCCACATGGTTGTGGGTGTGTAGAGTGCTCCATCTTGTTCAGCTTTGGGACAAGGGGGCCTGGTGGGAGTTGTAGTGCAGGCTTCCTCACCACATACCACCCTCCCTGTTAAGATGGCTACTTACTATTAGTTTGATGGGTAATGCAAGGGCTGACACAAGGTTGTAGGCGGTGGGACTGTTCCTTCCTGCTCAGGGGTGGGGCAAGGCTGCCTGGTGGGAGTAGTAGTGCAGTATGCCCACCCACAAACACCCCTCCCTGTGAAAATGGCTACCTACCTGTATAGTTGGCAGATGGAGGGAATAGGTTACACATGGCTTTTGGGTGGGGGGAGTGTTCCATCCTGCTCAGGGGTGGAACCAGAGAGCATAAGATGGCTACCTACCTGTTAGGTGAAGGTGAGCAATGCAATGGCTGCCACATGGTTCTGGGTGGGTGAGAGCTCTATCCTGCTCAGCTGTGGGACTAGGGGTCTGGGGGAGTTGTAGTGATGGCTTCCTACCCACAAACACCCCTCCCTGTTAATATAGCTACTTACCTGTAAGTTTGGTTGGTGGGATACAATGGCTGCCACATGCTTCTGGGTGGGGTGGAGTGCTCCATCTTGCTGAGCTCTGGGACAAGGGTGCCTAGTGGGAGTTTTAGTGCTGGCTGCCTGCCCCATGGTAATGTTGCTAGCTACCTTTGGGGTGAATCAGAGGGAGTGAATGATGGATCTGTGAGACATGTATTGGGGAGAGTGCAGTGCAGATGAATGGAATTGGGCCTAGGAGGTGTAGTTTTGTAGTTGTGCAAGACAGGACATAGCAATGTGATGGTGGACATTTGTTTGTACTTACCAGCCTCCACTCCCCCGACTACTCCTGTGAGATTCTCTGGATGCAGTATGGCAAGCACCTTCTCTTCCCATGCAGTGAATGTTCTTGGTGGAATGGGAGGGCCACCGCCAGTCATCTGAGCCAGCTGACGGTTCTTGTACTTCTTTGTTTTCACCTGCCTCTTCAGGTCATGCCACCGCTTCATGATCTCCTTCTTGGTGCGCGAGGTGGTCCCTACTATATTGACCTTGTTGACTATCCTTCCCTACATTTGTGCTCTGGTGGCTAATGGTGTCTGATGGACCAGGTTACCAAACAATCGTGGTTCTACTCATCTGCCATGACTGACAACTCATTGTCAGTGAATTTGGGCATTTTCTTTTGTGCCATGGTGTGTGATGTGCAAATGGTTTGAGGTGCATGTGTGAGGGTGGTGGGGGTGATGTAGGTGGTGTGTGTGTGTGTGTGTTGTTGTGATGGTGAGATATGTGGTGGTTTGCCTCTCCAATGTGCTCTAGGGTTAAGGGCTGGAGTAGTGCAAAGGATTCTGGTCATATAAGGGGCAGGTTTTATACTCACCTATGTGGGTTTGTCAAAATGGTGTACTGCTGTTAGGTGTGTTGTGTCGGTTGTTCTGGGATCTGTATTTTATTAGTTGTCATGGGGGTGTGTCCATGGGGTGTGTTAGGTATTTTTAGGGGCTGAGCTAGTTTGATGCGTACACTTGGTGGCCTCGTTGTGTGTTTTTTTGTCGACCGCCATAATAGTTCCGGTGTGGCCGCGACGGTGGGTATGCAACAGCCCTTCTGCGCTCTCTTCCTATCATCAATGTTACCGATCGTGGCTGTCGGAAACAGCGGCTCATTCCACTGTCACCTCAATGGTATCCTATTTGTGAGTGCAGTCACTCCGCTCGCTTTGCGGAGGGTTTGTTTTTTTTTTCCTGCCGCGAATCCGACTGCCGCGGATGGTTTTCACCTGCTCCACCCACTACCGGCGGTCTATTGTGGCATCGTTCCACCGCGGTCTGATTTTTCTGGCGGTTGATCCCAATCTGACCACTGGTTTTCCCGCAGTACCTGCGGACTGTTTATTTCCGCTACCATGGTGGTTGGCATGGTTTTCCGTCTGCCATCCTAATAGACCCCTTAGTGCTGATGCAAGCTGTGTAAGAGAGTACAATCGGTCAAGAGGTCTATATGCAACCCATTTAGGTCAGAATCCTATTTATGAGAAATGGGTAAACGGAAGCTTACAAAATAGATGACTGATAATCCAGAAAACAAAGGAAAGAAGCACAAGCTAAAATGTATTAAGATGAAAAAACTAGAAAATGGGTGAGATATTGAAGTATACCTGTTGGAAAACAGTTCAGGTGTCAACTGCTATACAAATGTTGTTCTCAATGTACTGTTTAATTTACCACATCTTATAAATCAAATTGAAGAAAAACGTATAAGAGATTGTGTTCTACACTGTATTGTTTACTCAGTGACAGATTTGAAGTTGTATTACATTTTTCTGTACGCGTTTGAGAGCTTTTGGATATGTAGTGAATCACTAATATTTACTCTCAACAGTGAACAAGAAATGCAAGAATTTATAATGTTCATGCTTGGAGTAATAGAAGAAGAAAAAATACATATCGACTACTTATTTGGACTGACTTACAAATGGAATCTTGACTGTGAAGATTGCTCATTTACATTAACCCTGGGCGTAGTGTGCGTAGCAGGGCTATGCGGAGGTCCACAGAGTTGCAAACAAACTCCATGGAGCTCCGCTATGCCGCCCGCCTCCACCCCCCTATTAAGAAGTAAGTTAACAGTAATTAAAAATAAACTTAAAACCACTTACATCTTTCTCACAAGAAATGAGCACATTCAGCGGGCGGAGCGGAGGTCTCCACCCGAGGTTCATTTACATCCACCACTTGAATATATTCCGAGTGATTTCTTTATTTTACACTTTCATATTGCAAAACTGTGCCTTTTGATAGATTTATTAAAGATACAAACCAAGATATGTCCTGCCTAAGTTTTAGATCAGATTACATCTGCAAAGATCTGGTAAATACCTTATATTAATGTTACAACAATGTAGAATAGATGGATGTAAACAGGAAGCCGAAAATACAAACTTCAAAGCCGGACCGATATGAATTTGTGGAAGAACTTACAGTAATATAGGTACTATCTTTCAAAAAGGAGTTAATGTAACATCTGAACACTTCGCTGTCTATTTAAAGAGTGAATGTGGATGGACAGAATGCAATAACAGCAACCTTATATTTAAACCAAAACTGCCTTTCAAACTATGGAATTCTTACTTCTTGTTTTGTCAACCAAAGTAATTTTCAGGAAGACGAATATGCAGTGTTTCTTGTACGTGGATCATCAATATTTTAGACATCATTCGGCCTATTAGGGGTGATGTCTTGAAAACGTTTTCTAAAGTTCAACAGTCCTTCTGTCTTCTAGAAAAGAGTCCATATAGCATATGGATACTACACTCTGTAATAAAAGGCTGCAACAGAATGGGCACAATGGAATCACAGCAATGATCAATTGATACCAAAACTACCTTTAAACTACAAAATTGTCATCTCTTATCTTTTCATCCAAACTTATATGTACTAATTCTGGATGGAAAATGAATGTATTGTATATCATCTACATGGCTCATCATCGTCTAGACCATGGGTTCTCACAAACTTTCTCTTGGGGGCCAAATTTACAGTGTGGTTTGTGGTCGAGGGCTGCACCGGTGGGGGCAGGATTAGAGGGAGAGGGGCGGGGCTAAAGCAAAAAAAAATTGTGACCATGAGGTTGAACACAGGTCCCTGCAGCAGACACCTTCGTCCACTGAGCCACCAGACCCGGCATACACACATCTCTCTCTCTCTCCCTCTCCCTCTCTCTCCCTCCATCGCCCTCCCTCTGTCACCATCCCTCCATCGTCCTCCCTCCCTGTTGCCCTTCCTCCCTGTTGCCCTCCCTCCATGTCGCCCTCCTCCCTCTGTCGCCCTCCTCCGTCTCCCTCTCTGTCTCCCTCTCTGTCTCCCTCTCTCTCTCTCCCTCTCTGTCTCTCCCTCTCTGTCTCTCCCTCTCTGTCTCTCCCTCTCTATCTCTCCCTCTCTGTCTCTCCCTCTCTGTCTCCCTCCTGCTGTCTCCCTCCCGCTGTCTCCCTCCCTCTGTCTCCCTCCCTCTGTCTCTCTCCCTCTGTCTCCCTACCTCTGTCTCCCTGCATCTCCCTGCCTCCATCTCCTTCCCTCCCTCTCCCTCTGTCTCCCTCTGTCTCTCTCCCTCTGTCTCTCTCCGTCTCTCTCCCTCTCTCCCTCTGTCTCCCTCTCCCTCCCTCCGTCTCCCTCCCTCCATCTCCCTCCCTCCGTCTCCAACCCTCTCCCTCTGTCTCCCTCCCTCTCCCTCTGTCTCTCTCCCTCTGTCTCTCTCCCACTGTCTCCCTCTCCCTCCATCCGTCTCCCCCCCTCTGTCTCCCTCCATCTCCCTCCCTCCATCTCCATCTCCTTCCCTCCATCTCCCTCTGTCTCTCTCCCTCTGTCTCTCTCCCTCCCTCTGTCTCCCTCCCTCTGTCTCTCTCCCTCATTCTTCCTCCCTCGCCCTCTGTCCCTCTCCCTCTGTCTCTCTCTCTCTGTCTCCCTCTCTGTCTCTCCCTCTCTGTCTCTCCCTCTCTGTCTCTCCCTCTCTATCTCTCCCTCTCTGTCTCTCCCTCTCTGTCTCCCTCCCGCTGTCTCCCTCCCGCTGTCTCCCTCCCTCTGTCTCCCTCCCTCTGTCTCCCTCCCTCTGTCTCTCTCCCTCTGTCTCCCTCCCTCTGTCTCCCTCCATCTCCCTGCCTCCATCTCCCTCCCTCCCTCTCCCTCTGTCTCCCTCTGTCTCTCTCCCTCTGTCTCTCTCCGTCTCTGTCCCTCTCCCTCTCTCCCTCTGTCTCCCTCTCCCTCCCTCCGTCTCCCTCCCTCCATCTCCCTCCCTCCGTCTCCAACCCTCTCCCTCTGTCTCCCTCCCTCTCCCTCTGTCTCTCTCCCTCTGTCTCTCTCTCACTGTCTCCCTCTCCCTCCCTCCGTCTCCCTCCCTCTGTCTCCCTCCATCTCCCTCCCTCCATCTCCCTCCCTCCATCTCCCTCTGTCTCTCTCCCTCTGTCTCTCTCCCTCCCTCTGTCTCCCTCCCTCTGTCTCTCTCCCTCATTCTTCCTCCCTCTCCCTCTGTCTCTCTCCCTCTGTCTCCGTCTCCCTCCCTCCATCTCCCTCCCTCCGTCTCCAACCCTCTCCCTCTGTCTCCCTCCCTCTCCCTCTGTCTCTCTCCCTCTGTCTCTCTCCCACTGTCTCCCTCTCCCTCCCTCCGTCTCCCTCCCTCTGTCTCCCTCCATCTCCCTCCCTCCATCTCCCTCCCTCCATCTCCCTCTGTCTCTCTCCCTCTGTCTCTCTCCCTCCCTCTGTCTCCCTCCCTCTGTCTCTCTCCCTCATTCTTCCTCCCTCTCCCTCTGTCTCGCTCCCTCTGTCTCCCTCTCCCTCCCTCTGTACGTCTCCCTGCCTCCGTCTCCCTCCCTCTGTCTCCCTCCCTCTGTCTCCCTCCATCTGTCTCTCGCCCTCTGTCTCTCTCCCTCTGTCTCTCTCCCTCTATCTCTCTCCCTCTGTCTCTCTCCCTCTGTCTCCCTCTCCCCCCTCTCCCACAGTACGTCTCCCTGCCTCCGTCTCCCTCCCTCCGTCTCCCTCCCTCCGTCTCCCTCCCTGTCTTCCTCTGTCTCCCTCCCTCCATCTCCCTCCGTCTGTCTCCCTCCGTCTCCCTCCCTCCCTCCCTGTCTCCCTCCCTCTCCCTACGTCTCCCTCCCTCTCCCTCTCCCTCTGTCTCCGTTTGTCTCCCTCCATTTACTGTAGTAAGTGTAGACAACTGTTTAATGAATTGTAGTGAGTGCAATTCATAGTTTCACTTATTTACAGTGATGTATTGTGCAGGTATGTGTTTTTCAACAATGCAAATGATTGTTTTCTCCTCACTGTTCAAAGGTGAAGCTTATAATAGTACATCGTTTATGGTGTAAAAGTATAAAAGCTGAGAAAAATAAAAAGGGAAAATGAAATGGGTAAACAGTCAGAATATCGAGTTTTTAATGTCGATCTGCACTAATATTGAGTGCAAAATATCGTGATACAAAAATATCGACTGTCAGAATATCGGGGTCAAGAATATTAAGTCTAAGGTAAGTAATATCGTTTTTAACAATATCGAAGTCATTTCTATTGTTTAGAAAATATCGAAGTCATTTATATTGTTTGCAAAAATACAGTTTTTTTAGTGAGTGTTATGTATTTTTGTATTTATTTTAAATGTATCTGTTCTTTTTTTTGTCTAAGTATTGCAATTGTTTTTTAATGTGTGTTACATTTTTAGAGGTTATTAATAATATTTTAAGTAAATTTTGCGTTTTAGTTCTGTAGCAGGTTGTGGGTTTATAGGGGAATAGGGTAGGAAGTAAATTAATTATAATAAATGTATTAATCATTTTTAGAAGTTATTAACTTTATTTTAATTACATTTTGTATTTTAGTTCCGTAGCGGGTTGTGAGTTTATAGGGGAATAGGGTGGGAAGTAATTTAATTATAATTAATTAATCAATATTTGTTAGTAATGCATATTCATGTATGTAATATTTTATGTTCTTAATTGTGGTAATTAATGTATTATTAAATATTTATTAATTGGTTGCTAATTATTATTAATTAATTCGTAAATATGTTAATTTTGTAATTTTGTTAGGAGCGGGTTGTGGGTTGATAGGGAAGTAAGGTGGCAAGTAATTTAATTATAATTAATTAAATCTATTTTTATTAATTAATATATATGTATTTAATATTTCATATTGTTAATTGTGGTCACTAATTATTTATTAATTATTTATTAATTGGTTGTTAATTATTATTAATTAATTGGTAATTATGTTAATTGCGTCCGTTTTTAGGACCGGCTCATGAGATGATAGGGGAGTCGGGTGGGAAGAAATTTAATTATAATTAATTAATGAATATTTTTCATTAATTAATATGTATGTATTTAATATGTTATATTGTTAATTCTGGTGATTAATTTATTAATAATTATTTATTAATTAGTTGTCATTATCAATTAATTGATAATTATGTTAATTGTGTCTTTTTTTAGGAGTGGATTGTGGGTTGATAGGGGAGTAGGGTGGGAAGTAATTCAATTTTAATAAATGTTTTAATATTTTTAATTTAATAATTATTTCATGCTAAATGATAGCGTTAATTAATTTATTAATATTTTTTTGGGATTTTGCTTGTTAATTTTTAATAATTAATTAATTGTTAAATAATTATGTTAATTGTGTCATGTTTTACAACATTGGTGGTGTTATTTCTAGGGGAATATGGTGGGAGGTATATATAATTATTTAATTATTTCTTAATTAATGCTAATTAATTATGCTAATTGTGGAGTCATTTTTATGTGTGAGTTGTGGGGTTTATAGTTGTAAATATTGGGAGGAATTGTTTTTAAAACTAATTATTGATTTGTTGTTAATTGTTATTAATTTAGTAATGTACAATTAGTTATGGAATTTGTGTTTATTGGGGTAGAGGGTGGAAAGTAATTTAGTTTAAATAAATTAATCATAAGTTGATCATTAAAATTAATTTATTAGTTGATAAATATTTTTTGTAATTGTTTTGTTTTTATTTTAATTTAGGTATAATAGTTGTAATCTTTGGTTTAATCCACTCCCGCTATCCAACACGTTTCCTACTGTTGAACTCATTGGAGTGGGAATAGCAATTTTTATCCCTCTCCGCTATCCAACACTTTCCCTACAGTTGCACTTGCTGGAGTGGGAATAGTACATTATTTTCCTTTGCTATCCAACACTTTCCCCACTGTTGCACTCACTGGAGTGGGAATAGTTATTTTTACCCCTACGCTAGCCAACACTTTCTATAACTTTGCATTAGTTAGAATGAGAATAGTTATTTTTACCCCTCCACTATCCAACACTTTCCCTACTGTTGCACTCCCTGAAGTGGGAATAGTAATGTGTATGCCTCTGCTATCCAACACTTTCCCTACTTTTGCACTTACTGTAGTGGGAATAGTAATTTTTTCCCCTTCGCTATCCAACACTTTCCCTACTGCTGTTCTCATTGGAGTGGGAATAGTAAATTATTCCCCTCCGCTATCCAACACTTTCCCTACTGTTGCAGTCATTGGAGTGGGAATAGTAAATTATTCCCCTCCGTTATTCAACACTTACCCTACTGTTGCACTCGCTGGACTGGGAATAGTCATTTTTTCCCCTACTCTAGCCAACACTTTCCCTACTGTTGCACTCCCCGGAGTGGAAATAGTAATTGTATCCCCTATGCTATCCAACACTTTCCATACTGTTGCACACATTGGAGTGGAAATAGTAAAATATTTCCCTCCGTTTATCCAACACTTTCCCTACTGTTGCATTAATTGGAGTTGGAACAGTAAATTATTCCCCTCAGCTATCCAATTCTTTCCCTACTGTTGCATAAAGAATATTTTAAATTATAATATATATATATATATATATATATATATATATATATATATATTCACTGAAAAAAACATAGGTTTCAGGGACGTTATAGTTAGTTGGACATTTAACTCATATAAAACCAGAGAAATGTGCCAGTTATAGTTAGTTGCGCTAATTATAACTCGCGCGCCCGCAATGCACTTGCTGATGACGTCACATATTACATCACTCATGACATGGTCAGTGACATCACTGATGACATCACTGATGACATCTCAAATGACATCACTGATGACATCATCCAGTGAATGTATGTTTCTCTAAACTTTAAATATTTTTCATATGTATCTATGCCTAGGTGTATTGAAGAATGAGTGGATTTACAAGTGCCTGAAGGGATTATTTAGTAGGCACATGACTGACTGTATAAGTGAGTGATTGAACGTGTCTTACTGAATGCATGGGTTAGTAACTAAACTGTGTGAAAGTAAATATTAGTCTCTCAGTTGGTGTGTAAGCGGCTGCATGCGTTGGTAAGTATCTACATAGGTGTCTATATGGGTTATTGATTTCTTGTCTGAGTATCTGTATGAGTGCCTGAGTGTCTGAGTGGGTCGGCGGAGGGGGGTTTGACTCTGTGCACAGATGTCTGAGTGGGTAATTCACTAGTTGTATGGATTCAAAAGTGCATATGGGAAGGGCTGTATGGGTGACTTAGTGTGTGTATGGGTGTGTGGTGAGTGAATGAATGTCTCAGTGGTACATGTGTGAGTAACTACATATGTTTTAAGGCAGTATATGTGAGTGTTGGAGTATATAAATTACTATATGTCAGAGTAAGTTATTTGAAGAGTGGGTGTATAAATGAGTGTCTGCTTGTATCACTGATTGTATAAGACAATAAGTATGTCTTAGTATCTGCATAAATAAGTGATGTGGTTTGTGTATAAATAACTCAGTTGGTGTATATAACTGTATACATCAGTAAAGTAGTATGTAATTAATTCTTTGCATGACTAACTAGGTATGTGACTAACTCTGTGGATGAGTGGTAGAGTGTGACTATGTATAGGTGTATCAGTACATTTTGGTGCCGATTCCGATCCATTAAAAATATTCCCCGTACGAATCATATCCGGATTTTTTTACGTACGAATCGTACAAGTCCCGTACAAACTTGCAAGTATGATTCGTATGTTAAAAAATCCATACGAATCGCATTGGGAAAATTCCCCGACACGTCCTCGGGTCGGAAAACGTGTCCGACACGTCCCCGGACAGTTTTACGTACGAATCGGTAAACTGAAGTCCGAGCGCGCAAGTACGATCCGTCCCGTCCGTCCGAAAGCACAACCGTATGGAAAAAACACCGTACGGAGCGAACTCCCATAGCAACCATGGAGACGTCCAAACATGTGCCCGCATATGCGCCGAACACCCCCCCAGCCCACCCCCCCAAGTACGCGCCATACCCCCAGCCCCCCTAAGTATGCGCCGTACCCCCACCCCACCCCCATAGGTACGGTGCAGACCCCCACCCCTGTAGGTACGGAGCATACCCACGCCCCCGTAGGTACGGAGCGTACCCCCACCCCCGTAGGTACAGAGCATACCCCCACCCCCATAGGTACGGAGTGTACCCCCACCCCCGTAGGTACGGAGCATACCCCCAGCGCGTAGGTACGGCGCGTACCCCCACCCCCATAGGGGGTGGGGGTACGCGCTGGGGGTACGCTCTGTACCTACGGGGGTGGGGGTACGCTCTGTACCTACAGGGGTGGGGGCATGCTCCGTACCTACGGGGTTGGGGTTACGCTCCATACCTACGTGCTGGGGGTACGCTTTGTACCTACGGGGGTGGGGGTACGCTCCGTACCTACAGGAGTGGGGGTACGCTCCGTACCTACACGCTGGGGGTACGCTCTGTACCTACGCGCTGGGGGTACTCTCCGTACCTATGGGGGTGGGGGTATGCTCTGTACCTACGGGGGTGGTGGTACACTCCGTACCTACGGGGGTGGGGGTACTCTCCATACCTTAGCACTGGGGGTACGCTCTATACCTACGGGGGTGGGGGTATGTTCCGTACCTACAGGGGTGGGGGTACGCTCCGTACCTACGGGGTGGGGGTATGCTCCGTACCTACACGCTGGGGGTACGCTCTGTACCTACTGGGGTGGGGGTACGCTCCGTACCTACAGGGGTGGGGGCACGCTCCGTACCTACGCGCTGGGGGTATGCTCCGTACCTACGGGGATGGGGGTATGCTCCGTACCTACAGGGGGCTGGGGGTACGGCACATACATACAGTGGCTGGGGGTACGGTGTGTACATACGGGGGGCTGGGGGTACGGCGCATACAGGTGCTCCTTCTGCGCGTCGTCCTGATTTCCCGGCAGTTTTTGGCTGCCGTAAAATATAATCCGTGCGGAGTGACGTGGGCACGGATCGTACTTGCTGGTTCGTGAAACGCTGCCTGACTCTGTCCAGGCGTCACGTCCGGGGTGTCCCGGATCGGAATTGTGGGTATGTGTTTTGTCGGTCGGTGGTTTTTGCGATTCGTACGGAAATGGTGTTTCCGTACGAATCGTACTTGCATGTTTGTAAGGTCTTTTCCCCGGGTACGAGTCGGACGGAGAAAACGCTCCGTCCGACGATTCGTACCCGGTTTTTCCAGGATCGGAATCGGCCCCATTATAGTACTGTATTGATGAGTAACTGTATGTGCAAGACACTAGAGGGGTCGATTCCGAGCCTGTATTTTTTTTTTCCGTATGACTCGTATCCGTCATTTTTTCCGTACGAATCGTAGAAGTCCTGTCCGACCAGTGAAGTATGATTCGTACGGGAAAAATACATACGGATCGGCCCGATCCGTACGAATCGGATCGGAAAAAGTTGTACGAGACGGACCCGGACACTTTTCCGTACGAATCATAAAAATGCAGTCCGACCGTACTAGTACGATCCGGACCGGCTTTCTGATGTACGATTCATACGGAAAACGTCCCGTACACGGGGAATGCCTTTACCCGCTACGAAGCGAACTTTGTACGACACGTATGCGAGTCGCACAGGGGTACAAGTCGTACAGGCCCCCCATGCATATGTACGTGTATGTACGGTGCGTACCCCCACTGCGCATGTACGGTGCGTACCCCCAACATCGCGTATGTACTGTGCGTACCCCCAACATTGCATATGTACGGTGCGTACCCCCTGTGCACATGTACGGTGCGTACCCCCACCATCGCGTATGTACGGTGCGTACCCCTGTGCGCATGTACGGTGTGTATCCCCAACATCGTGTATGTACGGTGCATACCCCCAGTGTGCATGTACTGTGCGTACCCCGAACATCGCGTATGTACAGTGTGTACCCCCAGTGCACATGTACGGTGCGTACCCCCAACATCGCGTATGTATGGTGCGTACCCCCAGTGCGCATGTACTGTGCATACCCCCAACATCGCGTATGTACGGTGTTTACCCCCAGTGCGCATGTACGGTGCGTACCCCCAACATCGCGTATGTACGGTGCGTACCCCCATGCGCATGTACGGTGTGTACCCCCAACATTGTGTATGTGCGGTGCGTACCCCCAGTGCACATGTACTGTGTGCGTACCCCCAACATCGCGTATGTACGGTGTGTACCCCTAGTGTGCATGTACTGTGCGTACCACCAACATGGCGTATGTACGGTGCGTACCCCCTGTGCACATGTACGGTGCGTACCCCCACCATCGCATATGTACGGTGTGTACCCCTGTGCGCATGTACGGTGTGTGCCCCCAACATCGTGTATGTACGGTGCATACCCCCAGTGTGCATGTACTGTGCGTACCCCCAACATGGCGTATTTACAGTGTGTACCCCCAGTGCACATGTACGGTGCGTACCCCCAACATCGTGTATGTATGGTGCGTACCCCCAGTGCGCATGTACTGTGCATACCCCCAACATCGCGTATGTACGGTGTTTACCCCCAGTGCGCATGTACGGTGCGTACCCCCAACATCGCGTATGTACAGTGCGTACCCCCGTGCGCATGTACGGTGCGTACCCCCAACATCGTGTATGTGCGGTGCGTACCCCCAGTGCACATGTACTGTGTGCTACCCCCAACATCGCGTATGTACGGTGTGTACCCCCAGTGTGCATGTACTGTGCGTACCACCAACATGGCGTATGTACGGTGCGTACCCCCAGTGCGCATGTACGGTTCATATCCCCCAACATCACGTATGTATGGTGCGTACCCCCAGTGCGCATATTCTGTGCGTACCCCCAACATCGCGTATGTACGCACTGTACATGCGCGATGTTGGGGGTACGCACCGTACATATGCAATGTTGGGGTTACGCACCGTACATACGCGATACTGGGGGTACACACAGTACATGCGCACTGGGGGTACGCACCGCACATACTCAACGCACGGGGGTGTATGCCTGTATGACTCATACCCCTGGGGACTCAGCTTTTATGGCTGTTTTTGGCTCCCGTAAGAAAAGAGCTGTACGGAGTGCCGTAGGGACGATCATACTTGCTGGGCCGGAAACCGCTGTTTAAATACGTACGGACGTCACAAACAGGCTGTTCCGGATCCGATTCGTAGGTTTTTTTTACCCGTACGGTCTTTTGTATGAAACGTACGGAAATAGGCTTTCTGTACGAATCGTACTTCCTAGGTTGTACGGAAAGTTTACCGGGTACGAGTCGTACGGAGAAAACTCTCCGTACAACGATTCGTCCAGTCTTTTTCCAGGATTGGAATCGGCCCCAAGATGTGTGTATCGATCTAGGAAATAGTCGGTGCTATGTAGTATCTGGCATTCTTGTGTGTATAGTTTCAAAAATAGTAGTCTGTATTTTAGAGTGCGTGTATCATAGTTTATATTAGGGCATCAGTATGTGCATCAGATTATCATGTGGATGATGTCATCAGTGATGTCATCAGTGATGTCATTTAAGATGTCATCAGTGATGTCATCAGTGATGTCACTGACCATGTCATGAGTGATGTAATATGTGACGTCATCAGCAGTGCATTGCGGGCACGCGAGTTATAGTTAGCTCAACTAACCATAACTGTCAAATGTCCAACTAACTATAACGTCCCTGAAACTTATGGTTTTTTCAGTGAATTGCTAAGGTTTTTTAAATGCTAATTCCTAACTATAACGTCTGTAAAATCTATGTTTTTTTCAGTGAATTTCAAAGGTTATTTAAATGTTAATTTCATATTTTAATATTAATAAAACCTATATTTTTTCTAATTGTTTTTTAATATTTTGCAACTCTGTTATACTTTTTTTAACTTTAAAAATTATGTAATGTTTTATATCTTTCCCCAAAAATATGCATATCAAACTTTTTTTGGGGGGAGAAAACTACCGGTACTCTACCAACCTCGATCAGCACGCGAATCCTATCCACCACATTTAAATGATGCGCATTTCGTATCTGACAGGTTTGTGACACCACGTCCAGTGTAACAACATGTACATATGAGGTCACACCAGCTGCTACTTTAGTATGCGACGGGTACGCACTACCAAGCCGTGCGTTACATCATGTACGACTGGGGTCATGCCCGCTGCGCGTTGCGAATGCGACGAGTGCACGCTGCCACACCCTGTATTACATCATAAACGTACGGTGTTGCGCCGCGTACGCCATTCCCTCATTTTTTTTGTCTAAAAACTATATCTAAATAACTTTAAAGTGTCTATGAGAGCAAGTGATAATCTAGCATATTTTAAACATTTATATATTTCTAACTGTAATAAACTTATATTTTACCAATTATATTTTCTCAAAATCACGTCAGGTGCGGTCTCCTTGCGCACTAGGTGCGCGATTGCCATGTGACCCTTAAAAAAAGCACTTCATTAGTTGATAACATTTCCCATTGTAACAGTTGGAAAACGCCACCCATTTTAGTCAATCTCTGTACTGCATTTGATGAGACACACCTCTTCTGCTTAGAGAGCTTTTTTTCTAAACTTTTTGCAATGTACACATTTCTTACACTACACACAACATGCAACCATCATCTTCTTCAATATTCATGGTCCGTAAAGTAGCCTTCCACCTGTGATAGCCATACACCTACAAGTTACATAACCGAAGTTTCCCCACTACCAGAGGTAACATAGTTACATACACTGCCCACAGCACAATGTAATATCATACAGCCCAGGGGCACTATCATGCACAGATAATGAACACACGGACAAAGATAGATAGTGGAAGTTGGTATGAGAACATGGTGGATGCTTGTGGAGTCTGTATAAACCACTCCTCAAGGAATAGTTGCTGCGATCATCTACTACAACAGTAATCATTGGATCACACACAGACATTCAATAATAAAAGAATCAATAATTTTTACTGCAGTAAGGTAGGGACAGTAGATGTGAAGTAATACAGAAAAATGTTCTATAGTAAAAGAAACACAACTTATGGTATACTGAGACACAATTAATACATCAGAAATAATACACAAAACGATTTTATCATAAAGGGTCCATCAGTTTTAGTGCACTCAGAAAGCCACATCAAAACAATTCAGCATGTCAACAACCAGCAATGATGTGTGCTGTAGATGGGCTGGCCGTACTTGGAATAATATCTGTTGCCATCAACCGAACATCATCAGCAATAGCAACTCAATCTAAATTGTGAACACTGCTGTCTACAGTGTAGGCCAGAGAGAGCGGTCAGCAAGGGCCCATAGCTACGTAAGGTGGAATTCAGCTACACAGTTTGTTGTACGCGAAGCAACAAAAGCGTGTCTGGAGCCTGTAAAAATACGTATTCATGGTGTAGACAGAGCACACTAGAGCAATGTTTTTTCCTACAGAACTGCGTCATCTACAAGACCAACTCAATCCGAATTGTGAACACTGCTATCTGCAGTGTTAATTGTAAACAGTACTCACACAGACATTCATGAATACTTTCTCTCACTTCCTCTTAACAAAAGACAACAACATCAATTGCAGAAAAATCTGCAATAAATAAAACAAAACAATTCAAATACCATTTCTGCTGTCTACAGTGTAGACTATTCAGTGTTCCTTTGCACTTGCAAATTAAATTTGGTCATTGCCCTAAACCTATAAGTCATTTCAAAAAATGTCTTCAAAGAAGGATACTAAAAAAACATAATATGTATATTCCAATAGACGTTGTAGTTACTTGACTACTGGATTCTATAATTAAACAATCAGCACTCGATCTGAATTGTGAACACTTTTGTCTGCATTGAAGGCCAGACTCACTATTCATTAACACCTGACAGCCATGTACCGTTCAATTCGAAAGCAGGGACTTGCTTGCAGCAGATCAGAAGGGGTACACAGAAACAATATCAAACTTCAACATCTGACATCCTCAATCATAGAATCAAAACCCCATTTCACTGTTCGGACCTGCTGTACCACAGTGTACTCCACCGACTAGTGTCAACTAAGCACAATAATAATGTGCAACAGTTAGCTACGGAAACACCGAGTCTGATGCACCTCAACGGAGGGAGTTCTATGAAAACCAAGCAATATCGGATATCTCCCACTGTGGAATCAAGACACCGTTCCACTGTTGGGACCTACAGTTGCTTGCACTTGGTCAAAGGGAGTACCTTCATTTCCACTCTCAGATGAAGTTCTAACATCCTCTATTGTCAGATCAAGACACCGTTCCACTGTTGGGACCTAGAGTTTGATGCACCTCATCGGAGGGGGTACCACAAATCATCACAAACTGTAACTTCTGACATTCTCAATCATAGAATCAAGATCCTGTTCCACTGTTCGGACCAGCTGTATCGTGGTGTACTCACCCAACTACAGTCAACCAAGGCCATTAATGACGTGCAGCAGTTAACTACAGAAGCACAAAGTCTGATGCACCTCAACAGAAGGACCTCGGAAATTTCACCTGCACGTTATATCGGACATCATCCATTGTGGGATCAAGACACAGTTACACTGTTGGGACCTAGAGTTGGTTGCACCTGGTCAAAAGGAGTACCTTCATCTCCACTCTCAGATGCAGTTCTAACATCATCCATTGTGGGATCAAAAGACCGTTTCACTGTTGGAACCTACAGTTTGTTGCACCTGATCAGAGGTGGTACACAAAAATCACCGCATACTTTAACTTCTCACATCCTTAATCACAGAATCAAGACCCCGTTACACTGTTCGAACCTGCTGTACTACGGTGTACTCCACTGACTGCTGTCAACGAAGCACAATAATCATGTGCAACAGTTAACTACGGAAGCTCAGTGTCTGATGCACCTCAACGGAGGAAGTTCTATGAAAACAAAGCAACAAGTAATATTGGACATCTTCCATTCTGGGATCAAGACACCGTTCCACTATTAGGACCTAGAGCTGGTTGCTCCTGGCTGTAGGTGTTACACAGAAATAAACACAGACTTTAACTTCTGACATCCTCAATAATAGAATCAAGACCCCGTTTCAGTATTCGGACCTGCTGTACCGCGATGTACTCCAGTGACTACACTCAACCAACCCCAATAATCCTGTAGAGCAAATAGCTACTGAAGCACAGAGTCTGATGCACCTCAACAGAGTGAGTTCTGCGAAAAACAAGCAGCAGGTAATATCAGATGTCATCCATGGCTCGAAGGGAGTACCTTCATCTCCACTCTCAGATACAGTTGTAACATCGTCCATTGTGGGATCAAGACGCCATTCCACTGTTGGGACCTAGAGTTGATTGCATCTGGTCAGAGGGGGTACACAGAAATTATCACAGACTTTAACTTCTGACATCCTCATTCATAGAATCAAGACTCCATGTCACTGTTCAGACCTGCTGTACCGCATTGCAATTTTAACTTCATGCATAGCAATGGCTGCTTCAATTTCCAGTATTGCTCGTCCAAGAAGATCGTGACTACATGGACCACTACTTTCACTATCTTGAGAACTTTCATTACGAATTTCAGCTGTAATAGTTTTTTTCTGTTCAACTTCATGATTCAACATTTTTAACCTCTTCAGTGCCCCGCCCTTTCCCCGCCCTGTGCCGGGCGTTGCATTAGCGGGCGGGGTTCATGACGAGATAGTCTCGTCATGGGCACAGCGCAACCGCGCTCCATGACAAGACCATCTCGTCATGGGCACTGAAGGGGTTAAATATATAGCAAAAATTGTACATGCAACGCTACTTTTACATGTATTACAAGAATCTTCGTAACAGTCAAAGTCTCCAAGTAATTCACTTTCACTACACCATGAATTAAACAGTTGCAGAAGTGCTAAATAGTAAAATTCTCCCTTATCTAAACTTTCACAACTAACTTTCTTGTGGTTTATGAGATTACTCTTTGCATGTTTTACTAAACAACCATGAAATCCAACTACTGCATATTTTCCTTCTTTTACATTCTCCTTAAATTTCAAGCTGTAATGTTGAAGTACTTCATACAAACATAGCTGTTCCAGATGTTGACTCCTTTTTGGTTAGCACGTGTCCAACATATTAATTTTAAGATTGTCTGTACTGTCTGCTTCATTTACTGCTAATTCTTCAATTTCTTCAAATCATTTCAAGACTCCATTTCGTTTGCAGGCAAGACCTAAACTTACCCAAATGATTCCTCGTGACTTTGAATTTAAACTTGAAGAGCACAATCAGTCTGAACATCCATACAATCCAATTTCTCGGTGGGAAAGCATTTTCAAAGTAAAGCTGTACAATTTTTTACTAAGGCTTTTCTCTTGTGTAATTTCTTCCCACAGCTCTTTCATCTCTATTTCTTCTGATTTTGTTATGTACGATGTAACGTAACATGCAACAGCAATTGAGTTATCTGCAACATACTGAATATCCATGTTCGAATTCCACATTTTTAAAATGACTGGATTGTAATCATTGATATACTTTGACACTTCTCTTCTTTTTAACTTATTCTTTTGAGATTTCCGAGTTATAGTGTGCCTTACAGAAAAAAAAATGTACTCTTCCTTTACAAATGACTGGACAGGAGACACCAAACCGACATCTGGTGTAAAAGTTTCCTTAAAAATTGTAGTTTATTCTGCAATACTTTCAACAACTGTGACTTTGGAAACATAAAACTTGCTATCTCAAGCTCCTATCTCCTTCTTCTCTTGGTATCTCACATGTCACATACTATTCAATGAAAGACAATACTGTTTCATCAGAATCATTTCCAAATTTAGGTTCATCCTTGATCCATAGTAGCATATGTATATGAGGTGCACCTCTTGCTTGATTCTCCTTTCTCCAAAAGAAATCAGTAACCTCTCCAAGAGCTGTATTCCTTTTATTGCCGATAAAAGACATTGTAGGTTGAAACCTATCATTACAATAACTGCACACATATACAGGATCCAATGAACACAGTTCACCACGAGTCTTTATTTCAACATTTCTTATATTGGAATTCGCTTCTCTTAGAAAGTGAAGCAAATCTTCCCATGCATACTCTGCACAACTAAGTGAGACAAACCTGTTCTTGTATCTACGTTCCATAACATACACTTGAGTTCTTCATGACTACATTACCAGTACTCATTTGTTCCACGTTGACATGCCATCAAATTGATTAAGTGTCCTTCTAAATTTTCATCTCTTTCTTGAAGTTTCTCCAAAATTCTTTCACAGAAAGAAATTATTGATGAACTTTAGTTTTAAGTATGTGGTTTACTGCATACGACAAAGACAGATCACTTTCAAACAAAAAAGTAAAATATTTATAAAATGCACTGATGAAATCTAGGATCTTCAGAATATAATCTGAAATTTCAAGTGGTTAAATAGAGAAAGTGGACAAGTGAAGGACTGAAGATATTTATGAACATTACACAATATGTCCTTTGCATTCAAAAGAAGCAATAGGAAACAGCATTGAGTTATTTGAAATGAAAAAAGCACAGGGAACTCCAATACGTGTATGGGAGAAAACCTTGGAAGGTCATTATTTTCCACAGCTGTTTCCTACAGGAGAAGGTGGACGGTATAATGATCCACCTGTACCGATTGCAGCTTCAGAATATCGATCAACAAGATTCATCTTCTAAACGTATTACCTGTTTACCCACATTTACAGTTTTGTAATAAATATTGTTCTCTATAAGATATATTATGTAGCCTTTTCAACTTTATTAACACCCACAAAATCTTTCCATATTTTCCGACTTTTTGTTACTACAACATTTACTAGAATGACTACTGCCTAATTTTCCTCTTTCACTCCAGAAATAGTTTCAATATTTTTCTTAACATCCACAGGTAAGTACACCACTCTTCCTTCAAACCTCTTTGCAAGTCTGTTGGTGACAGTTTACATGTTTTAGGCTCCATCCGAATTATAGTTTGAAAAGAATTAACACATTGAATTAGAACAGACTCATATGTATTCAATTCTGCCAGTTCCTACGGAATAGCTACTAATTCTAAGTTATTATGTACTGCTCTAAAAGACATTTTGTTCTCTTCTAATTTGTTATAACAATATTTCCATATACGTTGATCACTACCTAACTCAAATTGAACTTCCACCAACAAGTAAATTGTAAATTCTACCCACTTACCATTGTTCTCCTTTTCACTTTTCAAATACAAATCAACATTCCTACTTTGACTTTTATAATCAGTATGTCGACAACAAACACAAAACATAGTCTCGTATTTCACACCACACTACATTAAACTTTCCAATTTCTTCTTCAAACTGATCAGTGCTATCACTTTCCCATCTCCTCCAACATCTGTAATTGTCAAACTTTCACGTTATATGAACTGCTCCTCTGAACCAAAATATCGCATTTCAATATCATCACATTTTTTTTGAACAACTAATAAAGAAGTATATAAAAAACTTGTACTCAGTTCACTTAAAAATAATGCAGAACTTTGTACATAGTACACTTTCCTCACAAACTTCCGCATTTCTGAATAACATACTGCTAACCTCCTCAACTGATAAAAAACACTTTTACAAACTTTTCTTCAAAGACAAGCCAGAGAATGCCCATACTTCTCAGTATATTTTCTTACGTGACATAGATCTAGTCCATGTAACAACTTAACGTTCTGTTTCATACTTTCTCTTCAAAATCACAATGAATAACTTCTGTTTTAAATTGAAAGCAGTATCCACTATACTTTCAATACGCTGTTTCTCTTTCAATTCAAAAACATTCCTTTTATATTTGAAGCATTTTTTAATTGAATTCTAAATCACTCTAGATCGAAAATGTCTCTGACGATTTTCATGAAACTCCTTTTGTCGCCGAGTAACAGATACTATGGGGGCAGATTTATGTGGGACTTGCGCCCCTTTTACACTGCCATTGCGTCACTTTTGTGACGCAGCGGCAGCGTAAACCCTGCGCCACGTTGTGCCCAATTTACATCATGACGCCTCTATGGAGAAGCGTCACGGTGTAAAGCCCTGCGCCACGTAAAACCTGCGTCAGGTTTCATGTGAGTGTTTCGACACGGGGGGCGTTCCGTCGCAGCAACGCCCCTGAAAAGTGACTCAGTGCAATCTATAAGATTTCACTGAGTCACATTCCCAACGCTGATGCGTCAAAATCCTGCGCCTGCTTGAAGCAGGAGTAAGGCTTGACGCACAATGTAGGGTAGGTCAGAACAGTGCTGGAGTTGCGTCGCGCTTCCGACACAACTTCACCACTGCGCCAACCTTACGCCGGCAGATGCATCACGTATCTGCTTGTCCTTGCACCACGATGCACCGCATTGTAAATGCGGCGCATCTGCGGTGGCGCAAGGGCAATCTTGCGTGACGCATCTTCCCTGGTGCATCCATGCTGATTTGCAGGGATGCGCCAGGGAACATAAATCTGCCCCTATTTCTTTATCATCTTTCCTTTACCTAGTATTTGAAATTGAACTCTGCTTCACCTTCCTATTTTTCCTCTTGTGTGATCCTTTTTTCATCTTGAACTTATAGTAGAACAAAGTTTTTCTGTACTACTCCCATTTTTTCCAAATACAAACTTTTGCCTTTTACACAAATATATATTTTTCTTCTCTTTTTTTTTTTTTACTTCTTCTTGGCTTTTCCAAATTTTAATCCAAACGAAATAATTTTCTGAAAAAAAAATAGATTCAATTATTTTTCACATTTGTTCACTATGTTAAAATTATAACATACAATTACAAAACTTTCACTAACGACTTCCACACCCAGTGCTGCAGCGTGATAGAACACGACAGAGCAGCACTAACATTACAAGTAGTGCCATTGAACAACAGCAAGTATTTATTTAATTATTTACAAACACCTTTACAATTTATATGTAACTGCACTACCTCGTACTTTTAACCTCTCCGCCGCACCCCACCACCCCACACCACTCTCTCTGCAACCCACCACAGACAACTTTATAGATAGTATTTAAAAAAAATGTAATCTATGTACTTAAGATGATATTATCAACCAAAAAGCACACATAAAAATTGCCATTATTAGCCTACAATTTTATCTACAACTTTCCAAACATAACACTGCCCCCTCCCCCCTGCACGGTTTTAAGTGCAGGGGGAGGGGTGTCTGTGGGTGTCTGAGCAACAGCACTTTATTTTAGGTGGCCTTGAAACAGGTCTTTATGGGGGTCTACTTCGGGCCTCGCAAACGTCATCCCTTTATTTTTTTCTTTATTGCACTGCAGTGAGACTGTGAGAGCATGCACATTACTCACTACTCACTACTTAGAGACGTGCAGACATCATGCCAGGTGACTCGCATTGTAGGAGAAGGGAAATCCTTTAAAAAGACACTTTTTCTCTCAGAATTTCCGTTCTCTTTTTGCAACGCTGGAGCAACATCATGGTGGGGTAATTAGCAAACACACCACCAGGCGCGCATCACCCATTGCCCCGGACTCTGTCAAACAGCTTCCCAAGCGCACACACAGCCACACCCACGTACTTCACTGGTTTTCAAAGGATCATTTTTTGGTAAAGAAGACTTTGTTCTTTTTCACCCCTTTTTACAGCCCCTACATCCCCACTCTGGCTATTGCTGAAAAAATTAGGCTCCCCCGAAATTTCGCTCTGGTTGCGCCTCTTCAAACGACCACAAGCAAGCAACTCCAGCATGAACCTGCTCTGACCTTACACATTCTCTTGTTTTAGAGCTACGAAAACACCTGCTTTGCCTGCCTCACTTAGTTCTCACACCCCCTCTTTAATATGAACATAAAAGTTTTCCACTTACTTTTATATTGCTATACTGTACTTCACATGGAAATATAGAAATCAAGGTTCTCACCACCCCAAATTACCTCTCTGGTATACTTTCTCAAATGTAAGAAATACAGGTATTCAGTATCGGTCAGTCACTGACACTTTTAAACAGTGTACCTATATACAACTCGACAAAACATTATGTTTCTGAATTAACGTCTTATACTTAAAAGCTCCTTTGCATTTCTTTCGCTATATGTACCTTTCTTTAAAACACCACCAGCGAAGGATGGTGAAGTATGCTCCACAAAGAGCAACTCAAAGCTTTTTATTCTTTATAAAATAATCTGCCTGTCAATGCTTTTTGCAAACCTTTTCGACCCCTTAACAGGCTGGATGGATGAGTATAATACGTCCTATTTAGGATCGGGGCGGACGATGCCCGAAAATAAGAACGTATAGTTGAATAAAAGGCTAGTGGATGCATGGCCAGATGCATCAATGCATATATACATAGATGGGTGTATCAATGTATGAATGGAAGGATAAATGAATACAGGGACCAGTACTTACGATAGACTGGTGGACTGATAGATGCTTAGGATTGGTTATGGGACAGATGTATCTATGGATATATAGGCGTATGGCTGCATGAATGACACAGTGCTTTCAATAGGTGAGTGTGCTCATAGATGCTTAAGATAAGTGCAGGAACAGATTTATGTATGACTATAAGTAGGAATGTATGCATCAATTAAAAGATGGTTGGATGGCGCAGTGCTTAGGATAGATGAATGCTGGGCTTTAATTGGGCCGGGTCTGAGGACCAGCACTTATTTTCAAGGAGCCTCCAAAAGGGTCTCTATCAGGATCGATTTTCAGCCCTCGCAAACATAGTCAATTTTATTTTCGGCCCTCGCATAGTCAATTTTTATTTGTTATTTTTATTGCACTGCCATGAGAGCATGCACATCGATGTACGTATGCTCACTACTGAGAACTGGAGACATCACGCTACGTTACCCACGTTGTAGAAGAAAGGGAAATCCTTTACAGAATGTTTTTTTCCAAACGTAGGATAATTGGAGAGGATTTTCTAAAGCACACAATTATACTTATCTTGATTTAGACCACGGCCCAACTTGCATAGCCCACACCCCTTTAAGAGCTTTGCTCCCCCTTTAGAGCACCCCCACTTTCTGAAACGCTCATAAGCAAAGCATATTAAAACATGCCAATTTGGAAGTAAAACATTTACCATGCCATAGGGCACTTTATAAGTGCTCCCAGTGGTACTACGTCACCTTTATTAGCTCGACATCTGCACGTTACTATATTCTGTGTTTTAATCAGAAACATACCCTCCTCCCCCACACCCACAACGACCCACGCCCTTCCTTAACCGTAAAAAATAAAAAAGAAATCCCCACCATTCCTAGTAGTGCCACTATACCCATACACAGGCTAAATTTTAACAGGTGTGTGCCGGAACACTTATCAACAAAAAGTATTCAAACATGCAAATTCACGGGAAAAACATAAACAATACCATAGCACAGTTAATAAATGGGCCCAGTGAAACTACATTACCTTTACTAACAACACATGCCCTTGTTACAAATGTCAGCAACATACGCACATCCCCCATACCATGCTTAACCTTACGAAATCAAACAACGAGCCCCTGCACTCCCGTTACCGCCACTATAGCCATAGATAGACTTAATGTCAACAGGTGTCTGCCGGAACGCTCATCAGCAAAAGCTATTAAAACTTACACTTTTGCAACTCAAACATACACCATACCATAAGTAGGTTTATAAATAGTCACAGTACCACTACACCACCTCAACACCCGCCCTTGCTTAACTTTACGCAATAAAAGAAAGAGCCCAAGCAAACGTAGAAGCGCTACTGTAGCCATACACAGCCTTAACTTCAATAGATGTTTCCTGGAAAGCTCATCAGCAAACCGTATGAAAACATGCAAATTTGCGGGTAAAACATATACCGTGCCATAGGGCGCTTTATAAGTGCTCCCAGTGGTACTACATCACCTTTAGTAGCTCCACATCTCCACGTTACTATATTCTGTATTTCAAACAACAACATAACTACCTCCTCCATACCCACCCCTGCCCTTGGTTAACAGTGCGAAATCAAACAGAAACCCCCCATTCCTAGTAGCACCACTATACCCATACACAGGCTTAATTTTATCATGTGTCTACCGGAACACTTATCAGCAAAAACTATTCAAACATGCAAATTTGCGGGTGAAACATAAACCATCCCATAGCACTGTTTGTAAATGGGCCCAGTGAAACTACATTACCTTTAGTAACTACACATGCCCACGTTACAAATATCCGTCTTATAATCAGCAACATACGCACCTCCCCCACCCCCACCCATCCCTTGCATAACCTTACGAAATCAAACAACGAGCCCCAGCACTCCCGTTACAGCCACTATACCCATACATAGACTTAATGTCAGCACGTGTCTGCCAGAACGCTCATCAGCAAAAGCTATTAAAACCTGCAATTTTGCAACTCACACATACAACATACCATAAGACGATTTATAAATAGTCACAGTACCACTACACCACCTCAACACCCGCCCTTGCTTAACATTACGCAATAAAAGAAAGATCCCCACAAACGTAGAAGCGTCACTATAGCCATACAGAGGCTTAATTTCAACAGATGTCTCCCGAAAAGCTCATCAGCAAAACGCATTAAAACATGCAAGTTTGTAGGTAAAACATATACCATGCCATATGGCACTTTATAAGTGCTCCCAGTGGTACTACATCACCTTTAGTACCTCTACATCTCCACGTTACTATATTATGTGTTTCAAACAGCAACATAACTGCCTCCCCCACACCCACCACCGCCCTTGCTTAACCATACAAAATCAAACAGAAACCCCCACCATTCCCAGTAGCACCACTATACCCATATACGACGTTCATTTTAACAGGTGTCTGCCGGAACACTTATCAGCAAAAAGTATTCAAACATGCAAATTGGCGGGTAAAACATAAACCATCCCATAGCATGGTTTATAAATGGGCTCAGTCGAACTACACCACCTTTACTAGCTAGACATCTATATGTTAAGAAAGTCGTTTAAACACTCTGTAGAGTGTATAGAAGGGCATGGGGAGAATAAACAAAGCTCTAATTCCCAAACTTTTGATATACAGTCCCTTTACTGTATCTATATTAAAGATATTAAATGGAATTAATAAATTGCTGAGTGTCTCAAAAGGGATAGTGAAGGTCACCATCAGTAAAACACGAACCACTTCAACACCTACATATATCCGCCACAGCGACACAGCCTGACAAATAGTATCACTTATAATCACATGTAGTTCTCTAATGTCAACAAAGTCATACAGAAAATATAACGCACATTTAATTTTTTTTATCTCTAACACATTTATAAAACATCTCTTCTAAAGAAGCACTCCCCAACTACTTCTATTTGATAAGAACAGACAATAATTAATATGTTTACTACCATATATTTTAGTATATCTACCTTTTTATTATTCACTAGTCAGAAACTACAAAAACTATTCACTATACCCAAATGCAAACCAGAAACCATATTCATATTTATCTCAACTTAGGATCACATGATTCAAACTATGCATACATATAAAAGGAACGAATCACTTTTCCTATCACCATCTCCTCTCCATGTAATCTCAAAACACTGTACACTGCCCCACTGTACAACAACCTACCCTGACTTACATTCTAACCTACCTCTCAGTGTCAAAAAGAAGACCACAACCTGCCCACATAACATTTCTGCATTTTGTTTTATCGCTTTTAATTTAATAACACATACGTCTCCTACCACCACCCCCCACCCCACTATTTCCACAAAGAGTATCATTTATAAACACATGTAGTTCTCTAATGTCAACAAAGTCATACAGAAAATATAACACACATTTACATTTTTTTATCTCTCACACATTTATAAAACATCTCTTATGAAGAAGCACTCCACAACTACTTCTATTCCATAAGAACAGACAATAATTAATACGTTTACTACCATATATTTTAGTATATCTACCTTTTTATTATTCACTGGTCAGAAACTACAAAAACTATTCACTATACCCAAATGCAAACCAGAAACCATATTCATATTTATCTCAACTTAGGATCACATGATTCAAACTATGCGTACATATAAAAGGAACGTATCACTTTTCATATCTTCATCTCCTCTCCATGTAATCTCAAAACACTGTACACGGCTCACTGTACAACAACCTACCCTGACTTACATTCAAACCTACCTCTCAGTGTCAAAAATAAGACCACAACCTGCCCACATAACATTTCTGCATTTCGTTGTATCACTATTAACTTAATAACACATACGTCTCCTACCACCACCCCCCCACCCCACTATTTCCACAAAACGTATCAGTTGCAAATGTGCAACATTTTCTTTATCTCCCCAAATACATCACAAACTCTAATTAACGCTGTACCTCATTTTCAAAACAATACAGTCCTATAAAGGTGACAAACTACACTTCCTCTCTTTGAAGAATTCCTAAACATATATAAAATACTTATATAACAACAGCTCAAATGTTATGCATATTTCATAACCAATATCAAACACCACACTTTACTAACACTATATTACTTTGAAATAAAAAATACTTTCAAAATTAAAAACATCACCTCAAATACTTAATCAATACTATAAAACACATAACACACCTTGTTCATTTCTAACTCACCTTTGTAGTTGTTATCCAAATTTCAAATGACACATGCATAGTACATGTAAAGTTCCGACTTCATCAAGAATGAAACCAGGAATGGCTCAATTTCTCTGTCACTCCACACATAAATACATGTAGAGAACAAATCAGAATACTTCATTCCTTCAACGACATTCCAAAACTTACCTCCATTGGTTAATTTTGAATTTTCCTTCCGAAAAGCTACTAATTATTCCGTGCCACATACAGGTCACAAGTTCAACCTATTTTATCACCACACTTTCTGGAAACTTATACGACAACTGCAGGTTAAAAGTTCATAATTTTTTTTTTAACCTGACGGTATACTTTTGAAACATTTTATCGAACATTCAACGGCACGTGCACGTTAAAACTTCACAATAGGGGTCAGTAGTTCAGCAGCTTTATTCCTAACTCCAGCAGCACCTCACCTTACGCCCCCATCGCCATCAGACCCATAGGATTCAGTGCTTTCCACTTTCCAAATACCAAATTCATTTCATACACACTAATTTACCTTCGCACTCCCTATATAACACCCCCTAAGTACCATACACAAGTTACAATGTTCGAAACAAAAGTTCCTCCAAGTAGCTATAACTACATGCTGACACTACTTGCACAGATGTGGCCAGCGGCCAGAGCACATGACTTCACTGCATATGACACACAGATTGGGCTGACGCTTTCATCCCCGAGTCCGGTAGCAGCTCAGCTTAGCAGCATGAGACTCTACACACAACCTCACATATTTTCCGTACCCCAGAACTTTCAGACCGGTCCGGAGGAATTTCTATGGTTTTGTACGAGTGAAATGTCCAGCTAACTATAGCACCCCTGAAACCTATGTTTTTTTCTGTGAATTTCAAAGCTTTTTTAAATGCTAATTTCTAACTATAACATCTCTGAAACCTATGGTTTTTTCAGTGAATTTCAAAGGTTTTTTAAATGCTAATTTTTAAGTGTAATAGTAGTTATACCTATTTTTTGTACTGATTTTCTAGAGTTTTTTAACTGTTTAATTATAAATATTTTATTCATTAAATAACATTATATATTTTTCTGAAATTGCAAAAAATAAATAAAAAAATGAAAAGTGAAATATTGTTTAATTTTTTTGTTTTATCTTTTTATTTTAATATATTTATATTATTTTCTTTTTTTTAAAAAAAAGGCCAATTTTTTTCCGGAGTCGCGCACCCAAAGCGTACAGATCACGGTGGGTTCGCGGATTCTAGCCGCCATTTTAGAAACGTCGTGAAGGATCCACCTACGGTGTGCGACAGCTGCGTGTTTTTCAGTTACATCATATACATTTAATATTACGTGATGTGTGCGATTGGCAAGCGACCACTCCGTGACTCCTGCTCCCGTGCATTCGCGACACATGCGCATTACAGTACGTGACGCTTGCGCAGTGGCGGATCCCGCATTACGTCATATACGTGCTGGGGCTCGCTGGGTGCACGACTCCCGCAAAAAAATGTTATGTTCTAAAATGATATGTATGTGTGTTTACTAAACATATTAGGGCAAGAGACTATCGAAGATATTCATAAAAATAATATATTTGTACTTATAATAAACTTCATGAAGTCGCGTCGGTATTGGTGAAGTGATAGGAGGATTCCTACACTGCATCAGTACTAACTGGGTATTTAGAAGAGCGTATCAATAGTTTATAGCTGGTTAGAGGTGTGCATGCACAGTGTACAAAATATTGTACCTGCACTTGTGTTTTTGACTACGCCATTCCTTAAGTATACGACTAATAACTGGAGTAATTTCAGTGTTGCAAAGAAAGTGTGTGCTAAATGTATATGTGCTTAGGTACTGGTGGAGCGATAGGATACGTAGATAGTGCTGGATGGGTGAATGGAGAAGTGCATGGGACAGACAGATGGATTCCTAGACTGCATAGGCACTAACCGGGTATTTAGAAGAGCGTATCAATAGTATGTAGCTGGTTAGAGGTCTGCATGCATAGTGTACAAAATATTGTACCTGCACTTGTGTTAGTGACTAGGCCATTCCTTAAGTATATGACTAATAACTGGAGTAATTTTAGTGCTGCAAAGAGAGTGCATGCTACATTTATTGGTGCTTAGGTATTGGCAGAGTGATAGGATACGTAGATAGTGCTGGATGGTTGAATGGAGAAGTGCATGGGCAGACAGAAGGATTCCCCGACTGCACAGGTACTAACTGAGTATTTAAAAGACTGTATCAAAGCTATGTAGCTGATTAGAGGTCTGAATGCATAGTGCACAGAATATTATAGCTGTACTAGTATTGGTGTGTCTATGGCTTCGAGAATGGTAGTCTGTATTTTAGGGTATGAGGAAGTGCATCAGATGATCATGTAGATGATGTCATAGTGGCCTGGTCATGATGTGAAAATTTAGGAATTGATCCAATAAAGAAAAGAATACAAGTTTTAATATGCACACAATGTCATTTCAGCATATCTTGCCCCGTGACCGCCATACCTGTATGTTTGTCAACATGACTTATTCATAATAAACATACTTAGAATTGCAAACATCAACATAAACAATGGACTACACATTACTTTAAAGTGAAAGGCTATCGGCCATATTAATCTGGGCAGGTTGCGTATTATAATGGTTCTTACACAAAAGGAAAGAAAAAAAGGGGTGTTAATATACACACACTATCCCTAAATAAAGTTCTAGCGATTATAGTTCCATTCCATGAGTGATGTCATGAGGGATGTAACTGACCACGTCATGAATGATGTAATGTCTGAGGTCATTAGCAGTACGTTGCGGGGGTGTAAATTATAGTTAGCTCAGGTAACTATAACTGCTGAATTTCACTGGTTGTGTATGAGTGAAATCTGAGTCTAACTATACCGTCCCTGTAATCTTTGTTTTTTTCAGCAAATTTCTAGTTTTTTTTTTAACCTTAAGTAAGATGCATATAACAATGAATGGTGGGGGGTTGGAAGCAAGGCTTGGCATTGTGCTGCCCCCACCTAAGCTTGCTGCTCCTGCCTTCCCTCCTACTAGCCATCCATTGTCCAAGTCCATGTCCCTGCTCCCTTAATACAGCCCTGTGTGGCCGTTGTTCTGCCACTGGCCTTCCCGCCTTCTCTGAACAGTTAGCTTGCTGCCCCATCCACCTCCTCCCTATTCTCTGTTGTCTGAATCCATGGACTAGCCTCCTCCCTCCTGCCATGCATGGTCTGATGTGCTGCCACTGCCCTCCATTTAGGATCATATACCAGTCCACTCCTCCTGCCCTCCATTGCCCAATGCTATGCCCCATCATTGACCTCCAGCTTAGCCTTGGTGCTTAGCTTTCTCCTCCCCCCTGCCCTCCGATGTCTTTGTGCATGCCCCTGCGCCATCCTTTTTGCCCACCATGTTCCATTGACCTGCCACTCCTATCTACTCTGAGTGTTCTGTTGAGCTTCCACTCCCCTCCCACCTGCCTAGAATTGTCAGATGACTGTAACCTGTCCCTGCCACCTCCACCCTGCCTGTCCCCATTCCATGCCCCGTCCCCTTCCTCCTGTCCTCCATGGTCCATTTTACTGCCACACCCTTCTGCCCTCCCTGGTCTGTTGTGCTGCAACTGCTCCTCCTGCCTGCCCCACGTGGTCTGCTGTGAGGCCCCGTCCCCTGAACTCTCTTGTCTGTGCCCAGGTCCTGGCCCTCCCTTCTATCCTTCATGGTCCTTTGTGCATGCCCCTGCACCCTCCTTCTTGCCCATCATAGCCATTGTGCTGCCACTAACTCTCCCGCTTGCCATGCATGGTCTTCTATGCTGCCACGGCCCCTCCCACCTTCCCTGTGTGGTCAGCTGGCTGCCCCTGACCCCCTCCCACCTTCCCTCCATGGTCTGTGTGTATGCCATCATAGTCTCACCGTTGCTCTCCGTGGTGTTTCTTGCTTCTAGTGCCCATCCTGCCTGACCTCCATGGTCATCTTGCTGCTCCTGCCCTGCCTCCTTGCCCCCAGCCCCCTGTTTCCATTGAAAACCCCTATTCCCTCCCTCCTGGCTTGTCTGTTCCATTGTAATGCCCCTGATCCATCCCTCCTGCCCTTCATGGTCTGTTATGCTACAGCTTTCTCTCCTGTCTGTCCATTATGGTCAGCTAGCTACCATTGCCTCTTTCCCCTCTGTTCTCTGTTGTCCATGTGCATGGTCCTGTCCCTTCCCTATTGCTTTCTATGGATTGTTGTGTTGCACTCCCGTCCCGCATGCTCTGTGTGGTGTATTGTGCTGCTGCAAACCCTGATACCTGCCCTGTAGGTTCAGTTTGGTGCACCTCTCCATGTCCTTCCTGTCCTCTGTTATCCAAGTCCATGTCCCTACCCCAATTCCTCCTGCCTTCCATGTTCAAATGTACCATACTTGCGAACATTTTGAACTTGGTAAGAGGGAGATTTTGAAAATAAAACTGGGGTATTGATTTTCCCCTTTGAGTTACATTGAAAAAGAGGAAATTGTAGACAGGAGACAGATCAAATAAAGCCCATTTGTGCTTAAAAACATTGGATGCTTCCTGGCTGAATCGGGTCTGTTGGCATGTATGGCTGTACTACCACTGCCTCTTCCTTCAGTCCACAATGGTCTAATATATTGAAACAGACTCTCTTGCCAGTCCTGTATTGTTGGTTTGTTGCCCCTGCCCCCCTTTCCACTGCCCTCCATAGTTTGTTGTGCTGCCACTGCCCTTCCTGCCTGACCAGTGTGGTCAAATTGTTGCCTCTGCACCCTCCAACCTGCCTTCAATTTTCAGAGTCTGTGCCCCTGGCCTCTGCCTCTCAACAGTATCCTAATGAACAACTAGATTGCTAACATTCTATATTTATTACAAAAGTGTGGAACGCCTGACGTCATCTTGATGTAATCAAAACTGTAATACCTAGAGCATTTCCTTTAGAAATTACATATATGAGAGGGTCTTATTTGCATCAAAATTATGGTTCGTGCTCTAAAAAACTAAAATGAGGGCATATTTCGAATAGCGACAAAGCACTTTTATATTAATTGTTATCTTTCTGGTTTTTTTTCCAGTTGACCACTTGATTAAAGGTTGCACTTACGTGAGAGGATGTGGTGTTACTTCCAGAGCTGCAGACTTTGCAACTGGGGAACTATGTTGGAGTTTCTGCTTCAGCTCGACATTCTGTGATTCTGGTCAAATCACTTAATCTCCCCATGTCTACAACCAAAATGAATTTGTTCTTGTGTGATGTAACCAATGCTCATGTAAAGCACTCCAATACCTGACAAGTCTGTGCTATATAAAACTGCAAAAACACAAAAAATAAAAAGTGTTTTGCACACTTCTGTCATTGGGCTACATGTGGGCTACATCGCGGTGATATCTGTGCTGCATTTGGGCTCTTTTGTCTCTGGTGGCCATCTCGGGAGATTTATTTGTTATGAAGTTTCCTAATTTCCTCATTTATTGCAGTCTCCTCAGTAGAAAATGTTTTCAGTTTTTTACTTTGATTCCATCAAGAAGGTATTCAGATGTGTCACACATTTGCCATAAATTCAGAATGTTAGCACTCTAGTTGCTCATTAGATCACTGTAGTAAAGCTACTGCTCACCGGGGAAGTCTGCTGCTGGTATTGAAAGTGCATGTTTCAGTCTGCATGTCAGAACTTTTTAATGAAATAGAAGAGGATTTGAGAAGTCACTCAAAATGTGCCCTAATTTTTCTTTCTGCAGCACTAATCATAATTTCTATGGAAACATGAACCCCCTCCTTTTGATCCTTTGCATATTAAATGTTTTAAGTGTTACCACTTCATTCCAATCAAGATGGCTTCAGGTGTGCCATACTTTTGTCATAAGTAAGACTGTTAGCGCTCTAGTTGTTCTTTAGAACACTCTGGGATATTCTGTCATTGGGCTATACTTGGGATACATCTGGGTGATATTTCTTCTACATTTTGGCTTTTTTTTCTCTGGTGGCCATCTTGGGAGACTTATTTGTTATGAAGTTTCCTAATTTCCTCATTTACTACAGTCTCCTCAGTAGGAAGTACTTTCAGTTTTTTACTTTGATTCCATCAAGAAGGCATTCAGATGTGCCACACATTTGCCATAAATTCAAAATGTTAGCACTCTAGTTGCTCATTAGATCACTGTAGTAAAGTTACTGCTCACCAGGGAAGTCTGCTGCTGGTATTGAAAGTGCATGTTTCAGTCTGCATGTCAGAATCTTTTAATGAAATAGAAGAGGATTTGAGAAGTCAAAATGTGCCCTAATTTTTCTTTCTGCAGCACTAATCATACTTTCTATGGCAAAATGAACCCCCTCACTGTGTTCCTTTTTACATTAAATGTTTTAAGAGTTACCACTTTATTCCAATCAAGATGGCTCAGGTGTGCAATACGTTTGTCATAAGTAGGACTGTTAGCGCTCTTGTTGTTCTTTAGAACACTCTGGGAAGCTGCAGTAGAACACAAAGGAATCAACTGACAGTGTCTGCCATTGTTGGATGTACATGTTTTACTGAGAATGTCAGACTTCATTCTCACATGACTGAGAAAGATAAGGTGAATTTACAGAAAATATGCTCTCAATTTAGCTTATAGATCACCTTCCAAACCTCTGTGGGAAAAGCATGAGAAAATAGTTTTCTCTCAAACATGATTCATAATATCCCAGCAGAAGACTTTTTCAGATGGTAAAATCACCTTAGAACACACCACAATTCCTAAAATGAGTATGGTACCATAAACAAATGATTTATAATGTAACTAAAGTCTTAAAACCTTCTATTAACTGCAATGATTTTTAATGAGGTGCTATCATGTATATTGGTCCCAAGATGGCTGCCAACACTTCTTGGATGAAGTGCTGACAGCCAATCAGATCTCAGGATAAGATGTGTGGTTAGGTTCCGCCCAGATACATATGTGAATTTACTTTTGATTTTCTCAGGATTTACACCATTTAATGAAAAGGCACGACTCTGAACCAAGGGCTACCTTTTTGCCAAATTTGGTGTAATTCCGTTCAGTCGTTCGGGCTGTAGCTGCGACTAAAGGTTCCTATGGAAAATTGCATGGGGAAAACACGTTTTTGGACCCCTCTTTTTTCTCGGCCCCCGCTTGACAAGTCACCCCAAGACTTTCAGGATAGGAGCGGACCGGAGCTGGCCAAAAGTTTTGAAAATTTTGCAAAGATTCGTAAACCGGCGCCACAGTTATAGGTAATAGAATGTTGCAGATCAAGAGCTCTCTGAAGCTCGAAACGCGTTTGGCTGTTTGGATCTCTTGTAGCCTGCTGATCGAATTGCTGCCTGTATTGTGGTGTGCTGCATCCCTCACTGTGTGAGGCATCTCTAGCGGCAACCTTGTTGTTTTGAATAATTAGTGGCTCGCCCAGCCACGAGATGCCCTGACGTCATCGGCGGATCCAGCGTGCTGGGATACACCAGCGCGAGGCATGGCCAGAGGGGGGCCTCGCTTGCAGCGATATTAGCACTGAGACGCAGTGTCTACATGACTTTCACCGTACACGGATGTTTTAATTTAATTGAAGGCAGGAACGCCAGCCACTTGGTGAAAGAAGCATCATGAGTCTATAGTGGCTATATTTTGGACTATGTGTACCAGCATGCCATTTCCACCACGCCCACTGGGGCGGAACTCTGCATATATTAAAGAGCGTGTTCTGAAACGCCTGTTTCCGGCCTTATTAGTTGCCAGTGATCAAGTACTCTCTGAAGCTCGAAACGCGTTTGGCTGTTTGGATCTCATGTAGCCTGCTGATCGAATTGCTGCCTGCATTGTGGTGTGCTGCATCCCTCACTGTGTGAGGCATCTCTAGGGGCAACCTTGTTGTTTTGAATAATTAGTGGCTCGCCCGGCCAGGAGATGCCCCGACGTCTTCGGCGGATCCAGCGTGCTGGGATATACCAGCGCAAGGCATGGACAGTGGGGGGCCTCGCTTGCAGAGATATTAGCACCGAGACGCAGTGTCTACATGACTTTCACTGTACACAGATGTTTTAATTTAATTGAAGGCAGGAACGCCAGCCACTTGGTGAAAGAAGCGTCATGAGTCTATAGTGGCTATATTTTGGACTAGGTGTACCAGCATGCCATTTCCACCACGCCCACTGGGGCGGGACTCTGCATATATTAAAGAGCGTGTTGTGAAACGCCTGTTTCCATCCTTATTGCTTGTCAGTGATCAAGAGCTCTCTGAAGCTCGAATCGCGTTTGGCTGTTTGGATCTCTTGTAGCCTGCTGATCGAATTGCTGCCTGCATTGTGGTGTGCTGCATCCTCACTGTGTGAGGCATCTCTAGGGGCAACCTTGTTGTTCTGAATAATTAGTGGCTCAGCCGGCCACGAGATGCCCCGACGTCTTCGGCGGATCCAGCGTGCTGGGATACACCAGCGCGAGGCATGGACAGTGGGGGGCCTCGCTTGCAGAGATATTAGCACCGAGACACAGTGTCTACATGACTTTCACCGTACACAGATGTTTTAATTTAATTGAAGGTAGGAATGCCAGCCACTTGGTGAAAGAAGCATCATGAGTCTATAGTAGCTATATTTTGGACTATGTTTACCAGCATGCCATTTCCACCACGCCCACTGGGGCGGGACTCTGCATATATTAAAGAGCGTGTTGTGAAACGCCTGTTTCCGGCCTTATTAGTTGCCAGTGATCAAGTACTCTCTGAAGCTCGAAACGCGTTTGGCTGTTTGGATCTCATGTAGCCTGCTGATCGAATTGCTGCCTGCATTGTGGTGTGCTGCATCCCTCACTGTGTGAGGCATCTCTAGGGGCAACCTTGTTGTTTTGAATAATTAGTGGCTCGCCCGGCCAGGAGATGCCCCGACATCTTCGGCGGATCCAGCGTGCTGGGATATACCAGCGCAAGGCATGGACAGTGGGGGGCCTCGCTTGCAGAGATATTAGCACCGAGCCGCAGTGTCTACATGACTTTCACTGTTCACGGATGTTTTAATTTAATTGAAGGCAGGAACGCCAGCCACTTGGTGAAAGAAGCGTCATGAGTCTATAGTGGCTATATTTTGGACTATGTGTACCAGCATGCCATTTCCACCATGCCCACTGGGGCGGGACTCTGCATATATTAAAGAGCGTGTTGTGAAACGCCTGGTTCCAGCCTTATTGCTTGTCAGTGATCAAGAGCTCTCTGAAGCTCGAATCGCGTTTGGCTGTTTGGATCTCTTGTAGCCTGCTGATCGAATTGCTGCCTGCATTGTGGTGTGCTGCATCCCTCACTGTGTGAGGCATCTCTAGGGGCAACCTTGTTGCTTTACATTATTTTTTATACATTTAAAAAAAATGATATTTTGTACTTCGATTTTTTAATGATATGTTTTTTTTTCTCGAGGTTTTGGAGCAATGTATGTTTAGATGTATCAAATACATCTCATACCACAGAAATATTTCTTTAACATACTCGTGAAGAAGCTCTTTATGTATAAGAGCACTTTTATCCTTTCAAAACAGTTTCTTATAGCAGGAGAAGATGATAGAAAACACTCATGTAATTGATTTTTGCTTTGTTGAGCTCTGACAGCTAATCCTAACTCACCCATACATTTGCTCATGCATCACTCACTTATCCATACAGCTTCTCACTCACCCATATAGCCACTCATGCACCCCCTCACTTACCCATACACTCACTCATGCACCATGTTACTCACTCAAACAACCACTCATATGCCCACTCACTCACACACACAGCCACTTAACACCCAGCCACTTACCCATACAGGCACACATGCACTCTCTCACTCACCCATATAGCCAGTCATACAGCCACTCACTTACCCATACAGCCATTTAGTTATACATATATTCAGACATCCACTTGCTCATCCATACAGGCAGTCATGCACCATTTCACTCACATACCTACTCAGTCACCCATACTGATACTTAGACATCCACTGACTTACTTAGACAGATACTGTAGGAAGCTGGCTCTCTATATAGTGTACTAAAATGAGGTACACGGTGTAGAGATTCCAGTGAGATTGGTATACAGAGACAAAAAAAGATAATATTAACTCCCTTTTTGTGGTAATGTGAGTGAGCAAGTAGGCTTCTCATAGGGTATTGCTAAACATTTATTGTACTCAGAGGCAATAAATGAGACACACACTCAAGTTTAAACCCAAGACCAATTTGCAACAATAACACTGATTTTTATATACTTTTTCAGATCAAGAACATCGTTCAAAGGTCAGTACTTCCTTTGTTATGAATTTTCAAAGTTCAGACAATAACTCATAGTTGTGCCCAATTACGCACAATCGAAGTCTATGGAGTAAAACGGCATCCCGGATTCGGCCGGAAGCAGGGTGCTGAGGCCATTGGTAGAAGGTGCTATGGAGAAGGGGGCCATATCCATACAGGCTGCTTCAGGGGACTTACATGTAAGTCTGGGGGACCCCAAATGAGGGATCAGATCACACGGGCCTCAGGACCATGGGAGCAAGGCTGGTTCATTGTTACCCAGGTCAGATGGGCAGAGTGCAGAGCAGGCAGGTCAGCCAGGCTCTTTGCAGCAAGATGGTCTTCTCGGTCAGGAGCAGGCAGGTTGCAGCAATGATTCTGGGACTGCTGGGCCCCTCCCAGAGTAGGTCTCAGGGGTCTTTGGATGGGTGATTGCTTCCTTGACATTTGTAGTGCAGATTGGACTCTTTGTCTCTTTTTCAGTTGCAGATGGTCCAGTACCTTGGTTTATTGCTGGGGCACCACTCATATAGGTCCTAGTGTCATGTCACTTGGTGGGGGATAGATCTGACCCTCCAGAGCTGGTGTACCACTTTTGTTTTGGTTGAAGAATTGGCAGTGCCAGGGAATTATAAGTTGGTAAGCTGGACTCTGCTGGTTCTGTGCCTGCAGACTACAGGGGAGTAGTTCCTCTACTCCAAGGAAGTTCTCTGGCAATTGTTAAAGGGCTGGAGTTACTACAGGGTTCTTGGCAAGCTCACAGTAGCAGGACAAGACAGCACACAATGATGTTTGAGTCCTTGAGGCAGCAGGCAGGGTTTTGAGCAACAATTCTGCAGTAGGAGCTCCGTTCTAGGGTCAGCAGCTCTTCTCTGTCCTTTTTCTTCTTACGTCCATAAGATCTGAAGATCAGGGTCAGAGGTGCTACTTAAGTTCTATATTTAGGGGTGTTAAAGGAAGTACCAGGTAGTGGCCAATGGGCTACCTACCTTTAGGGTTGCTACACCCTCCTATGACCATTTCTGTTGGGTAGGTAGAGGGCATAACCCTGACCCTGGTTGGCTAATTCTCTCAACATAAGATGGAGGAATTGGAAAAGTGGGGTTCACATCACCTGCCCCACCATAGGGGTGGTGCTAACTGAATGTGTGCCTACCTCCTAATCTAATTAATCTTTCCACCTGTCCTCCCACCAAAAGTGGAGCAGGACAGGGGATTTAGCATCCTCCACTAACTGAATAAGCCTGGGTTGCATTTCAAAGGCTGAATCAGCTTTGAAGCTTCCCACCTTGGAATGCCAATGGAAGAGGCGTGAAGCAGAACCTTTCAAAAGCCCATTGGTCTGCTGGTGACATGGGGTTGTGAACTTGTAAGTCACTCCATATTCAGCCCATGTGTGTTTTAGGTAAGCACAGGTAATGTTTATTCCTCTGCCTGATACCACCTCCTTAGGAAAACCCACCCTGGTAAAGATACCATGTAGATACCTAGCCACTGCAGAGACAGTGGCAGTTCTAAGGGGAATAGCTTCAGGGTATCTTGTAGCATGTTCCACTACAAGTTGGAATGTGTTGTCTATGCTAGGGGTGGGCAGAATTTGCGAAATTCACTTTCGCAAACTATCGCAAAAATTTTTAAATTCTCCACAGAAGTTTTTTTCCCGCCCGTTCGCGGTATTTTCTGCGTGATCTCGGCTCGCCAACTTACCTAAGCGGTTGCTGCGCGAGATCTCAATCATCTCATACTCTCACGGTGCATGATCACGAGAAGAATGACGTGATCGCGTGACAAATGACGTTAATGCGGGCGCGAACTGTCGCGAGACAGCGCAAATGGCTACCAACAATCTAACGCGTGGAGAACGCGACCGGATCGGGAAAACTAGTTGGCGAACACGGGGATTCAGGTAAGGCGATCACGCGCACGCGAGATTGTATTTTTTTACAGCGCGAGCAAGAAAAAAAATTCCAGTAAGATGCGGATTGCGGAAATTTTGACATTTTCACGCTCTCTGCGGAAAGTGAAAATGTCAAATTATCGTAATTTCCGCGAGCGGAACGGAATTTTAGCTCAGGCCTAGTCTATGCTGTTTGTGGGTCATGGAGACCAACAATGTCAATCCCTATCCTTTCAACCACTGGAAGTGTATTAAGGGGGCCTTCAGGTGGCCACCCGTCTTGCCATTGGATTCACAGGAGGCACAAGAGTTACAAATCTCCTTCACCAACCTACTCGATGCCCAGCTAGGGTGATGTCATGGGCCAATGTGAGGAGAAACTCTCTAAACTGCTGAGGCACTACCACTCTCCTAGTGTCAGCAGGTGTGGGGTCTCTTGCCTCAGTGTAAATGAGTCCCTCCTCCCAATAGGTCCTGTGGGAGCCATTGACATCTCCCTTTTTCTGATCAGCAACTTGCTGTCTCAGGTCTTCAAGATTGGGAAAGTTCTCTGTCCCTGGCACAGATCTTCTGTAGAGTGTCCCCTTGGGCCCAAAAGCTCTGCCATGTAAGGCCCAGGCTCCTGGGGCTCAGTTCCCTCTGGGGCTTCTAGGTCTTCTCAATGCGGAAAGGGGACCCGGTCTGGGGTCGTGGGGAAGCCAGTTTCTCAGTCTTCTTGCCTTCTCTCTTGGAAGGCTGGGCCATAATTTCAAGCTCCAACACTTCTTTTTCACCCTGTGCTCTACCCTGATTTTACACTCTCCTACTCAAGTATACCCAGCATGGCTGCATGGGTTTTCTTTCTACCTCAGCCCATGCTGAGGACTTGAAATCATTGCAAAATAGACACTGTACATGGATTGAAGAAGATACCACCACCATTTTGTTGCCAGTAACCCCTCACCACTTTAAGGACACAAACGCCATTGGATATTACCTTGGTCTCATTATCAGCATTGAGGACTGTATAGGTCTCTCCAGGCACGTACTGATTTGATAACACCTGTTGCTCAGTCACCATTGTGACACTGGCACCAGTATCTCTCAGAGCTTGAACTCTTGCCCAATTAATATGTGGCTGTTGTCTGTATTTCTGCAGATTACTGGGCCAAACATCTAGGTTAGCTACATCAACCCCTGCGTCTGTGTCTAGAGTTGATTCAGTAAGCTCATTACATGGTCAGGGTACACCTGTGATCCCTTCTGGAGATGTTCTATTACATTTACTGAAGGAACACTAAAGGCATTATTTTTGGTTTTATAGTTAAGGTTTTCAGTTTGGTGTCCAAGGGCCTCATAGTCATGACACTAAGCCATTTGGGATCCCAGTTCTTACCCTGGTACCCACCCTTAGACTGGGAAGAGTTTCAGGGCCCACCTTCCTGAACAGGTTTTGGGGGCATTTAGAAGACTCATTTTTGTTTTTATCTTTCTGGTCTCCATCTTTCCTCGGGGGGGGGGGGGGGGTCTTTTTGGCGTCTTTTTTCTGGTCAACCCCACCAGTGCTACTTTTGGTCACCCTTGTTTTGATCACGTGGTCTGCCTTCTTCCACAGTGGACCTAGGTCTACCTGGAACTAATGTAACTTATCTTGATAAAAATTACTCAACAGTTTCTCTTTCATGATTAAATTGTAAAGCACATCATAGTCATGCGCATTGTTACCTTTCAACCAGCCACATAGTATCTTAAGTGAAAAGTCTACAAAAGCAACCCCGGACTGACTCTGGGTTTTTCAAGTCTCCCTGAATTAGATTCTATATTCCTCAGTGGTGAGTCCAAAGTCCTCAATCAGGGTACCATTCATGATGCCATAAGACTCAGCGTCTGTCCCATGCCGTGTCAGGAGTCTATCCCTGCATTTACCTGAGAACAGTTCTCACAAGAAAAAGTCACAATTCTTCTTGGTTATCTTTCGACTGATGCAAGCTCTTTCGAAAGCAGTAAACCACGAGGTGTTATCATCACCATCTGTGTACTGGTGACAATCCCTTTAGGGTATTTTGGGTCAAAAGATTCCTTTCTCTCCCCAGTTATGAAATTGCTGCCACCAGAGATGGGTCATATGCCCATCTCTTTTCTCTGTTTCATTATGTCCAGGAGTTGAGCTCCTAAAGCTAACTTCCTGGCCAATCTTTCTAGAGCAAGCTCCTCCTCTGAGCGAACTTCTTCAGTTTCTGAGTGCAGGGACTCTGCAACATCCTCAGAATGGTTACCATAAATCTGGTCCTCAAGGGACACATCTTCATCCACTGGATGATCTCTCTCATATTCTGTCTAAAGCCTTCTAAGCTTATCAATAGTAGCATGAGAGATAAGTTTAATACCATAACCTTTACACAGAGGCTCTAATTGGGAGTAGGATAACTTCATATAAGGGGTCATGTCAAGCTCTTGAACCTGGTTTTCTGTCTCAGTCATTATTTCTACTAAAGTTGGGACCTTTTTGGAGAGGTAAAATAAACATAGTAAAATACCCTTTGTCCCAACTAAAGTAAAGCCTTTTAAATTCTAACCACTAATTTAAGGTACTTGACCAACGTCCTAGCAGCTAGTTTTAGAAATTATGAAAAATAGACAGGTCGAGATAATTTTGGGATTTACTTGTGTGGTCACTTATTGGTAAAGTGGCATCAACAAACGCAAAGTCGTAGGAAGCAGGCTCTCTACAAAAGAAGTGCACTGTGCAGAGAGTCCCGTGAGACTCAGATTGATATACAGAGGCAAACATAGATAATACTAACGCTCTATTTGTGGTAGTGTGGGCAAACAGTTAGGCTTATCACAGGGTGGTGCTAAGCATTTATTGCACTCACAGAGGCAATTAGTGAGACACGCACTCAAGAATAAGTACAAGACCAATTTTCCAACATTATACTAATTTTGACATAATTTTCAGCCTAGAACTTTGTTCACAGGTAAGTACTTCTTTTGTTGTGAATTTTCAAAGTTCGGAAAATAACTCACAGTTGTGCACAATTACGCACAATAATCGTCTATGTAGAAAAAAAGTAAAATGTATAACAAAAATCATATAGTTGGTCTTTGGGTTCACCTTTTGGGTTTAGGAGGATAGCAAGACCAGGTCCAATGTTCCACCAGTAAATCATCAGTAGCATCCTGGATTCAGCTGGGAGCACGGTACTGAGGTTGTTGGTAGCTGGTGCTCTGGAGAAAGGGGCCACCCAAAAACAGGCTGCACAAGGAGACTTACAGGGAAGTTCGGGGGACTCCAAACAAGGGATTGAGTCACAAGGGCCTCAGGATCAAGGGATCAAGGCTGGTTCATTAGTTTGGTTGCTGCATCGGCATCTCCGTGGAATGGCAAGTTGGTAAGCCGGACTCTGCAAGCTGGTGCCTGCGGACTGCATGTTGGTAGTTCCCCTACCCCAAGGGAGTTCTTTGGCAATTGTGGAAGGACTGGAGGGGCTCAAGGGTTCTTGGAGGCCTCACAGCAGCAGGGCGAGACAGCACACCACAATGGTGGAGTCCTTAAGGCATCAGGCGGGGTTTCACTCCAAAATTCTGCAACAGGAGATCCGTTCTCACCTCAACAGCTCTTCTTTGCCTGTTTTCTTCCTAGGTCTGTTAAATCTGAAGTTCAGGGTCCAGGAGTACCACCTAAATACTAAATTTAGGGGCATTAAAAGGGAGTACCAGGTAGTAGCCAATGAGCTACCTTCATTAAAGGTGACTACAGCCTCCTATGACCACGTCTGTTGGGTAGTGGGCATTAACCTGATACTGATTGGCTAATTCTCTCCAACATAAGATGGAGGAATTGTAATAGTGGGGTCCATATCACCTGCCCCGTCATAGTGGTGGTGCTGGCTGAATGTGTGCCCACCTCCTAATCAAACTAATTTTCCTGCCTGTCCTCCCACCAAAATTGGAGCAGGTCAGGGGGACAGGCATCCTCCACTAACTGGAGATGCCTGGGTTGCATTTCAATGGTGGAATCACCTTTGAATCTTTCCCAGCTGAAATGCCATTCAGGCATGGAGGAGGTGTGAAGCACCTCTGCCCAGAGCAGGAATTGTTCCTGCCCTCTGAGAGCAAAGGCTCTCACCTCATGAGGTCAGAAACATGTCTGGTGGTAGCAGGCTAGCTAAGACTAGTCAGAGACCAGACTAGTGTTTGGTAAGTTTTTAGGGGGCACCTCTAAGGTGGCCTCTGTGTGCATTTATTATTAAATCCAACACTGGCATCGGTGTGGATTTATTAAGATGAGATGTTTGGTACCAAACATCCCTGGGTACAGTGAAGCCATCATGGTGCTGGGGAACCCGTAATGATGGATATCCAGCCCATGTACTGGCAATGAGCTTCCCTGAGCACTTACACTATCCACAAATGGAATTAGATATTTATCATCATATCTGCTCAGACATATATGACCAAACATGTGGTACAGTGCACCCTTCCTTAGGGCATTAAGGCCTGCAGTAGGGGTGAATTTTCTAATGCACCCTATTACTTACCAATACTCTTATTCATGTACCCTTTCACATACTTGTTTAGTTATTCACACAGTCACTCACTCCTCCATGCAGGCACTCATGCACCCACACACTGACCCATACATTCACTCATGTACCCTGTCACTCACTTATACAACTACTAACACACCCTCTCACTTACGCATACAGCCACTGAACAACCACCCAGTCACCCATGCAAGGCACTCCTGCACCCTGTTATTCACCTATATAACCACTCACACAACAACTCACTCACCCATACAGCCACTCATACACACTCTCACATACCCATACAGCCACTCACGCACCCACTCATTCATCCATACAGCAACTCATCCACCTTCTCACTCATCCAAATAACTACTCATACAGCCTTTTAGTCACTCAGTCAGTCACATACCCACTCATTCACTCATACAGCCACTCACACAACCACTCACTCATCCATTGAGTTACTTATTTGCTTACCCATACAGCTACTCATCTACCCTCTCACTCATCCATATACCTATTCATACAGCCTTTCACTCACTCATGCAGTCAATCACGCACCCTCCTACTCACTCATAGAGGCACTCATGAATCCATGCTTTATCCACACATCCACTCTTGCACCCTGTCACTCATTCATACAATCTCTAACATAACTGCTTACTCACTGAGGCAGCTACTCAACACCCACTCACTCACTCATACAGGCACACATGCATCCTCTTACTCACCCATATAGTGGTCACACTGCCACACCACTCACTCACACATACATCTACTAACACAGCCAGTCACTCACCCATAGAGTTATTCCCACACTCACTCACTCACCCATGCAGTAAGTCATTTACCCTCTTACTTACCTATATATCTTTTTATGCATCTACTCACTCGCCCATACACCCACTCATATACCCTGTCACTTACTAATACAACCACTCACATACCCACTTACTCACCCACACAGCCACTCAATACCCACTCACTCACTCACCCATCACTTATCACCCATACAAGAACTCATGAACCCAATCACTCAAATATATAGCCAGTCACTAAGTCACTCACACACCCACCCAGGCATTCATACATTCTGTCACCCACCCATACAGCCAATCACACTCCCACTCAGTCACACATACAGTTGCTCACATACCCAGTCAATTATCTATACACTACCCCAGACACCAAAACAGTGAACACAACATATTCACACTGTTACAGACATACATATAACATGTAATTATTCTTTCTTGAACAAGAATAGGTGGTTCTAACAAGAATTGTTTTTCTTTTTAACTTGTTTTTTCTAAACATTTTATTTTTTGTTTCTTGAAAAAAAGGTTGAAAAAGTTGCAATGTAATAAAACAAGAAGACATGCACCAGCAACTGGGGAACAAAACTAACACTTATGAGTGTTTTATAATTTGAACAATCACAGGGATTGATTGCTCCTCTTCGTACAAAATGGCCTTGCATTTTAGACAATACCGGTCGACTGTGGCAAATCCCAGAACCGTAACGGGCGGTTCTGTCACCAACACTGGAACAGATGAGGTACTCAGTTGTGCACTATCACCACAAGATCCTTACTCTCTGCTTTCCCTCTCTGTCTCTTCTGTCAGAAGGGTAGTTGAGTGAATAGTGTGCACATGCTTCATCATTGATGATATCCCCATGAATATTTCTTATCAGCACATCTAGACAATATTTTCTGGCAAAGGCTGCAAATTGCTTTCTTTTCATTAACCTTCTTCTCCCCTTCTGGCATTGTAAAGAAGGCCCATACAATACATTTCTTCTTTGGTGGTTCTTAATCCTGGAAGAGGTTGTCATTGTCTTCTTGACTCTGTGCACCACCAGATGCCATCTTCAAGTGCCAAAAAATTAACTCAAGTAACAAAAATAACCCAGACTTGTCAGATACAACACAAATGTGTGAAATCCAAGAAACAGACCAAAAAGATGGACAAAAAGGGGTGGAATCTTCCTCTATAAATGATAGAAAGGTGTTCAACCAATCAGTCCATTGGTTCCTATGTCACATGGGAGCTACAACGCCATCGCGCTTACGTAGTCGTGATGTAGTGGTGAAGTTACAACTCCACAAAATGTGTTAAAACCACCTTTAAAAAGTTTTCAGTCAATAAATACACACATTTTATTTTATTTTTTAGCAAACCTCTTACTGTGAAAAAAACCTTTAATGTTTGTGAGAACCTTTTTAATACACTTGAAAATATGCCAGAGATGCGTGCCTGCCAGGGCTCTGGAAATATGTGCGGCATGGTGCGTAACAGCATTGTGACTCCCTAATAAGTATTAAAACTTCCTTGAACATATTTGTTCTGTATAATTGTACTAGTTTTAATGTTTATTACTAAACCACTTACTTTAAATGAAACTTTTAAAATGTTTTTATTTGTGTTTCAGTCTGTCAAACCTACACTGGATTCACGACGCCATCATGACAGCTCCCGACGGGTGCATGGCTCTCAAATTTATTTTTATTTTTTATTAATATAAGCAGTAACTTACTAAACTAAGAACCACAATAAAAAACCTCACATACAATGGCCTCCCCAACCTCATGCCAGGGTAATGGACAGCTTACGAAAAGACCCCCCAACACTTTTTGCACCAATTTTCATGATGCATTCCTGATGCCTATGAATATGAGGAAATCCCCACCTAAAAAACAACCAGTTACTTCACATACCTAAGAAGAGGTTTCCTTCTTTGGTGGAGATTTATCTCTTTCTAATCTCCTTAATCTCCCTGTTTGGAAATTCATATTGTCACAGATTTCTGCAGACAAAGGCATGTGGAAGAATCACATTGCCGTACGCACACAACGTCCCTGTAAACATTTCATCATGGCCCATTAGTCAGCTACAGCATACAATACACACTGGATATTTACTGAACAAGGTACGACATACTAACTAAGTTGTAGAACGTACTTGTGTTGCATCAACATTTTATGCAAAAGTGTAGACTCTTGTTCAATAAACAGGAAGCTGATATTCTGTTCTGGTCCTGATGCACAGTTCACAGAAAATATACCCCAATAGGAATCCCTTGGAAATGTAAACATAGCAGCTGCCCCAGTTCTAGCTCTACTTATATAAAGGACAAATAATTGTAGCTCCCGAACTTTCCAAAAACAAAGCACATGTGTTTTCTTGGAAACTCCAAATTCAAAAACAATCAGAAATCCTTCATGAAGATGAATGCATTGTAGATCTATTGGAGCCTAATCTGTATTGATTATGATGAGTGAGCTCTTTCTTCTCTCTCGTGCTTACAGCGGAGTCCATCATTCTCCCATTAAATTACCAGGAGTATGTAAATGTCCAAATCACTTGGAGCTGCTGGCATTTAGCCCTGCCCATCCATCATGGGGGCATATTATCAAGAAACAGTGTTAAAATTATTGCCGCTTTAGCGGCAGAAAACTGCTGCTAAAGCGGCGATAATGGGCTTGATAATATACCCTTGAGAATTCCAATAGAAGCCCATGTTCTGGTGTCAACATGGGCTTCTATTGTAATTCTCTGCGGCATATTATCAAGCCCATTATCGCCGCTTTAGCTGCAGTTTTCTCCCGCTAAAGCGGTGATAATTTTAATGCTGTGCTTGATAATATGCCCCTTAGTTGTATAAAAAGAGCTTCCCACCTTTTACCAGGAAGATAGGTAGCTAACTAAAAGGCCTCCCAGTGCTTTTCCCAACACTATTGGTGACATGCTAGGATGCTGAGTAATATGAGGAACTCCTCACCAAGCAAAGATGCACTTTCTTCACATAGTTAAGAAAAAAGACCCTTGTTTGGTGGAGATTTAACTCTTTGTACTCTTGTCAACTTTTCTAAAAGAAGATTAATGTTTTCACATATTTCTGGATACAGTTGCATGAGGAACAATCACATTAAATTACCTCCACTCGCACAGCCACCCCTATATCAACTCGCACACCTCTTCAAACAATCTCATACTGACTCAGAGGCCCACTCTATACTTTCATGCACCCACTCACAGACAAAGCCGGATGTTCTCATAGCATCTGACAAACCCACTCAGGCACTCATGTTCCCACTCACATAACCATTCTCCAAAAACAACAAAGGTTACAGAGTTTGTTATAGTTAAGTAATACATTTTTTTAAACATATAGAAATTCACTTAAAAACCAAAGGTTACAGGGATGTTATAGTTAGGCTTATATTTCACTCATACAAAACCATAGAAATTCAGCAGGTATATTTACCTGAGGTAACTATAACTTACGCCCCTACAATGTACTGCTTATGACCTCACATATTATATCACTCATGACATGGTTAGTGACATTCATGACATCATCCACATAACTACTCACGTACCCACTCACACCCCTATACAACCTTTCATACATCCACTCACACACCCACACAACCGCTCACATGCCCATTAACTGACTCATATAAGTAATCACACACAAACTCACTAATCCATAGAGCCACTCACACAACCAGTCACTCACACATACATCTAGTCATGCAACCAGTCACTCATCCTTACAGCCACTCACAGAGTCATACATTATCCCATACAGTTGCTCATATACCCACTTACCCCTTATACAGCCACTCACACACTCACCCAAAAAGCCTATTAACACAGCCACTCACTCACCTATACAACCACTCATGTACCAACTCACACATCCACACAACTACTGATATTCCCATACATCCACTCATAGAAGTACGGCCATATCTGCTCACTCACTCATACAGCCATCCACACAGAGAAACAGTGTCCAATACACCAACTCACTTAATCAAACACCTGCTAAAACAGCCACTCACTCACCCATATAGCCACTTAGAGACTGAATCACTCACTCATACAGCCATTTAGATACCCACTCACTTACCCATACAGACAGTCACACACCCAATCACCCACTCATGCAGCTACACACACAGTCACTTACTCGTCCATACACTGACACAAACACTCACTCACCAACACAGCCACTCACACAGCTAAAGAGTTAGAGAGTCACCCATACAACTACTCACACAGCCACTTATAAACTCATACAGCCTGTTAGAAATGGGGGTCTCTATTTGGCAGAGGTAGGTACCTATGTCCAATTAGGGACACTTCGTCCTACTCACGGTAAGGGTGATACACTTCTAAAATAGCTGCTGCTCACCCCCCTGTTAGCTTGGCATGAGCAGATAGGCTTATCTCAGAGGCAGTGTGTAAAACATTTTTAAATAACCCTGGGCGGAGACCTCCGCCCTGCCTTTGAGTGTGCGGAGAATTGCCTTCTCTACATTCGGCAGAGAATGCGGAGAATGCAAATCTCTGCATACTCCGTAGTGGAGCGGAGTTGGCCAGCTCCCGCCTCCACCCCCATTATTACAAGTAAGTAAACATTAATTAAAAATATATTTAAAACCACTTACCTCTGTACTACGGCATCCCTGGGCTGCAGTCCTCATGCGCATGAGCAGTTTTCACCAGGATTACTGATAAGAAGAGGAAGATGAGGACTGCAGCCCGGGGACGCCTCAGTACAGAAGTAAGTGGTTTTAAATGTATTTTTAATTAATGTTTACTTACTTGTATGAGTGTGGGGTGGAGGCGGATGGCGTAGCGGAGCTCCACGGAGTTTGTTTGAGACTCCATGTACCTCCACATAGCCCCACTATGCCCACTACACCCAGGGTTACACTACAAATGGACACCAAACCAGTTTAGAAAACTAAGGAGTCTTTATCTAAACCAAACAAGACCAAAATGACAAAAATCCACAATACAGTACTAAAAATGTGACTTTTAAATGGTAGAAATAGTTCAGTTGAAAGCAAATTGCAGATGTGACACTTTTCACACAAAATACCTTGGATGCGTTATGCACACTAACAAAAAGGGTCTCAGGGAAGGTGATGCGTTGGTTACTTACACTCAGGGAAGGTGATGCGTCAGTTCCTTGCTCCGGGAGAGGTGATTTGTCAGTTCCTTACTGCTGCGCAGAGGAGGTGATGCGTCGGTTCCTTACCGGAAAGGAGGTGATGCGTCAGTTTTTTACTGCGTGGGGAGGTGAGGTGTCAGTTTCTTACTGCATCCCCCAAGGATGTGACAAACTTGGTGCCTCGATGCGATGCGTGACGATCCCGGATGATGCGAGGATTCTTGCAGCCACACAGCAGGGCTTGCATCACAATTGGTGCAGTGATCTTGGACTTCGTAGCTTGGTGTACTTGATGCGGCGTGCAGTGATTTCTCAAGCCGCGAGCAGGCGCTGCATCAATTTCTTCGGTGATGCGTCAGAAATAGCTGCAGATGCGTTGTGCTTCTCGTTACATTGCTTTTTCAGCTCTCACAGCCAGAACAATCTCCAGATGCCCAGACCAGCTACAGACACCTCTTGGCAGGTCAGAACTCGCAGCAAGGAATTACAGGGTAGATGGGGGTGAAGTCTTTGGGTCCCTTAGACTTCAGAACAGGAGCCATGCTCTTTCTTCAAACCCTTGGAGATCTTTCGCAAGCAGAGGACATAGCAAGCAGCAAAATCCTTTTCTCCTTCCTTGGCAGAAAGTAGCCACTGCAGGCCAACCCAAGACAGCAGCAAACAGCACAGGTGCAGTATTTCTCCTCAGTTTCTCCAGCTCTTCTCCTTGGTAAAGGTTCCTCTAGATTTCCCAGAAGTGATCTAAAAGTCTGGGGTCTGGGCCCCTCTTTTTATGCAGCAAAATCCTTTGTTCTCTGGTGGCAGAGAAGCCCGGTGCTTAGTCAAAATCATTTCTGTCCTCTCTGGTGCAGCTTCCAGGCAGGAGGTGGAGAAAGCATTGTGGAAGGCAGACCAGGCCCACTCAGGTGAAAGGAAATCTCCTCCCCCTACTCTAAATGCAGCCCAGGTCCATTCAGCCCAGCCCTGACTCATCCAGACTCCCTCGAGCCACTGCACATCCCCAGCCCCTGTCACTCTAAAGCCAGACAGTCAATACACATCCTAGCAGAGGCACACTGGATGGCTAAGCAAGAAAAGTGGTATTTTCAAACACAGAATGTAAAAATTGCCCTCTCTAAAAGATGCATTTTAACATTCTAAGTTCAGACATACTAAACTTTATTTTCCTCCCTTGTTCCTAGGAATAGTTATGTTTAAAAGACGTTATAAGCAAACTCCCAATTCTATCCTATGGGAACAGGTAGCCTTGTGAAAAACGAAATTGGCAGTATTTTACTGTCAGGACATGCCACACACACCAGGGCATGTCCTACCTTTCACATACCCTGCCCACAGGGCCTACCTTAGGGTTGACTAACATGTTTGAAAAGGGAAGGTTAAGGCCTGGCAAGTGGGTGCACTTGCCAAATCGACATGGCAGCACCAGACTGCACACAGTCTCTGAAATGGCAGGCCTGAGTTACATTTACAGGCTGCTTTTGTGGGTGGCACAATCAGGGCTGCAGCCCACTAGCAGCATTTGATTTACAAGCCCTGGGCACACACAGTGAACTATACTAGGGACTGACTAGTAAATAAAATATGCCAATCATGGAATCACTAATCCATAACAATCATCTACAGGGAGCACTTGCACTTTGGCACTGAAAAGCAGTGGCAAAGTGCCCAAAGCCTCTAGACTGGAATTGGAAGGTGAGAATGGCATTTGTTCTGGAAGCCACTTTGTTGATTACTGTCATTTAGATCAGCTTTGTTACAATAGGCTTTTGGTTCATCCCAACGTTAGTAGTGATCTGTTTCAGTAAACAATACCCGCCAGGATCGTAACATGTAATTGAGATCTCTCTGGGCTCCAGAGAGGTATGTAAGGGAGATATACTCCCCGTAAGCCGTTATTATTATTATCACCATTTTTGTGATAATGAACACAGTCTTGACACATCATGCGCTGATCACACAAACTAATATTGCAGGTATCCAACCTCACGGTGCACTCTAATCAGTCTATCAAGAGGCCCTGCTGGCCTGGAGTACACCTGATAATCATTATTCGGTTGAGTCAACGTGATTGCTTTTTTCACAAGATGGAATATGCACGCTTTTGATTTACCCTTGCACTTTATTGTTCTTTTTGTTTTTGGGAGCACTTGTGAGCTTTTTTGGTTCAATATAACCCTTCGCTTTGAAATCTAAGTAGGATTTCTAACCACCACGGTGGGGTGTCACCTCACCTATCGAAGTTTTTTAGTCCCAAAACGGAATTATTTTTCATTTTGTTAATTTTGGTTCCCTGCATAACGTTGAACCATGCCCAATGTGATTTAGAGGACAGTTTTTAAAGTGTATGTACCAATATATATATATTTTATAAATATATATATATACATATATATATCACCTACTGGCGGTCGCCAGTAGGTAGTTATAGTTAGGACCGTGTTTCCATAGGAAATCCACAACATTCTATTTTGAATAACTTTGGCGCCGATTGACGAATCCTGGCGAAATTTTCAAAATAGGTGGGGCGCTCTGCTCCGCTCCGCTCCTACCCTGAAAGTCTCGGGGGGATTTGTGAAGCGGGGGCTGAGAAAAAGGGGGGTCCCAAAACGTGTTTTCCCCATGCATTTTTCCATAGGACCTTTAGTCCAAGATACAGCCCAAACGGCTGAACAGAATTACTTGAAATTTGGCAGAGAGGTAGTCCTCAGGTCAGGGATGTGCCTTTTGTAGGTCTGGTGTAAATGTGTTCAGTATTTGCTGAGAAAATAGCATTTAAATCAATATATATATCTATAAGCGCTCTCCGAGCGCGTACGGTAAGCTTACCGTACGCGTACGCTGCCGTGCGCGAGCTTAATTCTGATTGGTGGTTACATGACTGTAAACATTCGAATCGGTCGAAATCAGGAAGTGTCGGCCTCCATTTTGTGTGTCTCACACTGATAAACAAAGGAGGAGAACGTGGAAAGGGGGCAACGAAGAGAGTTGCAGACCCCCTAGCGTTTGTCAGGGGGTCCAAGAAGGTCATAAAAGTATGAAAAATACATTTAAAATGTTTTTTAAAAAATCGGGGGTGCGCGTACGGTAAGCTTACCGTACGCGTACGGTAGAAAAAAAAACAATAAAAAAAAATAGAAGTAAAAAACAAATTTAAGTGTTAGGATATTAGGGGGCTCTAAAAAGAGCCGTTGTGTTTATGAAGTGTTTTTCGGTACCTACAAGTAAGTACCGATGCAGAGTCTAAAGTTCAAGAGGAAGACTCTGTTGCCTTCATCAGTGAAATGTACACCGTCTCCTCTATAAATGCCTTGCATGTTGTAACGCAAGTTGTTGTGGTATATAGAACCAATACCATAGTCTTTGAGGAAAGCAGAAATAGATTTGTTGACGTGCTTTCTTGCTTTGTCAATCTGTGGACAAAATTGGTTGGACCAGTTTCACTTTTGCCTTTGGCATATGTTAGAATATACAAAGGCAGATTGAGGAAAAAGCGACATCAATTGCACAAAGGTGTCCTTAATAAGCATTTCCAGACCTACACCAGTTAAAGTGCCTAGGTCATTTCCACCACAGTGCACAATAATAAGGTTAGGCTGTGGGAGATGTTGAAAGGTTTTCACCAAAGGCAATAATTGGTGCCACTTTAACCCTCTCTGACCAATCCATTTAATGTCTACATTTGGTAAAGCAAGGTCTCTCACCATACCTCTTTTGTTCTGCATACTTTTCACTCCAGAAGACATAGCTGTGACCTACAATCCACACTGTGAACATCTTTCAAGGAGATCTGGATGCACTCAGAAGGTGTCTTTCAGTAGAATGGCAATATGAAATGAAAGACAGTTGTAAAATGGAGGCATACATATTTTTTTTAAATAAAAATAACTCATTGGCTGATTCAAATCTTTTTACAGTAAAAAGTAGGCTGTATGTGTACATTTTTAGAAGCATGTTTTGTATTGGTTCAGAAAATTGTGTTCCCACAGAAGATTAGTTTGGATTTGCTGTTAGGTTCGACAGGTGAAAGGATTGAAATATTGTGTGCTGAACTTCTGACCTCTCTCCTCACAGCAGTGTTCCATGAGCTGTTGCTATGGTAGCAGGCAGAAGTCAAGTTGGGGGAAGGGTACATTTGGAAAAGGGTTGAAGTTTTCAACCAATAGAAATGTGTGATTTCATTTGAAAAAATGTGGGAAGCACTGAGATTTGTAATTACCATGTATATGTGTGAAAAAAGAGAGGGAAACATTGCCATTTACTGGTTCTGGAGAGAGGAGAGAGGTGTAGAGCTCTGATATTCTGACTCTGATAGTATGCTGTTTGAGTGCCACATTTCTTTCTCAACTAAGTAATTTTAAAGGTGAGATATGAGTTTGAGAGAGGATGTATGTGGTGATTTTTAATATAAATATTAGAATTGTGATTCTTCTTTAAAAGTTATGTTTTACATTTTGTGGTTTGGGAGATATTTAACTGTCTTTAACTAGTTAAATATTATGGAGTGTGTTTTTACCATAAGTTAAGGTGTACTGGTATCACTGAGGAATACTGTTTTGTGCCTAGAATCAACCCATGAGTCTGTGTGCACACAGGAATTGTTGTTAGAGATTTTAATAGTGATGGTCCGGTTCTGTAAGAATGGCATTTGTAGGAAAGGGGCAGCTTTCTTTTTGTAAATATGATGGTTTCCATTCAGCATAAATCAGTAAGACACAAATGGGAGGCAAATGCTAACACATTTGAAATTGATATCGCAGATTTTGCTTCTAATCATGCAATTGCTACTGAGTCAGTCATCCTCTCTGTTATGGATGTACTCAGGGAAGGGGCAGACTCTAGCACTCCCCAAGCCCTGATTCTTTTGGACTTGTCAGCAGCATTTGACACGGTCGATCATGATGTCTTGATCGACCGTGTCGCCAATGCTGGAATTCGGGGTTTGGCCTTGGGGTGGCTCTCCTCCTTTCTGAGAAATCGGTCTCAAACGGTGTACCTCGCCGGTTTTTCTTCTAAAAAAAGGGACATCACCTGTGGGGTCCCCCAAGGCTCCTCCCTTTCCCCGCTCCTCTTCAACCTCTATCTTCTTCCCCTAATCCACTCACTGAGGAAAAGAAATGTTGAAATTTTCAATTATGCAGATGATCTCCAATTGGTGTTTAATATTAATACCTCTGCCTCATCCGAAGCCAACGTCCAAGATACGATGGTTTTCATTAGTAACTGTGTCGTAAATAAATTATTACGAGTTCAGAATTTCTAGATATCAATATGATTATGCATGAAGCAAGAGGCTGAGTCCGTGGTATCAGGTTCAAAAGGGCTTTATTCAAATAACTCGAGTTATAGGGAGAATAGTTCCATCACCACAAGGGATCAGGACCAGGGTTCTCAAAAAGGTATTCTCAAACTTTATTCACAGAGTACAGTATATATATGTTTGTAATAATATACGTAAGCAAGAGTGCTTCAGGCGGAGCAAGAGAGAATGAGATAAGAGCATGTGGGTGTGTAAGTAGGCGTGAAGGTGGGCGTCCACTCGATGATAATAGGTAAGTGTCATAGGTGGGTGGATGCCTAGAGGGGGTTGCGTGATCAGCTGGAACTTTACTGGAACTTTGCCTTACTTGTGCTCAACTCGACCATGACGTGTAACTGACGTGTGAAAGGGTTGCTATGCAACCGGGGAGTCTGGAGTCTGAAAATGAGGCCTTCAGTGTCAGGGCGACCAGCACATCTTGTTTTATCTGATATCTAAAGTCTGGAGCAGGGACTGATTCGTGACATAGGTTGCCCATCACCAAGGGCCAATGTGGCATTTATTTCTTCGTTTACAACTGAAGTCTTGCACGGGGGCTATGGGCTTTTCACTGACGTGAGCTTTGTAATCACACAAAAAGAGACAGAAAGGCTAGGCTTTCTCCTTTGCAGATGGGTCATGTTTATCCCTCCTTCTCCAGGCAGGAATGTGGTTTTGGTAGGAGTAAGCAGATAACCGTGCTCAATACTGTCTCGGACAGGGCCCCTTTGGCTGAGGCCCAAGTGTGCAAGGCCAAGGATACGCAGCTACAGCTTTCAGAGCGTTCTGAGGCCTGAAGCCTCTTTTCGGCTCTGGCTGGGCCACAATAATGGAAATGTGGGAAAACATGATGCAAAACGTGTAGGCCTCAGAGCAGATTTGTCGTTTCTCTCATGGGAGACTGGATTATGGCAGGCCACGTTATAGCATAAGCATCATGATAGACAGGCCATGGAGGGGATATACATAGGTGACATGTATGTGCACATGAGTGTGGGGGAACACACGGGGACACATAGGCCTCATGATATTTTATTTTCCTCATTCCCTCCTTGTCCCCTAGTGGACCCTTATGTCATATCTATTCTCATTAGACAGTCAATCTGTTCTTGCAGCATTATTTTTCCATTTTCAATGCTTTGTAAATGGGGATGTGGGACACATGCAGTAGCGCACAGGCCGCAAATGGCCGGGCCACACTGCAGACATAGGCAACAACTGATTATCATCAGTAGTATTAGTCCACAGACCGTCAACACTTTCCATCCCCATGCTGATATTATTTCCCAGAGCCAACTGGACCAAGTTCACGTGCCTGGGTCTTGGTGTATGCTTTGGGCAATCTTGTGGAGTCTTGTTATTGCTTTGTATACAGACGGTGCATTATTAGGTATGAAAACGCAGCAGCTGGAACCGATGACCCTACAGGCCCCGCCCCTATCCGCTAGGATGACGTCAAGAACAAGACGATTCTGAAGTACGACCATTCTCATAGCAGACTGTTCCTGGGTCAAGTTCCCCAGGGCTGATGCAGTCTCATTAGCAACTGTTTCTAGAATCCTTGTTAGTCTGCGGATAAGTTTACTATTCTGGACGGGACCTATGAAGAAAAAGAATCCTTTGTTGAAATCTGTATATTGCTCCCAAGCTGTTTCAGTCTGGTCAATGCCAGAGGCATCGAGCCCTCGTCTGTGTCTGATAAGTGCTAGTTGGAGATTTTGATGATAGTTCGATGGGGCCAAGAAAACGGGTGGTAGGAGAAATGATATATAGCACGTCCCACCCCAGTCTAAGGGCAGTTGTACATAGGCTGTCTGGCCACAAATAAAGTAGGTGTGTCGTGATGCTCTGAAGTAAGACTTTCCTTTGTCTTTGAACACTAGTATAGTGTTACACTCGCTGTGCCCCAAATGTACAGAGCCATCTTTTCTGACACACAAGTTCCCTTTTACTGGCAGGACTGTGATTGAGGATGGACCTAAATTGTGTATGGGCTTGACATTCAACACTATAAAGTCAAGGGTCGCATTTCCTTGCAGATACTCTTCATTTTCTAGATCGGTACCTTTCCTTTGGGGAAGACCTTCTTCATCTGGGAAACATGCTTTATTCATGACTTTGTTCAAGTTACCCCATACCCAGTCGCCCCTACACTCCTTATCTTGACATTCTTTGGCATCACCGTTGATGGATGTCATTAAGGCAAACCATGCTCCGCAAGAACCATTATGGGAGAATGGAAAAGGGAAAAGAGGCAACACTCCCTTCACCTTCTGATACGGGGGAAGTCGGCCACAGACCCAGCAGTCTGTAGCATTGCTAGTCTGATGCGAATGGTGCAGCATCTGGATAAAAGTATTGTTGCGTAAGGCAAGTCGATATGATAGCTCATGGGATGGCAGATCACTAAATGTGTGCTTTATGGTATCATTGGTAGAGTGTAAGAGTGAGGCAATAGGAGGAAAAATAGCATGTAGTATTAAGCTAATACATATCATCGTGATGCACAGAAGAAATGAAAATATCAAAGTCACTATACATCTACCACGTAATATTTTACAGTATTTGCTTTTCATCTTGCTCTTTTTCTCATCCGCGGTATCCAAGATCTTATGCAAGCCAGAATACATGTTCAACCGCTTCACCACCTAGTGGACTTAATTGATCAAACGGGTTCTGACTTGTTAGATCTAAGTTTGCTTTTGTACTTCTGCTGGGAAGTCTCCTCTAGTAAAGGGGGCTCAAAGTCTGAAGTCTTTATGTCTTTTTTAAACGAATCGTTATTTCCAAAGTAGCGTTTACAATGATGAAGATGAACCCATCCTTTCCGTCCTTCGACTTTAACAGCGGTCCTCGTAGTTAATAATACCAATTTAGGCGTCTTCCACCTCGGCTCAAGAGGGCTCGTTCTGTCAAAGTTCCTTATGAGAACATAGTCCCCAGGAGCGAGGGAATGTTCCTTGACCTGGGTGTTGTCAGGGAAGGCGGCAGCAACCTGCGAACGACAAGAGAGTAGTGCAGACATCAAGGAAGCCAGGTAATCTGTCAGCATGTTACTATCAACATCAGTGATCTTTTTAGGCATTGGAGTGCCCCACATATTCGGTGGTCTACCAAAGACCACTTCATAGGGAGATAAGCCTGTTCTAGAATGGGCTACCATTCGCATGTAAAAGAGGGCAACCGGCAGGGCTACCATCCAATCCACACCTTTGTCTGCGCAAATCTTTGCTATTTTTATCTTTAAGGTCTGATTATGTCTTTCTACAAGGCCTGCTGCCTCAGGATGTCGTACACAATGGAACTTCCAGGTATACCCTAACAGAAGGGACACTTGTTTCATGAGTTCAGAGGAGAAAGGCTGACCGTTGTCGGAATATACGACACGCGGTAATCCATAACGTGGGAAAAACTCTCGCACCAGTTGTCTGGTGGTAGTTACAGCAGTATAATCAGGGACTGGATAGGCCTCTGTCCATATTGATAGGGAACATACTACTACTAGGACATATTTGTAACCTCTGCATCTGTCCATTTGGATATAATCCATTTGAAGGACTTCAAAAGGATGGTCAGGTGGATGGAAACCACCTTGTTCCATTGGAATGCCTTTACCTGGATTGAATTGGCAACAGATCATACACGTTCTGACCTTTTGTTTCGCTGCTGCACGCAGGTGCTTGTTGAACCATATATTCTGTAAGCTGTCTAGCATTGCTCTCTCTCCTAAGTGTGCAGGACTATGTGCGGTATTTATGATCACTTGTACCATTGAATCAGGAAGAAACCATGTTTCTTTGCCCTTAGTCATCCAACTCTGATCGGTCAGTACCCCTCCTTGTTCCGACCATTTCTTTAATTCGTCTAGAGTAGCATGTGTCTGAATGTCTTGTACGTCCTTGGAAGGATCCCTAACTGTCATGGCTTTGGACCTTAATGGTACCTGTGATTTCGTCATGTCTAGTGGGGTCTGAGCTGTCTGTTTAGCTGTTCGGTCTGCCAGATCATTGCCTTGAGAAATGGTATCTGTGGCTTTAGTATGTGCTTTGCATTTCAGGATAGCTATGGCTGTTGGAAAATGTATCGCTTCCAGAAGGACGTGAATAAGGGGGCCATGCTGTATCTTGGCCCCGTGAGAAGTCAAGAAACCTCTTTCCCTCCATAGGACGCCGAAGTCATGAACTACCCCATATGCGTATTGTGAGTCTGTGTAAATGTTTACTCTCAGGTGCTTAGCTCTTATGCAAGCCTGGGTCAGAGAGATGAGCTCTGCTGCTTGTGCTGACAGTATGTCTATTCTTTTAGTCTCTATGATTTCAGTAGCAGTGGTCACTGCATATGCTGCCACTAATTCTCCCGCCCCCGTCCTCATACATGAACCGTCAACGTAGAGTGTTAGGTCAGGGTCTGGGAGTGCAACATCTGTCATGTCTTGTCTTGGTTTCGTCACGGTATGTATTACTTCAACACAGTCATGTGGGGAAACGTTTTCTGTACTGGAGGGCAAAAGAGTAGCAGGATTCAGTATGTTGCATCGTCTGATCTCTATGTGTGGTTGAAATAACGTCAGCTCATAACCTGTCAGTCTCGCTACAGTCAGGTGTTGTGTTTGTGTTCGGTTCAAGAGAACCTCTACTGCGTGTGGTACTTGTACTGTCAGGGGGTGGCCCAGCACTATCGAGTCACTTTGTCTTATGGCTAAGGCTGTTGCTGCAACAGATTTTAGGCACGCAGGCAAAGCCTGTGCTACTGGGTCCAATGTACTAGAGAAATAAGCGCAGGGCTTGTGTTTTCCTGCATGATCTTGTGTGAGGACAGATAGTGCTGTTCCATCCCGCTCTGTCACAAAAAGCATAAAAGATTTGTTGTAATCAGGGATTGCTAAAACTGGTGCTTGACATAAAGCTCTTTTTAATTCTTCAAATGCCACAGTGTGTTCTTGTGTCCAAGGGAGGACTTTAGTAGAAGCTACCTCCTGTGTCGTCAACTGTATTAGGGGCTTGGCTATATGAGCATACTGGGGAATCCACTGCCTGCAATATGAAGTGAGGCCAATATATGCACGTACCTCCTTTTGTGTCTTGGGCTGTGAAAGGCCAGAAATCAATTGAATACGTTCTGGTGTTAGTCGCCTACCCTCCTTGGATAGCAAGTGCCCAAGGTACGCCACTTGCTGTTCACAGAATTGTAACTTCGAAGGGGACACCTTGTGCCCCTTGTCAGCCAGGAAATGTAAAACAGTGAGTGATGCACTTTCACAGTCAGTTTCCGATCGTGCAGTAATGAGAATGTCATCTACATACTGTATCAGTGCTGTAGTGGTAGGCATATGAATACTGTCTAGTTGTCTTTTGAGCGCCTGACTGTAGATGCTAGGACTTTCCGTGAAGCCCTGTGGTGCTCTTGTGAATCTGAAGCTGCGGCCTTTTAAACTGAAACCGAAAATATATTGGCTGTCCGGATGTATTGGGATACTGAAAAAGGCGTTCTTCAGATCGATAACTGTAAAGAACGTAGCCTTCGCATCAATGGCAGTCAATAATGAAGAAATGTCCGGGACCACAGGGTACTGTGGCACCACACATTTGTTTAATTCTCGCAGGTCCACAACTAATCTATAGACAGGTGATGCATTGGGATCAGTTCTTTTAAGAATAGGAAGAACAGGTGAATTGCATATGTTTGACTCTGTCTCTATCACCACCCCTTGTGCAATGAGTTCATCGATAATTTTCAGCAACCCTACTTCAGCTTCAGGTGGAATTTTACATTGTCGAATCCGTGGCAGCACCACTCCTTCCTTGAGGGTGACCTGGTATGGTGTAATGTTCATGAAACCTACGTCAGTCGGGCCTTGTGCCCATAGGTGCTGTGGTACATTTTGAAGCCTGATGTCAACATCTTTCATAACAAAATGTCCCTTGAAATCACGTAAATACAGTCGCACTCCTTCTGGCGAGCAACAGATAACTGCTCCCAGTTCTTTTAATGTTTTTATGCCAAGTAAGTTTTCTGGACATGATTTGGTAAGCAGTAAGTCTGTTGTATGTATTAGTGGACCGACTCCTAAAGAGACTGGTTCTGAAACCTCATTGATAATAGGCTTTCCTGAAAAGCCCAGGGATATACTCTTGGAGCCCGAGAGGGGTGCCCCTGGAACCTCAGAATGACTGATGGTAGTTCTACTTGCCCCGGTGTCAATCAAAAACTTTTTATTCTTTCCTAGTAAACGTGCATGCACATAGGGACCCGCTTGGTCCACAGGAACTGGAATAAGGGGCAAGTCGAATTCCCTCTCTGGGCTTTTTCACGAATATGCTTGGTATTCTGGATAGTTAGTCTGAGCGTGCTCATACATTTGTGCTGTGGCGTGGGCTGGTGCAGGTGCATGGACAGGCGGCGGCGGCGGTGGAAATGTATCTGATGTCTGATGTGTGTTATTTTCTTTGGGAGGATAAGATCGTGGCTTTGTTTTACCTATCGCTATATTGTGTTTCAGGACCGCACATTCATTTACGAAGTGGCCTGGCTTCTTGCAATAATTACAGGTCCCAGTATTTTGTTTCGTGCTATTCTTGTTCGTGTTTGTGTTTGCCGGGGTTGATTGGGCCACCAGCATCTTCATCTTTGTGTCTCTCATGCGTCTCTTATCCTGTTTGTGTTCCTCTCTAATTCTGTTCTGGTGGTATTGTAACATCTGTAACATTTGTGAAGGGCTGTTTGCTTGCCAAGTACTCTCAACCTTTAGTACCCTATACTTCACTTCTGGTAGGGAATTTTCTACTAGTTTGCTCACGAAAAGATGGGGATATGAATCACTACCGGGCTTAAGACCACTATTGGTAGTGAAACATTTCTCGAACCTAGAGTAAAAATCGCTAGTGTCTTCGTCTGGTTTCTGTTTACAGGCCGAAATAGCATCCCAGTCTTCCTTCTTGGTGATTAGTAATCTGGGCAAAACTTGTACAAGGAGTTCAGGTAGGTCTTTAGCTCGAGGACCCAGACCAATCCCCGGGCCTCTTCCTACCTCTTCTCTTTCCAGTAGATCCCAACTGAGCCTTTTGTCTCCCACCTCCCAGTCCTGTCCTTTCAGTTTTTCGTAAATACCAGCAGGCAATAATAGCTTTAATAACTTTAGAATGTCAGCATATGTATATTCTCCTAAGCGAAGAATGTCCTTTAGTTCTCGGTGAAAACCCCCCGGGTCTTTATCATGGGATGGTAACATTTTCTTCATTTCCAGTATCTCTAATTTCGACAAGGGGGTGTAGACATACACCCGTTGCAGGTCATTGTTTGCATCCTTTACAGGATGAACCTCTTGTAGGGGGTTCAGCTTGTCGTACGACTGTTCCTTAACCTGGGGTGGAGCGGGAAGCAGGGATCTAGTCACGTATACTATATACTTGTGTCGCTGATCCAGAATGACATTAATCAGTTCAGTACCCATGTTCATCCACCTGTCTAGTATTATGTCGTCCAGCAACTTATACAATAGACCAGGACCAGAATATTGACTCTCATATAACGTGATCAAATGTTGGACCATGTAAACACCAGCTATGCGCTGTTCGTTTGGTGGGAGGCTCAAGAACGTTTGGGCTACGATGTCATTATTATATATATCATATTGGGATATCCACAGGGTGGCTGATCGTGCTAATTCATTTTCGGTCGGGGTGAGGGGCTGATCGTTACCCAGCCATTTATTCACCGCTTTTTCGGTGATCTGGAACAAACTTTCAAGGGAATATCTTTCTTTTATGGCAGTTCCCTGTTTACGGTGATTGAGGCCCTTGGGCCTTTCGAATCGCCGGGCACGGCCCACATAATGTATTCTGTCTTTGTCCCCTGCTTCGTCATCAGATGATAACTCAGCTGTTTCGTTCGGGCTTCCTTCGTGTGATGCTATTATTGCCTTCCGGATTTTGGTCAACATGTTGTCTGTTTGGCCTGATTTATCATGCTGACCGGCATCTATGCGATCACTCCAACCAATATAACAACGGTCTACGTCTCCATCACCTTCGTCTTTTTCCCTGATCAGACAATTAATTAGGAAGCGAAGGATATAGTTCTTAATAATTACCTTTCTATTTTGTACGGCTTCTGCTATACACTCAGGACCTTCCCCTGTTCTTATGAATGTGTACATTTTCTTTAGATGTTTATCCATATCTGGTAATTTTTCCAAATCTGCGACTGCTCGTCTAAGCCGTAATGAAAACACGAGCATTCTGCCCTTTCCTGGATCTGGGTCATATATACATTCGGAGATTGCTACTTTTACTGTCGGCCCCCCTCCTGATGTTGCCCCGGATCCTCCCTCCCCGCCGTCCTCGAGCTCCTGGAGCTGTTCTTGCGTTGGGGGTGCAGGGAAGATTCCGTCCACGTATGAGGGTGGGGGTTCCTCTAGGTAGTTGTTAATGAACATGTCGGATGCTGTTTGTTTTATTTTTCGGGGTACTGGCGGTGGCACTCTAACTAGTTTTTCTACTGGGGCCACTTTTGCTAGTTCCTCTGAAAGGACGGGATAAATACCGGCAACGGCAGTATTTCTTTCTCTTTCAGCCTGCTCTCTTTTTACCCGCTCCCCTTCTTCCTGTAATTTTTCTTCTTTGGCTTTTTCGGACTCCTGTCTACTTCTCTCTGCTTTGTGGAACCCTTTCTCTGTTCTTCTATGTGATTCCTTGCGCCATAACTCAATGGCATCCTTCTGAGCAGGTCTAGATTTTCTCTTCCGTATCTCTTCCTCTACCTTCATGATGCATTCCGCATCCCACGTTCCCGTAATGGGCCATTTATACTTTGTCTCTAAATCCTTCGTGTAATCCACCCAAAGTTCTAAAAACAACACGGCCTCTAAACCATGCTTACAGTACATGAAATGTCCAGGTGTGTCTCTAGGCGGAATGTTAACTGGTTCCTCTAGTACACCTTTCCTGGTACCTATCTTACGCAGTTTCGAAAATAACGGCATGGTGGAATGTAACCGAAAACAAAAATCACAATGAACAAAAAAAAAAAAAAAAAATCACAATGCAACATACTTACACACAAACCTGACACATTCAAACCTAACTGAACCTAACTTAAGACGATAACATTCATACAGTTATATCGGTGCACCTGAAAACTTGGCCTCTAAATCTTGAAACATTAATTCTTGAATGCATGCTCTTGAACATACCGGTCTCACAAGTGAGACACGTCTTTACCGTGTTCATTAAATGAACCCGTCATGATTGCAACCCCCATGAGAAACTCACCGGGAAGCAGAACTTGAACTTGAACTTGAAGGCCTCGGACACTTGACGCTGCGCAGGGAATGGCGTATCTTAGGTGGATCTCTTGAAACCTCGGACACAGCTCTCTCGCAGGTGGGCTCTGGGTCGGGACGATCCGCAATCCTCACTGCCTCGTATGGATGCCTGGTCGCAGTCCGTCTCCTTCGTTGGCCTGAGGGAGTTGGCGGGAAAACCCGCGTCGTGTACACTCGAAGTCCGTCACGGCTGTGGAAGGGGGCAAAACTGGACCTTCATCTCCGGCGCATGGGGAAGGAGATTAGTCCCTATTCGGGCGCCATTATGTCGTAAATAAATTATTACGAGTTCAGAATTTCTAGATATCAATATGATTATGCATGAAGCAAGAGGCTGAGTCCGTGGTATCAGGTTCAAAAGGGCTTTATTCAAATAACTCGAGTTATAGGGAGAATAGTTCCATCACCACAAGGGATCAGGACCAGGGTTCTCAAAAAGGTATTCTCAAACTTTATTCACAGAGTACAGTATATATATGTTTGTAATAATATACGTAAGCAAGAGTGCTTCAGGCGGAGCAAGAGAAAATGAGATAAGAGCATGTGGGTGTGTAAGTAGGCGTGAAGGTGGGCATCCACTCGATGATAATAGGTAAGTGTCATAGGTGGGTGGATGCCTAGAGGGGGTTGCGTGATCAGCTGGAACTTTACTGGAACTTTGCCTTACTTGTGCTCAACTCGACCATGACGTGTAACTGACGTGTGAAAGGGTTGCTATGCAACCGGGGAGTCTGGAGTCTGAAAATGAGGCCTTCAGTGTCAGGGCGACCAGCACATCTTGTTTTATCTGATATCTAAAGTCTGGAGCAGGGACTGATTCGTGACATAGGTTGCCCATCACTAAGGGCCAATGTGGCATTTATTTCTTCGTTTACAACTGAAGTCTTGCACGGGGGCTATGGGCTTTTCACTGACGTGAGCTTTGTAATCACACAAAAAGAGACAGAAAGGCTAGGCTTTCTCCTTTGCAGATGAGTCATGTTTATCCCTCCTTCTCCAGGCAGGAATGTGGTTTCGGTAGGAGTAAGCAGATAACCGTGCTCAATACTGTCTCGGACAGGGCCCCTTTGGCTGAGGCCCAAGTGTGCAAGGCCAAGGATACGCAGCTACAGCTTTCAGAGCGTTCTGAGGCCTGAAGCCTCTTTTCGGCTCTGGCTGGGCCACAATAATGGAAATGCAGGAAAACACGATGCAAAACGTGTAGGCCTCAGAGCAGATTTGTCGTTTCTCTCATGGGAGACTGGATTATGGCAGGCCACGTTATAGCATAAGCATCATGATAGACAGGCCATGGAGGGGAAATACATAGGTGACATGTATGTGCACATGAGTGTGGAGGAACACACGGGGACACATAGGCCTCATGATATTTTATTTTCCTCAACTGGATGAATAACAATCAGCTGAAGCTGAATCCCGATAAAACGGAGCTGATCCTGACAGGAGGTGCTGCAAACCCCTGGCACTCTAATTTTTGGCCCCCTAAACTTGGTAATCCTCCTATGCCTACTGCCTACTGCCTCCGTCAAGAGCCTGGGGATCATTATCAGTAATGATCTCTCTATGAAGGCTCAGATCGGCTCGGTGGTTTCAGCTGGCTTCTTTCAGTTACGTAGAATGAAGAAGATTTGTAAATTCTTGAGCAGGGAGGCTCTGACCCTGGCCACCCTTGCCCTTGTGATCTCCCCCCTGGATTATGCCAACTCATTGTATGTTGGCATTCCAGCCTATCAACTCAGGCGTCTCCAACTGGCTCAGAATCAGGCAGCTAGGCTGATTTTCTCACAGCCTAAATGGCATCATGTTAGTCCCCTCATGAAAAGCCTACATTGGCTCCCAGTGAGTATGCGCGGCCTCTTTAAGATGGGTTGTACCATTTTCAAAGCTCTACAAGGCACTGGTCCGATTTTTATCTCAGTGCGTTTGTATCGCTATACCCCCTCCCGTAATCTTAGATCCTCCCATCTGAATTTGTTGAAAGTCCCCACAGCCAAGCGAAAGAAGCATGGTGGACTAAGATTCTCTGTTCTCGCTCCTCAATTCTGGAACTCCCTTCCGGTTGAGCTTAGGTCTTTGACTTCCTTGGCCCAATTCAGAAAACAGCTTAAGACTTGGTTGTTCACGCAGGCCTACACCGATTGAAGCTACCCTTCTGTTCTCTGCTATGACCTCTCCCTGAGCGCCAAGAAACCGTTGGTGTATGAGCGCTTAACAAATATTTTTAACATAACATAACATAACATTGCTGAGCTTGGTCATACATATACAAAACTGCAATTAAACCTTACCACACATGTACTTTTACATACATTACTACAATGTTTAAGCTGTTATGGATGCATGCATGAATATGTCTCTTGCAACTGAAAATACACAGTCTGCATAAGCAGACTGTTAGCACACACCCAGCAGTTTATCTGGTACAATCATGCTTAGTATTCACAAGTGAGTGGTGTTTCAGGTAGCAGTGAGTAACGCAAATACATTCAACATCACTAAGGCTGATTTGTTTAGCTGGGGTGTAGTCAGTCACCAAGGTCACACATGTTCATGGTCTCAAAAAGCTGTTTGCACATGTGCTGTTTTCTGTTTCTGAAAACTGTAATGAAAATGTATCAGACTATTAGAGTACTTATCACTTGCAGAAAAAAACAGCAGTAAGTGTGCTTTCAAATTGACAAGCAAATTTCGTTTTCTGACAAGAATCACAGCATGAGTCTGTGAGCACACAGGAATTGTTGTCAGAGATGTAATTTGTGTCACTCTGGTTCTTTTAGAATTGCATTGGTAGGAAAGGGGAGGTTTTGAATGTTGTCAGAGATTTTTTTTCTGTTGGCCTGGTTGTGTAAGAATGCCATTTGTATGAAAGGGTCAGCTTTTTTTGGGGTACTGTGAGGGTTTCTATTTACTATAAATCAGTATCAGACAAATAGGAGGCAAATGATAACACATTTGAAATAGATATAGCAGATTTTGCTACTAAACATGGAATGGGTGAGGTTGGTCCTACATATACAAAACTCCAATTAAACCTTGCCACACGTGTACTTTTACATGCATTACTACAATGTTTATGCTGTTATGGATGTATACATGCATATGTCTCTTGTAACTGAAAATACACAGTGTGCATAAGCAGACTCTTAGCACACACCCAGCAGTTTATCCTGTAGAATCATGCTTAGTATTCACAAGTGAGTGGTGTTTCAGGTAGCAGTGAGTAATGCTAATATATTCAACATCACTAAGGCTGATTTCTTTTGCTGGAGTGTAGTTAGTCACCAAGGTCACACATGTTCATGGTCTCAAAAAGCTATTTGCACATGTGCTGTTTTCTGTTTCAGAAAACTGTAATGAAAATGTATCAGACTGTTAGAGTACTTAACACTTGCAGAAAAAAACAGTAGTAAGTGTGCTTCGAAATTGGCAAGCAAATTTCATTTTCTGCCTAAAATCACAGCATGAGTCTGTGAGCACACAGGAATTGTTGTCAGAGATGTATTTCGTGTCACTCTGGTTCTTTTTGGATGTATACATGCATATGTCTCTTGTAACTGAAAATACACAGTCTGCATAAGCAGACTCTTAGCACACACACAGCAGTTTATCCTGTAGAATCATGCTTAGTATTCACAAGTGAGTGGTGTTTCAGGTAGCAGTGAGTAACGCTAATACATTCAACATCACTAAGGCTGATTTATTTTGCTGGAGTGTAGTCAGTCACCAAGGTCACACATGTTCATGGTCTCAAAAAGCTGTTTGCACATGTGCTGTTTTCTGTATCTGAAAACTGTAAGAGTACTTAACACTTGCAGAAAAAAACAGTAGTATGTGTGCTTTGAAATTGGCAAGCAAATTTCATTTTCTGCCTAAAATCACAGAAAACAGTAGTAAGTGTGCTTTGAAATTGGCAAGCAAATTTCATTTTCTGCCTAGAATCACAGCATGAGTCTGTGAGCACACAGGAATTGTTCTCAGAGATCTATTTCGTGACACTCTGCTTCATTTAGAATTGCATTTGTATGAAAGGGGAAGCTTGTTTTCTAGAAATGTGATGGTTAGCATTCAGTCCAAAATAGTATCTCAAATAAGAGGCAAATGCTAACATATTTGAAATCAACATGGTAGATTTTTCTTCCACTCTTGCAATGGGTTATGTAGTTGCTACATGCTAAGAACTCATATTAACCCTTACCACACATGTAGTCTTACATACATGTTTACAGTGTTTAAGCAGTTATGTAAGGGTCCATTCAAGTCTCTCTTGCACCTGACAGTAGACAGTCTCCAGAACCACACTCTTAGCAGAGAGCTAGCTGTTTTTCCTGTACACTCATGCTTACTAATCAGCACTGTGTGGTGTTTTAGGTAGGAGTGAGGAACGCTAATGCATTGAACATCACCAAGGCTCATTATCTTTGCCGGAGTGTAGTCAGTCAGCCAGGTTACACATGTTCATGCTCTGAAAAATCTGTTTGGACATGTGCTCTTTTCTGCCTCTCTAAACTATAAAGAAAATGTGTCAGACTGTTAGAGTAATTAACAGTTGCAAAAAAAAAAAGTAAGTGTGCTTTTGAATTGCAAATGAAATATCGTGTTCTGCCTAGAATCACACCAAGAGTCTGTGTGCACACAGGAATTGTTCTTAGAGATTAAATTCGTGTTGGTTTTGTTGTGTTTTTCACTTGTAGGAAAGGGGTAGATAGTGTTATAAGATTAGAAAAAATCATAACAAAAATGGAAATATACTTATATTACAAAAAGGTATTTTTTTTTAGTTTCTTTCAGGTATTGCTGCAGAGCAGTGAAGGAAATATAAGATGCCTATAAAATCAAGAAAGCGAAAACAACAGAAAAAACATGTATATTTGAAGACAACTGGAGGACCCAAGTTAGTTGAAGATGCTCATGTTGGGAAAAAGAAAAAGTCTTCTGGTAAGCAGACAAAGGAATTCTTTAAAAATATATTTTAAAAAAAGGAACAAGTTAAAAAATGTCCCCATTGGAAAAACTGTTTCAAGTAGAAAACAACAGGAGAATAGTGAGAATTTACTAAATGCTAATGTACAAGCAGAAGCTATAAAAATTGACTTGAAAAGAAAATCAGCATTTAAAGAGATCCGTAGGAAAATGTTTCAGAGAAGAGTGATGTCCAATTTGCTAAAGGATGTGAAAAAATATAAGAAAAGAGCTAAATTTTACAAGAGAAAAAAGATATTGAAGCCATTGTAGCTAAGGCTTTAGAATTAAAAAGAAAACTATTCATTTTAATTTTGAACAGGATGCGTACATTAGAAAAAATAGTCAATGTAATGAAGTCACAAAGCAAAACGAAAAGAGTAGTGAAAAGAAATAACTTTTGTAAAGTGTTTTTAGGAGAATGGATGCATAGTTCAAGTACTAAACCATTTTTTAATGAAGAGAGTTATCTTCAAAGTAATAGTTTTCTGCATGCAGTTGACACCACTGGACGAGCTTATGAAGTAAAAGATGGTTGTATAATGGAAAAGGAGAAAATGGTTCCAAGAAATGAGGAAGAAGGGATTGCGGATGAGGTTATGGGGAGACGTCCTAAAGCCCCAGTGTATACTTGGAATTGTAGTAGTATTTGTACTTTGCAACAGGAATCTATTGATAAATTACGTGAGTTTTTAAGAGAATATAGTAAAAAGAGTGTTAAACAGAAGATTAAGGTGCTTCAAGGACTAGATCCATGCAGAGTGAGAGAGAATACTGGTTTGCAAGGACACTCTCTGGCTTGTCTATCTAGGAACGTTTGTCAAAGTGTTTTTCACCATTTTAGAATGCTGGCAGTTCATCATACTGAAATTAGAAAATTTGTGAGAAGTTTGTATTTTGCTAAAAGTCCAGCACTAAAGTTAAATGAGTTGAATAAGGCTCTGTTCCGTGGATCTGTATCAGATGTTGAGAAGGTTACTGATGAAATTCAGTCAAGTTACTTTGGTCCGGAACAAGAAAGTGCAGGGAATGACACAGTTATTGAGGAAAATGTGGAAGAAAATGTAGAACCCTCCGTAAATAAGAAATTTGAAGATCAAATAACAAAATTTACTATCATCTCTAATGAAAGACCAAATATTACTTGTATTTGTTGCCGGAGAAGCCATTATAAAATCCAAACAAGGAATGTTGATCTCTACAAAAAAAGTAAAGAAGAAGATAATTATAAGTGGAAGGATTTTGCAACATATATATTTCTTGAAAATTGTTTTGATTTGGGTGAAGATCATCGTATTTGTAAATACTGTTACAACAAGTTAGAAGAAAATAAAATGCCAGCTAGAGCTGTACATAATAATTTAGAATTGGTTGAAGTTCCTGCAGAACTTTCTGATTTAAATACGTATGAGTCTATACTCATTCAATGTGTTCATCCGTTCCAGACCATAGTACGTATGGAGCCAAAAACAGGCAAATTACCTCCTTCAGATTTACAGAGAGGTTTAAAAGGGAGAGTTGTCTATTTGCCGTTGGATTTGAAAAAAAATATGGAAACTATTGATACAGATACTTTGGAAACTGAACCATTAGTTATTCTGGTTAATGGTGGACCTACAAAGAGTAAGAAAATTTGGCAGGAGCTGGTAGATGTACGGAAAGTACAAAGAGCAAATTTATATTTGAAAAGGAATAATAAATGGTATGAATCAATTTATATAGATGAAGATGAAGAAGATTTAATAGGAGACACAGACACACCAACTGGGCAAATTGAAAAAGTGGACAAGTCAAAAGAAGAAGAAATTGATGAATATTTCAGCATACATCCTCTTCATTCAAAAGAAGTTATGGCAAACACCATTGATCTATTTCAGATGAAAAAAGCCAAAGGAACTCCCGTAAGTGTATGGGAGGAGAGTTTGGAAGCTTGTTGTTTTCCCCAGCTGTTTCCTACAGGAGAAGGTGGAAGATATGATGAACGTCCAGTACAGATTCCTGCTTCGGAGTATCGGACTACAAGATTATATGCAGAATATCCCAGATTTCATCAAAGTATTCCTTATTTGTTCCATTTTTTATTTGAAAGTGACTTGTCTGCACTATCTTATGCAGTAAATCACATTTTAAAAAGTGGAGTACATCTATATAATGTGTCTGCTAAGGATTTTATGTACAAAGTGCAGCAGCGAGATGATCATTTGGAATCACAATTGATCAATCTGATGGCTTGTCAGCGTGGCACAAATGAATATTGGTACCGACGCCATGGAGAATTGAAGTGCATGTTACGGAATTTAGGAACTCCTACATGGTTTCTCACCCTAAGCTGTGCTGAGTACGCTTGGGATGATCTTCTGGATTTTCTACGAGAGGCAAATTCAAACATTAAAAACATCGAATACAAGACAGCAGGAGAACTGTGCTCATTGGATCCGGTTAATGTTTGCAGATATTTCAATCATAGATTTGAGGCTATGATGTCCTTCATCTGATATAAAAAAAAAACACCTCTTGGAGAAGTTGTGGATTTCTTTTGGAGAAAAGAGTACCAAGCAAGAGGTGCTCCTCATATTCATATGCTGTTGTGGATCAAGGATGCCCCAAAATTTGGAACAGATGCTGATGAAGCAGTTTTATCTTTCATCGAAGAATATGCAACATGTGCTATACCTAAAAGCACAGAAGAGAAAAAGTTAAAAGACCAAGTTTTACGTTTCCAAAGTCATCGGTGTGGAAAATACTGTCGACGAAAGTACAAGAGTAAAGATAAATTCTACACAAAATGTCGATTTGGATTTCCATGACCTGTTCTTTCAAAAGGAAGAGTCAACAGTTTTATGTCAGCTGTGCGACATACTATTACTTAAAATCTCCAAAAAATACGTACAACCTCAGAAGAAAAGAAGAGTCAAAGTATATAAATGACTACAACCCAGTCATTTTATCCATGTGGAATGCTAACATGGATATGCAGTATGTGGCAGACAATTCTATTGCTGTTGCTCGGTATGTCACATCGTACATTACTAAATCTGAGAAAACGGAATTGAAGGAAATGTGGGAAGAGATTTCTCACGAGAAAACTGTCAGTAAGAAACTATACAGTTTCAGTTTAAAGATGTTATCGCATCGACAAATTGGATCCTACGAATGCTCAGATAGGTTATCATTTGCAAGTCTGTACTCGAAATCCAGAAGAATAATTTGGGTAAGTTTAGGCCTTGCAGCAATGCGAAATCGGGTACTAAAATCTGTTGCAGAAATTGAATATTTGGCCGAGAACGACCCGGAAAGTACAGATATTTTGAAAACAAACATGTTGGACACGTATTACCCAAAAAGAAGTTGTCATCTTGAGAACATGTGTCTCTATGAAGTGCTTCAGAACTATATTTTTTCACGGAAAGCCACAGAAGACATCAAAAATGGAAAATATAAAGTCATTGGTGAGGAAGGATGTTTGGTGAAGCAAACAAAAGGAAGTTTGATTAATCATAGGAAGCTGAGTTGCGACACTACTGACAAAAAGGAATTTTACTACTTGGCACTTTTACAGCTGTTTAAACCATGGCGTACAGAGGACGAACTACTTGGAGAATTTGAAAGCTATGAGGATTCATTCAATGCATGTAAAGATACGATTGAATGCAGTACTTTCATAAATTATGTCCAAATGTTAAATGCAGAAATTGAACAGGAAGCAACAATTGCAGCTGAAGTAGCTAGAGACAGTTCTCAAGACAGCCAAAGTTCTGAAACGCTCAGTCAATATCCCCTAGGACAACCAATTGTAGAAAATGAAGCTGCAATAGCCATGATTGAAGTTGAAACGGCTATGAATCAAGCTCAAGAAGATTTAATAGACTTACCAAATTTGGAACAACAACTGAATGAAGAACAACAACAAATTTATGAAGAAGTCAGAAAAAAAATTGATCACGGATTACTACATGAAAATAAAGAGTGCACATGCACATCATTTGAACCAATCAGGATGTATGTAAGCAGACAAGCTGGAACTGGAAAAAGTTTCCTAATTAAAGTCATCAGAAGCTACCTACAGCAAAAAACAGATTCAACTTTGTCTTGTGTTGTTACTGCTCCAACTGGGTTAGCAGCATATAACATAAAGGAATTACCTTACATCGCTTGCTAATGTTACCAGTGGAGCATGAGAACAAAATAGAATATCACAAGCTTACAGGAGAAGCATGCTTCGAAGTTTCAAGAGTGTTGAAGAAGATGCAAGTTCTCATTATTGATGAGGTAAGCATGGTATCAAACTTAATGCTTGCCTTTGTGCATTTAAGAATGCAGCAAATTCCAAAGAGAGACTATGACGTGTTATTTGGTGGAAAACATGTTATAGTTTTTGGGGATCTTCTACAGCTTACTCCAGTTAAAGGACAACCAGTGTTTAATACTGTGACACATGAAGACACGAAGAAGTCATTAGGAAGCATTGGTAATGCGAATATTTGGTCGTTCTTTGAGTACAAAGAACTTACTACCAATATGAGGCAAGCAAACGATGAAGATTATGCAAGTATTCTGAAAGATATCAGAATTGGACTACTGACAGAAGTTGGCAGAAAAGCATTACAGAGTCGGTTGCTACATAATTTATTTCCAAAGGAAGAAATAGTTGCAGAGAAAATATACAAGAACATTGCAGAAAATAATACTGTAATCTGCTTAATGCCAACACTACGTGAATGCTCGATATTCAATGAGGAACTTTTGAAATTGGAAAAGGAAGAGATTAAGAAAATGGAAGCAGTTGACAAAATTCAGCATGAAGGAATTACTATTACATTAACAGGCAAACTGCAAAATAAATTGGATTCTCTAGAGAAGAACATTTCGAAAACAGCTGGATTAGAAAAAAATCTATATCTTTGCATGAACTGTCGAGTATTTTTAAGGAGAAATTTGGATGTTGAAAAAGGTTTAGTGAATGGAGCTATGGGTAAAGTTGTGGGTTTTGTGAAATACCAGAAAAAAGATGGAATTGAATTTTTAAAAATAAAATTTGATCAGTTTGCAGAGATTAAAGATATTAGTAGTTGTTCAGTCCGTTTTTTGCTTGTAAAATACTTATATGTACGTAGGAAGCAGTTTCCATTTTCTCTAGCATATGCTGTAACTATTCACAAGTCTCAAGGATTAACTGTAGATAGTGCTTTTGTAAACATTGGATCTACTGTGTTCAAAGAAGGTATGGCATATGTTGCTTTGTCACGAGTGAAAACATTATCTGGTTTATTCATGATAGACTTTGATGACTCAAAAGTTAGTGCAGATGCAAATTGTGTAAAGGAGTATAATAGATTAAGAAGAACCTATGCTCCTCATTTAGATCAGTATCCTGTGTTGGAGAAACGTGTTGTTTCTCGGAAAAGGAGATTTGATAATATCTGTAATGAGGATGTAGAGAAGAGAAAACAAAAAGAGACTCGTGTGATTGCAAGCAAAAAGAAAAAGGATAATGTTGAAGAGGATGTTGGTTGTCATTTTGAAAATAGCTCTGGTGTCAACTGCTACGCAAATGTAGTGCTAAATGTTGTATTTTATCTTGAAAGTTTGCAAGAGCAGATAATAGTAAATCATGAGAAAAGATTCTGTTCTGTGCTAAGTCTGCTTTATGAGAAACTGAGTATTGATAAAAATAAAATAGAAAGTGCTAATGAAATTAGAAATCTTTTAGACGTATGTTCAGGACGTACACAGTTTACTCAAAATGTCCAGCAAGATGCACAGGAATTCTTGATGTATGTCCTTATGGTACTGGAAGATGAAGGCATAGATATTGAGAATATGTTCGGTATCTCTTATAAATGGGAACATACTTGTGAAAACTGTTTCTACACATGCAGCTCTAATGTTGATTCAGAAAGGTTTATCTATTTAACATTGCCAGAAAGTAAATCAGTGAGTTTTAGTAAATTAGTTAAAGATGCCAATCATAGCATGGAATGCTGTGAATGTAAATCTGACATGTTTTCAACGTTATTTTTAAAGAAATATGGACAGTATGTAATTTTAATGATGCAACGTTGTAGAGCTGATGGTTCAAAATTGAACACTTTAATAAAGAAGTTTATAGGACAGCAATTATCAATTTTAGGAAAAACTTTTGTTACAGTTGCAATAATTTTCCATGATGGACCTACGATAACTTCTGGTCATTACACAGTTTATCTTAAATGTGAAAAAGGCTGGATACTGTGTAATGATTCTCAATTCGTTTTTAAGCAACGTTTGCCTTTTGATTTAGCAAATTCCTATTTAATTTTTCTGAAACCAAAATTTTAGATAGAATTTGCAACATCTGTACAAACCATTTTTGCAATTTTATTGGATTACCATTGGAAATTTCATCAAAAAAGGTTTTAAAAATTACCATTTGGCCTAAAGGAAAGGTAACAATTTGTATTGTGGACTTCTTAGACACATATTATTTTGGTGATTATGCTTATGCAAAAAATGTTTTACGACGATATGTAGTGCAAAAAGTTATTGTTCTTAGATGATATTTTTGAAAAATATGTAACATTTCTATAAAGGTATGTTTTAGTGAGAAGAGATTCTGGGCTTTTTTAAAACAATCTTTCAGATTGTTATTTTTTTTTGCCCGCTGTTAAGTGATGAATGCTATTGCTTTCACGATTTACAGTGAAATTCAATATATTCTGAAAACAGCAAAAAAAGGGCAAAAAAATTGTTTTTTCAATATGAAAATATGTGTATTGTATTCTAAAATGTATTTTTAAATTTTAATACTTTTTTCTTTTTTTTCAGATTGAGAATTTTTTTTTTTTAAACGTTTTTTCTAGCAATTTAAATGAAGCATTTATTAACAAATATTATATTTTTTGGGTCACGTAAGTGTGAAATTTCTGTATTTATTACACATTTATTTTCATGCTCCCTTTTTTTAACTTCTCCTCTCTCTGCTTTTCTCATTTCCGTTGTACTCCCTCAAGGACCTTGTAGGGTAAAAAAAAAAACAACTAATTGATTGTTTTTAAAAAAAACATTAAAAAAATGCGCGTACCGTATGCGCACGGTAAAAAAATGTTTTAAAAAAGGCATTACATTTTTTTTTTTTAAAGTTGTGAGGTAAGGTTGGCTCTTAAAAGAGCCGTTGTGTTAATACAGGGATAGAGGAAAGAAAGAATGGGAATATTAATAAGTACTACAGATGTGCTGGTCTATCCTATTGTTTATTAGGGAAACACTGCTCTCCCCATGAACAATTAGACCATAACATCTGGTGAACCTCATTTGTACCCTCAGAAATCGATGGTTCATTTCCAGAGGAGCAGAAGAGGGTGATGCTCCCACCGCAGAGGAAGGGCTCAGCTGAGCTGCCGAAGATGTACTCGGCTGAGCTTCTGCGGGTGTGCTTGGATGACTTTCTGAAGGATTTGCTTCAGAATGTCGAGCAAAAGTCCTGGGATGTTTATCCCTAATGTGTCTCACCATAGTGTGGTTACCAAAGGAATACTTCTTCCTTGGGTTACCTCTAGATAAGACACGCTCACAAAGTGAGCAGGTGACTAATGGAGCATTTACCTTTTTCTGCCCTTCTGGAAAAGTAAAATACTCCCAAACAAAAGAATTATTTTGTTTCCTCCTTCTCTGCCTGATAATGCTGCTGTCCTGCTCACTCTCAGAAGAGGTCTGCTGCTCTGCCATTGTATCCCAAAGACAATTCAGCTCCTTCTCCTAAGAAATCACAAGCAGTAATGAGGGGAATGGGTGTGGTGTAGGAAGATTCTGGAACTGAAAGTAGTTTAAACCAATCAAAAGTGTTGTTTCTTGATCACATGACCAACCGTACGCGCACGGTAAGCTTACCGAGCGCGTACGATAAAAGTACGCATGCGCGTACGAAAGACACGCGCGCATGCGCATTACAGGCACGGTCGAACACTTCCGCATAACGCGCGCGTGCGCGTGCGCGTGTAAAGCATGCGCTTACGCGTCGCGTAGAAAGTACGGATGCATACGCAAATTGCGTAAGCATACGCAAACAGAGTAGAAATATTACGTACGCTCACCGTACATAAAGCGAACCGTGCGCTTACGGTAAGCTTACCGTACGCGCACGGTAAAAAAACATTTTTACCAAAAAAATGGTTTGCTGAACATATTAACTATGTTATGAAACTATATCTAACCAATTATTTAAAAAAGGTGAATCTTTAAAAATTGAAGAATGAATTAAAACCATGAATATATACATAGGTAGAATAGTGTTTAATGGAAAAAATAAAAAGGAAAAAAATGATGTAAAAAAGAAAAAGAAAACAATAAAAAATCATAGGTTTCACAACATTATTGATAGGAAAAAATTTTTTAAAAACCATGCAAAAAAATAAATAAAATATAGCTTTCACACGCGTTATATATAAAAAATAGCTTTTGAAAAACCTTGCAAATTCACTGAAAAAACCATAGGTTTCACACACGTTATAGTTAGGAATTAGCATTTAAAAAACCTTGCAAATTCAATGAAAAAACCATAGGTTTCACAAATGTTATAGTTAGCTGGACATTTCGCTCTTAAAAAACCAATGAAATTCCCCCGTTATAGTTAGTTCAGCTAACTATAACTCGCGCACCCGCAATCCACTGCTGATGACGTCACATATTACATCACTCATGACATGGTCAGTGACATCACTCATGACATCACTGATGACATCTCAAATGACATCACTGATGACATCACTGATGACATCATCCAGTGAATGTGTGTTTTTCTGAAAATTAAATATGTTTTATATATGTATATCTCAAGGTCGATGGAAGAATAAATTGGTATATAAGTGTCTAAATGGATGATTTGTTTTGGAAAAATTGATTGTGTAACTGACTGCTTAAGTGTATCATAGTGAATACATGGCTTAGTGAGTAATGTTTAAATACGTAAATATCTGTATCAGTCTCTCACTTTGTGTATAAGTGGCTGCATGGGTTGGTGAGTAGCTACATGGGTGTCTATATGGGTTATTAGTTGGTTTTTTGAGTATCAGTATGAGTGCCTGAGTTACTGTATGGTTCGGTGGGAGGTATTACGTAGTGCATAGGTGCATGAATGAGTGACTCACTGTTTGTATGTGTTGAAGACAGCATGTGTGCAGGACTGTATGGGTGGATGAGTATGTGCATGGGTGTGTTAGTGAGTGAATGACTGTCTCAATAGTGTCTTCATGAGTAACTACATATGTTTTAAACTAGTATATGTGACTATTGGTGTATATAAGTGAGTATATGTGAGAGTGAGAGATTGAAAGAGTTCCTGTATGACTAAGTATGTGTTTCTATAAGTGATTGTTTAAAAGACTAAGTATGTGTAAGTTTCTGTAGAAGTAAGTGTGGTGGTGTGTGTATAACTGTATATGCAAGTAAATGGATGTTTGATTCTTTAATAGCATGAGTGACTATGTGTGTGAGTAACTCTATGGATGAGTGGCGTTGTGTAACAGGATGTATAGGTGTATGAGTACATATGATGAGTGAGTACATGTATGAGTGACTGTATAGGATTGTTGGTGAATGAGTGGATGTGTATGTGGATCTTAGAATTACTGAATAGGTTATTGTAACTGATATTGGTATGTCCATTGTTTTGAAAATTTGAGTTTCTATTTTTGAATGTGTGTATCAAAGGTTATATTAGGGGGTGAGGAGGTCTGCCACTCTATCACAAGGATGATATCATCAGTGATGTAATTTGAGATGTCATCAGTGATGTCACTGACCATGTCATGAGTGATGTAATATGTGACGTCATCAGCAGTGCATTGCGGGCGCGCGAGTTATAGTTAGCTGAACTAACTATAACGGGGGAATTTCAATGGTTTTGTACGAGTGAAAAGTCCAGCTAACTATAACGCCCTGAAACCTATGGTTTTTTCAGTGAATTTCTAAGGTTTTTTAAATGCTAATTCCTAACTACAACGTGCCTGAAACCTATGGTTTTTTCTGTGAATTTCAAAGGTTTTTTAAATGCTAATTTCTAACTATGCCTACAGAGATAGGACATGTGAAGAAAGAAGAAAAAACGCCCAGAAAGAAAAAAAAGAAATGCAGAAAGAAGCAACAGAAGTCCTCAAAGACGAAGAAAAGTGCAGGAAGTAGGATAACGTGCAGAAAGAACAAACAGAAGAGCAGAAAGAAGCCTTGTTGCAAAATCATCCTGTACCCTCAATGGTACCACTGGTGGTAACTGAGTCTGACTAACCAGTCCTAGAGCCAGTGCTATGTTAAAAGACACTCAGAATACAGTGAAAACACCTACATACACTAGGGAACACTATGCGTTGGGGTCCCCCTGTGATCAGCATGACCTCCTCTGTAAGCCCCTGGTATATAATAGGGCAGGGGATTAAAACTACCTCTTAAAATGCGCCACAGGGCGTGTTTGCACATGTCACCTCAGGCCCCGTCCCCTCACCTCCCCACTGTGTAAACACGCCCTGTGGCCGTTTTAAGTTGGGAGATTAAGTCCCCTTGAATCCTGAGGGTCCCTAGGGTCCAACTAGACCACTAGGTACCTCCAGTAAGCGCCACAGAGCTGTGTTGCAGAGTGATGTAAAAAGGGGCACGACCTAGACCACCTCTCTGCAACGCAGCGCAGTGGCACTTACTGGAAGCACCTGGTGGGCTAGTTGGGCTCCAGGGTCCCTCAGGATTGAAGGGGAATTATTTCCCCAACGTAAAACGCGCCAGAGGGCTTGTTTGCACACGTTAACTCGGGCCCTGTCCTCTCCCTTCACCACTGTGTAAACACGCCCTGTGGCCGTTTTTAGTTGGGAGATTAAGTTCATTTGAATCCTGAGGGTCCCTAGGGTCCAACTAGCCCACTAGGTACCTCCAGTAAGTGCCACAGAGCTGCGTTGCAGAGAGGTGTAAAAAGTGGAACGGCCTAGACCACCTCTCTGCAACGCAGCTCAGTGGTGCTTACTGGAAGCACCTGGTGGGCTAGTTGGCCCCCAGGGTCCCTCAGGATTGAAAGGGAATTATTTCCCCAACTTAATACGCGCCACAGGGCGTGTTTGCACATGTTACCTCAGACCCCATCTCCTCCCTTCACTACTGTGTTAACACGCCCTGTGACTGTTCTAAATTGAGAGATTAAGTCCCCTTAAATCCTAAGGGTCCCAAGGGTCAAACTAGCCCACTAGGTACCATCAGTAAGCGCCACAGAGCAGCGTTGCATAAAGGTGTAAAAAGGGGCGTGGCCTCAGAACACCTGTCTGCAACGCAGCTCCCTGGCGCATACTGGAGATACCTGTTGGGCTAGTTGGCCCTCAGGGACCCTCAGTATTGAAGGGAATTAATTCCCTAACGTACAACTGGCTAGGGGGCGCGTTTGCAGAGTGCTGCAAGGAGGGGGCGTGGCCTCCTGCATGATGCCGATCTTTTATTTATTTAATTTTTTTAAGAAGGAGGGCTGTGGGCCCCCCCCCTTCTTTTTCTAATTTACTGGCCCTGGGGACCCCATCCCCCAGGGCCTGCACCCTAATTTTTTTTGTTGAAAAAAATAAATTTGACCCTCCCAAGGCCTTAATCGGCCCCGGGGACCCAAAAACCCGGGCCATGGACTTTTTAAAAAAAAAATCTTTAGGAGGGGGCTGCGTTGCCCCCCTCCTCAGGCCACTTATGGCCCCGGGGACTCCATCCCCCGGGGCCGGCCTTTGTTTTTTATTATTTTAAAAAAATATATATTTATAGAAACACCTAGGACATGCTGGACAAACCGTACGTACCTATCACTGTGATATTCATTAAAAGGCGACTATGCATAGATTGAATCCACATGGAATGTATTTACACTGCTAGTCTGATGCCCTACCGTGCCTAATCCCGGCGCCCCCGCCGGTGGGTACTCTCCAAGTAGACACCCTTGTCGTTTATTTATACAAATATGGGTAGCTATTGACGGGCACATTTAATATACACGCACACCAAGCCATTCAAAGGGGATTCGACAAAAATTCGACCAAACTATGCAAGAAATCCCCCTCACGGTTAATAGAATACACATCCACCGCCGGATGTGTAATACTTTTTATTTTACACTCTGGAAAGGAGAAAAACCTCACTTGAGAGTCACAGCATGCTCCTGGTTGAGCCCAATGCTGTGTTACACCCACCTGTGCCTGCCGAGTGCCTCACACCTCTGTGTTGTATTCCACCAGCTAGTGCGTATGCTATGACACTCTCTAGCCCATGTGCACTGTAACACCCCCCCGTGAATATGTCATGCCACACTTGCCTTCGCACGGGTTATATTGCCCCATCTAACGTGCCTTCCTCGATGCCTATGTTATAACGCACAGCGCTATGCCATACATATTACAATCTGGGATCCATATCTTTGTCACAGTGCATTTGCAACGTTACACTCCCCTGCACGTATTTAATATTACAACTTTAGAGACTAGTTAGGTTACACAACACTGCCCTGTGCATATTATACTTCAAGGCGCATATCGCATAGCACGCGCTAGTGCCTGTGCTATCTTGCGCTCTCCAATGAATCTGTCATTGCACACAATGTATTGCATATTATATTTCACGCCCCGGTTCATCTTATATCACACTTTTTGGTGCATAGTTTATACCATATACTATATCTAGTTTTCATTTTCAATCGTGCTCTCAGGACTATGTTCTATATAACACTGCATCCAGCTACCCTTTTCACGGGCATTACATTTTGCGATGGGGGGTGGAGGGTCAGGGGGTGTTTCTGCCAAGTGAGCCCGGAGTCACAGTCACAAACGTTCTCTTCTTCCTGAATAAAAGTGAGATTATGCTGCATACTTGTTCATATTTTAAGTAGGCCTGGGCAGTAAATTCCGTTCCGCTCGCGGAATTTGCAGAATTTCGGTAATTTCGCGTTCCGCGGAGAACGCGAAATTGCCGCTTTCCGCGACTTCGCGAAATTTTTTCTTGTTCGCGTTCTCAAAATGCGTGTTCGCGAGATATTTCTCCCCGAGCACGCAAACAGCAACTGTGAACAGGAAAAAAGCATCGCGAACAAGCAATTCCGCGTGTTCGCGGAATTTCTGCGTGTTCGCGGAGATTTTTTACCGTTTCGCGGAGATTTGCGTAACGCGATTACGCAAATTCCGCCCACCCCTAATTTTAAGTAGTTCGCACATACACACATTTTAAAAACAATAAAGTTCCTAATACCCACCTTCTCTGAACAGTTAGCTTGCTGCCCCATCCACCTCCTCCCTATCCTCTGTTGTCTGAATCCATGGACTAGCCTCCTCCCTCCTGCCATGCATGGTCTGATGTGCTGGCACTGCCCTCCATTTAGCATGATGTACCAGTCCACTCCTCCTGCCCTCCATTGCCCAATTATATGGCCCATCATTGACCTCCTGCTTAGCCTCTGTGCTTAGCTTGCTGCCCCTATTCTCCTTCACCCTGCCCTCCGATGTCTTTGTGCATGCCCCTGCTCCATCCTTTTTGCCCACCATGTTCCATGGACCTGCCACTCCTATCTACTCTGAGTGTTCTGTTGAGCTGCCACTCCCCTCCCACCTGCCTAGCATTGTCAGATGACTGTAACCTGTCCCTGTCACCTCCACCCTGCCTGTCCACATGCCATTCCCCTATCCCCTTCCTCCTGTCTTCCATGGTCCATTTTACTGCCACACCCTTCTGCCCTCCCTGGTCTGTTGTGCTGCAACTGCTCCTCCTGCCTGCCCAGTGCGGTCTGCTGTGAGGCCCCTTCCCCTGAACTCTCTTGTCTGTGCCCAGGTCCTGACCCTCCCTTCTATCCTCCATTGTCCTTTGTGCATGCCCCTGCACCCTCCTTCTTGCCCATCATAGCCATTGTGCTGCCACTAACCCTCCCGCTTGCCATGCATGGTCTTCTGTGCTGCCATGCCCCCTCCCACCTTCCCTGTGTGGTCAGCTAGCTGCCCTTGACCCCCTGCCTCCTTCCCTCCATGGTCTGTGTGTATGCCATCATAGTCTCATTGCTGCTCTCCATGGTGTGTCTTGTTTCTAGTGCCCATCCTGCCTGACCTCCATGGTCATCTTGCTGCTCCTGTCCTGCCCCCTTGCCCCCAGCTCTCTGTTTCCATGTGCAGACCCCTATTCCCTCCCTCCTGGCTTGTCTGTTCCATTGTAATGCCGCTGATCCATCCTTCCTGCCCTTTATGGTCTGTTATGCTGCAGCTTTCTCTCCTGTCTGTCCATTATGGTCAGTTAGCTACCATTGCCTCTTTTTTTCCCTCTGTTCTCTGTTGTCCATGTGCATGGTCCTGTCCCCTCCCTATTGCTTTCTATGGATTGTTGTGCTGTACTCCCGTCCCGCATGCGCTGTGTGGTGTATTGTGCTGCTGCAAACCCTGATGCCTACCCTGTAGGGTCAGTTTGGTGCACCTCTCCATGTCCCTCCTGTCCTCTGTAATCCGAGTTCATGTCCCAACCCCAATTCCTCCTGCCTACCATGTTCCAATGTACCATACTTGCGAACATTTTGAACTTGGTATGAGGAAGATTTTGAAAAAAAACTGGGGTTTTGATATCCCCCTTTGAGTTATATTGAAAAAGAGGAGATTGTAGACAGGAGACAGATCAAATAAAGCCCATTTGAGCTTAAAAACATTGGACGTTTCCTGGCTGAAACGGGTCTGTTGGCATGTATGGTTGTACTACCACTGTCTCTTCCTTCTGCCCACAATGTCTATTATATTGCCACAGCCTCTCTTGCCAGTCCTGAATTGTTGGTTTGTTGCTCCTGCCCCCCTTTTCACTGCCCTCCATAGTCTGTTGTGCTGCCACTGCCTGCCCAGTGTGGTCAAATTGTTGCCTCTGCACTCTCCAACCTGCCTTCAATTTTCAGAGTCCGTGCCCCTGGCCTCTGCCTCTCAACAGTAACCCAATGAACAACTAGATTGCTAACATTCTATATTTATTACAAAAGTGTGGAACGTCTGACGTCATCTTGATGTAATCAAAACTGTAATACCTAGAGTATTTCCTTTAGAAATTACATACATGAGAGGGTCTTATTTGCATCAAAATTATGGTTAGTGCTCTAAAAAACTAAAATGAGGACATATTTTCTGAGTTTTCAAATAGCGACAAAGAACTTTTAAATTTTTTGTAATCTTTATGTTTTTTTATCTAGTTGACCACTTGATTAAATGTTGCACCTAGGGGAGAGGATGTGGTGTTACTTCCAGAGCTGCAGACTTTGCAACTGGGGAACCAGGTTGGAGTTACTGCTTCAGCTCAACATTCTGTGATTCTAGTCAAATCACTTAATCTCCCCATGTCTACAACCAAAATGAATTTGATCTTGTGTGATGTAACCAATGCTCATGTAAAGCACTCCAATACCTGACAAGTCTGCACTATATAAAACTGCAAATACACAAAAAATAAGTGTTTTGCACATTTCTGTCATTGGGCTACATGTGGGCTACATCTGGGTGATATTTGGGCTGCATTTGGGCTCTTTTGTCTCTGGTGGCCATCTTGGGAGATTTTTTTATTATGAAGATTCCTAATTTCCTCATTTACTGCAGTCTCCTGGGAATACTTTCAGTTTTTTATTTTGGTTCCATCAAGAAGGCATTCAGATGTGTCACACATTTGCCATAAATTCTGAATGTTATCACTCTAGTTGCTCATTAGATCACTGTAGTAAAACTACTGCTCAACAGGGAAGTCTGCTGCTGGTATTCAAAGTGCATGTTTCAGTCTGCATGTCAGAATTTGTTTATGAAATAGAAGAGGATTTGAGAAGTCAAAATGTGCCCTAATTTTTCTTTCTGTAGAACTAATCATAATTTCTATGGCAAAATGAAACCCCTCATTTTGTTCCTTTGTAAATTAAATGTTTTAAGTGTTACCACTTTATTCCAATCAAGATGGCTTCAGGTGTGCCATACTTTTGTCATAAGTAAGACTGTTAGCGCTCTAGTTGTTCGTTAGATTACTCTGGGACATTCTGTCATTGGGCTATACTTGGGCTACATCTGGGTGATATTTTGGCTACATTTGGGATCTTTTGTCTCTGGTGGCCATCTTGGGAGATTTATTTGTTATGAAGTTTCCTAATTTCCTCATTTACTGCAGTCTCCTCAGTAGGGAATACTTTCAGTTTTTTACTTTGGTTCCATCAAGAAGGCATTCAGATGTGTCACACATTTGCCATACATTCTGAATGTTAGCACTCTAGTTGCTCATTAGATCGCTGTAGTAAAGCTACTGCTCACCAGGGAAGTCTGCTGCTGGTATTCAAAGTGCATGTTTCAGTCTGCATGTCAGAATATTTTTATGAAATATAAGAGGATTTGAGAAGTCACTCAAAATGTGCCCTAATTTTTCTTTCTGCAGCATTAATCATACTTTCTATGGCAAAATGAACCCCCTCATTGTGTTCCTTTTTAAATTAAATGTTTTAAGAGTTACCACTTTTTTCCAACCAAGATGGCTTCAGGTGTGCCATACGTTTGTCATAAGAAGGACTGTTAGCGCTCTAGTTGTTCTTTAGAACCCTCTGGGAAGCTGCAGTAGAACACAAAGGAATCAACTGACAGTCTCTGCCCTTGTTGGATGTACATGTTATACTGAGAATGTCAGACTTCATTCTCACATGACTGAGAAAGATAATGTGAATTTACAGAAAATATGCTCTCTGTTTAGCTTATAGATCACATTCCAAACCTCTGTGGGAAAAGCATGAGAAAATAGTTTTCTCTCAAACATGAATCATGATATCACAGCAGAAGGCTTTTCACATGGTAAAATCGCCTTAGAACACACCACAATTCCTAAAATGAGTATGGTACCATCAACAAATGATTTATAATGTAACTAAAGTCTTAAAACCTTCTATTAACTGCAATGCTTTTTAATGAGGTGCTATCAAGTATATTGGTTCCAAGATGGCTGCCAACACTTCTTGGATGAAGTGCTGACAGCCAATCAGATCTCACGATGAGATGTGTGGTTACGCTCCGCCCAGATATATATGTGATTTTACTTTTGATTTTCTCAGGAACTACTGAACGGATTTACACCATTTAAGCAAAAGGCACATGCCTGACCTGAGGACTACCTCTTTGCCAAATTTCAAGTAATTCTGTTCAGCCGTTCGGGCTGTACCTTCGACTAAAGGTCCTATGGGAAAATGCATGGGGAAAACGCATTTTGGGACCCCCCTTTTTTCTCAGCCCCAGCTTGACGAATCACCCCGAGACTTTCAGGGTAGGAGCTGAGAGGAGCGCCCCATTAGTTTTGAAAATTTCACGAAGATAAGTCAACCGGCGCCAAAGTTATTCAAAATAGAATTTTCAGATTTCCTCTGGGAACTCGGTCCTAACTATAACTATCTACTGGCGACCGCCAGTAGATAATATATATATATATATATATATTCCAACTGAAAACGCCCAACAATTGAGTTGCCTCACAAAAGCGTGTTTCAAGCCTTCTGTAATGATAAGTTGCAGGGAAGACAGCTTCGCCCCCACAGCAGATTACACCAAACATGTTTAGGGCTCCACCGCCCTTGGTCACTGGATTCTCAAAGAACTGTGCCTTCTTTGAGAATCCAGTGACCAAGGGCAGTGAAGCACGAAACATGTTTGGTGTAATCTGCTGTGGGGGCGAAGCTGTCTTCCCTGTCCCTGCAACTTATCATTAAAGAAGGCTTGAAACACGCTTTTGTGAGGCACCTCAATTGTTGGGCGTTTTCAGTTGGAATTTATAGCGGCCCTGCTCGGGTCGCGAGGTGCCCCGCTGTGGAAGCACGGCTCCAATGAGGCAATGTTTGCAGCGTTAAGGAATAGCGTGGCCATTAATGACGAAGGATATGAGCAGGGACCCAGTCTGAGTCTCAACATGCAACCTACTACACGTAAAATGATTTTGAAGACACAGTGTCATTCCACTATGGACTGTAAATAATCGAACTACTTAGACCACAATGCTGCTGTGAGGCACGGCCACTGGGCGGAACTATATTTAGAAGCCGCAAGTGCGGCGCGAGACATTGCAGCTGTGCCTTCTTTGAGAATCCAGTGACCAAGGGCGCTGAAGCCCGAAACATGTTTGGTGTAATCTGCTGTGGGGACGAAGCTGTCTTCCCTGCAACTTATCATTAAAGAAGGCTTGAAACACGCTTTTGTGAGGCACCTCAATTGTTGGGCGTTTTCAGTTGGAATTTATAGCGGCCCTGCTCGGGTCGCGAGGTGCCCCGTTGTGGAAGCACGGCTCCAACGAGGCAACGTTTGCAGCGTTCAGGAATAGCGTGGCCATTAAAGATGAAGGATATGAGCTGGGACCCAGTCTGAGTCTCAACATGCAACCTACTACAGGTAAAATGATTTGGAAGACACAGTGTCATTCCACTATGGACTGTAAATAATCGAACTACTTAGACCACAATGCTGCTGGGAGGCACGCCCACTGGGCGGAACTATATTTAGAAGCCGCAAGTGCGGCGCGAGACATTGCAGCTGTGCCTTCTTTGAGAATCCAGTTACCAAGGGCGGTGAAGCTCGAAACATGTTTGGTGTAATCTGCTGTGGGGGCGAAGCTGTCTTCCCTGCAACTTATCATTAAAGAAGGCTTGAAACACGCTTTTGCAAGGCACCTCAATTGTTGGGCGTTTTCAGTTGGAATATATATATATATATATTCACTGAAAAAACCATAGGTTTCAGGGGTGTTATAGTTAGCTAGACTTTTCACTTGTACAAAACCATTGAAATTCCCCCGTTATAGTTAGTTCAGCTAACTATAACTAGCGCGCCCGCAATGCAGTGATATTACATCACTCATGACATGGTCAGTGACATCACTCATGACATCACGCGATGACATCTCAAATGACATCACTGATGACATCATCCAGTGAATGTGTGTTTTTCTGAAAATTAAATATGTTTTATATATGTAAATCTCAAGGTCGATGGAAGAATAAATGGGTATATAAGTGTCTAAATGGATGATTTGTTTTTGAAAAATTGATTGTGTAACTGACTGATTAAGTGTATCATAGTGAATACATGGCTTAGTGAGTAATGTTTAAATATGTAAATATCTGTATCAGTCTCTCACTTTGTGTATAAGTGGCTGCATGGGTTGGTGAGTAGCTACATGGGTGTCTATATAGGTTATTAGTTGGTTTTTTGAGTATCAGTCTGAGTGTCTGCATGGTTCGGTGGGGGGTATTACGTAGTGCATAGGTGCATGAATGAGTGACTCACTCTTTGTATGTGTTGAAGACAGCATGTGTGCAGGACTGTATGGGTGGATGAGTGTGTGTATGGGTGTGTTAGTGAGTGAATGACTGTCTCAATAGTGTCTTTATGAGTAACTACATATGTTTTAAACTAGTATATGTGACTATTGGTGTATATAAGTGAGTATATGTGAGAGTGAAAGATTGAAAGAGTTCCTGTATGAATAAGTATGTGTTTCTATAAGTGATTGTTTAAAAGACTAAGTATGTGTAAGTTTCCGTAGAAGTAAGTGTGGTGGTGTGTGTATAACTGTATATGCAAATAAATGTATGTTTGATTCTTTATTAGCATGAGTGACTATGTGTGTGAGTAACTCTATGGATGAGTGGCATTGTGTAACAGGATGTATAGGTGTATGAGTACATATGATGAGTGAATACATGTATGAGTGACTGTATAGGACTGTTGGTGAATGAGTGGATGTGTATGTGGATCTTAGAATTACTGAAGAGGTTGTTGTAACTGGTATTGGTATGTCCATTGTTTTGAAAATTTTAGTCTCTATTTTTGAATGTGTGTATCAAAGGTTATATTAGGGTGAGAGGAGGTCTGCCACTCTATCACAAGGATGATGTCATCAGTGATGTCATCAGTGATGTCATTTGAGATGTCATCAGTGATGTCATGAGTGATGTCACTGACCATGTCATGAGAGATGTAATATGTGACGTCATCATCAGTGCATTGCGGGCGCGCGAGTTATAGTTAGCTGAACTAACTATAACGGGGGAATTTCAATGGTTTTGTACAAGTGAAAAGTCCAGCTAACTCTAACACCCCTGAAACCTATGGTTTTTTCAGTGAATTTCTGAGGTTTTTTAAATGCTAATTCCTAACTATAACGTGCCTGAAACCTATGGTTTTTTCTGTGAATTTCAAAGGTTTTTTAAATGCTAATTTCTAACTATGCCTACAGAGATAGGACATGTGAAGAAAGAAGAAAAAATGCACAGAAAGAAAAAAAAGAAGTGCAGAAAGAAGCAACAGAAGTCCTCAAAGACGAAGAAAAGTGCAGGAAGAAGGATAACGTGCAGAAAGAACAAAAAGATGAGCAGAAAGAAGCCTTGTTGCAAAATCATCCTGTACCCTCAACTTTTTCGGATACTGGTGGTAACTGAGTCTGACTAACCAGTCCTAGAGCCAGTGCTATGTTAAAAGACACTTAGAATACAGTGAAAACACCTACATACACTAGGGAACATTATGCGTTGGGGTCCCCCTGTGATTAGCATGACCTCCTCTGTAAGCCCCTGGTATATAATAGGGCAGGGGGATTAAAACTACCTCTTAAAACAGGCCACAGAGCGTTTTTGCACACGTTAACTCAGGCCCCGTCCCCTCCCTTCACCACTGTGTAAACACGCTTTGTGTCCATTTTTAGTTGGGAGATTAAGTTCATTTGAATCCTGAGGGTCCCTAGGGTCCAACTAGCCCACTAGGTACCTCCAGTAAGTGCCACAGAGCTGCGTTGCAGAGAGGTGTCAAAAGTGGCACGGCCTGGACCACCTCTCTGCAATGCAGCTCAGTGGCGCTTACTGGAAGCACTTGGTGGGCTAGTTAGCCCCCAGGGGCCCTCAGTATTGAAGGGAAATTATATCCCCAATTTAAAACGTGCCATAGTGCGTGTTTGCACACGTCACCTCAGGCCCCGTCCCCTCCCTTCAACACTGTGTAAACGCGCCCTGTGGCTGTTCTAAGTTGAGAGATTAAGTCCCCTTGAATCCTAAGGGTCCCTAGGGTCAAACTAGACCACTAGGTACCTCCAGTAAGCGCCACAGAGCTGCGTTGCAGAGAGGTGTAAAAAGGGGCTTGGCCTCAGAACACCTGTCTGCAGCGCAGCTCCCTGGTGCATACTGGAGATGCCTGTTGGGCTAGTTGGCCCTCAGGGACCCTCAGTATTGAAGAGGAATTAATTCCCCAACTTACAACTCGCCAGGGGGCGCGTTTGCAGAGTGCTGCAAGGAGGGGGCATGGCCTCCGGCACGATGCCAGTCTTTTATTTATTTTAATTTTTTAAGAAGGGGGGCTGTGTGGTTCCACTTCTTATTCTAATTTATTGGCCCTGATGACCCCATCCCCCAGGGCCTGTCTCTAATTATATTTTTTTGACCCCAATCCCCAGGGCCGGCCACTGTTTTTTATTATTTTTAAAAAATATATATTTATAGACACACCTAAGACATGCTGGACAAACCGTACGTACCTATCACCATGACGATTTGCGTGATATTCATTAAAAGGCGACTATGCATACAATGAATCCACGTGGAATGTATTTACACCACTAGTGAAGCTCTGACATGTCTGATGCCCTACCATGCCTAATCCCGGTAGACACCCTTGTCGTTTATTTATGCAAACATGGGTAGCTATTGACGGGCACATTTAATACACATGCACACCAAGCCATTCAAAGGGGATTCGATAAAAATTCGACCAAAACTATGCAAGAAACCCCCTTCACGGTTAATAAAACACACATCCACTGCCGGATGTGTAATACTTTTTATTTTACTCTCTGGAAAGGGGACGAACATCACTTTAGAGTCACAGCGCGCTCCTGGCAGAGCCCAATGCTGTGTTACACCCACCATTGCCTGCTGAGTGCCACACACCTCTGTGTTGTATTCCACTAGCTAGTGCATATGCTATGACACTCTCTAGCCCATGTGCACTGTAACACCACCCCGTGAATATTTCATGCCACACTTGTCTTCGCACGGGTTATATTGCCCCATCTAACGTGCCTTCCTCGATGCCTATGTTATAACGCACAGTGCTATGCCATACATATTACAATCTGGGATCCATATCTTTGTCACAGTGCATATGCAACGTTACACTCCCCAGCACATATTTTATATTACAACTTTAGAGACTAGTTAGGTTACACAACACTGCCCTGTGCATATTACACTCCAAGGCGCATATCGCATAGCACGCGCTAGTGCCTGTGTATCTTGCGCTCTCCAATGAATCTGTCATTGCGCACAATGTATTGCATATTATATTTCACGCCCGGTTCATCTTATATCACACTTTTTGGTGCATAGTTTATACCATACACTATATCTAGTTTTCATTTTCAATCGTGCTCTCAGGACTATGTTCTAATAACACTGTGTTCACCTACCCTTTTCATGGGAATTACATTTTGCGATAGGGAGTGGAGGGTCAGGGGGTGTTTCCTGCCAAGTGCGCACGAAATCACAGTCACAAACGTCCTCTTCTTCCTGAATAAAAGTGAGATTATGCTGCATACTTGTTCATATTTTAAGTAGTTCGCACAGACACACGTTTTAAAAACAATAAAGTTCCTAATACCCGCCTTCTCTGAACAGTTAGCTTGCTGCCCCATCCCCCTCCTCCCTATCCTCTGTTGTGTGAATCCATGGACTAGCCTCCTCCCTCCTGCCATGCATGGTCTGATGTGCTGCCACTGCCCTCAATTTAGTATGATGTACCAGTCCACTCCTCCTGCCCTCCATTGCCCAATTCTATGCCCCATCATTGACCTCCTGCTTAAACTCTGTGCTTAGCTTGCTGCCCCTATTCTCCTTCCCCCTGCCCTCCGATGTCTTTGTGTATGCCCCTGCTCCATCCTTTTTGCCCACCGTGTTCCATGGACCTGCCACTCCTATCTACTCTGAGTGTTCTGTTGAGCTGCCACTCCCCTCCCACCTGCCTAGCTTTGTCAAATGACTGTAACCTGTCCCTGCCACCTCCACCCTGCCTGTCCACATGCCCTGCCCCTATCCTCTTCCTCCTGTCCTACATGGTCCATTGTACTGCCACACCCTTCTGCCCTCCCTGGTCTGTTGTGCTGCAACTGCTCCTCCTGCCTGCCCCGTGCTGTCTGTTGTGAGGACCCTTCCCCTGAACTTTCTTGTCTTTGCACAGGTCCTGACCCTCCCTTCTATTCTCCATCGTCCTTTGTGCATGCCCCTGCACCCTCCTTCTTGCCCATCATAGCCATTGTGCTACCACTAACCCTCCCACTTGCCATGCATGGTCTTCTGTGCTGCCATGGCCCCTCCCACCTTCCCTGTGTGGTCAGTTTGCTGCCCCTGAATCCCTCCCACCTTCCCTCCATGGTCTGTGGGTATGCCATCACAGTCTCACTGTTGCTCTTCATGGTGTGTCTTGCTTCTAGTGCCCATCCTGCCTGACCTCCATGGCTATCTTGCTGCTCCTGCCCTGCCCCCTTGCCCCCAACACTCTGTTTACATGTGCAGACCCCTACTCCCTCCCTCCTGGCTTGTCTGTTCCATTGTAATGCCCCTGATCCATCCCTCCTGCCCTTTATGGTCTGTTATGCTGCAGCTTTCTCTCCTGTCTGTCCATTATGGTCCTGCCTCTTGCCCCTCTGTTCTCTGTTGTCCATGTGCATGGTCCTGTCCCCTCCCTCTTGATTTCTATGGATTGTTGTGCTGCACTCCCGTCCCGCATGCCCTGTGTGGTGTATTGTGCTGCTGCAAACCCTGATGCCTGCCCTGCAGGGTCAGTTTGGTTCACCTCTCCATGTCCCTCCTGTCCTCTGTTATCCAAGTCCATGTCCCTACCCCATTTCCTTCCATGATCCAATGTACCATACATTTTGAACTTGGTAAGAGGGAGATTTTGAAAAAAAACTGGGGTATTGATTTTCCCCTTTGAGTTACATTGAAAAAGAGGAGATTGTAGACAGGAGACATAAAATAAAGCCCATTTGAGCTTGAAAATATTGGACGTTTCCTGGCTGAATCGGGTCTGTTGGCATGTATGGTTGTACTACCATTGCCTCTTCCTTCTGCCCACAATGGTCTATTACATTGCCACAGCCTCTCTTGCAAGTCCTGTATTGTTGGTTTGTTGCCCTTGCCCCCCTTTCCACTGCCCTCCATAGTCTGTTGTGCTGCCACGGCCCTTCCTGCCTGCTCAGTGTGGTTAAATTGTTGCCTTTGCACCCTCCTACCTGCCTTCAATTTTCAGAGTCCGTGCCCCTGGCCTCTGCCTCTCAACAGTATCCTAATGAACAACTAGATTGCTAACATTCTATATTTATTACAAAAGTGTGGAACGCCTGACGTCATCTTGATGTAATCAAAACTGTAATACCTAGAGCATTTCCTTTAGAAATTACATATATGAGAGGGTCTTATTGGCATCAAAATTATGGTTAGTGCTCTAAAAGACTAAAATAAGGACATATTTTCTGAGTTTTCAAATAGCGAGAAAGCACTTTTAAATTATTTGTTACCTTTATGTTTTTTTATCCAGTTGACCACTTGATTAAATGTTGCACTTAGGGGAGAGGATGTGGTGTTACTTCCAGAACTGCAGACTTTGCAACTGGGGAACCAGGTTGGAGTTTCTACTTCAGCTCGACATTCTGTGATTCTGGTCAAATCACTTAGTCTCCCCATGTCTACAACCAAAATGAATTTGTTCTTGTGTGATGTAACCAATGCTCATGTAAAGCACTCCAATACCTGACAAGTCTGCACTATATAACACTGCAAAAACACAAAATAATAAGTGTTTTGCACACTTCTGTCATTGGGCTATATTTGGGCTACATCTGGGTGATTTTGGGCTACATTTGGGCTCTTTTGTCTCCGGTGGCCATCTTGGGAGATTTATTTGTTATGAAGTTTCCTAATTTCCTCATGTATTGCAGTCTCCACAGTAGGAAATGCTTTCAGTTTTTTACTTTGATTCCATCATGAAGGTATTCAGATATGTCACACATTTGCCATAAATTCTGAATGTTAGCACTCTAGTTGCTCATTAGATCACTGTAGTAAACTACTGTTCACCATGGAAGTCTGCTCCTGGTATTAAAAGTGCATGTTTCAGTCTGCATGTCAGAATTTTTTAATGAAATAGAAGAGGATTTGAGAAGTCACTCAAAATGTGCCCTAATTTTCTTTCTTCAGCATTAATCATAATTTCTATGACAGTAACATTCTGGCAGAGAATCCCCTTCCCCTAGTGTGGTCGGACCATCTTATTACTTTTTTCTCCTGGAAGGCTGGCCCTCCCCTTGCGGCAGAATCCATCTCGCGGAAACCAACCCTTAAAAGGGTAGTTCCCGCCTCTCTGGCCAGGGCCTTGGAGGCTTCTAGGCCGTCCCTTACGGGTGATCTTGCAGAGAGTTTGGCGACCTTTACTAATTGGATCGACAAATCTATGTCTTCACTCGCTACTCCCACTTCCTACCGGTCTTCGAGAGTATCCCCATCTAAACCCTGGTTTTCGCAGGATTTACGTCTACTCAAACAAGAGTGCAAGAAGCTTGAGCGGACGTGGCGTCGTTCAAAGTACTGTCCTTTTGCCAAGGCCACTCTGAGGGCCAGGCAAAAGACCTATTACTCTGCCATCTTCCTGGCTAAAAAACAATACTTTACCGACCGCATCGAGCAGGCTGGTAATAACTCCAAGGAGATTTTCCATATAGTCCAGAGCTTCACTGCCCCTGTCGCTCTCAAGTGTTCGGGCCCGGTCTCTGTGGATTGGTGCAACACCCTTTCGGGTTTCTTCGCGGATAAAATCCGGTTGATACAGCAGTCCCTAACGGCTTGTGCGGCTCCATGGCTGGATGACGGACAGACGGTGCCTCTACAAGGCGCCTCCAAGCATGTCCTGTCGGTCTTCTCGCCGGTTGATGCCGCCAGCACTCTCAAACTGCTTAAGGGCCTCAAGTCCGGCTCCCCCACTGATTGCTGTCCAGCTAGGCTGTTGGCAGCGGTCGCAGAGACCATTAATCCTGAGGTTAATGTCATTATCAACCTCTCTCTTGAGGGCGCTTGGGTTCCACCGGAATGGAAGCAGGCCAAAATTCTTCCTTTATTGAAGAAGCCGACCCTTGACCCCTCTCTGCCTTGCAACTACCGTCCTATCTCCCTTCTCCCTAGCCTTGCTAAGGTATGTGAGAAGGCAGTGACTAGGCAACTTTCCGAGTTTGTGGAAAGCTCTGAGGCCTTGCACCCAGCCCAGTCTGGCTTTCGCGCTTCTTATAGCACGGAATCGGCACTGGTGGAGATCTCAGAGGCTATTCGGGACTGTTTAGATGCGGGCGGCAGAGCAGCTCTGGTGATGCTTGATCTATCCGCCGCATTTGATACGGTGCCTCATGCCAGATTGCTTTCCCGCCTCTCCGAGATTGGTGTCTCTGGCCTGGCTTTAGCCTGGCTGAGGTCCTTTCTGGAGGGCCGTTTCCAACAGGTTTGGCTGCCTCCCACTGCCTCTCTTCTACTGGAGGTCTCTACCGGCGTCCCCCAGGGCTCTTCACTTAGCCCCCTTCTTTTTAACATTTATGTTACACCGCTGGTCTTTTTGGCTGAGAAGCTGGGGGCTAAGGTGATAGCCTATGCCGACGACACCCAGCTTCTTTTCACATGGAATAAGGGGGATGACTCCGTGCTGCCTGTTCAGAAGTGCTTGTCCTCGGTATTTGGTTGGCTTGCCAGGGCTCAACTCAAATGCAATGAGGACAAATCGGAGATTCTTCTCTTTGGCAACTTTCCCGCGGATTTCAGAGATAGGATCTGGCCCCCTGACCTTTCCCCCCCCTCCTCTAAGGGGAGCTCCGTAAAAAATCTTGGAGTGTGGTTCGAGGACAATCTGTCTTTTGCGACCCAGGTGAAGAAGGTCTCGGGTGGATGTTTTGGCCTTCTTAAGGTCCTCAGGAGTTTTCTCCCACTTCTCCCTAGACCGGCGAAGGAAACGGTTGTTCGGGCTTTGGTTCTGTCCCGCTTGGACTACGCCAATGCCCTCTATGTTGGCCTGCCTGGCTATTCCTTGAACAAACTTCAAGTGATCCAGAATGCGGCCGCTAGGCTCATTCTTGGTATTACTCGAAGGTGCAGTGTCCGCTCTCATCTTCAGGCCTTGCACTGGCTGCCCCTGATTGAGAGGGTTAAGTTCAAGGCTCTGGTCATTGCCCACAAAGCCCTTCATAACTTGGGGCCCATCTATCTTCAGAGGCGGTTCGCCTTTTATGTGCCGGCCAGAACCCTCCGCTCATCAGCTCTTTTACTTGCGAGGGTTCCACGCTTTTCCCGGTCTAGGATTGGGGGCAGCTCTCTTGCTGTCAAAGCTGCTGCTGCTTGGAACTCTCTCCCTTTTTTCTTGCGCAATACCCAGGACCCTGACGGTTTTAAGCGCCTCCTTAAAACTTATTTGTTTCCATAAACTCATCTGTTTTTGCTCCTGCCTAGGCTCTTCCTCCTCTTGGGCTCGCGCTGGGACACTCTTCGGAGTAACTATTGCGCGCTATAAAAATATTTTAACATAACATAACAAAATGAACCCCCTCATTGTGTTCCTTTTTAAATTAAATGTTTTAAGTGTTACCACTTTAATCCAAGCAAGATGGCTTCAGGTGTGCCATACGTTTATCGTAAGTAGGACTGTTAGGGCTCTAGTTGTTCTTTGGAACACTCTGGGAAGCTGCAGTAGAACACAAAGGAATCAACTGACAGTCTCTGCCCTTGTTGGATGTACATGTTTTACTGAGAATGTCAGACTTCATTCTCACATGACTGAGAAAGATAATGTGAATTTACAGAAAATAAGCTCTCAGTTTAGCTTATAGATCACCTTCCAAACCTTTGTGGGAAAAGCATGAGAAAATATTTTTCTCTCAATCATGATATCCCAGCAGAAGGCTTTTTAACATGGTGAAATCACCTTAGAACATACCACAATTCCTAAAATGAGTATGGTACCATCAACAAATGATTTATAATGTAACTAAAGTCTGAAAACCTTCTATTAACTGCAATGCTTTTTAATGAGGTGCTATCATGTATATTGGTCCCAAGATGGCTGCCAACACTTCTTGGATGAAGTGCTGACAGCCAATCAGATCTCAGGATGAGATGTGTGGTTAGGCTCCGCCCACATATATATATGATTTTACTTTTGATTTTCTCAGGAAATACTGAACAGATTGACACCAGACCTGCAAAAGGCACATCCCTGACCTGAGGACTACCTCTCTGCCAAATTTCAAGTAATTCTGTTCATCCGTTCGGGCTGTACCTTGGACTAAAGGTCCCTATGGAAAATTGCATGGGGAAAACGCGTTTTGGGACCCCCCTTTTTTCTCAGCCCCCGCTTGACGAATCCCCCCAAGACTTTCAGTGTAGCAGCGGAGCAGAGCGCCCCACCTATTTTGAAAATTTCGCGAGGATTCGTCAACCGGCGCCAAAGTTATTCCAAATAGAATGTTGCGGATTTCCTATGGAAACCCGGTCCTAACTAGTGAAAAAACCATAGGTTTCACACACGTTATAGTTAGCGGACATTTTACTCATAAAAAACCAATGAAATTCCCCCGTTATAGTTAGTTAAGCTAACTATAACTCGCGCACCCGCAATCCACTGCTGATGACGTAACATATTACATCACTCATGACATGGTCAGTGACATCACTCATGACATCACTGATGACATCTCAAATGACATCACTGATGACATCATCCTTGTGACAGAGTGGTAGACCTCCTCTCACCCTAATTTAACCTTTGATACAAACATTCAAAAATAGAGACAGAAATTTTCAAAAAAATGGACATACCAATACCAGTTACAACAACCTCTTCAGTAATTCTAAGATCCACATACACATCCACTCATTCACCAACAGTCCTGTACAGTCACTCATACGTGTACTCACTCATCATATGTACTCATACACCTATACATCCTGTTACACAATGCCACTCATCCATAGAGTTACTCACACACATAGTCACTCATGCTAATAAAGAATCAAACATACATTTACTTGCATATACAGTTATACACACACCACCACACTTACTTCTACGGAAACTTACACATACTTACTCTTTTAAATAATCACTTATAAAAACACATACTTATTCATACTGGAACTGTTTCAATCTCTCACTCTCACATATACTCACTTATATACACCAATAGTCAAATATACTTCTTTAAAACATATTTAGTAACTCAGAAAGACACTATTGAGACAGTCATTCACTCACTAACACACCCATACACACACTCATCCAACCATACAGACATGCACACATGCTGTCTTCAACACATACAACCAGAGAGTCAATCATTCATGCACCTATGCACTACGTAATACCCCCCACCGAACCATGCAGACACTCAGACTGATACTCAAAAAACAACCTAATATCCTATATAAACACCCATGTAGCTACTCACCAACCCATGCAGCCACTTATACACAAAGTGAGAGACTGATACAGATATTTACACATTTAAACATTACTCACTAAGCCATGTATTCAGTAAGATACACTTAATCAGTCAGTTATACAATCAATTTTTCAAAAACAAATCATCCTTTTAGACACTTATATACCCATTTATTCTTCCATCGACCTTGAGATATACATATATAAAACATATGTAATTTTCAGAAAAACACACATTCACTGGATGATGTCATCAGTGATGTCATTTGAGATGTCATCAGTGATGTCATGAGTGATGTCACTGACCATGTCATGAGTGATGTAATATGTTACGTCATCAGCAGTGGATTGCGGGTGCGCGAGTTATAGTTAGCTTAACAAACTATAACGGGGGAATTTCATTGGTTTTTTATGAGTAAACTGTCCGCTTACTATAACGTGTGTGAAACCTATGGTTTTTTCACTGAATTTGCAAGGTTTTTTAAATGCTAATTCCTAACTATAACGTGTGTGAAACCCATGGTTTTTTCACTGAATTTGCAAGGTTTTTTAAATGCTAATTCCTAACTATAACGTGTTTGAAACCCATGGTTTTTTCAGTGAATTGGTATGGTTTTTTAAATGCTAATTCTTACCTATAACATGTGTGATTCCCATGGTTTTTACATTGTTTTTGTATGGTTTTTTTATTACAAATTCTTATATTAATCTTTTTTTTTTTTTTTTTTGCAAGGTTTTTTACTTTTTTTTTTTACTTTATATTCTCTTAAAACACTATGCTTAATTTTTAAAAATTCTGCAATATATTATTTTTTCTCATTTTTTTTTTACCAAACAGGTAAGATATATTAGTATAACATAGTGAATTTTCTTTTTTTTTTTTTTACGTGCGCGTACGGTAAGCTTACGGTAAGCGTACGGTTTGCGTAATGTTCGTAATATTTCTACTCTTTTTGCGTATGGTTACGCAATTTACGTAGCCGTGCGTACTGCGTACGTGGCGCGTAAGCGTGTACGCTACACGCGCACGTTACGCGGAAGTGTTGGGGAGTGCCTGTTATGCGCATGCGCGCGAGCGAGTGTCTTTTTTACGCGCATGCGTACTTTTACCGTAAGCGCTCCGTAAGCGTACCGTAAGCGTAACGTACGCGCACGGTAGGTCATGTGATCAAGAAACAAAACTTTTGATTGGTTCAAAGTACTTTCAGTTCTAGAACTCTCCTACACCACACCCATTCCCCTCATTTCTGCTTGTGATCCCTTAGGAGAAGGAGCTGAGTTGTCTTTGTGATACGATGGCAGACCAGCACTCCTCTGCTGAGAGTGAGGCTAGCAGCACCACCATCAGGCAGAGAAAGAGGAAACAGAAGAGCTCTTTTATATGGGAGTATTTTACTTTTCCTGAGGGCGAGAAAAAAGTCAATGCTGCTTTGGTGACTTGTAAGCTGTGCCAGCGTGTACTTTCAAGAGGTAATCCTAACAAGAAGTATTCCTTCGGGAATCACACTATGTTACGATACCTTGAGGAGGTACACCCTAGGACACATGCACAACATACTAGGGGTAACCCTTCAGTAAGTCGAGCAAGCACATCCACAGCAGCTCAGCCGAGTCCATCTTCGGAAGCTCAGCTGAGCCCTTCATCTGTGGGGGCAGATTCACCTTTTTCTGGTCCGGTGGAAACTAACCATCGGTTTGCGAGGGTTACAATGCGGTGTTCATTTTGCCATGGTCTAATTGTTCATAGGGAGACCAGTCTTCCCCTCATTAACAACAAAATAGACCAGCACATTTGTCCTACCAGCTAATGTTCCCATTCTTCCTTTCCTCTGTCCCTGCATGAACACAACGGCTCTTTTAAGAGCCAACCTTACCACTCAACTTTTTTTAATTTTTTCTTAAAACCTTTTTTTTTTTTTTTTACCGTACTGTACGGTAAGCGTATTTTTTTATTTTTTTTTAAAAAACACTAAAAAACAATTACCACATTACAAGGTCCTTGAGGGATTAATAACTAAATACTGAAAATCTGTTTGAGGAGAAGTGGAAGAAAGGGACCATCTAATTTCTGACTTACCTGACCCACCCAACAATTTAATTTTTAATTAAAATTTAATTGAAATTACTTGTAAAAATGTTTTTTTTTTCGAAAATTTTCTTTCACAATCTGAAAAAAAAGAAAAAAGTATTAATATTTAATAAATCATTATATAATACAGTACACGTATTTACATATTTTCCAAAAACAATTTTTTGCCATTTTTTTGCTGTTTTCAGAATATATTGCATCTCACTATAAATCGTGAAAGCAATTGCATTCATCACCTAACAGCGGGCAAAAAAAAAATAACAATCTCAAAGATTGTTTTAAAAAAGCCCAGAATCTCTTTTCACTTAAACATAACATTATAGAAATGCAAAATATTCAAAAAAAATATCATCTAATAACAATAACTATTTCTTTAAAATACCGTCTGACAATTTTGTTACAGAAGCATAATCACAAAAATAATATATCTCAAATAACTCCATAAAACATCTGGTTACATTTCCTTTAGGCCAAATGGTAATTTTAAAATTCTTTTTTGATTAAATTTCCAATGGTAATCTAATAAAATTCCAAAATTTAAATTGTACAGATGTTACCGATTCTCTCTAAAATTTTGGTTTCCGAAAGATTAATTAGTAATTAAATAAGTCCACAATACAATTGGTTACCTTTCCTTATGGACAAATGGTAATTTTAAAAATCTTTTTTGATTAAATTTCCAATGGTAATCCAATAAAATTTCAAAATTTAAATTGTACAGATGTTACCGATTCTCTCCAAATTTTTAGTTTCTGAAAGATTCATTGGGAATTAAATAAGTCTACAATACAATTGGTTACCTTTCCTTTAGGCCAAATGGTAATTTGAAAAATCTTTTTATTTGAAAATTCCAATGGTAATCCAATAAAATGGTAAAATTGTTTTGTACAGATCTTGCCAATTCTCTCTAAAATTTAGGTTTCAGAAAGATTAGATAGGAATTTGCTAAATCAAAAGGCAAACGTTGCTTGAAAATCAATTGGGAATCATTACACAGTGTCCAGCCTTTTTCACATTTAAGATAAACTGTATAATGTCCAGAAGTTACAGTAGGTCCTTCATGGAAAATTATTGCAACTGTTACAAAAGTTTTTCCTGAAATTGATAATTGCTGTCCTATAAACTTCTTTATTAAAGCATCCAATTTTGAACCATCAGCTCTACATCGTTGCATAATTAAAATTACATACTGTCCGTAGTCCTTTAACCCCTTCGATGCTGCGCAGATTCCGCCGCTGTGCTGACGGAATCTTGCGCGGGTGTGGTCATGACGGAATGGTTCCGTCATGAGCACAGCTCAACCGTGGGTCATGACGGAACCATTCCGTCATGAGCACCGAAGGGGTTAAAATTAACGTTGAAAACATGTCAGATTTACACTCACCGCATTCCATGCTATGATTAGCATCTTTAACTAATTTAGCAAAAGTGACTGTTTTACTGTCTGGCAATGTTAAATAAATAAACCTTTCAGAAACAACATTAGAGCCACATGTATTGAAACAGTTTTCACAACTATGTTCCCATTTATAAGAGACACCAAACATATTTTCAATGTGTACCCCTTCTTCTACCAGTACCTGAAGAAAATACATCAAGAATTCCTGTGCGTCTTGCTGTACATTTTGAGAAAACTGTGTTCGTCCTGAACATACATCTAAAAGTTTTCTAATTTCAGTAGCACTTTCTATTTGAGTTTTATCATTACTCAGCTTTTGAAAAAGGAGACTCAACTCAGAACAGAATCTTTTTCTCTGATTTACTATTATCTGCTCTTGCAAACTTTCCAGATAAAATGCAACATTCAGCACTACATTAGCGTAGCAGTTGACACCAGAGCTATTTTCAAAATGACAACCTACAACCTCTTCAACATTTTCCTTTTTCTTTTTGCTTGCAATTACATCACTCCTCTTTTTTTTCTCCTCTCTACATCCTCATTACAGATATTCTCAATTCTCCTTTTTCGAGAAACTACACGTTTCTCCAACACAGGATACTGACCAAAATGAGGAGCATAGGTTCTTCTTAATCTATTATACTCCTTTACACAATTTGCATCAGCACTAACTTTTGAGTCATCAAAGTCTATCATGAATAAACCAGATAATGTTTTCACTCGTGACAAAGCTACATAAGCCATACCTTCTTTGGACACAGTTGAACCAATGTTTACAAATGCACAATCTACAGTCAATCCTTGAGACTTGTGAATAGTTACAGCATATGCTAGAGAAAATGGAAACTGTTTCCTACGTACATATAAGTCTTTCACAAGCATGAAACGAACTGTACAACGACTAATATCTTTAATCTCTGCAATCTGATCAAATGTCTATAACTTCTTCTATCTGATCAAATTTTATTTTTAAACATTCAATTCCATCTTTTTTCTGATAATTAATAAAACCCACAACTCTTCCCATAGCTCCATTTACTAAACCTTTTTCAACATCCAAATTTCTCCTGAAAAATACTCTACAGTTCATGCAAACATATAGATTTTTTTCTAATCCAGCAGTTTTTGAAATGTTCTTCTCTAGTGAATCCAATTTATTTTTCACTTTGCCTGTTAATGTAATAGTAATTCTTTCATGCTGAATTTTGTCCACTGCTTCCAATTTCCTAATCTCTTCCTTTTCCAATTTCAAAAGCTCCTCATTGAATATTGAGCATTCACGTAGAGTTGGCATTAAGCAGATGACACTTTTCTTTTCTGCAATGTTCTTGTATATCTTCTCTGCAACTATTTCTTCCTTTGGAAATAAATTATGTAGCAACCGACTCTGTAATGCTTTCGTGCCAGCTTCAGTGAGTACTCCAATTCTGATATCTTTCAGAATACTTCCATATTCTTGATCGTTTGCTTGTCTCATATTAGTAGTAAGTTCCTTGTACTCAAAGAAGGACCAAATATTTGCATTACCAATGCTTCCCAATGACTTCTTTGTGTCTTCATGTGTCACAGTATTAAACACTGGTTGTCCTTTAACTGGAGTAAGCTGTAGAAGATCCCCAAAAACTATGACATGTTTTCCACCAAATAACACGTCATAGTCTGTCCTTAGAATTTGCTGCATTCTTAAATGCACAAAGGCAAGCATTAAGTTTGATACCATGCTCACCTCATCAATAATGAGAACTTGCATCTTCTTCAATACTCTTGAAACTTCCAAGCATGCTTCTCCAGTTAGCTTGTGGTATTGTATTTTGTTCTCATGCTCCACTGGTAACATTAGCAAACGATGTAAGGTGATTCCTTTTATGTTATATGCTGCTAACCCAGTTGGAGCAGTAACCACACAAGACAAAGTTGAATCCGTTTTTTGCTGTAGGTAGCTTCTGATGACTTTTATTAAGAAACTTTTTCCAGTTCCAGCTTGTCCGCTTACATACATCCTGATTGGTTGAAATGATGTGCATGAGCACTCTTTTTTTTCATGTAGTAATCCATGATCAATTTTGTTTCTTATCTCTTCATAAATTTGTTGCTGCTCTTCATTCAGTTGTCTTTCCAAATTTGGTAAGTCTATAAATTCTTCTTGAGCTTGATTCATAGCCGTTTCCACTTCAGTCATAGCTATTGCAGCTTCATTTTCAACGATTGGTTGTCCTAGGGGATCTTGACTGAGTGTTCCTGAACTTTGGCTGTCTTGAGAACTGTCTCTAGCTACTTCAGCTGCAATTGTAGTTTCCTGTTCAATTTCTTCATTTAACATTTGCACATAATTTGTGAAAGTACTGCATTCTATGCTGTCTTTGCAAGCATTAAAGGAATCTTCATAGCTTTGAAATTCTCCCAGTAGTTCGTCCTCTGTACGCCATGGTTTAAACAGCTGTAAAAGAGCCAAGTAGTAAAATTCCTTTTTGTCAGTAGTGTCGCAACTCAGCTTCCTGTGATTTATCAAACTTCCTTTTGTTTGCTTCACCAAACATCCTTCCTCACCAATGACTTTATATTTTCCATTGTTGATGTCTTCTGTGGCTTTCCGTGAATAAATGTAGTTCTGCAGCACTTCATAGAGACACATGTTCTCAAGATGATGACTTCTCTTTGGGTAATATGGGTCCAACATGTTTGATTTCAAAATATCTGTACTTTCTGGGTCATTCTCGGCCAAATATTCAATTTCTCCAACAGATTTCAGTACCCGATTTCTCACTGCTGCAAGGCCTAAACTTGCCCAAATTATTCTTCGTGATTTCGAGTAGAGACTTGCAGAAGATAACCTATCTGAACATTCGTAGGATCCAATTTCTCGATGCGATAACATCTTTAAACTGAAACTGTACAGCTTCTTACTGACAGTCTTCTCGTGAGAAATCTCTTCCCACATTTCTTTCAATTCAGTTTTTTCTGATTTAGTAATGTAAGACGTTACATATCGAGCAACAGCAATGGAATTGTCAGCTACATACTGTATATCCATGTTAGCATTCCACATGGATAAAATGACTGGGTTGTAGTCATTTATATTTTTTGATTCTTCTTTTCTTTTAAGGTTGTAGGTATTCTTAGGTGATTTTCTTATAATAGTATGTCTCACAGATGACATAAAACTGTTTACTCTTCCATTTGAAAGAACAGGTCTACGAAATCCAAATCGACATTTAGTGTAGTATTTATCTTTGCTCTTGTATTTCCGTCGACAGTATTTTCCACACCGATGACTTTGGAAACGTAAAACTTGCTCTTTTAACTTTTTCTCTTCTGTGCTTTTGGGTATAGCTCATGTTGCATATTCTTCAATGAAAGATAACACTGCTTCATCAGTATCTGTTCCAAACTTTGGGGCATCCTTGATCCACAACAGCATATGAATATGAGGAGCACCTCTTGCCTGGTACTCTTTTCTCCAAAAGAAATCCACTACTTCTCCAAGAGGTGGATTTTTTTTATTGCAGAGGAAGGACATCATAGCCTCAAATCTATGATTGAAATATCTGCAAACATTAACCGGATCCAATGAGCACAGTTCTCCTGCTGTCTTGTATTCAATGTTTTTAATGTTTGAATTTGCCTCTCGTAGAAAATCCAGTAAATCATCCCAAGCGTACTCGGCACAGCTTAGGGTAAGGAACCATGTTGGAGTTCCTAAATTCCGTAACATGCATTTTAATTCACCATGGCGTCGGTACCAATATTCATTTGTCCCACGCTGACAAGCCATCAGATCGATCAGTTGGGTTTCCAAATGATCATCTCGGTGCTGCACTTTCTCCATAAAATCCTTAGCAGACACATTTTGTAAATGTACTCCACTTTTTAAAATGTGATTTACTGCATAAGATAATGCAGACAAGTCGCTTTCAAATAAAAGATGGAACAAATAAGGAATACTTTGTCGAAATCTTGGATCTTCTGCATATAGTCTTGTAGTTCGATACTCAGAAGCTGGAATCTGTTCTGGACGTTCATCGTATCGTCCTCCTTTTCCTGTAGGAAACAGCTGGGGAAAACATCGAGCTTCCAAGCTCTCCTCCCATACACTCACAGGAGTTCCTTTTGCTTTCTTCATCTGAAACAGATCAATATTGTCTCCCATAACTTCTTTTGAATGAAGAGGATGTATGCTAAAATGTTCATAAATTTCTTCTTCCTTTGACTTGTCCACTTTTTCAATTTGTCCAGTTGGTGTTTGTGTGTCTTCTTGTAAATCTTCTTCTTCTTCTTCTATATAAATTGATTCATACCATTTGTTATTCCTTTTCAAATACAAATTTGCTCTTTGTACTTTCCGTACATCTACCAGCTCCTGCCAAATCTTCTTATTCTTTGTAGGTACACCATTAACCAGAATAACTAATGGTTCAGTTTCCAAAGTATCTGCATCAATAGTTTCCATATTTTTTTTCAAATCCAAGGGCAAATACACCACTCTACCTTTTAAACCTCTCAGTAAATCTGAAGGAGGTAATTTACCAGTTTTGGGCTCCATACGTACCATGGTCTGGAACGGATGAACACATTGAATAAGTATAGACTCATATGTATTTAATTCAGAAAGTTCGGCAGGAATAGCATCCAATTCTAAATTATTATGTACAGCTCTGGTTGGCATTCTATTTTCTTCTAACTTGTTGTAACAGTATTTACAAATACGCTGATCTTCACCCAATTCAAAACAATTTTCAAGAAATATATATGTGGCAAAATCCTTCCACTTATAATTATCTTCATTTTCACTTTTTCTGTAGAGATCAACATTCCTGGTTTCTTTTCTATAATGAGTTCTGCGGCAACAAATACAAGTAATATTTGGTCTTTCATTAGAGATTATTGCAAATTTTGTTATGTGATCATTAAATTTCTTACTCACAGAGGGTTCTACATTCTCTTCCACTTCTTCCTCATTTACTGTGTCCTTTTCTGCACTTTCTTGTTCTGGACCAAAGTAACAAAACTGAATTTCATCAGTAACTTTCTCTACATCTGATACCGATCCACGGAACAGAGCCCTATTCAATTCATCTAACTTTATTGCTGGACGTTTAGCAAAATACAATCATCTCACAAACTTTCTCATTTCAGTATGATGAACAGCCAGCATCCTAAAATGATGAAAAACACTTTTACACACTTTTCTAGATAGACAAGCCAGAGAATGTCCCTGCAAACCAGTATTCTCTCTCACTCTGCATGGATCTAGACTTTGAAGCACCTTAATCTTCTGTTTAACACTTTTTTTTACTATATTCTCTTAGAAACTCACGAAATTTATCAATAGATTCCTGACGCACAGTGCAAATACTACTACAATTCCAAGTGTACACTGGGGCTTTAGGACGTCTCCCCATTGCCTCATCCGCCATCACTTGTTCCTCATCTCTTGGAACCATTTTCTCCTTCTCCATTATACAACCATTTTTCACTTCATAAGCACGACCTCTGGTGTCAACTGCATGCAGCAAACTATTACTTTGCAAATAACTCTCTTCATTAAAAAAAGGTTCACTACTTGAACTATGCATCCATTCTCCTAAAAACACTTTACAAAAGTTTGTTCTTTTCACTAGTCTTTTCCTTTTGCTTTGTGATTTCAGTACATTGACCATTTTATCTAATGTACGCATCCTGTTCAAAATTAAAATGAATAGTTTCCTTTTTAATTCTAAAGCCTTTGCTGCAATGGCTTCAATTTCTATTTTTCTCTTATAAAATTTAGCTTTTGTCTTATATTTCTTCACATCCTTTATCAAATTGGACATAACTCTTCTCTGAAACATTTTTCTACGAATCTCTTTAAACGCTGTTTTTCTTTTTAAGTTAATCTTTATTGTTTCTGAAGGTATATTTGCATTAACTAAATGCTCAATTTTTTCCTGTTGTTTTCTATTTAAAACATTCTTTCCAGTACAGACATTTTGTACATTTTTCCTTTTTTTGAAGATATTGTTTAAAAAATCTTTTGTCTGCTTACCAGAAGACTTTCTCTTTTTCCCAACATGAGCATCTCCAACTAACTTAGGTCCTCCAGTTGTCTTCAAATATAGATTTTTTTTGTGGTTTTTCCTTAGTCTGGATTTTGTAGGCATCTTAAATGTTGTTCACTGCTCTTCAGCAATATCTGAAAAAAACTAAAAAAAAATTCCTTTATTTAATTTAAATATATTACTACATTTTTTATGATCTTTTCAAATCTTAAAATACTCTGTACCCCTTTCCTACAAGTGAAAATCACAATAACACCATCACAAATTAAATATCTAAAAACAATTCCTGTGTGCACACAGAGTCATGGTTTGATATTAGTCAGAAAACGAAATTTCGTTGCCAATTTGAAAGCACACTAACTACTCTTTTTTTGGCAAGTGATAAGTACTTTTACAGTCTGACACATTTTGAATCCACTTTTCAGATTCTGAAAACAGCACATGTCCAAACAGCTTTTTGAGACCAGCAACATGTGTAACCTGGGTGACTGACTACACTCCAGCAAGGGCAACCTCAAACCCCACTCGGTTGTGAATACTATGCATGATTCTATAGGATAAGCAGCTGGGTGTGTGATAGAGTCTGCTTCTGCAGAAAAAATAGCTCCCCCTTTCCTACTAATGCAAATGTAAAATTACCAGAGTAATACGCAATAAATCTCTGTCTATAATTCCTCTTTGCACACAGAGTCATGGTTTGAAATTAGGCAGAAAACGAAATTTCTTTGCCAATTGGAAAGCACACTTACTACTCTTTTTTTGGCAAGTGATAAGTACTTTTACAGTCTGACACATTTTGAATCCACTTTTCAGATTCTGAAAACAGCACATGTCCAAACAGCTGTTTGAGACCAGCAACATGTGTAACCTGGGTGACTGACTACACTCCAGCAAGGGCAACCAGCCTTAGTGATGCTGAATGTATTTGCATTACTGACTGCAACCTCAAACCCCACTCGGTTGTGAATAGTATGCATGATTCTACAGGATAAGCAGCTGGGTGTGTGATAGAGTCTGCTTCTGCAGAAAAAATAACTCCCCCTTTCCTACTAATGCAAATGTAAAATTACCAGAGTAATACGCAATAAATCTCTGTCTATAATTCCTCTTTGCACACAGAGTCATGGTTTGAAATTAGGCAGAAAACGAAATTTCTTTGCCAATTGGAAAGCACACTTACTACTCTTTTTTTGGCAAGTGATAAGTACTTTTACAGTCTGACACATTTTGAATCCACTTTTCAGATTCTGAAAACAGCACATGTCCAAACAGCTGTTTGAGACCAGCAACATGTGTAACCTGGGTGACTGACTACACTCCAGCAAGGGCAACCAGCCTTAGTGATGCTGAATGTATTTGCATTACTGACTGCAACCTCAAACCCCACTCGGTTGTGAATAGTATGCATGATTCTACAGGATAAGCAGCTGGGTGTGTGCTAAGAGTCTGCTTCTGCAGAAAAAATAGCTCCCCCTTTCCTACTAATGCAAATGTAAAATTACCAGAGTAATACGCAATAAATCTCTGTCTATAATTCCTCTTTGCACACAGAGTCATGGTTTGATATTAGTCAGAAAACGAAATTTCTTTGCCAATTTTAAAGCACACTTACTACTCTTTTTTTGGCAAGTGATAAGTACTTTTACAGTCTGACACATTTTGAATCCACTTTTCAGATTCTGAAAACAGCACATGTCCAAACAGCTTTTTGAGACCAGCAACATGTGTAACCTGGGTGACTGACTACACTCCAGCAAGGGCAACCAGCCTTAGTGATGCTGAATGTATTTGCATTACTGACTGCAACCTCAAACCCCACTCGGTTGTGAATACTATGCATTTTTCTACAGGATAAGCAGCTGGGTGTGTGCTAAGAGTCTGCTTCTGGAGAAAAAATAGCTCCCCCTTTCCTACTAATGCAAATGTAAAATTACCAGAGTAATACGCAATAAATCTCTGTCTATAATTCCTCTTTGCACACAGAGTCATGGTTTGAAATTAGGCAGAAAACGAAATTTCTTTGCCAATTGGAAAGCACACTTACTACTCTTTTTTTGGCAAGTGATAAGTACTTTTACAGTCTGACACATTTTGAATCCACTTTTCAGATTCTGAAAACAGCACATGTCCAAACAGCTTTTTGAGACCAGCAACATGTGTAACCTGGGTGACTGACTACACTCCAGCAAGGGCAACCAGCCTTAGTGATGCTGAATGTATTTGCATTACTGACTGCACCCTCAAACCCCACTCGGTTGTGAAAACTATGCATGATTCTACAGGATAAGCAGCTGGGTGTGTGCTAAGAGTCTGCTTCTGCAGAAAAAATAGCTCCCCCTTTCCTACTAATGCAAATGTAAAATTACCAGAGTAATACGCAATAAATCTCTGTCTATAATTCCTCTTTGCTCACACAGTCATGGTTTGATATTAGTCAGAAAACGAAATTTCTTTGCCAATTGGAAAGCACACTTACTACTCTTTTTTTGGCAAGTGATAAGTACTTTTACAGTCTGACACATTTTGAATCCACTTTTCAGATTCTGAAAACAGCACATGTCCAAACAGCTTTTTGAGACCAGCAACATGTGTAACCTGGGTGACTGACTACACTCCAGCAAGGGCAACCAGCCTTAGTGATGCTGAATGTATTTGCATTACTGACTGCAACCTCAAACCCCACTCGGTTGTGAATACTATGCATGATTCTACAGGATAAGCAGCTGGGTGTGTGCTAAGGGTCTGCTTCTGCAGAAAAAATAGCTCCCCCTTTCCTACTAATGCAAATGTAAAATTACCAGAGTAATACGCAATAAATCTCTGTCTATAATTCCTCTTTGCACACAGAGTCATGGTTTGATATTAGTCAGAAAACGAAATTTTTTTGCCAATTGGAAAGCACACTTACTACTCTTTTTTTGGCAAGTGATAAGTACTTTTACAGTCTGACACATTTTGAATCCCCTTTTCAGATTCTGAAAACAGCACATGTCCAAACAGCTTTTTGAGACCAGCAACATGTGTAACCTGGGTAACTGACTACACTCCAGCAAGGGCAACCAGCCTTAGTGATGCTGAATGTATTTGCATTACTGACTGCAACCTCAAACCCCAATCGGTTGTGAATAGTATGCATGATTCTACAGGATAAGCAGCTGGGTGTGTGCTAAGAGTCTGCTTCTGCAGAAAAAATAGCTCCCCCTTTCCTACTAATGCAAATGTAAAATTACCAGAGTAATACGCAATAAATCTCTGTCTATAATTCCTCTTTGCACACAGAGTCATGGTTTGATATTAGTCAGAAAACGGAATTTCTTTGCCAATTTTAAAGCACACTTACTACTCTTTTTTTGGCAAGTGATAAGTACTTTTACAGTCTGACACATTTTGAATCCACTTTTCAGATTCTGAAAACAGCACATGTCCAAACAGCTTTTTGAGACCAGCAACATGTGTAACCTGGGTGACTGACTACACTCCAGCAAGGGCAACCAGCCTTAGTGATGCTGAATGTATTTGCATTACTGACTGCAACCTCAAACCCCACTCGGTTGTGAATACTATGCATGATTCTACAGGATAAGCAGCTGGGTGTGTGCTAAGAGTCTGCTTCTGGAGAAAAAATAGCTCCCCCTTTCCTACTAATGCAAATGTAAAATTACCAGAGTAATACGCAATAAATCTCTGTCTATAATTCCTCTTTGCTCACACAGTCATGGTTTGATATTAGTCAGAAAACGAAATTTTTTTGCCAATTGGAAAGCACACTTACTACTCTTTTTTTGGCAAGCGATAAGTACTTTTACAGTCTGACACATTTTGAATCCCCTTTTCAGATTCTGAAAACAGCACATGTCCAAACAGCTTTTTGAGACCAGCAACATGTGTAACCTGGGTAACTGACTACACTCCAGCAAGGGCAACCAGCCTTAGTGATGCTGAATGTATTTGCATTACTGACTGCAACCTCAAACCCCAATCGGTTGTGAATAGTATGCATGATTCTACAGGATAAGCAGCTGGGTGTGTGCTAAGAGTCTGCTTCTGCAGAAAAAATAGCTCCCCCTTTCCTACTAATGCAAATGTAAAATTACCAGAGTAATACGCAATAAATCTCTGTCTATAATTCCTCTTTGCACACAGAGTCATGGTTTGATATTAGTCAGAAAACGGAATTTCTTTGCCAATTTTAAAGCACACTTACTACTCTTTTTTTGGCAAGTGATAAGTACTTTTACAGTCTGACACATTTTGAATCCACTTTTCAGATTCTGAAAACAGCACATGTCCAAACAGCTGTTTGAGACCAGCAACATGTGTAACCTGGGTGACTGACTACACTCCAGCAAGGGCAACCAGCCTTAGTGATGCTGAATGTATTTGCATTACTGACTGCAACCTCAAACCCCACTCGGTTGTGAATACTATGCATGATTCTACAGGATAAGCAGCTGGGTGTGTGCTAAGAGTCTGCTTCTGGAGAAAAAATAGCTCCCCCTTTCCTACTAATGCAAATGTAAAATTACCAGAGTAATACGCAATAAATCTCTGTCTATAATTCCTCTTTGCTCACACAGTCATGGTTTGATATTAGTCAGAAAACGAAATTTCTTTGCCAATTGGAAAGCACACTTACTACTCTTTTTTTGGCAAGTGATAAGTACTTTTACAGTCTGACACATTTTGAATCCACTTTTCAGATTCTGAAAACAGCACATGTCCAAACAGCTTTTTGAGACCAGCAACATGTGTAACCTGGGTGACTGACTACACCCCAGCAAGGGCAACCAGCCTTAGTGATGCTGAATGTATTTGCATTACTGACTGCAACCTCAAACCCCACTCGGTTGTGAATACTATGCATGATTCTACAGGATAAGCAGCTGGGTGTGTGCTAAGAGTCTGCTTCTGCAGAAAAAATAGCTCCCCCTTTCCTACTAATGCAAATGTAAAATTACCAGAGTAATACGCAATACATCTCTGTCTATAATTCCTCTTTGCACACAGAGTCATGGTTTTATATTAGTCAGAAAACAAAATTTTTTTGCCAATTGGAAAGCACACTTACTACTCTTTTTTTGGCAAGTGATAAGTACTTTTACAGTCTGACACATTTTGAATCCACTTTTCAGATTCTGAAAACAGCACATGTGCAAACAGCTTTTTGAGACCAGCAACATGTGTAACCTGGGTGACTGACTACACTCCAGCAAGGGCAACCAGCCTTAGTGATGCTGAATGTATTTGCATTACTGACTGCAACCTCAAACCCCACTCGGTTGTGAATACTATGCATGATTCTACAGGATAAGCAGCTGGGTGTGTGCTAAGAGTCTGCTTCTGCAGAAAAAATAGCTCCCCCTTTCCTACTAATGCAAATGTAAAATTACCAGAGTAATACGCAATAAATCTCTGTCTATAATTCCTCTTTGTACACACAGTCATGGTTTGATATTAGTCAGAAAACGGAATTTCTTTGCCAATTGGAAAGCACACTTACTACTCTTTTTTTGGCAAGTGATAAGTACTTTTACACTCTGACACATTTTGAATTCACTTTTCAGATTCTGAAAACAGCACATGTCCAAAGAGCTTTTTGAGACCAGCAACATGTGTAACCTGGGTGACTGACTACACTCCAGCAAGGGCAACCTGCCTTAGTGATGCTGAATGTATTTGCATTACTGACTGCAACCTCAAACCCCACTCGGTTGTGAATACTATGCATGATTCTACAGGATAAGCAGCTGGGTGTGTGCTAAGAGTCTGCTTTTGCAGAATAAATAGCTCCCCCTTTCCTACTAATGCAAATGTAAAATTACCAGAGTAATACGCAATAAATCTCTGTCTATAATTCCTCTTTGCACACAGAGTCATGGTTTGAAATTAGGCAGAAAACGAAATTTCTTTGCCAATTGGAAAGCACACTTACTACTCTTTTTTTGGCAAGTGATAAGTACTTTTACAGTCTGACACATTTTGAATCCACTTTTCAGATTCTGAAAACAGCACATGTCCAAACAGCTTTTTGAGACCAGCAACATGTGTAACCTGGGTGACTGACTACACTCCAGCAAGGGCAACCAGCCTTAGTGATGCTGAATGTATTTGCATTACTGACTGCAACCTCAAACCCCACTCGGTTGTGAATACTATGCATGATTCTACAGGATAAGCAGCTGGGTGTGTGCTAAGAGTCTGCTTCTGCAGAAAAAATAGCTCCCCCTTTCCTACTAATGCAAATGTAAAATTACCAGAGTAATACGCAATAAATCTCTGTCTATAATTCCTCTTTGTACACACAGTCATGGTTTGATATTAGTCAGAAAACGGAATTTCTTTGCCAATTGGAAAGCACACTTACTACTCTTTTTTTGGCAAGTGATAAGTACTTTTACACTCTGACACATTTTGAATTCACTTTTCAGATTCTGAAAACAGCACATGTCCAAACAGCTTTTTGAGACCAGCAACATGTGTAACCTGGGTGACTGACTACACTCCAGCAAGGGCAACCTGCCTTAGTGATGCTGAATGTATTTGCATTACTGACTGCAACCTCAAACCCCACTCAGTTGTGAATACTATGCATGATTCTACAGGATAAGCAGCTGGGTGTGTGCTAAGAGTCTGCTTTTGCAGAATAAATAGCTCCCCCTTTCCTACTAATGCAAATGTAAAATTACCAGAGTAATACGCAATAAATCTCTGTCTATAATTCCTCTTTGCACACAGAGTCATGGTTTGAAATTAGGCAGAAAACGAAATTTCTTTGCCAATTGGAAAGCACACTTACTACTCTTTTTTTGGCAAGTGATAAGTACTTTTACAGTCTGACACATTTTGAATCCACTTTTCAGATTCTGAAAACAGCACATGTCCAAACAGCTTTTTGAGACCAGCAACATGTGTAACCTGGGTGACTGACTACACTCCAGCAAGGGCAACCAGCCTTAGTGATGCTGAATGTATTTGCATTACTGACTGCAACCGCAAACCCCACTCGGTTGTGAATACTATGCATGATTCTACAGAATAAGCAGCTGGGTGTGTGCTAAGAGTCTGCTTCTGCAGAAAAAATAGCTCCCCCTTTCCTACTAATGCAAATGTAAAATTACCAGAGTAATACACAATAAATCTCTGTCTATAATTCCTGTGTGCACACAGAGTCATGGTTTGATATTAGTCAGAAAACAAAATTTCTTTGCCAATTGGAAAGCGCACTTACTACTCTTTTTTTGGCAAGTGATAAGTACTTTTACAGTCTGACACATTTTGAATCCACTTTTCAGATTCTGAAAACAGCACATGTCCAAACAGCTTTTTGAGACCAGCAACATGTGTAACCTGGGTGACTAACTACACTCCAGCAAGGGCAACCTGCCTTAGTGATGCTGAATGTATTTGCATTACTGACTGCAACCTCAAACCCTAAAAATATTCCTCATTTATACCAGTACACCTTAATTTATGGTGAAAACATAGTCCATATTATTTTACATGTTCCTTACATTTAAATTTCTCCCAAAACACAAAATGATAAACACAACTTCAACAAAAGGAATTCCAATTCTATTATTCATTTCTTAATTTAACATATACATCCCCTCTCAAACTCATAACTCACCTTTAAAATTAGTTAGTTGTGAAAGAAATGTGGCACTCAAACAGCAGATTATCAGAGCCAGGATCTATGTTCTGTAAACCTCTCTCCTCTCAGCAGAACCAGATAATGGCAATGTGTCCCTCTCTTTTTCCACACATATACATGTTAATTTCAAATCTCAGTCCTTCCCCCTTTTTTTCAAATGTAATCACACATTTCTATTGGTTGAAAACCAACCCTTTTCCAAAAGTACCCTTCCCCCAACTTGACTTCTGCCTAGTACCCTTCCCCCAACTTGACTTCTGCCTGCTACCATAGCAACAGCTCATGGAACACTGCTGTGTGGAGTTAGGTCAGAAGTTCACCACACAATGTTTCATTTCCAAAGAGCAAGAGTGCTTGACTTTTCAAACCTAACAGCAAATCCATAGTACTGTTCTTTGGTAACACATTTTTCTGTACCAATACAAAACATGCTTCTATAAATTGACACATACAGCCTAGTTTTTAGTGTAGAATGATATGAAACAGCCAATGAGTTCTTTTTATTTTAAAAAAATATGTATGCCTCCATTTCCAAAATGTGTTTCATTTCTTTTTCCCATTCTACTGAAATACACCTCCTGAGTGCATCCAGATCTCCTTTGAAGATGTTCACAGTGTGGATTGTAGGGCACAGCTATGTCTTTTGGAGTGAAAAGTATGCAGAGAAAACAGGTATGGTGAGAGACCTTGGTTTGCCAAATGTAGACATTAAATGGATTGGTCAGAGAGGGTTAAAGTGGCACCAATTGATGCCATTGGTGAAATCCTTCATGCAAATCCAACACCCTGACCTCATAATAGTGCACAGTGGTGGCAATGACCTAGGCACTTTGACTGGGGTAGGTCTGGAAATGCTTATGAAGGAGACCTTTGCACAACTGTTTTCACTTTTCCCTAAAACTGCCTTTGCATATTCTAACATATGCCAAAGGCAAAAATGGAACTGGTCCAATCATTTTTGTCCGCAGATTGACAAAGCAAGAAAGCATGTCAACAAATCTGTTTCTGCTTTCCTCCGAGACTATGGTATGGGTTCCATTTACCACAACAACTTGCGTTACGACATGCAAGACATTTATAGAGGAGATGGTGTACACTTCACTGATGAAGGGAACAGAGTCTTCCTCTTGAACCTTAGACTCTGCATCGGTACTTACTTGTAGGTACCACTAAAAAATCACTTCATAAACACACGGCTCTTTTTAGAGCCCCCTAATATCTAAACACTTAAATCTGAATTTTATTTCTTTTTTTATTTCTTTTTTCTACCGTACGCGTACGGTAAGCTTACCGTAAGCTTACCGTACGGGTACCCCGCGATTTTTTTTTTAAATTAATAAATGTTTTTTTGTACTTTTCTGTCCTTCTTTGACCCCCTTTCAAATGTTAGGGGGTCTGTAACTCTCTTCCTTGCCCCCTTTTCAAGTTATCTCCCTTTTTTTTCTGTGTGAAACACACGAAATGGCGGCCGACACTTCCTGATTTCGTCCGATTCGAATGTTTACAGTCATGTGACAACCAATCAGATTTGAGCTCGCGCACGGCACCGTACGCGTACGGTAAGCTTACCGTAAGCGCACGGTAAGCGCACGGTAAGCTGCCACAGATATATATATTGATTTAAATGCTATTTTCTCAGGAACTACTGAACAGATTTACACCAGACCTACAAAAGGCACTTCCTTGACCTGTAGACTACCTCTCTGCCACATTTCAAGTAACTCTGTTCAGCTGTTCGGGCTGTAGCTGTGTCTAAAGGTCCTATGGAAAAATGCATGGGGAAAACACGTTTTGGGACCCCCCTTTTTTCTCAGCCCCCACTTGACGAATCCCCCCGAGACTTTCAGGGTAGGAGCGGAGCGTAGCGCCCCATTAGTTTTGAAAATTTCGCGAGGATTCGTTCACCGGCGCCAAAGTTATTCAAAATAGAATGTTGCGGTTTTCCTATGGAAACAGGGTCCTAACTATAACTACCTACTGGCGACCGCCAGTAGGTAATATATATATATATATCCAAGAATATATATATATTTCTTCTGGGCCTCCTCAGGACAAGGGTAAGGAAACCACCCTAAGTTAATCCAAGAATTAACTTAGGGTGGTTTCCTTACCCTTGTCCTGAGGAGGCCCAGAAGAAATTGGGGGCCGAAACGCGTTCGCGTCGACAATTTTGACATGAGGAGTCCATTGTGAATACAAGAATTATTATTGTATTTGATAAAGGCACACTAAATAGATGCATGTAGAGGTGTCATTACCTTGTGTGCATAGAGGACTACCTCTCAGTGTATTGCCCAGATTATATGTGTGAACACTGACTATTAGAAGAAATTGGTGGGTAACAGTACCTCAGGTTTATGGTAGCACAGGGTTGGTTACCTGAGATTTTGCTGTATAAGTGTTTGTGTTGCAATTGTCGTAACATATGTATATTTATGTATTTTATGTCAAAAACATCAACAAAAAATAATGATTGAAATTTATTTCAAAGATTGTCTCCGTGGTATGTGAAATGAAATGAAAAACAAATGTGTAAAGCGTAAAACATTCACCCGAGGGTGTCAAGGCGCTGGCTCATCAGACAAAAGATACCGGACAAGCTTTTACCACATCAGAGATTGACAAGCCACGTTTTTAACGCCTTTCTGAAGGCCAACAGATGGGTTTCTTCTTTTAGCTTAAGTGTAAGCGAGTTCCAATGTCGGGTTGTACCAACCAGAAAGCTTCTTCCACCCCAGGAACCCTTTTTGAACATGGGAACTACCAGGTTATGAGCATAAGCTGATCGGAGATGACGGGCCAGAATGTAAGGCTGCAGATTCTGTTTCAAAAAGGCATGTCCTATGTCATGAATAGCATTAAAAGCTATACAGAGGACCTTAAATTCAATCCATCTCTTCACCGGCAACCAGTGTAGCTCTTGAAGCGAAATAGAGACAGATTCGTATTTTGGGATGTTCAACAGTATACGTGCTGCTGCATTTTGCACAATCTGCAACTTGGTCAGACATTTCTTCCGAAGGTTGATAAAAAGGCCATTATAGTAGTCGGCTTTGGATAAAACAAGGGCCGAAACCACTAATTTCCACAGATTAGCCGGAATAAAAGGAAGAATCCTTCTAAGTAATTTTAAAGTGTAGAAGGATATTGAGGTAACCTGGTTCACATGACCCTTGAAAGAAAGCATAGTGACTCCTACATTTTTTACTTTATTCACAGGATTTGGAAGGGAGCCCAGCTCAGAGGGCCACAACGCAAGAGACCAGAAATTTGTGTGGCCGCCAAAAAGTAGAACTTCGGTCTTACCGGAGTTCGATTTCAGACAGTTCACTGCCATCCAGTCTCCGACTTGACAAGGACAAGTGTGGAACAGTGCTGCCGTGTCTGATGGTGAACCTGTCACTGAAAGCACAATCTGGGTGTCATTAGCATAGTAGATAGCAGAGAAACTAAGAGATCGAATTAGCCTTGCCAACAGATCAACATAAATATTAAAAAGAGTGGGGCTCAATGAAGAGCCCTGAGGTACTCAACAGGGCAATGTGAAATTTGGTGACTTAAAATCTGATAGAGCCACAAACTGTTCCTGATCCGACAGGAAAGACTTGAGCAAAGCAAAAGCTTTCCCTTTGATGCTGATCCTATCTAAAACTTCCAATAACTTTTGATGATTCACAGTATCAAAAGCGGCCGAGAGGTCAAGCAGCACAAGTGCTGCACTGCCTCCCGCATCAACTGTCTGCCTGATCAATGAGGACGCTAAAATAAATGCTAGTTCAGTACTATGATGCTTTCTAAATCCAAACTGAGTGGTATCCAGAAAGGAATGCTTTTCAATATAGTCTGATAAAATACCGTTCATGGACTTTCAACCATTTTTGCAGGCAAGGGGAGTCTTGAGATAGGGAGGTAGTTACTGTGATCTGCCCCATCAAGGTTTGCTTTCTTTAGGAGGGGGAGATCAAACGCCAGTTTTCAATTATTGGGGAAGATACCAGAGAGAAACATTTGATTAAAAATAAAAACCAGATGAGACGCAAAGACTTCTGGTAGTAGATGGAAAATTTTGGGCGGGCATGGATCCAGTGGAAAGCCAGTTTTTGTAGACAACAGAAGATTAGGGTGAATGATTTCTTCATATGTTATAATAGGACTTTGGACTATTGATAGGGAAATTTGAGTTCCATATGAACAAATAAAGAGAGATATTAGTTCCTCCATGTAAAATAACGGGAGGCAAAGGCAAAACTACTGGGGAAACCCACGCCAATCATGCCAGGTCAAACACAGCCACTCACACACCTATATAGACATTCAGATACCATTCACACACAGATACACACAGTGACATACCCACTCACATAATGTGTTAGAAATAGTATCACTGATTAGTTGTACAACTAGTATAGTAATTTAACTTTTGTAGTAGGTTAGTGTATATATTTACTCAATCACAAACTCCTAGAAAACACGTACACTGACTGGATTATGTAATCAATGATGACATTCGTGATGTCAATTGAGATGCCAAGTGTGATGTCTATCAGTGATGCCACTGACCATGTCATGAGTGATATAGTATGTGAGGTCATAAGCAGTCCATTGTGGGGTCATAATTTATATATATTTTTTTTACATTTTATTTATTTGCATTTTCAGAAAATATGTGCAGGATAGCTCATGCATGCATAGTGTACATAACACCCTTACTTATGTAAACTTATTGGTAACAAAAAAAAAGAAACAACTCTTTAGGACAGTTGTATGCTAACTTGCAAGAGAAACATGGATATGCATTCTATCATTATAATAGTAGGCCCAGCCTTCGAACATCTAAAGCATGTAGCTTACCACAATTCAAAAGACATTTGTTACAGCATAGTATGACAATAATTGTTGTGCTAGTTGTTCTGTAGCAGGTGAGGCCATATTAGTGTCTTCAGATTGTTGCAGTCGTACCCACTCCACTATGGGGCTCCGGATACCCTTAGGTCTAGATGCTAGGGCATAAGTTCCCAAAACAGCGAGAGTTTAGTTTGACAATAAAAAACATTGCTTAGCCATACCTTAACTGAGTGGGCATTCGGTTTCCTCCAACGAATGGCTACTCTGGGTTTAGCTAATAACAAGAGTATGGCATGCAGTTTCCGAAGGTTTGCAGGTGTGCCCTTTTCAAATCCCAATATTCCTATCAACGGATCAGGTGTCGTTGGCGTATTCAGGACTTCCCCGATGATGTGAAATATGTCTACCCAATATTTTGCAATGAAAGGACATTCCCAAGCTGCATGTAAAAAGGTGGCTGATTCCGCTCTACATCTCCAGCAGTCAGCGGTTGGCCTCAGGCCCATGAAGTGCAGCTCTAAGGGGGTATGATAGAATCTGTGTAAATATTTAAATTGTATCAAATGTAATTTATAATTAGGGGATAGCATCTTTCGTTGACCGCAGCAATATCTCCAGTTTTCTACTGAGATTTGGGGATTTACTTCGGTATACTAGAGCAGTAGGGCTTTGGGCTTGATCACTGCAGCCTCAGTTTGCATACTACTATATAGCCTCATGATCAATCTGCGGGGTGACGAGTTGGTCAACATTTGCTCTAAGGCATGCAATATAGGTGGCTGAATGGGAAAGGAAGCGTGTAGTTGCCTGAAGGATGCTCTTACCCGGTAATGCAAAAACAACCCAGCGAAAGTGACTGCCGCATCCTGTTGTGCGTCAGGGGGAGGTCGGAAAGAGCCCTCCGGGTAGAGGTCTGCATATTTCTTCATTCCCAACGTAGTGGCTAAAATCACATTCCCCTTATCCTCCAACTGTGACAGCTGGGGCTTCTGCCCAGCGCAATTGAAGGGGCATACAGAACCTCCAATCTTGCTCGTTTTCGCAGCCCCTCCCAACTCCATCTTAATGTCTCAACAGGGTCATTTTCATCCCGGGGGTGCCTGTATGGCTGAAACAGTGCAACCTGAAGGTGAATTGGAGCTGTTATATCGGTCTCGACTGCCAATTTTGGCTGGAAGGGTGTGGGATGTATCCAATGATGTAAAAATTGAGGTTGTGCACAATAGGCATAGAGCAGGATGACTGGTGCGCCCAGTCCTCCTTGTGCTAAGGGTGGGTCAGGAGTTCCCATCATACCCTGGCTTGTTTGCCTGTCCACACCAGGGAAATCATCAAGGATCGCATAGTTTAAAAAAAGGCTTTAGTGAGTGGTAGGGGGAGATTTATGAATAAATATAGAAACTTCGGGAGAACAATCATTTTGCCAATGGCTATTCGCCTCACGAGAGATAGCGGGAGACAGGACCAGCTCTTGATTTTGTTCTCTAACCAAGTCACTGCTCTGCCATAGTTCTCATTCCAGAGTTCTTGAGAAGTATGACAAAGCCAAATCCCTAAATAATGGACAGGTCTGGTAGCCCATTGTAGAGGATAATCCAATGGATAGGGCAAGGTGCTTGTAGTTAATGGAAAAAGGACGGATTTAGACCAATTGAACTGAATACAGATAGCCTCCCAAATTTTAGGATCTTGGGGATTACTGGATTGAGGTTATCCGCGGGGTTGTTAACATATAGAGTTATGTCATCCGGATATAGCGAGACAATGATGCCTCGAGTGGTAAATCCTAGCCCTCTTGCCACAAGATGTTGTCATAGCTCAGCAACAAGCAGCTCCATGGCAATTGCCAACAGGATAGGGGACGGGGGCAACCCTGACTGGTGCCTCGGGTGATAGACAATGGGGATGAGATCAGACCGTTTAATCTAAGTCTTGCAGTAGGAGAGGAGTAGAGTAGTTTTATCTGACCTATGAACGTTGGGCCGAATCCCAGTTTTGTAAGTATAATGAATAAGTACTCCTATTCAAGTGAATCAAAGGCCTTTTTGGCATCTAGGAGCACCGCCAGTGCAGGAAATTGAGGATCTAAGTAATAAATTATTGTGAAAAATGTACGGAGGTTATGTAATGGAGACCTGCCTGGAATAAAGTCAGATTGTTCAGGCCTGGCAATCAAGGGCAGCAGTGGTTGTAACCGGTTGGCAAAAAATTTAGCATGGATTTTTGTGTCAATATTTAACAATGAGAGGGGACGGTATGAATCTATGTCATTATGGGACTTCCCAGGTTTTAGCAATAATAATATTATAGCTTCTCTCATTGTGGGCGGAAACATCACTCATCCTTGCGCCTCCTGGTATAATGTCAAAAGCTGGAGTGCATGCAGGTCAGTTTAAGACTTGTAGAATGCCACTGTTAACCCATCTGATTCTGGCACCTTGCCTTAGGGAAGACTGTTTATTACCTGGATAATATCCTCAATCATGAAGGTCTCAACCATGTAGGCTGTATAGCCTCTGCCCAACCACAGCAGTTCAAGGGAATCTAAATATGACTGAAATGCCACAAGAGTCGTCTGGGAGGAGGATTTGTAGAGTGCGGAATAATGTTTTGTAAATTGTTCCAGTATAAGCTGGGGTCCTCTAACCAGCACACCATTATCATCTAGCATTTCAGAGTTGTGTGTGGAGTATTAGCCAGCGTTTTCCCTGGTCTATCACCCTCACCGTATCTTAGTGCTTGGTCATATTTTCCTAGGAATGTCACTTCCCTGTCAGCTTCTTCTTCATACGCTGATATTTGGCCCCTAATGTCACCCAACCTTTGTATGTCCCGAGTGCTATAGTATTATGATTTCAGATCTCTAATATTCATCTCCAGCTTACTAAGTGTTTGCCTGATGGATCGTAATACACCTGCCTGCCTTGAGATGCATTTCCCACGAATCACAAGTTTAAATGCTTCCCATTGCGTAGCTTGTGTCTGTACTGAACTAGAGTTAATGGAGAAATATTCTGTTATGTCACCTCTAATCTCTTCTCTAAATAGGGTGTCGGTGAGGGCATGTGGTGGAAGTCTCCAGCAGGTCGATTTTGACAGGCCTTTTGGTATAGTCAGTGTTAGCTGGACTGGGTCATGGTCCGAAAGTGTTCTGAGTAAGTGTTGTATGGTTGTAGTCCAGGTTGCCACGTGTGGGGAAATCAGCCAGAAGTCTAGTCAAGACAACGTGTTATATTGAGCTGTGATGTAAGTTCCCTTGTGTAGAGTAGGATGCCATTTCCTCCATATATCTGTCAGCCCACCTTCAGTGATAATGTCATTTATAACTGCATTAGATCTTGGGTGCAAATTGCGGGAGCCACCCTTCCTGTCCTTGGATTCGTCCACTATTGCGTTGAAGTCTCCTCCCCATATTATGGTTTCACACTCTACCATTTATATTTTGGCCTAGACATCTTGGAAGAACTCAGGCTTGTCAACATTTGGACCATATATCGCTGCCAGCATGATATAAGCGTCGTCAAGTATCCCACCTGGTATCACGTATCTACCTTCCTGGTCCACATGTGACGTAGTTGTTCTCCAGTATACGCTACGCCTAATCTATATGAACAACCCTCTGGCATAATTGGAATAAATGGAGGAGTAAATAGCTCCCCATCGTCTGTTGTGTAACTTGGTGTGTGATGTGTTGTGCAAATGTGTTTCTTGCATGAAACAAATATCAATATTGTGCCTGACTGTACAAGACGAGCTTTACGAAAATTGTTCACCCCTCTGATATTCCATGTGAGAAAATTATAGTCTGTCATCTCAGATTGCTGTTGATTTTGCCCATGTTGGATGATTGGCATGATTTGGATCTTTCTCTGGGCACATGCCAATTGTGTGAACTCACTACACGCTGTAGTGACCTTGACCTGACCACACGTGGATTGCTTTGGCTATTTTGCGGTTGGCAGTTTCTATTGTTTAAAAGATATGTAATGCAACTGTCCTGTCTAACCTTTTTAACTTCCCATTCCCACCCTGCCCACTCCAACTCCCCAATTAGGACCCCAACATACCAGCTAGAAATTGAATCCCGAACTCGTGTCAAGGGACTAGTATTGGGAGATCTCCCTGGGGGCATTGTTTTGCCTCCATATAGCTCTGCCTAGTGGCAGAGAGGCCGCATTTATCAGGCAGGAGCGGTGCATATGCCCTACTAATTTATATTTTTTTAATGGGGGAGGCATGCAACAGCAACAATATTACATTATAATCATTTCCAACACTGAATTTTACCACACATTTAGGTTAAAAATATCCAGCATTACAACTCTTATCGAATCAGTCATTATCACTGAGTCTAGCTTCAAGAACATCTTTGGAGGGTGACTTTGCTGCATTTTGGGACTTTCCAATGTGTTTAGCAAACTTTAAGACAGACTTGGCATCAATGAAGTGGTGGACTGACCCCTCATAATTAACCTTTAATTTGGCGGGGTATAGCAGAACATATGGTATTTCTGCCTGCCGTAACAACCTTTTAACTGGCAAAAATTCACGCCTGGCTGTTTGGACTGCTGTGGTAGATGGAAATGTTGTTGACCTTATGATTGATATTCCCACACACTCTAGCCAGCCTGAGGATAGCATTGCGGTCCTGGTAGTTCAGTATACGTGCTAGTATTGGTCTCGGCGTGGATCCCACCGGGGGTTTGGGGCCCAGAGTGTGGTGGGCTCTTTCAACTATGAAGAGTGCTGAAAGGTCAGGATCAAGCAATTTGTGGATCAGGTCCCCCATGTATGTTTCCATCTTCACAATCGGTGTTGTTTCTGGGATGCCATGATGCATAGATTGTTTCGGCAAGAACGGGCCTCCAAATCTTCGTTCTTGGCTTTAATTATATTGAACACTCTGTTCATGTTTAGCAGTTGTTTCCTTAGTTTCCACCTGAAATTCGTGTTGCTCAGTAGTATGATTATCTAATACATCTATGCGTTCCTTATGAGAGTCCACTTGTCTTTTAACCTGGTCCAGCTTCGTGTTCAGTACATCTAATTTATGGTCGATAGTCTTTAGGGCGCGGTAATCATCACCACCTCCCTCAGCACCTTCTTTAGCTCCAGATTCGTGGTCAGTGCGGGAGCACATAATGAATTTAGACGGACCCTGGCTCACTCCCACGCCGGGTGCCTGGAGTCCGTCACCACACGCCGCTATGTGCGTTGTTTCAGCAGCGCGCATTGAGCCCCACCGCTCTTGGCTGCCGCTCCCTCTGTCTCGGCCTCGGGCAGGGATCTTCTCCGCATGGGCTGCAGCGTGCATTCCAGCAGCCAGTGTAGGCCTCGTGTCAGGGCCCGTCGTGTCCCCACTTATACCTTCAGTTTTCTCAGCTCTGGTTGCTGCTAGGCACATCTACTTTACGCCATCAGCAGCCTCTACCTCACACCCCTTTCAGCTCATTATGTTCGGGCACCTGCATACACCCTCTAAGGCAGGATCATTTATGATCTTGTTGCGGCCTGTGGAGCCCTCTCAAGGAGCGGCCATGATGCTGCTCGGCAAGCCATGCCTCCCGGGGTCATAAGTTATAGTTAGCTCAGGTACCTATAACTGCTGAATTTTTATATTTTTGTAAAAGTGCAATATGAGCCTAACTACAACATCCTTGTAACCTTTTTTTCAGTGAATGAAGCCACGCAAAGCAACCCTGTATGCTTTGAGTGGCCTCATAAATCATGAGTAAGGAAATGCAGCACAAATCGCGGTGTCGCCTTACTCTGAATCAGGAAAGCGTTTCATCGGTGTTGCAAAGGATTTTCCCTCCAAGCACCCATAGAAGTTGACGCTGCCCCAGATTTACAAAGTGATGGAAACCTGGGTAAGCATGAAATCCGTACGGTTCCTGAGGTGAGGCATAATGAGGAGACTTATATTTCTACAGCACACATAGAAAGTGAACAACTCCTTGTAGGATTGCCCCTTCCTGCACAAAAACAATCCTGTATACAATGAAGGCACCCTTGCACCATACTGCAAGGGTGCCTACAGTGGGGATAGACTGCCAAAACGACATCAGAGCAGGCTGAAAGGACAGGAATGCACTGTATTGCTTAAATAGGGTGCATTCCTGCTCTGCCCTTTCACTTTGGCATTAGCCAGCACAGCACTGCCATATCCCAAAATGGCATAAATTAGGCCCTAGAAGAGTGCAAACATGGTGTAAAGAATGATAGAGCAGAGCTTTTCATGTGTTTCCCTTCTGCATAGATGGGATAAAACTATAGAAGTTCATATTACCGCCTCCAATGAGTAAAAAGGGCCATATTGCATAAAGCAAGTGTTGTTAGTGTTAATTAATTTAATACAGATATCTGTAGTTGTTTTGGACTGCCTGGTGTCAGAGCAGTAGTATTTTACCTCCTTAGAAATTAAATGGTCGATTTTGACGGAAGTTTTGAAAGAATGTTCTGCTTTTCAGTCAAGTTGCAGCAGCATTTATTGGCATCTCCAAAGTAAGCCACAGAAGATAAAAAAAATAACACAAAGGGGCATATTATCAAGACAGGCGATAAAATTATCGCCGCTTTAGCAGCAGAAAACTGCCGCTAAAACGACGATAATGGGTTTGATAAAATGCTCTATGGAATTCCAATTGAAGCTCAGGTTAGATGTCCTTCACATCTAACATGGGTTTCAATTGGAATTCCATAGAGCATATTATCAAGCCCATTATCGCCCTTTTAGCGGCAGTTTTCTGCCACTAAAGCGGCGATAATTTTATCGCCTTTCTTGAAAATATGCCCCAAAGTAACATAAAAAAGGAGCTACAACATAGCAGGACAAAATACAACAAAACACTCTGTCTCCCTTTATAATTTGCCTGATAGTAAGTGAATTAACAAAGATCGCACCTGATAATTCAGACCCGGACCTTTGTGAAGAGCTATGGGGACTGTGGGCAACTGCTCCACCTTGCCTCCATCCACCCACATACTGCAGCATGGAGGGAGTATAAAATGCTCCACCAGCTGATAAACCCGCTCTACCAACGACAGCCCCGTGGACATGCACACCCTCTCTATAAATCCCTTGCACAACAGACAGGAATTTAGGGGCATATTAACAAGCCAGGCGATAAAATTATCGCCGCTTCAGCGGCAGAAAACTGCCGCTAAAACGGCGATAATGGGCTTGATAATATGCTCTTTGGAATTCCAATTGAAGCCCATGTTAGATGCCCTTCACATCTAACATGGGTTTCAATTGGAATTCCATAGAGCATATTATCAAGCCCATTATCGCCGTTTTAGCGGCATTTTTCTGCCGCAAAAGCGGCGATAATTTTATCGCCTGGCTTGTTAATATGCCCCCAAGTCTCCTTGTTATCCCCACAACAATGCAAGAACTCATAATTAAACCCACTAAAGATAACACAACAACCACTGCACAACCGAATAACAGCAGTATGAATTGATAGAGCTCAAAAACACACCAGCACAAAATGAAAACACAAGTCATCAGCACCACAATAAAATGCAGCACAACTAAGATGCACAACCATTTGTGTCACAAAGTACCACCTCCAGAAATCTGCTTTCATAATACAGTGGACAATGTTGTTTGCACCAGGCATGGCCTTATTACTACCATGGGCATTAAAAGGCACCAGTCAAAAATATTTTGTGATCTGGCCCAAAATATCCTGCTTGTTTTGGGTCTTCCTGCCCTAATTCAGGTTCTGAAATCATCTGCTGTTTTTCAGGATGCATTAGATGCTATCAAGCAAACTAGCATTTCAAATATTTTATTTTATAAACGTTTTCTCCACTGATACACCAAATAAGGGTGTGAGCCTATATTTGATGGGGGTGCGTTGCCTATCTGTATGGTGTCTGTCAACTGGGAGAAAGCTTGATATGTGAGTGTGAAAAAGGGGCATTGCAGAACCTAGTTGAGGGGGAAATACACATTGAATGACCTGACGAAGAACAGTAGAGTATTAGGCTCCATGGAATCTCAGGCACTGAAATAGACAAACGCTCTGTACAAATTGTCAACCCTGGGCGTAGTTCGCATAGTAGCGCTACGCGTAGCTACGCAAAGTGCACATCGCACTACGCGAAATACGCGTAGCACTACGTGAACTGCGTAGTGCGCTGTTCACGATGCTTGCACAGTGCCGGATGCTTGTTCACACTGTGCAATCATTGAAAACTGCATTTTGCTAAGTGCGAGCTGTCGTTTTCTGCCGCTCGAGTAGATTTTTACTCGAGCGGCAGCTTTCTCAACGCACTGGTAGTTTCTCATCGCGAGCGGTCGCGTGCATGCGCGACCACTCGCAATGAGAAACCTGACCTCCCCGCATTGAGAATCTGGCCGGGAGGTTTATTTTCGATGCTTGATGTTGCTGATCGCGAACGAGGAAAAGTCTTGCCGGGATGTCATTTTGCTCTCTCACGGTTGCCAACTTGATGTTGAGGACCACGAGTGAGCAAAAAATGCCAACTGAGCTACGCTATGCATTTTTGCACTGTGCTACGTGCAATTCACGTAGCGCGAAGTAGCACAAACTATGCAATCTACTCGAGCATAGTGTAGTTGTCCGCCCAGAGTTACACATTGTTAGGAAAGGAAATGACGATGGACTTGATAAGAGACCGATTTCGGGGTAACACCCCTCATCAGCCAGGCTAGCTTGAATCCAGTGGCAAAGTGATCAAAGGACTCACGTCTGTTACCCCGAAATCTGTCCCAGGATGCTTGTTTCCGGTCGAGGGAAGACCTGGCTTGGCAGTTCAGGCTGGACTGTTCCCATGAGGGACAGGGTCAAGACTGATTTGCATATGGCTGGCTCTGAACTGGGGTGGCGAAGTGAGCTAAAGAGCGATGATGGATTCCACCCAGATTTGTGACTGGGGATGAGTGCCAGAAAAGTTTCAGCGCTCCGTCCATCACCTCCTTGTGTTTGCTTTGTTTGCCCTAATTTGACAGGGTATGCCCAGACGTGGGTCGCTTTCTCACTTTGCCGATGCATTCAAGCTAGCCTGGCTGATGTGGGGGTGTTACCCTGAAACCGGTCCCAGATTCTTGTTTCCGGTCCATGGAAGACCTGGCTTGGCAATCCAGGCTGGACTGCTCCCATGAGGGACAGGGTCAAGACTGATTCGCATATGGCTGGGTCTGAATCGAGGTGGTGAAGTGAGCTAAAGAACGATGATGGATTCAACCCAGATCTGTGACTGGGGGTGAGTGTCTGAAAAGCTTCAGCGTTCTGTTCATCATCTCCTTGTGTTTGCTTTGTTCGCCCTAGGTTCGTAGGGCATGCCCAGACGTGGGTCCCTTGCTCACTTTGCCATTGGATTCAAGCTAGCCTGGCTGATGAAAAGTGTTACCCAGAAACCGGTCCCAGGATATGTGTTTCTGGTCCAGGGAAGACCTGGATTGGCAGTTCAGGCTAGACTGTTCCCATGAGGGACAGTGTCAAGACTGATTTGCGTATGGCTGGGTCTAAACTGGGGTGGCGAACTAAGCTAAAGAACAAAGCTATATTCAACCCAAATTTGTGACTGGGGGAGAGTGTCTGAAAAGTTTCAGTGCTCTATCCATCATCTGCTTGAGTTTGCTACAGTTGTATACACTAAGCCCTAGGAACATGTTATGTCATTGTTTGCAATATAAGCTTTAAATTTGTGATGTCATCTAAATGTATCCTTTTATGGAACACTCTTAATGGGTGGAATACACAGAGAGGAAGCACTCCAAGGGGCATATTTACAAGGGCTTATCACCACCAGATCGTCCCTTTTTTAACGTTCTGGTGGCGATGACCCCTTCGTCTTATTTACAAGGCAGTGTTAAGCCACTTAACATGGCTTAAAGCCACCTTGTAAATAATGCCCCTTTCATGCTACACTTAGCGTGAAAGGGGCGGGTAATGGGTGTTGCAGTGGGCGTTCCATCGCAACATCCATTGCTTTTTGATGCTGCTCCCTATTTACAAGGCTGACGTAAATATAGGGCAGTACCAAAAATAAGACCTGGCAAAAACTGGTCTTAAACTGGCGCAACAAGTAGAAATTATTCATTTCTCCTTTTTTTGCTGTTTCTATGTGTGCCTCATTCTGCAGCACACATAGATGCTACAAATCACCATTAGTGATTGTTCATATGCAGGAAGGGACGCCTTCCTGTAACTAAACAATAATTATATAATGATGAATTGCATATTCTATATGTGCTGCATTCTGCGGCACACATAGAAGTTACATATCGCCATTAGTGATTGTTTATGTGCAGGAAGGGGCACCTTCCTGCAAATGAACAATCATTCAATGCAACGCAGGCACCCTTGGACTATGGTGCAAGGGTGCCTGCGTTGGCGCTAGGCAGATAGATTTAGCTAGGAGGTATGCCATATTATTGTAAATACGGTGCATCCCTTGCGTTTTCAGAATGTCGGAGCGTGCTGTTACCAATTGTGGTGTAACACCGCGCTCCACCATTGTGTTGTAATATGCCCCCAGGTTCACAGTCAATGAAAGTGGTTGTTTTACGGGCCAATATAACCTTATTGCACATTGTTGAGGGTCATAGTGGTTGTTAAAGCTCCTGAAAAAGTTATAGCCCTGATCTGCAGGGGAGGGCCTATAACGAGGGAGAGAGCATTTAACAACTGATATAGACCAACGCAGAAGGGCGACAAGGCTATTAAAACATTCCACTCACTGAGGGCAAAAGTTCTAAAGTAAAAATGGAGAAATGTTGTCAAATCTAAATCCGCTCATTTTTTTAGTTTTTAGATGTAACACATTATTTGTAATTCAATGAGATTTGTTTTAAAAACCTTAAACTCCAAATCAGCGAGTCATTATTAAAGGTAACATCTCAAAAGATTCAAAAATACTTTTGTGGAACATGGAATCATGAACCCTGGAGGGCCGTGCGTGACTGGCGGCAACAGCCGGGCTATTTACCAGCTGCGAGTTAACAGTTTCTATCACCCGCTCTAATTAAGACCAAAGGGAATTTTGGAATGCCCCACAGCTCTCGAAAATGGCACCGTCTCTTAGAAGTTCATGTGATGGACTTATGGCTAATTCTGTCAATAGTTTAGCCAGTCTTGAAAACACCTCATCAATTAAAAAACTTCTTTCATCATGTTTAAAGTGTAATGGTATGAAATTAATAACATCAAGTAGGGTTTCTTCGACAGAAGAAAGCCCTCTATGATAGAATTATGAAAATGACCAATGGATTTGTGGGTCCCAGTAACCAATACCGCGCACACTGAGGACACGGAATAACTATTCTGTGCTTGACTGAAGATCTGAATGCGTGGTTTTTGCCAAGCGTTTCATATTTTGTTTTCAGATTTTCTAAGCAACATGACTTATTTAAAACAATAACGCTTAAAACAATACAACCAGGGCACTTTTAAGGTACACAACTTTCTTTCATTAACAAAAAATATATATATATATGTCTTTTCTTTAGAGAAGAAAGTATCTAAGGGGCATATTATCAAGCACGGCGTTAAAATTATCGCCGCCTTAGCGGCAGAAAACTGCCGCTAACGCGGCGATAATGGGCTTGATAATATGCTGCACAGAATTCCAATAGAAACCCATGTTGACACCAGAACATGGGCTTCTATGGGAATTCACAAGGGCATATTATCAAGCCTATTATCGATGCTTTAGCGGCAGTTTTCTGCCGCTAAAGTGACGATAATTTTAACGCCGTGTCTTGATAATATGCCCCTAAGTAATTTCTGAGACATATACACATATAAGAAGACAAAAGTGAAGGCTTTTACATTTTCAGTTATCAAACTGGGGGGCATATCTACAAGGACGGCGATAAATAGACGCAAAGCGCGCTTAGCGCTTATCTATTTATCGCCGTCTATCGCTTAATTATATCGCCCTGTTAGCGCGTTACTTACAACGCGTTTCCCCAGGGCGATATTATTACCAGTGTTAGCGGCGAGATCGCCGTTTTGCAGGGAACATCGCTGGTTTTCCAGCGATGTTCCCTGCAAAACGGCGATAACCTGACTGATACGAACCACAGGGTCGTATCAGCACAATCCACCCCCATTATAGGTATGCCTATGTCTGCATTTTAGCAGACGTTAGTTTTAGGAGAAAACAGCGGCTTTCTCCAAAAACTAACGTGTGCTAAAATGCCGGGGCAGCCTTGTAAATATCGCGATGTGGACATCAGCGATATTTACAAGGTTATCCTGCCCAGTGACGCCCACTTTGCATCTCATTAGAGATGCAAAGGGAGGCGTTGGGTAAAAGGGTGCTAACATGCGCTAATGCATGTTAGAACCCTCTTGTTAATAGGGCGATATTTTTATCTCCGCTTTTTTGGCTTTAGCCAAAAAAGCGGAAATAAAGCCCTTGTAAATATGCCCCAACGTCTCTATCGTCGAACATCACGTCGGTCTGCACGTGATGTGAAAGGGAAACTGTTAGATTTTTTTTTATTTATTGATCAAAAATATTTCTGGGAGTTATTTCTCCCATTTGTATCGGATAACTAATTTTGTAAAGTCAAACTAATCATTAATCCGATTGTGCGTGCTGAATACAAATGAGAACAATGTGCACTTGAAGTTAATATGATACATTAATCTAAATAACCCAATGATCCAAAACAACTAAAGGACAAATCCGCATTTAAAAAAAGTTAAATCCCAAAATTGCCGCACTGCTTGTAGTTGTCAGTTGTCTTTTTCCATATTTAAATTGATGGACTAACCAACTAACCAATTGGAAGAGTCTTCAGTGCCTGCTTTACATATTCGGGTTCTCACTCAACACTTTTAGATTGCCCACAGCTCAGCAATGTCCATGTCAGAATTGATCTAAGAAAAAAGTGAGCAAAGTGTTCATTGTTGTACTGTGCTGGCGTACTGCCTGGCCACCTCCTGCCCTTGGAGCTGGAGTCTCCAAGCTTTTCTTTGAGCTACTCATGTAAAATGAAAATCATCCCGAGCTACTGATATTATTACAGTTGTAACTATGACTACGTCAGACAAGATGACATTAGTAGCCAATATGTGCAAAGTGACCAGCAGTTTTTACCCCAGTGCAGCAGGCATGACTGCCAGCATTAATTTATAAAATGCCTTGTCAATATGGTATGTCTCTACATGGATAAAGTAGTAGCAGCCACTGCTGCAATGCTCATTGAACCAAGTTAATAACATTAGTAATAAGTCTCCCCAATGCCAAAGGAGTCATCACTCAACTTTAAACATGGTTAGGAAATTCAGCCATTTTTATGAGTTCTGAATACACACACATTTGTGCCCCCCTATTCAATTTTGGGATACATGTTTAATTAGGATGGCCTTTACACAGGAGAACTACTTACAGGTAGCTGGAGAGCTTCCAGTAGCTCAGGAGCCACTGTTGGGGATGCCTGCTTTGGAGGTATCAGTCCCAGAAGGCACGAGTCTTACAGAGACCTTTCTATAGCATTTGGATGTTTGTAGGGGGAGCATTGAGAACCTAATTGCACAGGTTTCCATCAGAAAACGGTAAAAGTTACTAGATACAACGTTTTGCAGATAGGCTAAGTATAATAGTGAGTCGGTTCATGAATCAGCAAGGAGGTAACAGAAAATGTAATAAATGCTGTCATCAACTACTACCACTTAAAATGATTATGTTGCTGTCAAAGTCTTGCATGATCAACAAATGGCCAGGGAGCTCTTCCACAATCATCAGACCAGATTTTCTAGATAATACTGAACTAATGGGTTATTTGAACCAAATAAATGAATACTATTCATAAAAAGAATAGAACAGTAGAATACACAAATTGCTTGTGCAGAGACAAATGTCATTCATTTGAGCTGTGTTACCCTCAAGGTTTAGCAGGTATAGGAGAAGCATTTTATTAAAAATGGAAATTGTAGGACCGCACAATTTTATTGTTTTAGTTTGACTTATATCCATTTATAATGAATGCCAGTAAAGAATATCTTGTAGCAATATTTGTGGCCCTGTGGTTGACAGTGATGTCTATACTCATGCTAAACTTTGATGAGGAGGAGATGCAATAAGTTTCCAAAATGCTTGGTTGAATGAATTCATATGATTTGTCTAGGGATAAAAATGACATAGTCAACCATTGCCACCTCACCTACGTTTGTCACCACAAACCTTTTCCAAAAAATGTATCCCACTCTATTAGGACAGGCAGCCATGATTGTGCCCAATAAAACCAAAAAACTTTCATAGAAATCAGAATTATGTTTTTTTCTGCCTCATGATGATAGGTGGTTATTGCTGCTGGTGCATGGTAAGAAGATACTAAATAAAGGCCCTATGTGTATTATGAGAATTCAGTGCTACTGTTCTTATATGCGGTCTGGAAATGGGCACTATATCTTGGCCAGTGGCTTGTGGTCCTTCAGTTGCCAGGCTTGCGCCAGTGTGTGGCACTGGCAGATAATCGCAGAGGTGTCAGAGAGCTGACACTAAGTCATCTGGACAGTGTATTTAGGCATTCCTCTTCAATGTGGAGCTAATGTAAGGCAGCACAATAGGTTTCACTAGTTAGATGTCAGTGGTTCACCTAACCCAATTAAAGCAAAGGGTCTTTCAGGGTAAGGAATGACTATCATTGAAAGTTGCTATGACACCTACATTTATAAACTCTGGAAATGGAGAGCAGCAATGATTTTAATCTTAAACTTGCTAAAGCTTAATCTTCAACAATTAAGCTCAGTAGGTTTATGAGTAAGTAGCACTATATGATTCTTTTGCAAAAGATGTTACAGAGTAGGAGGTCACTGCTCAGCCAGTAGGGTTTTGGAAGAGAAACTTCAGGCCATTGCATAAAGGTCTGTATTTGCAAATCTGCAAGGGACATGTGATGAGTGTCCCATCATATGCCCGAAGACCTTGTGAGAATGTTTCAATCCACGAGGGCAAACAGATATATATATGTATATATGTATGTGTATATATATATATATATATGTATATACACAAAAAGATGCCCTGAGGCAAGGAAGCACACAACTGCTGAGTGCTTAGTCAAAAGCTTTAATTTCCAAAAACCGGCAATTCTGCTCCGAAAGTCTTGTAATCCTTACGCGTTTCAAAGCTCTCTGGCTTCTTCTTCAGAGGATGACGACTGATGAAAAACTGAAGTGCTCGTTTGGCGCCTTTCACGCATGCAGTTGCAGCCCACGTGGGCCCTCCCAGGTGAGTTCAGATTCTCAGCATGCTGGTACCTGTAGTTCCCTACATCGAGCAAAACATTAATCCCAAGTGGGTTTCAGTTCCCCAGTGGGTTTCAGTTCGTATTTCAGTGTCTTTGTTGAAATTAAAAAACCCCAGTGGGCTTCGGAAATGCAGACCGGAGTTGGCTTTCACTGTCTCAGCTGTGCCTGAAGGTTGGAAAGTTCGAACCCTGTTGGGCCCCATGAAAAGGTGGCGCTTCCTTCACGGCCGGGCTGCCGTGCTCACAAATCCACAAAAAGATGCCCTGAGGCAAGGAAGCACACAACTGCTGAGTGCTTAGTCAAAAGCTTTAATTTCCAAAAACCGGCAATTCTGCTCCGAAAGTCTTGTAATCCTTACGCGTTTCAAAGCTCTCTGGCTTCTTCTTCAGAGGATGACGACTGATGAAAAACTGAAGTGCTCGTTTGGCGCCTTTCACGCATGCAGTTGCAGCCCACGTGGGCCCTCCCAGGTGAGTTCAGATTCTCAGCATGCTGGTACCTGTAGTTCCCTACATCGAGCAAAACATTAATCCCAAGTGGGTTTCAGTTCCCCAGTGGGTTTCAGTTCGTATTTCAGTGTCTTTGTTGAAATTAAAAAACCCCAGTGGGCTTCGGAAATGCAGACCGGAGTTGGCTTTCACTGTCTCAGCTGTGCCTGAAGGTTGGAAAGTTCGAACCCTGTTGGGCCCCATGAAAAGGTGGCGCTTCCTTCACGGCCGGGCTGCCGTGCTCACAAATCCAGGGCATCTTTTTGTGGATATATATATATATACATATATATATATATATATATATATATTACCTAGGTAGTTATAGTTACGACCTATTTTCCATAGGTAATCCGCAACATTCTATTTGGAATAACGTTGGCATCGATTGATGAATCTTCGCTAAATTTTCGAAACATTTGGCCAGCTCCGGTCCGCTCCTATCCTGAAAATTTCACGGTGATTCGTCAAGCGGGGACCGAGAAAAAAGGGGGGTCCCAAAACACGTTTTCCCCATGAATTTTCCCATAGGACCTGTCGACACAGCTACAGCCCGAATTGCTGAATGGAATTACACCAAATTTGGCAAAGAGGTAGTCCTCAGTTCAGACTCGTGCCTTTTACTTAAATGGTGTAAATCCGTTCAGTAGTTCCTGAGAAAATCAAAAGTAAAATCACATTTATATCTGGGAGGAGCCTAACCACACATCTCATCGTGAGATCTTATTGGCTGTCAGCACTTCCTCCAAGAAGTGTTGGCAGCCATCTTGGGACCAATATACATGATAGCACCTCATTAAAAAGCATTGCAGTTAATAGAAGGTTTTAAGACTTTAGTTACATTATAAATCATTTGTTGATGGTACCATACTCATTTTAGGAATTGTGGTGTGTTCTAAGGTGATTTTACCATGTGAAAAAGCCTTCTGCTGTGATATCATGAATCATGTTTGAGAGAAAACTATTTTCTCATGCTTTTCCCACAGAGGTTTGGAAGGTGATCTATAAGCTAAACTGAGAGCATATTTTCTGTAAATTCACATTATCTTTCTCAGTAATGTGAGAATGAAGTCTGACATTCTCAGTAAAACATGTACATCCAACAAGGGCAGAGACTGTCAGTTGATTCCTTTGTGTTCTACTGCAGCTTCCCAGAGTGTTCTAAAGAACAACTAGAGCACTAACAGTCCCACTTATGACAAACGTATGGCACACCTGAAGCCATCTTGGTTGGAATAAAGTGGCAACTCTTAAAACATTTAATTTAAAAAATAACAAAATGAGGGTGTTCATTTTGCCATAGAAAGTATGATTAGTGCTGCAGAAAGAAAAATTAGGGCACATTTTGAGTGACTTCTCAAATCCTCTTCTATTTCATTAAACAATTCTGACATGCAGACTGAAACATGCACTTTCAATACCAGCAGCAGACTTCCCTGGTGAGCAGTAGCTTTACTACAGTGATATAGTAAGCAACTAGAGTGCTAACATTCTGAATTTATGGCAAATTTGTGACACATCTGAATGCCTTCTTGATGGAACCAAAGTAAAAAACTGAAAGTATTTCCTACTGAGGAGACTGTAGTAAATGAGGAAATTAGGAAACATCATAACAAATAAGTCTCCCAAAATGGCCACCAGAGACAAAAGAGCCCAAATGTAGCCCAAATATCACCCAGATGTACCCCAAGTATAGCCCAATGACAGAATGTCCCAGAGTGTTCTAACGAACAACTAGAGCGCTAACAGTCTTACTTATGACAAAAGTATGGCACACCTGAAGCCATCTTGAATGGAATAAAGTGGTAACACTTAAAACATTTAATTTACAAAGGAACAAAATGAGGGGGTTCATTTTGCCATAGAAATTATGATTTGTGCTGCAGAAAGAAAAATTAGGGCTCATTTTGACTTCTCAAATCCTCTTCCATTTCATAAAAAAATTCTGACATGCAGACTGAAACATGCATTTTGAATACCAGCAGCAGACTTCCCTGGTGAGCAGTAGTTTTACTACAGTGATCTAATGAGCAACTAGAGTGCTAACATTCAGAATTTATGGCAAATGTGTGACACATCTGAATGCCTTCTTGATGGAACCAAAATAAAAAACTGAAAGTATTCACACTGAGGAGACTGCAGTAAATGAAGAAATTAGGAAACTTCATAACAAATAAATCTCCCAAGATGGCCACCAGAGACAAAAGAGCCCAAATGTAGCCCAAATATCACCCAGATGTAGCCCAAGTATAGGCCAATGACAGAATGTCCCAGAGTGTTCTAAAGAACAACTAGAGCGCTTACTGTCTTACTTATGACAAATGTATGGCACACCTGAAGACATCTTGATTGGAATAAACTGGTAACACTTAAAACATTTAATTTAAAAAGGAACACAATGAGGGGGTTCATTTTGCCATAGAAATTATGATTAGTGCTGAAGAAAGAAAAATGAGGGCACATTTTGAGTGACTTCTCAAATCCTCTTCTATTTCATTAAAAAATTCTGATATGCAGACTGAAACATGCACTTTTAATACCAGCAGCAGACTTCCGTGGTGAGCAGTAGCTTTACTACAGTGATCTAATGAGCAACTAGAGTGCTAACATTCAGAATTTATGGCAAATGTGTGACATATCTGAATACCTTCTTGATGGAATCAAAGTAAAAAACTGAAAGCATTTCCTACTGAGGAGACTGCAGTAAATGAGGAAAATAGGAAACTTCATAACAAATAAATCTCCCAAGATGGCCACCAGAGACAAAAGAGCCCAAATGCAGCACAAATATCACCCAGATGTAGCCCACATGTAGCCTAATGACAGAAATGTGCAAAACACTTATTTTTTGTGTATTTGCAGTTTTATATAGTGCAGACTTGTCAGGTATTGGAGTGCTTTACATGAGCATTGGTTACATCACACAAGATCAAATTCATTTTGGTTGTAGACATGGGGAGATTAAGTGATTTGACCAGAATCACAGAATGTTGAGCTGAAGCAGAAACTCCAACCTGGTTCCCCAGTTGCAAAGTCTGCAGCTCTGGAAGTAACACCACATCCTCTCCCCTAGGTGCAATATTTAATCAAGTGGTCAACTGCATAAAAAAACATAAAGATTACAAATAATTTAAAAGTTCTTTGTCGCTATTTGAAAACCCAGAAAATATGTCCTCATTTTAGTTTTTTAGAGCACTAACCATAATTTTGATGCAAATAAGACCCTCTCATATATGTAATTTCTGAAGGAAATACTCTAGGTATTACAGTTTTGATTACATCAAGATGACGTCAGGCGTTCCACACTTTTGTAATAAATATAGAATGTTAGCAATCTAGTTGTTCATTAGGATACTGTTGAGAGGCAGAGGCCAGGGGCACGGACTCTGAAAATTGAAGGCAGGTAGGAGGGTGCAAAGGCAACAATTTAACCACACTGAGCAGGCAGGAAGGGCCGTGGCAGCACAACAGACTATGGAGGGCAGTGGAAAGGGGGGCAGGGGCAACACAACAACAATACAGGACTGGCAAGAGAGGCTGTGGCAATATAATAGACCATTGTGGGCAGAAGGAAGAGGCAGTGATAGTACAACCATACATGCCAACAGACCCGTTTCAGCCAGGAAACGTCCAATGTTTTTAAGCTCAAATGGGCTTTATTTGATCTGTCTCCTGTCTACAATCTCCTCTTTTTCAACGTAACTCAAAGGGGATAATCAATACCCCAGTTTTTTTTCAAAATCTCCCTCTTACCAAGTTTAAAATGTTCGCAAGTATGGTACAAGGATCATGGTAGGCAGGAGGAATTGGGGTAGGGACATGGACTCGGATAACAGAGGACAGGAGGGACATGGAGAGGTGCACCAAACTGACCCTACAGGGCAGGCATCAGGGTTTGCAGCAGCACAATACACCACACAGCGCATGCGGGACGGGAGTGCAGCACAACAATCCATAGAAAGCAATAGGGAGGGGACAGGACCATGCACATGGACAACAGAGAACAGAGGGGAAAGAGGCAATGGTAGCTAGCTGACCATAATGGACAGACAGGAGAGAAAGCTGCAGCATAGCAGACCATAAAAGGCAGGAGGGACGGATCAGGGGACTTACAATGGAACAGACAAGCCAGGAGGGAGGGAATAGGGGTCTGCACATGGAAACAGAGGGCTGGGGGCAAGGGGGCAGGGCAGGAGCAGCAAGATGACCATGTTGGTCAGGCAGGATGGGCACAAGAAACAAGACACACCATGGAGAGCAACAATGAGACTATGGTGGCATATACACAGACCATGGAGGGAAGGTGGGAGGGGGTCAGGGGCAGCACAGAAGACCATGCATGGCAAGCGGGAGGGTTAGTTGCAGCACAATGGCTATGATGGGCAAGAAGGAAGGTGCAGGGGCATGCACAAAGGACCATGGAGGATAGAAGGGAGGGTCAGGACCTGGGACAAGAGAGTTCAGGGGAAGGGGCCTCACAACAGACCGCGCAGGGCAGGCAGGAGGAGCAGTTGCAGCACAACAGACCAGGGAGGGCAGAAGGGTGTGGCAGTAAAATGGACCATGGAAGACAGGAGGAAGGGGATAGGGGCATGGCATGTGGACAGGCAGGGTGGAGGTGGCAGGGACAGGTTACAGTCATCTGACAATGCTAGGCAGGTGGGAGGGGAGTGGCAGCTCAACAGAACACTCAGAGTAGATAGGAGTGGCAGGTCCATGGAACATGGTGAGCAAAAAGGATGGAGCAGGGGCATGCACAAAGACATCGGAGGGCAGGGGGAAGTAGAATAGGGGCAGCAAGCTAAGCACAGAGGCTAAGCAGGAGGTCAATGATAGGCCATAGAATTGGGCAATGGAGGGCAGGAGGAGTGGACTGGTACATCATGCTAAATGGAGGGCAGTTGCAGCACATCAGACCATGCATGGCAGGAGGGAGGAGGCTAGTCCATGGATTCAGACAACAGAGGATAGGGAGGAGGTGGATGGGGCAGCAAGCTAACTGTTCAGAGAAAGTGGGTATTAGGAACTTTATTGTTTTTAAAATGTGTGTCTGTGCGAACTACTTAAAATATGAACAAGTATGCAGCATAATCTCACTTTTATTCAGGAAGAAGACGACGTTTGTGCGGTTTTTTCCCGCCCGTTCGCGGTATTTTCTGCGTGGTCGCGGCTCGCCAACTTACCCATGCGGTTGCTCGCGGGCGCGTCCATCTTGTTTTCACTCTTCTCGCGGTGCATGATCGCGAGAAGAAAGACGTGATCGCGCGAGCAATGACATTACTGCGGGCGCGAACTGTCGCGAGACAGCGCAAATGGCTACCAACAATCCAACATCTCGTGGAGAACGTAACCGGATCGGAAAAACTTGTCGGCGAACGCGGGGTTTCAGGTAAGGCGATCGCGCGCGCGCGAGAATGTATTATTTTACAGCGCGAGCAAGAAACAAATTATCGCTAAGCTGCGGAATGCGGAAATTTTGACATTTTCGCGCTCTCCGCGAACGCGAAAATGTCACATTATCGCAATTTCCGCGAGCGGAACGGAAATTTAGCCCAGGCCTAGTCATAGCATACGCACTAACTGGTGGAATACAACACAGAGGTGTGAGGCACTCGGCGGGCACTGGTGGGTTTAACACAGCATTGGGCTCAGCCAGGAGCACGCTGTGACTCTCAAGTGAGGTTCGTCTCCTTTCCAGAGAGTAAAATAAAAAGTATTACACATCCGGCGGTGGATGTGTGTTTTATTAACCGTGAGGGGGGTTTCTTGCATAGTTTGGTCGAATTTTTGTCAAATCCCCTTTGAATGGCTTGGTGTGCGTGTATATTAAATGTGCCCGTCAATAGCTACCCATGTTTGTATAAATAAACGACAAGGGTGTCTACTTAGAGAGTACCCATCGGCGGGGGCACCGGGATTAGTCACGGTAGGGCATCAGACGCGTCAGAGCTTCACTAGCAGTGTAAATACATTCTATGTGGATTCATTCTATGCATAGTCGCCTTTTAATGAATATCACACAAATCGTCATGGTGATAGGTACATACGGTTTGTCCAGCATGTCCTAGGTGTTTCTATAAATATATTTTTTTTTTAAATAGTAAAAAACAAAGGCCGGCCCGGGGGATGGGGTCCCTGGCGCCATAAGTGGCCTGAGGAGGGGGGCAACGCAGCCCCCTCCAAAACAATAAAAAAAAAAAGGCCATGACCCGGGGGTTGGGGTTTCCGGGGCCGATTAAGGCCTTAGGAGGGCCAAATTTATTTTTTTCAACAAAACAAATTAGGGTGCAGACCCTGGGGGATGGGGTCCCCAGGGCCAGTAAATTAGAAAAGGAAGGGGGGCCACACAGACCTCCTTCTTAAAAAAATCAAATAAATAAAAGACCGGCATCGCGCTGGAGGCCACGCCCCCTCCTTGCAGCCTTCTGCAAATGCGCCCCCTGGCCAGTTGGGGAATTAATTCCCCTTCAATACTGAGGGTCCCTGAGGGCCAACTAGCCCAACAGGTATCTCCAGTATGCGCCAGGGAGCTGCGTTGCAGACAGGAGTTCTGAGGCCATGTCCCTTTTTACACCTCTATGCAACGCAGCTCTGTTGTGCTTACTGGAGGTACCTAGTGGGCTAGTTTGACCCTAGGACCCTTAGGATTCAAGGGGACTTAATCTCTCAACTTAGAACGGCCACAGGGCACGTTTACACAGTGGTGAAGGGAGGGGACGGGGCCTGAGGTGACGTGTGCAAACACGCCCTGTGGCGCGTTTTAAGTTGGGGAAATAATTCCCTTTCAATCCTGAGGGACCCTGGGGGCAACTAGCCCACCAGGTGCTTCCAGTAAGCACCACTGCTCTGCGTTGCAGAGAGGTGGTGCAGGCCGTGCCCCTTTTTACACCTCTCTCCAATGACGCTTACTGGACGTACCGAGTGGGCTATTTTGCCCCTAGGGATCCTCAGGATTCAAGGGGACTTATTCTCCCAACTTAAAAAACGGCCACAGGGCGTGTTTACACAGAGGGGAAGGGAGGGGACGGGGCCTGAGGTGACGTGTGCAAACACGCCCTATGGCGCGCTTTAAGTTGGGGAAATAATTCCCCTTCAATCCTGAGGGCCCCTGGGGGCTAACTAGCCCACCAGGTGCTTCCAGTAAGCGCCACTGAGCTGCGTTGCAGAGAGGTGGTCCAGGCCGTGCCACTTTTTACACCTCTCTGCAACACAGCTCTGTGGCGCTTACTGGAGGTACCTAGTGGTCTAGTTGGACCCTAGGGACCCTCAGGATTCAAAGGAACTTAATCTCCCAACTAAAAACGGCCACAGGGCGTGTTTACACAGTGGTGAAGGGAGGGGACGGGGCCTGAGTTAACGTGTGCAAACAAGCCCTGTGGCGCGTTTTAAGTTGGGGAAATAATCCCCCTTCAATCCTGAGGGACCCTGGGGGCCAACTAGCCCACCAGGTGCTTCCAGTAAGCGCCACTGCGCTGCGTTGCAGAGAGGTGGTCTAGGCCGTGCCCCTTTTTACATCTCTCTGCAACGCAGCTCTGTGGCGCTTACTGGAGGTACCTAGTGGTCTAGTTGAACCCTAGGGACCCTCAGGATTCAAGGGGACTTAATCTCCCAACTTAAAATGGCCACAGGGCGTGTTTACACAGTGGTGAAGGGAGGGGACGGGGCCTGAGTTAATGTGTGCAAACAAGCCCTGTGGCGCGTTTTAAGTTGGGGAAATATTCCCCCTTCAATCCTGAGGGACCCTGGGGGCCAACTAGCCCACCAGGTGCTTCCAGTAAGCGCCACTGCGCTGTGTTACAGAGAGGTGGTCTAGGCCGTGCCCCTTTTTACATCTCTCTGCAACGCAGCTCTGTGGCGCTTACTGGAGGTACCTAGTGGTCTAGTTGAACCCTAGGGACCCTCAGGATTCAAGGGGGCTTAATCTCCCAACTTAAAACGGCCACAGGGCGTGTTTACACAGTGGGGAAGTGAGGGGGCGGGGCCTGAGGTGACGTGTGCAAACACGCCCTGTGGCGTGTTTTAAGAGGTAGTTTTAATCCCCTGCCCTATTATATACTAGGGGCTTACAGAGGAGGTCATGCTGATCACAGGGGGACCCCAACGCATAGTGTTCCCTAGTGTATGTATGTGTTTTCACTGTATTCTGAGTGTCTTTTAACATAGCACTGGCTCTAGGACTGGTTAGTCAGACTCAGTTACCACCAGTATCCGTCTGAAAAAGTTGAGGGTACAGGATGATTTTGCAACAAGGCTTCTTTCTGCTCTTCTGTTTGATCTTTCTGCACGCAATCCTTCTTTCTGCACATTTCTTCGTCTTTGAGGACTTCTGTTGCTTCTTTCTGTATTTCTTTTTTTTCTTTCTGTGCGTTTTTTCTTCTTTCTTCACATGTCCTATCTCTGTAGGCATAGTTATAAATTAGCATTTAAAAAACCTTTGAAATTCACTGAAAAAACCATAGGTTTCAGGGGCGTTATAGTTAGGAATTAGCATTTAAAAAACCTTAGAAATTCACTGAAAAAAACATAGGTTTCAGGGGCGTTATAGTTAGCTGGACTTTTCACTCATACAAAACCATTGAAATTCCCCTGTTATAGTTAGTTTAGCTAACTATAACTCACGCGCCCGCAATGCACTGCTGATGACGTCACATATTACATCACTCATGACATGGTCAGTGACATCACTCATGACATCACTGATGACATCTCAAATGATATCACTGATGACATCATCCTTGTGATAGAGTGGCAGACCTCCTCTCCCCCTAATATAACCTTTGATACACACATTCAAAAATAGAAACTAAAATTTTCAAAACAATGGACATACCAATATCAGTTACAACCTATTCCGTAATTTTAAGATCCACATACACATCCACTCATTCACCAACAGTCCTATACAGTCACTCATACATGTACTCACTCATCATATGTACTCATACACCTATACATCCTGTTACACAACGCCACTCATCCATAGAGTTACTCACACACATAGTCACTCATGCTAATAAAGAATCAAACATCCATTTACTTGCATATACAGTTATACACACACCACCACACTTACTTCTACAGAAACTTACACATACTTAGTCTTTTAAACAATCACTTATAGAAACACATACTTGTTCATACAGGAACTCTTTCAATCTCTCACTCTCACATATAATCACTTATATACACCAATAGTCACATATACTAGTTTAAAACATATGTAGTTACTCATAAAGACACTATTGAGACAGTCATTCACTCACTAACACACCCATGCACACACTCATCCACCCATACAGTCCTGCACACATGCTGTCTTCAACACATACAAACAGTGAGTCACTCATTCATGCACCTATGCACTACGTAATACCCCCACCGAACCATACAGACACTCAGACACTCATACTGATACTCAAAAAACCAACTAATAACCTATATAGACACTCATGTAGCTACTCACCAACCCATGCAGCCACTTATACACAAAGTGAGAGACTGATACAGATATTTACATATTTAAACATTACTCACTAAGCCATGTATTCACTAAGATACACTTAATCAGTCAGTTATACAATCAATTTTTCAAAAACAAATCATCCATTTAGACACTTATATACCCATTTATTCTTCCATCGACCTTGAGATATACATATATAAAACATATGTAATTTTCAGAAAAACACACATTCACTGGATGATGTCATCAGTGATGTCATTTGAGATGTCATGAGTGATGTCATGGGGGATGTCACTGACCATGTCATGAGTGATGTAATATGTGACGTCATCAGCAGTGCATTGCAGGCGCGCGAGTTATAGTTAGCTGAACTAACTATAACGGGGGAATTTCAATGGTTTTGTACGAGTGAAAAGTCCAGCTAACTATAACGCCCCTGAAACCTATGGTTTTTTCAGTGAATTTCTAAGGTTCTTTAAATGCTAATTCCTAAGTATAACGTCCCTGAAACCTATGGTTTTTTCAGAGAATATATATATATATATATATATACACACACACACACACACACACACACACACATATATATATATATATTTCAAATACAGATTTACAATAAGAAATAATTATCTTTGTACCTAACTTCCCAAGTTCCCTAAACATGAGGGATTCTTTTGTTGTCCCCAAAGAAGCTGATAAAGGAAAAGCTGAAAGATAAAGTTAACAACATTCTTCTCCTCCAATGTTCTGAAAGTATGTCTTGATTTGTCATTAATTCATAAATCAGTGATGTTGGAAGTGGGAGGGAAAGATTCACACATCCATGCTCAGCACTTTACATCTTATATCTTCTATGTCGGGGCTATGACTGCTTGCCCTCTTTAAGAGACACACCAATCTTACTCACTTCTATAGTCTTTTCTCCACTGGCACGTTGGTGAAATACCCTGCCTCCATTGCAGTTGGAAACTTGGTCAAAGGATAATACTGACTTTATCTGGACCACATTTTTCTGGTGGGACATGTCGATAATAATGCACCACTGATTTTTAATTAGGTCTGAGTAAATGAACTAGGTAAATCAACAATGCTATAGACGCCACCCCTGCCGTTGAGACAGACAGCAGGAAATGTACGTATGCAGCTCTAAATGTCTGTGTGTCAATACTTAAAATTACATTTCAGATCAATTGTACTGGACAAATAGTTTTTCCTTTTTTTGCACAACAGTGCATAAAATGCTAACTGTGGAAGAACAGTCAAGTTCCCTTTGTGCAATGAGTAATACCAGCAAATGGTTGATTTAATTTTGTGGAAGATGTGTATGTGTTAGGATCAGTACTAGGGTGCCATCATGATCATGCTCGATCCGCTGTGTGTGGTCTCTCATTAGCAACTCCTCCTTTCTGATGTTCTTCCTGTTGGATCTGTGCCTCACATTCATTTAGGATCCCTGCTTGTAAAAGATGCATGGTCACCCTTCTGTTGCAGGTGGAGGAGCATCGCCCCACTGCTTTTTGCAGAGTAAAAAACTATAAAAATAAAATAAAAATAACCCAAGGTTTTTATCATTTTAGTTTTACTCATTGCAGCGTCTTTTTGGAGTGGGGCTGCTCTCAGACCAGGGGGAGGAGTAGTATGGACTCCCCATGTGATCATGAATCATTGGCCGGCCCTCTCGGGCCTCCCAAAACAGTCATGCGTACATACCGTGTTCTCCATGCAGGCTGCATTACAGCCTGCATGGAGAACATGCCCACTCCTCCAGCCCCTGGCTGAGCGCTGTGCCACAGTGCTCAGACCAATCACAACGCTGCATTGCAGTGTTGTGATTGGCTGCAGGGAGCCTGGGAGCCCTGGTGCTTCCTGCTTCCTGTCTCACAAGACGCTAAGAAGAGGATATAGGAGAGGTGGCGGTTGGCCAATCGTCCGGCTGGGAGGTAAGTGATTTTTTTAACCTATTACCCCGTCCCTTTCCCCCACCCCGCCTCACTGCTGCTAACGGGTAGCAGCCGCTGTTCTGTTCCTTCCCTTTTTAACCCACCGCATATGTTGTTCACAGTGCCCACTGTTAGAATCATGCCTGCATCATATAGTAAGTCTCCTCTGGAAGGCTCTATTCAAGGTTGCAGACCTAAAACAAATATATGAAATACACCTTTCTATGCCCTATTCAATGTTTTATGGACATTGCAGTCTGCTAACTTTTGTGGTTAATGGCAATTATATAGACATCTGGCCACAGTGCGTCTAACACAACTAGTCTGTCACCAATATAGTTGACACTGTCTTCATGCCCTTTTGATCGAAAAATTATTGCTTTCATAGCTCTTGCAATGGTCATGGTGATGCTGCTCATTTTGTTCAATATCTTAGTAACAAAAATGTCCTCATTAACAAGACTGCTGGTGTTGTTGGTGGCAGCAGTAAAACGCCTGATGCCATAATCCGGTCTAGCTACCAGTAGTACATTAAGCATCTTGTTTTGCATGTTTAAAGGTCTGATACTACTCTCTTTACTTGATCTATTCTCTTACATCACTTTTTTCCGTGATTTAAGAAAATTTACAAATGTTAATCACAACTGACTGAACCAATATCAAATGTTTTTGTTGCAAAATAGTTGAATACATTTTTACCTATGGCTAGCATGTACTAAATGTCTGTTAAGATGTGGCAAATTGACAGTCACCCTTCATTAACAATAAGTGATAATCACAAGCTACTTCATGCTAAACTCCGTAGGGGCAAATAGCTTGTTGTAAAGAATACGGGGCATATTATCAAGAAACGGCGTTAAAATTATCGCCGCTTTAGCGGCAGAAAACTGCCGCTAAAGCGGCGATAATGGTCTTGATAATATGCCCTTCAGAATTCCCATAGAAGCCCATGTTCTGGTGTCAACATGGGCTTCTTTTGGAATTCTCTGCGGCATATTATCAAGCCCATTATCGCCGTTTAAGCGGCAGTTTTCTGCCACTAAAGCAGCGATAATTTTAACGCCCTGCTTGATAATATGCCCCTCTGTACCCTCATTTGCTACAGTAAGAACCCTTGTTGAATAATAAAAAATACAAAATCAGCATAGAAAAGTCAACATCCCCAAACTGTGCATTTCTTTTTCAGTGTGCAAACTCCCTTAAGAATTCCCTCTTGAATCAAAATTCAGATTTTTAAAATAATGTTATAAGTACTTTGTAGTTCTATGTATAGGCGTAGGTGTATATATTGATGTGACAATACCTCTGAAAATACAAAGCAACATCGATTACATTGGCGCCGTCTTGAAGGAAACATCAAATAGGCGCACATTCACAGCTGCTTGGAAGAAACGACATGCTACAAAGCACTGGAAATATTTCAATTTCTAGTAATCACACTTCAAATAGCTCAAACGCCTCCTGGCTCGAGTATGCCCTTTTTATATTGTCAGTTCCTTTCTTACCTATGATGTGTTATCTGAAAGATAAAGATGTGATCACTGCAAAATGCCACCTCCAATTTCTGAAGATACATATAACTCGAATACATGATTATAGTCTAATCATCAATACAAAGCGTATTATTAATCATCTTTTCTATACACACCATTACTGTTGATCTCTAACACATTACTGAATTCGCTGCATTTCATAACAGCATTCATCACTCATCATTTTACACTATTTCATGCATTCTCCTTTTTTTGAAAAATGGTTTGAAAATAGAAATCTCATCATGTTGACAGTTCTTCGGATAAGTAGAGAGTTTTCCTAATTTGTGATGGAAACAACTGAAATTGCTTTGATAAGGTAATACAGAAGCAAAAGTACCTACAGAAGCTACGCGGGACAGAAAAAGACTGCTCAAAGTTTACATCTAAAGTTACAATTTGAAAATCATGGTCATTTTTTAAAATCATCTAATCATTTATGTTTGCAGCTCTACTATAAACAGCTTTTTAATCCAATTCGCTTCATTTTATGTATGTAAATAATTGAATACTCAGGCAGATAGGTTGTTAAAATCAAAATATACCTTTATGTTTTATCATTATTTTCTCCTTAACCACAGCACTAAGACGTGCCTTTTAGTTACTTCAAATCTGTTCCACCAGAAAAAGAATATGGATTAAATACTTGTTCAAATAATTACACATTTCAATAGGGAAACCAAACATCTCTTTATTTGTGATGAGTTATACATTGCTCGCCAACGTTTAGTGCAAAAGAGTGGAAATGCATTTTAGGAGTGCTAGGTCTGAGTAATGTGTTTGTGAGTCAAACCTCCACTAAGGTTCTATTTAAGCCCATGCCACGATTACCCATTGGCAAGATTGTGGTATACAAGTACCCCGATTTCCTGCAAAGCAGGCAAACTTTGCCACCTTATAATCACATTTATAATGATATTGAGATCCAAATAATTAGAAAACTGCCATTCATTGAGAACAACAGCAATAAGACGAACATGGGCAAAAAGGAAATGCAGTCATTATATCATACAATAACATTCTATAGTGTGCTGGTTAAATCTGGTTCTCTTAGCACCAACCTAGGGGCTTTTGACATTTCTACCAGAGACAATTGGTACATTGAATATAAGCTCTGGGGCAAAAGTATTGAAAAGCATTATAAACTCCCTTTCTTTTTTTTAAATATTTAGTACATGAGGAGAGTCAACCATAATGTATGCCGATAATAACAATAAGAATCGAGGAGCAATCATGTACAAACAGCCATATATATAATATAATATACCATATTTACAAATAATTCATAAATCATCTTAAGCCATCTCTATATCGTTTTTCCAGCAATAAATCGGTGCGCATATATACTTTCCGAATTTCTTTGCCCTCCTCCCCTTTCATTCGTAAACCCCTTTTTTCAAGGTTAAAAATTGATAAAAGCCCAGCAAGCCATTGATGGAAGGTGGGAGCCAGCGGGTCCAACCAGGCAGAGGAACTACATATGCTCACCACTGCCATGGCCAGAATCAAAACATATTGATGTACCCTCAACGTTCCTCCGCCTCAGAACCCTAACAACATTAGTTCAGGGGTTAGGGTTACTTTTAATTTCAGGGATTGTTCCCAAAAAAGTTTCTTTCAGAGGTTGGTAGAAAACATGTGTATAAAATCTGCTTCTGTACTTTGCCAACAAGGGCACCAAATACCAACCAGGCTCCCCCTTTGGCTATTTTAGCTGGTGTATGATAGGGATTATAGATTGTTTCATAATGTTGCGCGTGTAACCTGGCCAGGCACAAAATAGTCAGGCCTAGTTTTAAAGATTCTAAAAAACATACACAAGTTATAGCTAGGCTTTGTTCCCATTTCTTGGTTTATTTCTCAAGGTTTTCTTGCAACAATTGATTCAGCCCCGGTATATCAGACTAATAGTGCAGCCCTCATTGTCTCTTACTACCTCCATTATAGGATCTTTAGTAAAACTTCTCGGTCCCCACTTTTCTTAGCTAAAAACTCTGTATCTGTAGATAATTAAAAAAATAATCTAGTCAACCCCGCAATTCGTTTGAACTTCCTCAAATGAAATTATTCCCCCTACATCAATGAAATGCCCAATTTCCTAACTCCTAGACCTTCCTAGCGTCACATAACCGCATCGTGGAAGATTTCAGGAAGGGCTGGGTTCCTAAAAATTGGAGAAAAGCATTATAAATGTCGAAGTGATCTTGCTACCGGGTAAGCCACAGCTAATATGGACATTTAGCAATGAAGCTAAGCAGTATACATAAAGAACAATTTGTTTTTAAGCTCATGATATAAATACAGTGTTATTGCACAATCAAGTTTAGGTATTATTGTATTTTATATTATGTATGGTTCAAACAAATAGGGAACACATTTTAAATTTTAATAAAAGAATTGGTTACAAAACTGAAAATGTCCAGTGACAATAAATCAATTATTATCACTGTTCAAATGGCCTTTTCTGTAGGGTCAACCCCAAACTTTTTGCCTTCTTCCTCCCCTGTTTGCTGACTTCGTTTTTGGTGGCTTTAGGACTCTGGACACTTTTTGTACTGCTAACAAGTTCTAAAGTGCATGTGCTCTTCCTCTAAACATGGTAACATTGTCTCATACCTAATTGATATATTTAATTTACTTGTAAGCCCCTAGTAAAGAGCACTACATGTGTCCAGGGCCTTTAAAGTAAATGCTACCAGTGGACCTGCAGCATTTGTTTTGCCAATCACTTAAGTAGCCTCTTAACCATATCTCAGGCCTGCCACTGCAGAGCCTGTAACCTCTTAACCATGTCTCAGGCCTGCCACTGCGGAGCCTGTGTGTGCAGTTTTAAACTGCCATGTCGACCTGGTAAGTTAAACCTCTTGCCAGGCCCAAACCTTCCTTTTTAAAACATAGAAGTCGCTCCTAAGGTAGGCCCTGGATAGCCCAAGTTCACTCTTTCACTTGCTGTGTCCATTTGAACATATCTTCTATTCATCCGCATATCCAGAGTTATTACCAGAGTTAACCAAAGTAGAAAGAAGAATATTCCCAAAACAATCCATAGTTCAATCCATGGTGAAACCAGATAAGTCTTTTTCAGGAGATGAAAAAAGTCTGTTGCTTGTTCTTTGAAAGTTCTTTGTGCTGGCGTTGTTTCAGGTTCACTGGGATCCTCAGAAAATATATCAAAGTTAATGAAAGAGCCAGAGGCAGTTCTGTCAATGGTTGGAATTGCATCAGGATTCAATGAAATCGCTGGAACCAGTTGATCAATTGTTACTTCATTGTAGACATGTGTATCAGGACGAACTGTTACTTGGGTCTCAAGAGGGACGAGTTACATAGCTTTGTTTCTTAGTCCTCTATTTCTCACTGTAGAATCTTCAAAGGTGATGAGTCTCTCAGTTTGAACCTCTTGGATTGTAGCTAGCGGAGTGCGCCTGCTACATTGTTGGAGTCCACTTGGCCTACTGCTTAGTATCGGCCACATAGTGTGGTTTGATCAGGTCGATGGACACAAATCTTTTCTCCTTTTTATCAGCAAGGGGTGGCAGTAGTACTGTTCTCGATCCGTGGATTGCTAGGACAGGCACTGGTTGTCTCTAAGAAGGCCCAAATTCCTTCGTGTCCGCGATCTTTTCTCTGACTAGATCACCAAGCTTTGGGATCCAAACAGGCCTTGCCGGGATGGTTGGTTTTTCCCAAGTGGTGTTTGGCTTCAGGAACACGTTGCTTTGTTTCGATCTTAGTTCATTTAAGTCCTGTAAAACAGCCAAATGATCGTTGATATCAAACTTTTTATTTTCCACCACTGTGCCTTTCATTTCAAGGTCCGGAATCAACATTCTAGTTCCAAATAGGACTTCATATGGAGTGACACTCCCTAGAGAACTTCTTGGCAAATTGGTTAATGAGCGTTGGACCCCATAAAGATGTTTGACCCACTCATCACCCGAACCTAATACCCCAGCTGTTTAGACTGCTTTATGTCCCGTTTTTTTCTTTCCACAACTGAATTTTCCTCAGGATGGAATGGAGAAGAGTACCGCAATGCTACGCCCAAACTGGCTATGGCTTCTTTGTAAGCTCGAGAGCTAAACGCAGGACCCTGGACAGAATGTAGTGTGCCAATTGCGTATGTGCCGATAAAGACTCGCAAATCTTGCATAACAGTTCGAGCATCAGCAGAGCGCTGAGACCACATCCAAAGGAATCTTGAACACGAATCCACTGCGACCATGATATATTTATAGTTACCATCCCTTTGTAAGGGACCACAGTGGTCCAGGTAAACACATGCTAATGGTTTATCTGAAATTAACAGGGGCGTCTGCACAGGACGTTTCACAGTAGAGACTTTCATCTTCTGGCATATTTTGCAGTCCAAAACATAATTCCTGGTCTGTTTTCTAATGCTTGGCCACCAGTATTTCTGTTTTAATAACGATACTGTGGCGGAAACACCTGCATGGGCAGAGGCGACCCCTTCATGTGCTGCTAGGATTAGTCCTAATCTATGTTCCATGTTTGGTATTACCCTATCCCCCACTACAGGGATTCGAGCAAACGGAACATTGTTCGGATCTATTATATATGAGTATTTGAGTGGAAACCTTTTAGGTACCGCTGCACCGCTGCACCGCTGCCTTTGCTTGAAGCATTGACAGCATGTATTATTTAAGTGTCTATTATCGTTTTTGAATGAGTGATTGCTGCTACGGAATCCATTTGCACAGCCCCTTTCCCGGCTTCATCAGCCAATGAATTCCCTTCAACATGAACGCCATCACGTTGATGACTCAGCGTGTGTATCACATGAGTGTTTTGTAGTCCGTTTCACAACTGAACTACTTGTTCTCAAAGCGTTTTATGCTTGATTGTGCCACCTTTGGCATCTTTGAAACCATTGTGAAGACAATTCTGTAAATATTCATTGTATGATTGAACACAATAAAAAGAATCGCACACTATGAGGGAATTCGCGATCCGTATTTTCAAGTGCCATTTTAAATGCTTGTAGTTCAGCTCACTGAGCTGTATAATCTCCTAGAGATTGCGTTTTTGTGACCATTGGTCTAAATTTGCCATTGAGCATACGACCTTTAACGATCGCGCAATGCTGCACTATAAGCTTGCTTACCCTCTGTAGCGGGTTTTGCAGATCCGTTAGTATAAGTTATAATTTCGTACTGGTCAAGAGAGAGAATTTCAGTAGGCAGAGGAAATTCGTGTTCGTATTGCAGGAATGCTTGTGTTTTTAAAAAAAGATCAAAAACATATTCAACATCAGTTGCAGCAAGAGAATTAACCCACTGTATCCATCTTGGATGTAAAGCTTTTGCATTCCGAATACTTGCTTTTGTAACTGCCTATAAGGCTGGTACAGGGGTTACGATCATAATGCGTTTCCCCTGTGCTGGGGCTCTTTCTTTTGCTACAGTGGTTTGAACTGCTGTCAGAATTTTTTCTGTTGATGTAAATTTCATTTCTGCTTGCGTATACAAATGTGATTTGTATGCAATTGGTACTTTTTCATCGTAGTTGAAAGTTAAGTAGGTGAATCCGCATTGACCCGGAATGATTTGGATCACTAAGTTGCGTACGTTTACGCATGTTTGTAAGTGTTTTGTTGCCAACATGTCAGCTTGAAGTGAACACAGGATTTCTGTGTGTTCCTGTGTCCAATGTGTGATTTTGAAATCAGGTTTGAATAATTCGTAGAGAGGTTTAACCCTTTTTTGCATAGTTTAGAATGTATGTTCTTCCAAAATTTAGGAAACCTAGAATTGACTGTAAGTTTTCATTGTTTTTGGAGTTTGGAGCAGCGCACACTTTTCTAAAAAGTTGGCTGCCAGGCTTTTGCCTTCACTTGATAGTTCATATCCTAGTAAAAGGACGCTGAGATGGGCAATTCTCGATTTTTTTAAATTGAATTTATAACCCTCAGAGGTGAAGCCCAGTATAATGGTATTCACCCTGTTCAAGTGCCTGTTCAGGTTATTGTCTGTCAGATAGATATCATCGACATATGACAATGCCTTGTAATCATAAATTTGTAGAAAATCTGTTACCCTTGCTGAGAATAACCCTGGACTATTCTTGAATCCCTGAGGGAGACGACAGAATTGACGCTGGGTCCTCATTATTGAGAAAGCTGTCAAATACCTACTTTCAGGTGCTATGTTTTGACAAAAGGTACCGTAAGAAATATCTAATGTGGTGTTATATTTTTTACGCACAATGTTATTCATTAATGCTGTACTATGTGCATTTTGCACTGCAAATGTTTTACAACAAGAGTTTAGGTGTCTGTAATCCAAAACTAGACGATATGTATTGTCTGGTTTGGAAACAGGAAACAAAGGATTGTTCATTGATGAGGTGCATGTTTTCAAGTTGATCTAAGATCTCCCTGACCTGTTTTTTTAGCTTCTTGCTTAATTGGATACTGCCTTTGTGAATTTGGTTGATTTTTTAACTGGATCTTATGGTGAGGTGAGTCCTCATCCCACCCTACATGATTTTTGTATACTGCTGGGGCTTGGGCCACTGCCCATTTCCTGGCATAAGTATATTTTAAATTTACTGGAACATGGTTAGAGAAGGCTGGCATAATGATGTCTTCGCAATGTGGGCACTCTCTGACAAATTCTGGTGGCCAGTCCCGTTCTGCTAGAAGTATATCATAACCCTTTGAAAGTTGCTCCCAAAAGAGTGCTTTCACTTTTCTTGGTATGTCTCCCTCCATCTGGAGTGTTATTTCATGTAACCTTTTTGGATAACTAACCCTGGTGTTTGCAGTATCAACTTAAATGTCTTCATTCATGTCCACTGTCTCCATAAGTCCCTTCAGGTTCTGACGAGCCATTGATACTTCTGCTGCGCTGTCCAACATTGTCTGAGCCTATTCTCCGTTCTTGAGTTGCGTTGTCAGAATCCTCAGCATGTCTGATCTTCAGACCTGCTACTTTCTTATTGAGGTTGTAGGGGCATATTATCAAGGACGGCGTTCAAATTATCGCCGTTTTTGCGGCAGGAAACTGCTGCTAAAGCAGCGATAATGGGCTTGATAATATGCCCTTGAGAATTCCAATTGAAGCCCATGTTGACACCAGAACATGGGCTTGTTCTGGAATTCTCAAGGGCATATTATCAAGCCCATTATCGCCGCTTTAGCTGCAGTTTTCTGCCGCTAAACCAGCGATAATTTTAACGCAGACCTTGATAATATGCCCCTTAGTCACTCGGAATTAAAGAATTGCTGCATCACCCCAACTGCATGGGGAATACCGACGCCTCGCTTGGCTGCACCCCGCATCTTTGTCGACGCAACCAGGTTTTAGGTACATTTATTCCACTGGCCTCACAGGGTCCTACTATCTGGTCCACACTCCATTGCGGTCAGCCTGAACTCTTGACTTTGTTACGACCAGATAATCCCCATAAGTGCTTATTGTTTGTAAGATCTATTTTACAGTTTATTCTTTAAAAAATCATATCTCAAGTTCTACTTCTTAGATTTTTTTCGTTTTGGTCATGTTTTCTATATGAAATTAAGAGCTATTTTTCTAACTTGGTGTGGAATTTTTTGGGTGGTCTTTTCACAGTTTTACTGTTTGAAGTGTTGCAGAGTACTTTACACATTGCCTCTCAAGTTCAGTCTGACTGCTCTATGTGAAGCTACCATAGGGTAAGCACAGGTTAATTTGGATTTGTTTGTGACTTACCCTGACTATGATTGTGGCTCCTCCATGGTGAGGGTGCATATCTCTGCCATCCACAAACACAATTTCTAACATTGGTGATCAGCGGTGATGATAGGGCTTGTATTTGTGCATTTCCATACAGTGATTTGATGTACACTACTATTCCACATCTAAGACCATTTTGAGTTTTTAAATTCTCATTTCTTCTCTCGATTGGAAATTTTTCTAAATTTAACTCCTGCTTAACCTTCACACACTTGGGACTCTTGCTGTTGCATCTGCAAAAATTGAGTTTGACCTGACCAATCTGGAGAGCTACATCAGAGTCAGCTCACAGAGTTTTGTCTAGTGAGGAGACTGCCAGACAATAGTAGCTCCAGAAAGGTGAAGCTCTAAAAGATTTTGCGGGCATGGGCAGAGGCCCACCCGGTGCCAGAGGACCAGGGAAGTTAAGACTCTGGGGAAGATCCTGAAGAAGACAATTTTACAACTCTGGAGAAATTAAAGCACTGGTACCAACTGGATGATCCACAAACAGAGGACCAAGAGGGCAGTGGCCCTGAAAAGGATGAAGAGAAGAAGAAATATGCCTTTGGAAAGGCTCCAGAAGAGAGAGGGGAGCCCATAGAGAGGGAGCACTCTGCTGGATCCAATGCAGTGTCTCCTACCAAACCCTGTCACCTGAAGAGTAAATTACAGATAGGCTGAGAGGGACCTGAGGCTGTCGCTGGCCCAAGTGGCTGCAGAGGAGTGAAGAGCTGAGGCTGGCAAAGCCCTGCCAAAGCTTTGGCAAAGAAGAGGGGGGCTGAGTTTGAGAGAGAAAAACTTGCCATGGAAGCAGCTGAGGCTTCAAGAACCTTAGAAGAGAAAAAGATCATGCTGGCTCATAAACCGAGTCTGAAAGAGCTGGATTTGAAAGCCAAAAAACTGGTAGAGTCTAGCAGGGATGGTGGAAGTGAAACTAAAGTGTTCAGTGGTAGAGAAATGATGCACACACCCATGCACTTGATGCCTGATTTCAAGGATGGGGATGACATAGGCATGTGGTTTGAGGCATAAGAGGGTACTATAGAGGTACACAGGTTACCTGAGGAGGACTGGGGAGCAGTCCTATAGAGGCATATACCTGGTGATGGTAGGGAAGGCCTATGGGCCCAAGAGAAGGGAAACAGGCAGAGTTATCCTACCATAAAGAAGACCATTGTCAAAAGATATGGATTCTCCCCAAAAGAGAGCCGGTTTAGATTCAGGGGCAGTCAGAAACTGTCTTGCCAGTTTGGGGGAATTTTGAGAGGTACTTCTGCAAGGCACTGGATGGTTGAGTGAAGGGTAGTAAGTTAAACACTGCTGAGGGACTGTACAATTTGATTGCTAGAGAGCACATGTTCAGTCACTGTTTTCCAGAGCTACGCCAATACTGGTGGATTGCAAGTTCACGGACCTCAGGGAGGTTGCAAAGTGAAAGACCTCTGGGTGAGTGCCAGAATGTCTGAGAAGTCAATGGGGAGTGATCCTAAGAGAAATGGCTCAGGTTTCCCCCATCGGAGTGAGGGGAGGTACGCAGTGACCCAGGCAAGTTCCAGTAAAGTGTGGGGCAAGGGGTCTCTTGCCCTTTCTAAGAATAGTTGTGGGTTATGTAGGCGGAGACCCAGAGTGCTCTATTTCCAGCCCCAGTGCTTGGATTGCTCCCAGTTGGGGCACAGGCAGAGGGACCTGGTCTGTACCGAGACCATCCACTGATGGGAGCTCCACTGTGTCAGAGGTGCTGGGTGTGATGGTTGCCACAATTGCCCAACCAGTTCTGTTTTCTGGAGGTACAACTCCACAGCAGAGAGTACAGAGACCCAGATGGAGAGGCAGGAGGTCTACAGTTGGAGGACCAGTGTGTCAGGGTTTGCCAGCTCTGAGAATAGAGCACCCCAAGACTGACCCTGGTGAGGCTATGTCTGGCCAGGAGGGACTCCATGCACAGTCACAGGGACAGAGGTCTTGGGACCAGCACCAGGCAGACGTTTGCATGTCACACATATAGTGTGTCTCCCTTGAGAGGTAGTGATACTGCCCTGGAAGTCTTGCTCACCAGGTGCACGTTTAGCCTCGGGGTACAGAACCCTATGCTGAGTGACCAGTTAAGGATGACACCCCTGAACTGGTGGGAGATGGAGTGGAAAATGGTGCAAGGCATCTGGGGCCACTGCCCCCCACTTTAGAAAACCACATAGAACAGAGACCCCTGGATGGCCTGGGGCCTGGCTCTGGATACTGACAGCTGTGAGTGGCCTCTGTTGGTAGTTGTCCTTGTGGACCGAGTTTTCCTTAGGTTGGTGACAAACATCTGAACCCAGGAGTGGAATGGGCCACATGACTTTGTTGGCCATGGTGGTACTATCTGCCTACTGGGATGCCTAGTGTTGGGAAACCTTTTCTAGGTAGCCATGCACTCTATAATATATGCATAAGAATAATAATAATAATCAGAAGAAGAACAACAAGAATGTGAAACTAGTCTTTTGTCACACCAGACTTTTTGGAGCCTTGACAGAAGAAGGTAAGACATTTCCAGAACCAGATGTGGGGGTAGTATAGGGAATCCCCCCTTTTCAAAGGATGCTGCCAGATATAAATATTGGACCTCCAGAATCATTGCTGAGTAAACTCCAAGACCTTTGGACATTGCGGAAAAAGGACAGCCTTGCCTCCCAGAAGACTACCCTGCTGCTTGAGGCCTGTCTTGCTCCCCAGAGGACTTCCCTGCTTGTACCAGAGGACTCCTCTGCTGCTTGAGGGCTGACTTGACCCCCAGAAGCCTGCCCTGCTGATTAAGGACTGCCCTGCTCTCTGAGAAGGATGACTGGATCTTCTACCTTCATCCCCATCTAACCTGAGTGAATCAAAGGGCAATTGGCTGACTTCCTGTCTAAGATACTGTGATACACCAAGCTCCAGAGGGCTCCCTGCAATGGCCCATCTGACCTGCTGCACTGAAATTGTCTGGACCTGCAACTGGATCTGCCTGTGCCCTGCTTTCCTCTGCTGAGTGAGTTTCTGATCCCCAAAAGGTGCCTCCCTGGGGTCTGGACCCTTGGCTCGTATCGGTTGCGGTCCTCTTGTAATGAAAGATGGACTCCTGAAGTTTTGAGCCCATTTGTGCTGACACTCTTGCACCCATGATGCTCCGGTGAACTCAACTCTTTGTGTTACAGTGACAACCATTAACAACCGGCAATGGGAGATCTGCACTTCGCGCCACAGCAAAGACATCCCACGATGACAGGAAATGTGAAGCTCCAACAATGTTAGACCAGGTCCTCATGCTGCAGAGACAACCATTCATGATGCCTGGCCTGCTCTTCGTGCTACAGTGATAGCCATCCACAACACTGCCCCTGCTTCTCGGGACCTCTACCTCTGCGAACAGGACTCTTCACGCTGGACTTTGAGAAGGTAACTTTTTCAGTTGGACTAACCTGGTCCCTGTATCCGTCCGATACTCAATTATGGTCTGCCTTAACTTGTGACTTCCCCCCAATCTAGCATGACCAGATGATCGTGAGTGGCATTTTGTGCTTTTAGGCACTATCTTAACTTAAAATATTGAAACTGTATATCTCCAGTTCTACTGATTGGATTGTTGTTGTTATGGTATCATTTTATTTTATAAAATGTTCTTTTATTTCTAAATAGTTTTCAGAGTTTTCTTGTGGTGTGTTTTTACTTTATTACTGTTTGTGTGCTGTATGAATACTAGATACTTAGAGGTCCATTAGGATGGCGGGCGGAAAAGCACCCCAACCGCCATGGAAGCGGAAAACAACTGCCTGCTGGCACCGTGGGAAAACCGGCGGCCAAGTTAGGATTAACCGCCAAAAAAATCCGACCGCGGCAGAACGAAGCCAAGAAAAACAGCCCGTAGCGGGCGGAGATGGCCACAATCCATCTGCAGTGGTCGGAATCGTGGTGGAAAAACACCAACCCGCCACAAGTATAGTGGAGACACCGCACCGGAAATTAGGATATCCCCGACGGTCCCACGGTATGTACCGCTGTCTCCGACCGCCGCAGTCGCACAATGGGATGAATGGAAGAGCCAGTGGAAGAGCTGAAGCACAGCCACCGCGGCGGACGAACCATTAAAAATATGGCGGACAAAGCCAAAACCCCACTAGAAGGCCAAAAAGTGCACACAGAAAACTAGCCATGCCCCCCAAATACACAAAACACACCCCAATGACACAACCACATGGCAAAATGAAAAATACAAATCCCAGGACAACACACCTGTCAGCAACACCCCAATTGGACACACCCCCATAGCTGAGAATAAAACCAGCCCCATCCCTGACCACAATCCCTTGCAATACTCCAGGAGAGAAGGGACACGTACTCCAGCTGACAGGAAAGGCAAAGGACACAACATCACTAGCCACACCACACACAACACTACCACCACCTCCACACCGGCACAACTAACCCTCCTGCACAACACACACCATACACAGCACAACCACAACCACCACTCACAATACTGCACCCACAACCACTTTGCACACCACACACCATGGCCACACAGAAAATGCCCAAATTCACTGAGAGTGAGTTGAAGATCATGGTAGATGAGATAGTCAGAGTGGAATCACAGCTTTTTGGTACCCTTGTCCAACAGATACCATTAGCCACAAGGACACAAATGTGGGCTAGGATAGACCAAAGGGTCAATGCAATAGGGACCACCCCAGATCAAAAAAGGAGATCATGAAGCGTTGGCATGATCTGAAGAGGGTGGTCAAGGAGAGGAGGAGGAAGAACCGTGAGCTGGCTCAGAGGACTGGCGGTGGCCCTCCCATTCCACCAAAACCATTCACACAATGGGAGGAGAAGCTGCTTGCCATACTGCATCCAGAGAGTCTCACAGGAGTAGCCGGGGGAGTGGAGGATGGTAAATACAAACAAATGACTACCACCACTCTGCTATGTACTGTCTTGCACAACTACAAAGCTACACCACCTAGGACACATACCATCCATCTGCATCACAAACTCACAAAAACATGGCTCACAGATCCAACATTCACCCACCCCTATTCACCCCAAATGTAGCTACCAACATGACTATGGGGGCATGTGTACAGGCAGACAGCACTACAATTCCCACCAGGCCCCCTGGCCCACAGCATCAGCAAGATGGATCCCTCACCCCACCCCACCCAGAAGCATGTGTCAGCCATTACACAGCCCACATCAAACTCACAGGTAGGCAGCCATCTTCCCTGGGAGGGTGTCTGGGGGTGGGGGGCCTGCACCACTACTCCAACCATGCCCCCTGTCCCACAGCCTACCAAGATGGATCCCTCCCCCACCCCACCCAGAAGCATGTGTCAGCCATTACACAACCCACATCAAATTCACAGGTAGGTAGCCATCTTCCCTGGGAGGGTGTCTGGGGGTGGGGTGCCTGCACCACTACTCCCAACATCCCCTCTGTCCCACACCTGAGCAGGATGGAGCACTCCCCCACCCAGAAGCATGTGTCAGCCATTGCAGTACACCTATCAAACTCACAGGTAGGTAGCCATCTTCCCTGGGAGGGTGTCTGGGGGTGGGGGGCCTGCACCACTACTCCCAACATCATTTCTGTCCCACACCTGAGCAGGATGGAGCACTCCCCCACCCAGAAGCATGTGTCAGCCATTGCCGTACACCAAACAAACTTACAGGTATGTAGCCATCTTCCCTGGGAGGGTGTCTGGGGGCGGGGGGCCTGCACCACTACTTCCAACATCCCCTCTGTCCCACACCTGAGCAGGATGGAGCACTCCCCCACCCAGAAGCAGTTTCAAGGCATTGCAGTACACCAAACAAACTTACAAGTAGGTAGCCATCGTCCCTGGAAGGGTGTTTGGGGGTGGGGGGCCTGTACCAGCACTCCCAACATCCCCTCTGTCCCACACCCTAGCAGGATGGAGCACTCCCCCACCCAGAAGCAACTGGAAGCCATTGCAGTACACCAACAAAACTTACAGGTAGGTAGCCATCTTCTCTGGGAGGGTGTCTGGGGGAGGGGGGCCTGCACCACTACTCCCACCATACCCCCTGTCCCACAGCCTACCAAGATGGACCACTCCCCCACCCCACCCAGAAGCATGTGTCAGCCATTACACAACCCACATCAAACTCACAGGTAGGTAGCCATCATCTTTGGTAGGGTGTGGCCCTCCCCCACCCAGCAGCAGTTGGAAGCCATTGCAGTACACCAAACAAACTTACAGGTAGGCAGCCATCTTCCCTGGGAGGGTGTCTGGGGGTGGGAGGCCTGCACCACTACTCCTACCATGCCCCCGTCCCACACCTCAGCAGGATGGAGCACTCCCCCCCAGCAGTTGGAAGCCATTGCATCATCCTCATCAAACTTACAGGTAGGTAGCCATCTTCACAGTGAGGGTGTTTGTGGCTGGGAGGCCTGCACTACTACTCCCAACATTCCCTCTCTCCCACACCTCAGCAGGATGGAGCCCTCCCCCACCCAGAAGCAGTTGGAAGCCATTGCAGTACACCAAACTAACTTACAGGTAGGTAGCCATCTTCACAGTGAGGGTGTTTGTGGCTGGGAGGCCTGCACTAATACTCCCACCATTCCCTCTGTTGTACACCTCAGCAGGATGGAGCACTCCCCCCCAGCAGTTGGAAGCCATTACATCACCCTCATCAAACTTACAGGTAGGTAGTCATCTTCGAAGTGAGGGTGTTTGTGGCTGGGAGGCCTGCACTACTACTCCCAACATTCCCTCTGTCCCACTCCTCAGCAGGATGGAGCACTCCCCCACCCAGGAGCAGTTGGAAGCCATTGCAGTACACCAAACAAACTTACAGGTAAGTAGCCAGTATGTGCATCCACCCATTTTTCACAAATTAAATGGTGCCATATGACAACACCAGCCCTCTCATTGCACAAAGAGGCATACCTACCCCATTGTCAAGCACAGTGTGCACACAGGTAAGCTAAGGAAACTGTCAGAGCTACCAAAGTGTGACACACCAATGCATAAGTAGAAGAAAGTCAGGGCACAATCATGCACAGCACCTACTTACATGTGCATCGCCATCGGGCAAGTGCAACAAGGACCAGCAAAAAAATATGAAACCATGTGTGGTGGCACAAATCAAGATATGCACATGACAGGACAAAGGGATGTAGGAGATGAAAATGGCCAGTCCATGGCCAGATGTGACGTCTGCTAGGTCAGACAAATAAACAATGAGTTCTCAATTAAACACATGTTGTGCCAGTCCCTAGTTGGCAACAAGTCCCTGTAAACCTTAATTGTGCACTGGTCGCATGGTATGCCTTGACACCTCACACCATGGACAAGTAATGCCTGTATTACTGCATCATGTCAGGAAGCACAGTAGTGCACATAGTCAACAATGTGATGATATGTCAATTGTGCAGTGTACAAAAAGTGAATGACACACAGCTAACACAAAGCTTGCCGGGTGCACTGCAATGACCATTTCACATCTGACTCACAGGTGATCAAGAACTCACTGCAGAGGACAACACCAGCAACCTGCAGAGTCAGTCTCCACCCCCGGTATAAGGACTCTCGGATGTTTACTCCCAGGATTCCATGGACGATGAGCTCGAGGCCGGCCCATCTGGTGTGCCAGGGAGCAACAGGTCCCAGGACCCCATCGTCCTCCCCACCACATTTGTGCCAACAACAACTCCACAGCAGACCCCTGCTATCATGGCCTGTGCAGCCACCGTCACCACCACCACCACCACCGGTGCTGCCTGCAATACCCTCCCTGTCCCAGAGGATGACCAGCACACACCACAGACAGAGGAGGGCAGGGAGAGGATGCGGGTGCCCACAGTGGTGAGGCAACAGGTCTGTGGCAGCAGGGCATGTGGGAGGGGCAGTATCACCCAGGGAGACCAGGAGGCTGGGACCCACTCCCTGGAACACATCACCAGAGTCCTAGGCGCATAGGAACAGGACCAGGGATGAACGGGCCGGTCAGACGAACTGTTGCACGAGCTCATCCTGCTGATGAGGTCCATCAATACCCACATGGGACAAATCGTGGACCTCTTGGGCCAGCAAGTGGCGGTACTGAGGGACAGGTATGCGCCACAGACAACATCTCCACCTCCCTCTGGTGGGCCGCACAATGACAGTTCACCATCCTCCCCTGTGCCCACAGAGAGGGGTGAGTCCTCAGACCCCACTGGCCCTGCAGCAGGGCCCCCCTGCCAAACAATGAAGGGGCTGTCCCAAGAAGACCCTGGGAGTATCTGGAGGCCAAGCACCTGCCAGATGCCAGTTTTCTCCTTTTTATCAGCAAGGGGTGGCAGTAGTACTGTTCTCGATCCGTGGATTGCTAGGACAGGCACTGGTTGTCTCTAAGAAGGCCCAAATTCCTTCGTGTCCGCGATCTTTTCTCTGACTAGATCACCAAGCTTTGGGATCCAAACAGGCCTTGCCGGGATGGTTGGTTTTTCCCAAGTGGTGTTTGGCTTCAGGAACACGTTGCTTTGTTTCGATCTTAGTTCATTTAAGTCCTGTAAAACAGCCAAATGATCGTTGATATCAAACTTTTTATTTTCCACCACTGTGCCTTTCATTTCAAGGTCCGGAATCAACATTCTAGTTCCAAATAGGACTTCATATGGAGTGACACTCCCTAGAGAACTTCTTGGCAAATTGGTTAATGAGCGTTGGACCCCATAAAGATGTTTGACCCACTCATCACCCGAACCTAATACCCCAGCTGTTTAGACTGCTTTATGTCCCGTTTTTTTCTTTCCACAACTGAATTTTCCTCAGGATGGAATGGAGAAGAGTACCGCAATGCTACGCCCAAACTGGCTATGGCTTCTTTGTAAGCTCGAGAGCTAAACGCAGGACCCTGGACAGAATGTAGTGTGCCAATTGCGTATGTGCCGATAAAGACTCGCAAATCTTGTATAACAGTTCGAGCATCAGCAGAGCGCTGAGACCACATCCAAAGGAATCTTGAACACGAATCCACTGCGACCATGATATATTTATAGTTACCATCCCTTTGTAAGGGACCACAGTGGTCCAGGTAAACACATGCTAATGGTTTATCTGAAATTAACAGGGGCGTCTGCACAGGACGTTTCACAGTAGAGACTTTCATCTTCTGGCATATTTTGCAGTCCAAAACATAATTCCTGGTCTGTTTTCTAATGCTTGGCCACCAGTATTTCTGTTTTAATAACGATACTGTGGCGGAAACACCTGCATGGGCAGAGGCGACCCCTTCATGTGCTGCTAGGATTAGTCCTAATCTATGTTCCATGTTTGGTATTACCCTATCCCCCACTACAGGGATTCGAGCAAACGGAACATTGTTCGGATCTATTATATATGAGTATTTGAGTGGAAACCTTTTAGGTACCGCTGCACCGCTGCACCGCTGCCTTTGCTTGAAGCATTGACAGCCAGTATTATTTCACTGTCTATTATCGTTTTTGAATGAGTGATTGCTGCTACGGAAGCCATTTGCACAGCCCCTTTCCCGGCTTCATCAGCCAATGAATTCCCTTCAACATGAACGCCATCACGTTGATGACTCAGCGTGTGTATCACATGAGTGTTTTGTAGTCCGTTTCACAACTGAACTACTTGTTCTCAAAGCGTTTTATGCTTGATTGCGCCACCTTTGGCATCTTTGAAACCATTGTGAAGACAATTCTGTAAATATTCATTGTATGATTGAACACAATAAAAAGAATCGCACACTATGAGGGAATTCGCGATCCGTATTTTCAAGTGCCATTTTAAATGCTTGTAGTTCAGCTCACTGAGCTGTATAATCTCCTAGAGATTGCGTTTTTTGTGACCATTGGTCTAAATTTGCCATTGAGCATACGACCTTTAACGATCGCGCATTGCTGCACTATAAGCTTGCTTACCCTCTGTAGCGGGTTTTGCAGATCCTTTAGTATAAGTTATAATTTCGTACTGGTCAAGAGAGAGAATTTCAGTAGGTAGAGGAAATTCGTGTTCGTATTGCAGGAATGCTTGTGTTTTTAAAAAAAGATCAAAAACATATTCAACATCAGTTGCAGCAAGAGAATTAACCCACTGTATCCATCTTGGATGTAAAGCTTTTGCATTCCGAATACTTGCTTTTGTAACTGCCTATAAGGCTGGTACAGGGGTTACGATCATAATGCGTTTCCCCTGTGCTGGGGCTCTTTCTTTTGCTACAGTGGTTTGAACTGCTGTCAGAATTTTTTCTGTTGATGTAAATTTCATTTCTGCTTGTGTATACAAATGTGATTTGTATGCAATTGGTACTTTTTCATCGTAGTTGAAAGTTAAGTAGGTGAATCCGCATTGACCCGGAATGATTTGGATCACTAAGTTGCGTACGTTTACGCATGTTTGTAAGTGTTTTGTTGCCAACATGTCAGCTTGAAGTGAACACAGGATTTCTGTGTGTTCCTGTGTCCAATGTGTGATTTTGAAATCAGGTTTGAATAATTCGTAGAGAGGTTTAACCCTTTTTTGCATAGTTTAGAATGTATGTTCTTCCAAAATTTAGGAAACCTAGAATTGACTGCAAGTTTTCATTGTTTTTGGAGTTTGGAGCAGCGCACACTTTTCTAAAAAGTTGGCTGCCAGGCTTTTGCCTTCACTTGATAGTTCATATCCTAGTAAAAGGACGCTGAGATGGGCAATTCTCGATTTTTTTAAATTTAATTTATAACCCTCAGAGGTGAAGCCCAGTATAATGGTATTCACCCTGTTCAAGTGCCTGTTCAGGTTATTGTCTGTCAGATAGATATCATCGACATATGACAATGCCTTGTCATCATAAATTTGTAGAAAATCTGTTACCCTTGCTGAGAATAACCCTGGACTATTCTTGAATCCCTGAGGGAGACGACAGAATTGACGCTGGGTCCTCATTATTGAGAAAGCTGTCAAATACCTACTTTCAGGTGCTATGTTTTGACAAAAGGTACCGTAAGAAATATCTAATGTGGTGTTATATTTTTTACGCACAATGTTATTCATTAATGCTGTACTATGTGCATTTTGCACTGCAAATGTTTTACAACAAGAGTTTAGGTGTCTGTAATCCAAAACTAGACGATATGTATTGTCTGGTTTGGAAACAGGAAACAAAGGATTGTTCATTGATGAGGTGCATGTTTTCAAGTTGATCTAAGATCTCCCTGACCTGTTTTTTTAGCTTCTTGCTTAATTGGATACTGCCTTTGTGAATTTGGTTGATTTTTTAACTGGATCTTATGGTGAGGTGAGTCCTCATCCCACCCTACATGATTTTTGTATACTGCTGGGGCTTGGGCCACTGCCCATTTCCTGGCATAAGTATATTTTAAATTTACTGGAACATGGTTAGAGAAGGCTGGCATAATGATGTCTTCGTAATGTGGGCACTCTCTGACAAATTCTGGTGGCCAGTCCCGTTCTGCTAGAAGTATATCATAACCCTTTGAAAGTTGCTCCCAAAAGAGTGCTTTCACTTTTCTTGGTATGTCTCCCTCCATCTGGAGTGTTATTTCATGTAACCTTTTTGGATAACTAACCCTGGTGTTTGCAGTATCAACTTAAATGTCTTCATTCAGGTCCACTGTCTCCATAAGTCCCTTCAGGTTCTGACGAGCCATTAATACTTCTGCTGCGCTGTCCAACATTGTCTGAGCCTATTCTCCGTTCTTGAGTTGCGTTGTCAGAATCCTCAGCATGTCTGATCTTCAGACCTGCTACTTTCTTATTGAGGTTGTAGGGGCATATTATCAAGGACGGCGTTCAAATTATCGCCGTTTTTGCGGCAGGAAACTGCTGCTAAAGCAGCGATAATGGGCTTGATAATATGCCCTTGAGAATTCCAATTGAAGCCCATGTTGACACCAGAACATGGGCTTGTTCTGGAATTCTCAAGGGCATATTATCAAGCCCATTATCGCCGCTTTAGCTGCAGTTTTCTGCCGCTAAACCAGCGATAATTTTAACGCAGACCTTGATAATATGCCCCTTAGTCACTCGGAATTAAAGAATTGCTGCATCACCCCAACTGCATGGGGAATACCGACGCCTCGCTTGGCTGCACCCCGCACCTTTTTTCGACGCAACCAGGTTTTAGGTACATTTACTCCACTGGCCTCACAGGGTCCTACTATCTGGTCCACACTCCATTGCGGTCAGCCTGAACTCTTGACTTTGTTACGACCAGATAATCCCCATAAGTGCTTATTGTTTGTAAGATCTATTTTACAGTTTATTCTTTAAAAAATCATATCTCAAGTTCTACTTCTTAGATTTTTTCGTTTTGGTCATGTTTTCTATATGAAATTAAGAGCTATTTTTCTAACTTGGTGTGGAATTTTTTGGGTGGTCTTTTCACAGTTTTACTGTTTGAAGTGTTGCAGAGTACTTTACACATTGCCTCTCAAGTTCAGTCTGACTGCTCTATGTGAAGCTACCATAGGGTAAGCACAGGTTAATTTGGGTTTGTTTGTGACTTACCCTGACTATGATTGTGGCTCCTCCATGGTGAGGGTGCATATCTCTGCCATCCACAAACACAATTTCTAACATTGGTGATCAGCGGTGATGATAGGGCTTGTATTTGTGCATTTCCATACAGTGATTTGATGTACACTACTATTCCACATCTAAGACCATTTTGAGTTTTTAAATTCTCATTTCTTCTCTCGATTGGAAATTTTTCTAAATTTAACTCCTGCTTAACCTTCACACACTTGGGACTCTTGCTGTTGCATCTGCAAAAATTGAGTTTGACCTGGCCAATCTGGAGAGCTACATCAGAGTCAGCTCACAGAGTTTTGTCTAGTGAGGAGACTGCCAGACAATAGTAGCTCCAGAAAGGTGAAGCTCTAAAAGATTTTGCGGGCATGGGCAGAGGCCCACCTGGTGCCAGAGGACCAGGGAAGTTAAGACTCTGGGGAAGATCCTGAAGAAGACAATTTTACAACTCTGGAGAAATTAAAGCACTGGTACCAACTGGATGATCCACAAACAGAGGACCAAGAGGGCAGTGGCCCTGAAAAGGATGAAGAGAAGAAGAAATATGCCTTTGGAAAGGCTCCAGAAGAGAGAGGGGAGCCCATAGAGAGGGAGCACTCTGCTGGATCCAATGCAGTGTCTCCTACCAAACCCTGTCACCTGAAGAGTAAATTACAGATAGGCTGAGAGGGACCTGAGGCTGTCGCTGGCCCAAGTGGCTGCAGAGGAGTGAAGAGCTGAGGCTGGCAAAGCCCTGCCAAAGCTTTGGCAAAGAAGAGGGGGGCTGAGTTTGAGAGAGAAAAACTTGCCATGGAAGCAGCTGAGGCTTCAAGAACCTTAGAAGAGAAAAAGATCATGCTGGCTCATAAACCGAGTCTGAAAGAGCTGGATTTGAAAGCCAAAAAACTGGTAGAGTCTAGCAGGGATGGTGGAAGTGAAACTAAAGTGTTCAGTGGTAGAGAAATGATGCACACACCCATGCACTTGATGCCTGATTTCAAGGATGGGGATGACATAGGCATGTGGTTTGAGGCATAAGAGGGTACTATAGAGGTACACAGGTTACCTGAGGAGGACTGGGGAGCTGTCCTATAGAGGCATATACCTGGTGATGGTAGGGAAGGCCTATGGGCCCAAGAGAAGGGAAACAGGCAGAGGTATCCTACCATAAAGAAGACCATTGTCAAAAGATATGGATTCTCCCCAAAAGAGAGCCGGTTTAGATTCAGGGGCAGTCAGAAACTGTCTTGCCAGTTTGGGGGAATTTTGAGAGGTACTTCTGCAAGGCACTGGATGGTTGAGTGAAGGGTAGTAAGTTAAACACTGCTGAGGGACTGTACAATTTGATTGCTAGAGAGCACATATTCAGTCACTGTTTTCCAGAGCTACGCCAATACTGGTGGATTGCAAGTTCACGGACCTCAGGGAGGTTGCAAAGTGAAAGACCTCTGGGTGAGTGCCAGAATGTCTGAGAAGTCAATGGGGAGTGATCCTAAGAGAAATGGCTCAGGTTTCCCCCATCGGAGTGAGGGGAGGTACGCAGTGACCCAGGCAAGTTCCAGTAAAGTGTGGGGCAAGGGGTCTCTTGCCCTTTCTAAGAATAGTTGTGGGTTATGTAGGCGGAGACCCAGAGTGCTCTATTTCCAGCCCCAGTGCTTGGATTGCTCCCAGTTGGGGCACAGGCAGAGGGACCTGGTCTGTACCGAGACCATCCACTGATGGGAGCTCCACTGTGTCAGAGGTGCTGGGTGTGATGGTTGCCACAATTGCCCAACCAGTTCTGTTTTCTGGAGGTACAACTCCACAGCAGAGAGTACAGAGACCCAGATGGAGAGGCAGGAGGTCTACAGTTGGAGGACCAGTGTGTCAGGGTTTGCCAGCTCTGAGAATAGAGCACCCCAAGACTGACCCTGGTGAGGCTATGTCTGGCCAGGAGGGACACCATGCACAGTCACAGGGACAGAGGTCTTGGGACCAGCACCAGGCAGACGTTTGCATGTCACACATATAGTGTGTCTCCCTTGAGAGGTAGTGGTACTGCCCTGGAAGTCTTGCTCACCAGGTGCACGTTTAGCCTCGGGGTACAGAACCCTATGCTGAGTGACAAGTTAAGGATAACACCCCTGAACTGGTGGGAGATGGAGTGGAAAATGGTGCAAGGCATCTGGGGCCACTGCCACCCACTTTAGAAAACCACATAGAACAGAGACCCCTGGATGGCCTGGGGCCTGGCTCTGGATACTGACAGCTGTGAGTGGCCTCTGTTGGTAGTTGTCCTTGTGGACCGAGTTTTCCTTAGGTTGGTGACAAACATCTGAACCCAGGAGTGGAATGGGCCACATGACTTTGTTGGCCATGGTGGTACTATCTGCCTACTGGGATGCCTAGTGTTGGGAAACCTTTTCTAGGTAGCCATGCACTCTATAATATATGCATAAGAATAATAATAATAATCAGAAGAAGAACAACAAGAATGTGAAACTAGTCTTTTGTCACACCAGACTTTTTGGAGCCTTGACAGAAGAAGGTAAGACATTTCCAGAACCAGATGTGGGGGTAGTATAGGGAATCCCCCCTTTTCAAAGGATGCTGCCAGATATAAATATTGGACCTCCAGAATCATTGCTGAGTAAACTCCAAGACCTTTGGACATTGCGGAAAAAGGACAGCCTTGCCTCCCAGAAGACTACCCTGCTGCTTGAGGCCTGTCTTGCTCCCCAGAGGACTTCCCTGCTTGTACCAGAGGACTCCTCTGCTGCTTGAGGGCTGACTTGACTCCCAGAAGCCTGCCCTGCTGCTTAAGGACTGCCCTGCTCTCTGAGAAGGATGACTGGATCTTCTACCTTCATCCCCATCTAACCTGAGTGACTCAAAGGGCAATTGGCTGACTTCCTGTCTAAGATACTGTGATACACCAAGCTCCAGAGGGCTCCCTGCAATGGCCCATCTGACCTGCTGCACTGAAATTGTCTGGACCTGCAACTGGATCTGCCTGTGCCCTGCTTTCCTCTGCTGAGTGAGTTTCTGATCCCCAAAAGGTGCCTCCCTGGGGTCTGGACCCTTGGCTCGTATCGGTTGCAGTCCTCTTGTAATGAAAGATGGACTCCTGAAGTTTTGAGCCCATTTGTGCTGACACTCTTGCACCCATGATGCTCCGGTGAACTCAACTCTTTGTGTTACAGTGACAACCATTAACAACCGGCAATGGGAGATCTGCACTTCGCGCCACAGCAAAGACATCCCACGATGACAGGAAATGTGAAGCTCCAACAATGTTAGACCAGATCCTCATGCTGCAGAGACAACCATTCATGATGCCTGGCCTGCTCTTCGTGCTACAGTGATAGCCATCCACAACACTGCCCCTGCTTCTCGGGACCTCTACCTCTGCGAACAGGACTCTTCACGCTGGACTTTGAGAAGGTAACTTTTTCAGTTGGACTAACCTGGTCCCTGTATCCGTCCGATACTCAATTATGGTCTTCCTTAACTTGTGACTTCCCCCCAATCTAGCATGACCAGATGATCGTGAGTGGCATTTTGTGCTTTTAGGCACTATCTTAACCTAAAATATTGAAACTGTATATCTCCAGTTCTACTGATTGGATTGTTGTTGTTATGGTATCATTTTATTTTATAAAATGTTCTTTTATTTCTAAATAGTTTTCAGAGTTTTCTTGTGGTGTGTTTTTACTTTATTACTGTTTGTGTGCTGTATGAATACTAGATACTTAGAGGTCCATTAGAATGGCGGGCGGAAAAGCACCCCAACCGCCATGGAAGCGGAAAACAACTGCCTGCTGGCACCGTGGGAAAACCGGCGGCCAAGTTAGGATTAACCGCCAAAAAAATCCGACCGCGGCAGAACGAAGCCAAGAAAAACAGCCCGTAGCGGGCGGAGATGGCCACAATCCATCTGCAGTGGTCGGAATCGTGGTGGAAAAACACCAACCCGCCACAAGTATAGTGGAGACACCGCACCGGAAATTAGGATATCCCCGACGGTCCCACGGTATGTACCGCTGTCTCCGACCGCCGCAGTCGCACAATGGGATGAATGGAAGAGCCAGTGGAAGAGCTGAAGCACAGCCACCGCGGCGGACGAACCATTAAAAATATGGCGGACAAAGCCAAAACCCCACTAGAAGGCCAAAAAGTGCACACAGAAAACTAGCCATGCCCCCCAAATACACAAAACACACCCCAATGACACAACCACATGGCAAAATGAAAAATACAAATCCCAGGACAACACACCTGTCAGCAACACCCCAATTGGACACACCCCCATAGCTGAGAATAAAACCAGCCCCATCCCTGACCACAATTCCTTGCAATACTCCAGGAGAGAAGGGACACGTACTCCAGCTGACAGGAAAGGCAAAGGACGCAACATCACTAGCCACACCACACACAACACTACCACCACCTCCACACCGGCACAACTAACCCTCCTGCACAACACACACCATACACAGCACAACCACAACCACCACCTACAATACTGCACCCACAACCACTTTGCACACCACACACCATGGCCACACAGAAAATGCCCAAATTCACTGAGAGTGAGTTGAAGATCATGGTAGATGAGATAGTCAGAGTGGAATCACAGCTTTTTGGTACCCTTGTCCAACAGATACTATTAGCCACAAGGACACAAATGTGGGCTAGGATAGACCAAAGGGTCAATGCAATAGGGACCACCCCAGATCAAAAAAGGAGATCATGAAGCGTTGGCATGATCTGAAGAGGGTGGTCAAGGAGAGGAGGAGGAAGAACCGTGAGCTGGCTCAGAGGACTGGCGGTGGCCCTCCCATTCCACCAAAACCATTCACACAATGGGAGGAGAAGCTGCTTGCCATACTGCATCCAGAGAGTCTCACAGGAGTAGCCGGGGGAGTGGAGGATGGTAAATACAAACAAATGACTACCACCACTCTGCTATGTACTGTCTTGCACAACTACAAAGCTACACCACCTAGGACACATACCATCCATCTGCATCACAAACTCACAAAAACATGGCTCACAGATCCAACATTCACCAACCCCTATTCACCCCAAATGTAGCTACCAACATGACTATGGGGGCATGTGTACAGGCAGACAGCACTACAATTCCCACCAGGCCCCCTGGCCCACAGCATCAGCAAGATGGATCCCTCACCCCACCCCACCCAGAAGCATGTGTCAGCCATTACACAGCCCACATCAAACTCACAGGTAGGCAGCCATCTTCCCTGGGAGGGTGTCTGGGGGTGGGGGGCCTGCACCACTACTCCAACCATGCCCCCTGTCCCACAGCCTACCAAGATGGATCCCTCCCCCACCCCACCCAGAAGCATGTGTCAGCCATTACACAACCCACATCAAATTCACAGGTAGGTAGCCATCTTCCCTGGGAGGGTGTCTGGGGGTGGGGTGCCTGCACCACTACTCCCAACATCCCCTCTGTCCCACACCTGAGCAGGATGGAGCACTCCCCCACCCAGAAGCATGTGTCAGCCATTGCAGTACACCTATCAAACTCACAGGTAGGTAGCCATCTTCCCTGGGAGGGTGTCTGGGGGTGGGGGGCCTGCACCACTACTCCCAACATCCTTTCTGTCCCATACCTGAGCAGGATGGAGCACTCCCCCACCCAGAAGCATGTGTCAGCCATTGCCGTACACCAAACAAACTTACAGGTATGTAGCCATCTTCCCTGGGAGGGTGTCTGGGGGCGGGGGGCCTGCACCACTACTTCCAACATCCCCTCTGTCCCATACCTGAGCAGGATGGAGCACTCCCCCACCCAGAAGCAGTTTCAAGGCATTGCAGTACACCAAACAAACTTACAAGTAGGTAGCCATCGTCCCTGGAAGGGTGTTTGGGGGTGGGGGGCCTGTACCAGCACTCCCAACATCCCCTCTGTCCCACACCCTAGCAGGATGGAGCACTCCCCCACCCAGAAGCAACTGGAAGCCATTGCAGTACACCAACAAAACTTACAGGTAGGTAGCCATCTTCTCTGGGAGGGTGTCTGGGGGAGGGGGGCCTGCACCACTACTCCCACCATACCCCCTGTCCCACAGCCTACCAAGATGGACCACTCCCCCACCCCACCCAGAAGCATGTGTCAGCCATTACACAACCCACATCAAACTCACAGGTAGGTAGCCATCATCTTTGGTAGGGTGTGGCCCTCCCCCACCCAGAAGCAGTTGAAAGCCATTGCAGTACACCAAACAAACTTACAGGTAGGTAGCCATCTTCCCTGGGAGGGTGTCTGGGGGTGGGAGGCCTGCACCACTACTCCTACCATGCCCCCGTCCCACACCTCAGCAGGATGGAGCACTCCCCCCCAGCAGTTGGAAGCCATTGCATCATCCTCATCAAACTTACAGGTAGGTAGCCATCTTCACAGTGAGGGTGTTTGTGGCTGGGAGGCCTGCACTACTACTCCCAACATTCCCTCTCTCCCACACCTCAGCAGGATGGAGCCCTCCCCCACCCAGAAGCAGTTGGAAGCCATTGCAGTACACCAAACTAACTTACAGGTAGGTAGCCATCTTCACAGTGAGGGTGTTTGTGGCTGGGAGGCCTGCACTACTACTCCCACCATTCCCTCTGTTGTAAACCTCAGCAGGATGGAGCACTCCCCCACAGCAGTTGGAAGCCATTACATCACCCTCATCAAACTTACAGGTAGGTAGTCATCTTCGAAGTGAGGGTGTTTGTGGCTGGGAGGCCTGCACTACTACTCCCAACATTCCCTCTGTCCCACTCCTCAGCAGGATGGAGCACTCCCCCACCCAGGAGCAGTTGGAAGCCATTGCAGTACACCAAACAAACTTACAGGTAAGTAGCCAGTATGTTCATCCACCCATTTTTCACAAATTAAATGGTGCCATATGACAACACCAGCCCTCTCATTGCACAAAGAGGCATACCTACCCCATTGTCAAGCACAGTGTGCACACAGGTAAGCTAAGGAAACTGTCAGAGCTACCAAAGTGTGACACACCAATGCATAAGTAGAAGAAAGTCAGGGCACAATCATGCACAGCATCTACTTACATGTGCATCGCCATCGGGCAAGTGCAACAAGGACCAGCAAAAAAATATGAAACCATGTGTGGTGGCACAAATCAAGATATGCACATGACAGGACAAAGGGATGTAGGAGATGAAAATGGCCAGTCCATGGCCAGATGTGACGTCTGCTAGGTCAGACAAATAAACAATGAGTTCTCAATTAAACACATGTTGTGCCAGTCCCTAGTTGGCAACAAGTCCCTGTAAACCTTAATTGTGCACTGGTCGCATGGTATGCCTTGACACCTCACACCATGGACAAGTAATGCCTGTATTACTGCATCATGTCAGGAAGCACAGTAGTGCACATAGTCAACAATGTGATGATATGTCAATTGTGCAGTGTACAAAAAGTGAATGACACACAGCTAACACAAAGCTTGCCGGGTGCACTGCAATGACCATTTCACATCTGACTCACAGGTGATCAAGAACTCACTGCAGAGGACAACACCAGCAACCTGCAGAGTCAGTCTCCACCCCCGGTATAAGGACTCTCGGATGTTTACTCCCAGGATTCCATGGACGATGAGCTCGAGGCCGGCCCATCTGGTGTGCCAGGGAGCAACAGGTCCCAGGACCCCATCGTCCTCCCCACCACATTTGTGCCAACAACAACTCCACAGCAGACCCCTGCTATCATGGCCTCTGCAGCCACCGTCACCACCACCACCACCACCGGTGCTGCCTGCAATACCCTCCCTGTCCCAGAGGATGACCAGCACACACCACAGACAGAGGAGGGCAGGGAGAGGATGCGGGTGCCCACAGTGGTGAGGCAACAGGTCTGTGGCAGCAGGGCATGTGGGAGGGGCAGTATCACCCAGGGAGACCAGGAGGCTGGGACCCACTCCCTGGAACACATCACCAGAGTCCTGGGCGCATAGGAACAGGACCAGAGATGAACGGGCCGGTCAGACGAACTGTTGCACGAGCTCATCCTGCTGATGATGTCCATCAATACCCACATGGGACAAATCGTGGACCTCTTGGGCCAGCAAGTGGCGGTACTGAGGGACAGGTATGCGCCACAGACAACATCTCCACCTCCCTCTGGTGGGCCGCACAATGACAGTTCACCATCCTCCCCTGTGCCCACAGAGAGGGGTGAGTCCTCAGACCCCACTGGCCCTGCAGCAGGGCCCCCCTGCCAAACAATGAAGGGGCTGTCCCAAGAAGACCCTGGGAGTATCTGGAGGCCAAGCACCTGCCAGATGCCAGTCACGGAGCCAGCCATGATGGCAACCCTCTCCACCACTGCATTGACTTTTTGGACTGTCCTTTCCCACACTGCCTTGTGAATGGCATCTGTCTGTTGGACTGGGTCACCACAGCAATGTGGTGACTACTCGACTATCTCATCTGCCACAACTGTCAACTCACGGCTCCACCCCAGCCCCCAATGGAAATGTACACCCCCCTCGCATTGTAGTGAAGATCGTTATCTATATATGTACAATGCTAAGTTAGCACAACCGCGTTAGATGTTAGAAAGCCATCTTGCCGCTTTTGCTGCTTTTGCACACAACACTGTAGTCACATGTTATTAAATTGAGAAATGCTTGCTCGACTTTGCTTCACATGAGAACTGTCTGTTGTTCACATCCCAAACAGTGAGCAGCGACCTTGGTCTGTACATAGTGTAAAGAAACAGTCTGGGTCGCTAGACGGTGCATGTTGTTGGGTTCAGGTTGATCGGCCCACTATTTAGCCATAACATGCACGCAGCTGCAAATACCTGAAAGTCGGGTGCTTTTAATATTGCAGTGCTACATGTTTTCATTACATTCGGAAGAAGAGCTTTCCCAGGAGCAGAGCCTAGCTGATCCTGTGATGTGATCTCACTGAGCTGATCTTTATGGTATGGGGTTACCCATTCAAGCCTAAAGACCTTTTACTAGACTAATAATAATATTATTAGTTTGCTAGCAAAAGGAAGGTGGCTGAGATCCACTGTCATTTTAGTATGATTACTCCTTTCATTTTCTATGGTATTGTAACTATGCTGATGGTTTTGATTTTAATCATTTGTCTGCTTATGTTAGCCAAAGTACTGCATCTTAGGACACGAGGTTTATAAAATAAACTCTTTAAACTTTACAGTGTCTCTGTTTATTCTGTTGTGGACTGATATGAGAATAATTACGAACAGGTATTTCTGATTCCCACCATTCCTGAGAAATACACTAAGTCGCTTGTTCTGGGTTGTCTATACATTGGGACCGCCGAGCTAAACCTCAGATAACGAATGGGACACTGATGCTGGTCGGATAAGCGGTTCTGGGTTCCGAGGTGAGTTTTTGGTACACCACAATTCACTGAGGTCCTAGTTTCCTGTGCATAGTTCTGTGCATAAGCAGAATCCCTGCAACAGCATCTCACCATTGTAAATAAAATATCCTCACACACATGTTGTCGTGTCTGCTCCGTCTTTATTGCAGGATGTACAGTCTTCAACATGATCACAATGTACCAGGAGCATGGGCTGTATGTAGGCAGCTAGGGAAATACAACAGAACAACTGTCAATGGTCTGGGTGTGGCATCAGAGACATCACACAACCCCTACCATCAGGATAACCCAACATGCACATGTCACAATGGCCACCAAGTGTCAACTTACACGTCCTCTTGATGTTCCCCAATGACATATCCCAGAAACATTTCCAACCACCACTGAGTCTACAACTGGCTGATGCTACAATTCTCACATGCCCCTTTACGACAACAGCAATATCATCAGACAATGGGTATGTTGCACATTGACATCCACCGTCAAGTGAAGAAGCGGGTCATGATTTGTTCACGCAGGTCAACACCTTCCTCCTCTCCACTGTCCTCATCACTGGACGCGGCTTGGTTTGCAGGCTGAGGCCTTGGGTCCTCACCATCATCCAGGAGCAGGGGAATCTCCTTGCGAATGGCTAGGTTGTGGAGTATGCAGCATGCCACAACAATCTGACACACCTTCCTGGGCGAGTATGCCAGTGCACCTCCGGTCTTGTCCAGGCAGCGGAAACGTGACTTGAGCAGACCAAAAGTACGCTCCACCACACGATGTGTCCTCCCATGGGCCTCATTGTAGCGGACTTCAGCCGGGGACCGGGGATTACGCAGTGGGCTCAGCAACCAGGGACGGATGGGATATGCAGAGTCACCTAGGTATGACAAACACAAATACACATTGCAATGTCGCAGAGGCTCAGGCCAGCAGGTCGCACACACAGCATGCCACATGACTAGGCATACTCACCCACAATCCATGCACACTCTGTAAGAAGATTAGCCATCAGCTGGGGCACTATGCTGTTCTGCAGAATGTAGAAGTCATGGGCCAAACCTGGGAATTTGGCACACACGTGCAAGATGGTCATATCTGCCAGGCACACCAAGCCTGGCTGAAGACGGCTGAAATGCCAGAAACCAGTCCTAGGAAGCTTGTTTCCGGTCCAGGGAAGGCATGGCTTGGCAGTTCAGGCTGGACTGTTCCCATGAGGCACAGAGTCAGACTGATTTGCATATGGCCATGTCTGAACTGGGGTGGCAGAGTGGGCTAAAGAATGGTGATGGATCAAACCCAGATCTGTTGACTGGGTGTGAGTGTTTGATTGGTTCTGATGCTCCGTCCATCACCACCCCTTTTTGTACCACTTTGTTCGCCATAAGTTGGTAGGGTATGCTCAGACGTGAGTCCCTTGCTCACTTTGCCACTGTATTCAAGCAAGCCTGGCTGAAGACGTCTGAAATGCCAGGAACCGGTCCTAGGAAGCTTGTTTCCAGTCCAGGGAAGGCATGGCTTGGCAGTTCGGGCTGGACTGTTCCCATGAGGCACAGAGTCAGACTGATTTGCATATGGCCATGTCTGAACTGGGGTGGCAGAGTGGGCTAAAGAACGGTGATGGATCAAACCCAGATCTGTTGACTGGGTGTGAGTGTTTGATTGGTTCTGAGGCTCCGTCCATCACCACCCCTTTTTGTACCGCTTTGTTCGCCATAAGTTGGCAGGGTATGCTCAAACGTGAGTCCCTTGCTCACTTTGCCACTGGATTCAAGCAAGCCTGGCTGAAGACGGCTGAAATGCCAGAAACCGGTCCTAGGAAGCTTGGTTCCGGTCCAGGGAAGGCATGGCTTGGCAGTTCGGGCTGGACTGTTCCCATGAGGCAGAGTCAGACTGATTTGCATATGGCCATGTCTGAACTGGGGTAGCAGAGTGGGCTAAAGAACGGTGATGGATCAAACCCATATCTGTTGACTGGGTGTGAGTGTTTGATTGGTTCTGATGCTCCGTCCATCACCACCCCTTTTTGTACCGACTTGTCTGTGGTGGCGCAAGACTGACATGGGTGCAATCAATGGCCCCAACAACATTGGGGATGTGTCCAAGGGGATAGAACTCTCCCTTCACAGCTGGCAATTTAGCACCCCTGGGGAAATGGATGTATCTGTCCTTGTATAGCATCATGGCGGACAGTACATCACGCAGCACCATGTCGAACATCGGTTGTGACATCCCACCAGCGCTGGCCACTGTCTCTTGGAACGATCCAGTGGCAAAAAAATGCAGGGCGGCCATCACCTTATAAGTAGGGGTGAAAGCTGTTGGATATGTTCTGTGGGGCTCCAACAGATCACAAAGGGTTTTCAGGGTGGCTCTGTCCAGGCAGCATTTCCGTATTATAGCAACATCCTCCATGTCCTCCAGCACCGTCAAGTGACGAGTCACATTTAGCCTCCTCCTATTTGAGATTATAGTGGACACATGTCAATGCAATACATCATGAGATGTGCTCAGCATATCACGTTCTGGATGACACAACGACAACAATGACTGACATCTATAGTGACTAACAGAACAGCTTACATGGAGGTACACCTTCAGCTACAAAAAGGGCACACCTGTCAACTTACACAAGACAAGTACCTCAAACACCACCTTGGTCAATGTGAATGCACATAGGGATATGGCCACATTTCACTTGAGCATGCCTGTGAGTATAACATCCAGCATATGTGTAAATAATCAAAACCACTGTCTCATACCTAGCTGCTGTCACACGTTAATGCATCATTACAACCTGGCACACATCCATCACACAATGACCACAGTCGACACTGGAATGATGAATGTGTTCATTAGCAGACATGAGAGGCAATGCAAAATAGATCATCATTCATTGAAACGAGCATCGCTGTAATTGTCACTAGACCTCAACACATTGACATGTGTACACATTGTACAGTCCAGAACAACACTGTCCTGCCTAAACCAACATCAAATCCATAAGTGACATGTGAGTGGGTACAGGCAATCTACAATACAAACACACAAACATGGCATGTGTAGCCATCAGTGGAGTAAATTGAACATTGGCATTGTGTGCACAATGATGTGCCATTGAACATGTTGTGCACTGTTGATGTTTGACAGATGGCCATTGCCATTGTATGGCACCCAAATTGTGGTAGCTACCGCCTGGCCTGGCAGTGTGTCACCAGCACACCCATTCACACAAGTGCAGAAGTGATAGGCATGGAGACATGTGGAAATGGTGGTTGGCATGCTCTGCCACTAAAATCACGGTAGCGCACACCGGGCCCCTGCGGTGTGTCACCGCCATGGAGCTTGCCTTAGAGCCAATACGAAGCTCGATAGCGGTGGCATGATGCAAGTTTGAAGATCGCAGTAGCCGTGCTCCGCCACTGCGGAGGCGGACTTTGGCTGCATTTGAAAGATGCACCATCGCGGTAGCACACCCCGGGCCCATGCGTTGTGTCACCGCCATGGAGCATGTCCTTACAGCCAATGGGAGCCATGATTGCGGTGGCATGATGCAATTTTGAAGATCGCGGTAGGCGTGCTCCACCACTGCGGAGGCGGACATTGGCTGCATTTGAAAGAGGCAGACCTGGACCACCAATTGTTGCAGCTTGGCACCTTTGAAAAGACCCCAGGGGCTATATATGTGTGGGAGTGACCCTCACATTTCCACTGCTCCAAGAGTCTGCTGCCTGAGACCCCTCACCTGCTGCTGCCTCCAGGGACTGCTGCCTGAGACCCCTCACCTTCTGCTGCCTCCAGGGACTGCTGCCTGAGACCCCATCACCTGCTGCTGCCTCCAGGGACTGCTGCCTGAGACCCCTCAACACCCAATTCCACCGCTGTTGTCTCATGTCCACAGGGATGGCAAGGACAGAGAAGATCCATGCCAGTCCCTTCACGAGCGAGGAGCTGGAGGTCATGGTAGATGAGGTGCTCACACAGTAACCAAGGCTATATGATGCCCCAAATGTCGTGGTAAGTCTTCAACAGTGGTGGAGTAGGGCAGGGGGGCCACACATGTAGTTGGACTGATGCAGTATGTGCCTGGGAGTGTGGGGTAGTGTCATGCACTGTCTGACATGCTGTCTCCAGTGGGAGGGTGTGTGTACCCAATGCCACAACTTTCCCTCCCTGCACATGTATGTATGAGTGATCTGTGTTGTGTTGTCAGCCATACAGTGACACAGAAGGTTGTTTATGCTGTAGTCAGGAGAGTGATTGCTTGGCTGGATGGCTGTGTGTGCCCCTGTAGTCCATCTCAGAGTGAGCCCAGCTGGCCTGGACAGTCATCGCCTACAAAGACAAGGACACTTCACTTAACTTATAGAGTATGACATCAGTCTTTTCACATTGCGCTCCGGCTATGGGCCATCTCAGGACTGTATTTTGCACACAACTGCCCTTGTGAATGGCATTTTGTATTTGTGTGATCATGTCCCTCAATGTGACCACCATGACACATTCATCTATTCACAGGACAGGGACATTGATGGCTGCGCATTCTTGGACACAGTGAGTCCACCCCCAAACACAGGTTGACATGTGATGTATGTGTTGCTCAAGCCAACAATGGACTGGAGATGTGGGCAGGCTACATGGGTGTTTCAGTGCTAGCATCCTGCATGTGCATGATATGTGCAGGGACTGTGTTCTCCCTCACACCTGCATGCTTTAACATCAGCTTTTACCATGCAGGTGTCCCTTGTGAGCTGTACTATAGTCTATGATAGCCAATTTTGTTGGATATTTGATGATTTTGTATCTTGCTGCTATACTGATAGATGTCCATACATGCCACTGTGTCACTGATCACTTCCCCCTCTTGTCTCCCATGCCTGCAGCTCAAGGTACACCAGCGTAAGGCCATGTGGAGGGCCATTGCAGCGAAGGTACGAGCTCTGGGGGTCTCAAACCGACGGCGCACCCACTGCCACAAGAGATGGGACGACATCAGCCAGCTGGCAAAGAATGTGGCGGAGATGACCTTGGGGCTGCTTCCTTGCACTGGGCATCTGGCACGGCGCAGCATGACACCACTAATGGGGCGCATCTTGGCGGTGACACAGTCTGAGCTGGATGTACTTTTGAAGGAGTATCAGCAGCACGCCAAGGCTGAGCATTTGGGGAGTCTGACTTTGGCTGTGAGTGGCTGCATGTGTACAGAGCCTGTGCCAGCGCTGGCCTATGTGATGTTGGTAGTGTGAGGCTGTGGCATGTAAGTGGCTGCTGGCCTAGGTGCCAGTGGCATGCATTTGCCCTACCTGTACTTACAAAGGTGATTTGGATGCTGTGCCTTCACATTACATTCTGAGTTGTGCTCTTCAGGTTTCTTCTGCATTGGTGGAGTCTTGGGAATCTATTAACAAAAGGGGGAGGACAGAAGGGCTTTTACAAGAGGTCCAGCATACATGCCCCGGATAGACTATATTTAGAAAGGGTATGCAGTTCCTTAAGGGGATGGTTTGTTAGTGAGGTCAATTCTCAAATCCGTCTATATTGATTGGACTCAAAGAACCTATAGGTAGGGAAGGGGAGATCCCATATTCGGAACTCATGCCCTCACACACCCAGCAAGCTAGGTGCCATGCTTCTTCATCTGGGCCTGCTCCTCGTCGGGCCGGCGGTGCAATGCCCGACGGGCACCCGTGAAGGGGCTCTTTAGCAGAGATCTTTTGTTCCTTGCCGTTGAGTGCGTGGGTGTGAGGGGCCTGAAGGAGTGGAGATGAGTAGATTGAGTTAGAAAAGGTTGGATAGTGTGGAAATATGGATTTTTATGATCAGTTATGTCCCCTATCTTGGACCCCAACGGTTTCATGTATAAATCACAAGTACATGTATGTTCCCTCCAGTTCCAGTTATGAAGACGCAAACACATGTGCGTCCACCGTCAACATGTCCTCTTTCAGATCCGCCATGAATGGGCCGGATATTCTATTCCTAAGTATGAAAGGCCACCGGCTTTATATGGTTCATTTATCCCATTTTACAGTCCAGGCGAGTAGGCCCTGATTCTGCCATTAAGCCTTTTCCTGCCTTCTGCCTCTGAAAGCTCCAGTCTGAGCTCGCATCTGTATCCATGAACTTTGTCCTACTCCCTGCGCGGCTAACGGTGCCTGACTCGGCCTGTCGGCCTATCTGCCTGCCAAAAACTGTATTTCACCTTCAAGATTATCTGCTCTGCTCCGCTCCTCATCCAATGCATTCCTGTCTAGCAGTTTAAGTAAACATTCCTCTAGCTACCGTGTAAAAGGGCCCGGCTTCTCTGTCTTTATGCAAGTAATTCATAGCCCTGTTACTATGGAAGATTTCTGCCCTTGCATCTCATGTAGACACTTAGACGCTTGTACACGCACTAACAGTCAGTATAGTCAGTATAGAATAAGATTCTATCATAAGAGACCTCTCCTTTTGGATAACATAGTTCTTTAAACATAGGATGTTAGATATGATTCGGGATTAGGTTGACATAACCCCAGACTTCTGTCTCCACATGTAGAGCTAAATGTCAAGTCCCCTTCACCCTCTAGTTACACGTCAATCACACGTCATGCTGCTGCGCGCGCATCTCTGCCAAGTATTTTTGCTGGCATTGCGAAATTCTTTCATGGAACCACCCATTTGTGACATCATACCTAATGACGTTCTTTAGTTACGCCTACTTACACCCATTTTAGTTACGCATGTATGTTTTTATCTCTGTTATCAACTGTTACGCCTCCTGCATCTGTTTCACTATAATGCCTCTTCTATAAATATGATTATCTGTCAATAAAGTATTGTCTTTCACTTCCTGAACCTTCGTGGTGACGGAATATGGAGTCCTCAATTCGAATTGATTTTGGAATAAAGCCCGTTCCGAACCTCTAATACCACGGATTCTGCCTCTTATTTTACTGAGCTATTATTATAGATTTTCCGCATCAAATTAAGTACCGGTAATTAAATTATTTACCACATAAATGGCGCCCGAACAGGGACACTTTCTCATCTCACGCGCCGGAGGTGCGTTGCAGGCCCGGTCTCCTGCCACAGCTGGACGGACAACAACGCGTACCCACAGGATTTCCTGTATCTCCCTCCTGCCGAGCGGGGGTAACTGAGGCTGCGATCAACACCCAGACGAGGCGGTGAGAAGTGCGAAGTATCCCGACCAGAGCCTAGCTGAGAGAGCAAGATCCGAGGTATACAGAGGCCCACCAGGTTCCGAAGTTCCGAAGTTTCGAGTCGAGTCCAGTCCGGTCCGAGTCCAGTTCAGTTCAGTTCCGAGGCCTTCCGTTCCGAGCTACCCGGTGAGTACCATTGTCGGGGAGGCGTTCTGACGTGCACATAGGTTGTGCCGGTCAAGACGGGTTTGGGTACACAAATCCGGTCTGCACTGTTTCAGCAGTGTATCTGTACTGTTCAGCAGTATATCAAGTATGTCTAGTATATAATTCAGAATTACCTAGTTAGTGCCGAGTATTATGCTTAGTGACTAGTTCCCTAAATGGCCATCATTGTTGTTCATTAAATGTTAAATGTTAAAATGTTTTAAATACGTTCTGCATATTGTGGTGTGAATGACTGTTCATTATTGTGTTTTGTTGTATTAAAACGTGTTCAGAATTAGGTATCAGATCAGTTCTCAATATGCCACTCTTTTCGAAATTAAGACAGATCAAAACTAGAAAAGGGGTACTCGAAGAAGCTGTTCCCATTCCTCCTAGGGACACTCCAGGGTACTTCATGTATCATAAACATGGCCTAGACGCCATATTATTTCTTGATTTATGGGCAGACTACACCAAGGAATTACCAGAAAGTCAGAGGTGGCCCGCAGCTGGGACCTGGGATGCAGATTGCATCATGAAAGTAGAGGAAGAATTATGGAAAAAGAAAGCTAGACAATCACAGAAAGATGCCATTGAATTATGGCGTAAAGAATCATATAGACGTACAGAAAAAGCACTCAGACAGGAAGAGAAAAGTAAGGAGAATTCAAATAAAATCCGAGAAAATCTATTAATTGAAGAAGGTACTCGAGTAAAATCAGAACAAGTAGACAGACAAAGAAATGCCCTTATGAATGGTATGTATCCTCTTCTGGCCGAAGGGTTACCTAAGGCTACTCCGGAGATACCAAAAGACTTGCCACCCCCATTATTTCCGATAAAAGCACATCCCAAAGGGCATCCCAGAACCGCAGAAGATGTTTTCCTTTCTTCTTATTTAGACGACGCAGCTCCCGAGTATGCTAATACCGCGCCACATAGACCGCCTGCCGAGGGGGTTCAACGCCAAGACCCTCCTCCGTCTGTACCTCCGCAACAACAAACTCCGATACAAGTTCCTGCAAGCACATCTGTTTCTACAGCTGTACCCACACCTATGGTTGCTATATCACGTTCAACGAATCCTTTCACATCCAGCACCCCAGGCGGTGCTACAGGAGGTACAACAAAAAAATTTTCCACGCCACCCAGAGTAAATAAACTTTCCTTTCAAGAATTAGCCCACCAACGTACGCCCAAACTAGTAACTCCCGACATGCTTAAGGAACTTCTAATAGATTGTAGATATGATCCTGTGCCCGGCAAAGAGGACGAAATGCTGCTGGCATCATTACGTATCCGACGAGCTGCAATATATTTAGGGAGGCTACCAGGAATGACTACACATTTAGAAAATATATATCATTTTGTCCAGTCAGGGCGAGATTCTGAGAGTATTAATAGAGCCATGGAGTACCAGAAAGTGGAAATACAGGGGGAACTGTTACGTTTCCTCATAAATTGTGTGATCAGAAATCAAGACCGACCAGGAGTAAATCCGGAAGAAATGCAAATTCTTACCACATGGAGTCGGAATATATCAGAAGGGAGACATGATAAACGATTAAGTATAATAGCTATGTGCCGAAAAATCCGCAAAGAAGTAGAACGAATACACGAAGAAAGATTAGCAGTAGACCAGCCTGAACAAACCGAAGAGGAGGAAGAATTAGAACTGCCCACAGGACAGTTAGAAACAATGGCCTATGTAGGTAGAGGAAGATCTTGCAATAATGCTAGATGCTTTACTGATCCGATACGTCCGATACGTCCAGATAATAACAGAAATTTCCAAACAAATATAATAAATATAAGGTCCCCCGAACATGCGTTCCAAGCCGCTGACAAATTACTCCGAGAACGAAGGGGTTATCATATACTCGATTCTATGGACGAACAAGAATTAGCCAGGTCAGCCGTTCACTGGGTTGAAAGTCCCGGAAAATATAGTGATGATACATTAGCGCACACGTTTTTGAACCTCACCCCAGATGAACAGCGTTTAGCTGGTATCTATATGATTCAACAACTCCTCGTATTATATAAAAGCCAACACTCCGATCCTGGTCCCTTACCTGATATATTGACTGAATTACTCACGAATAAATGGAGAGGTTCAGGTACTGAGTTAATTAGAGAAATACTAGAATCCAGAAAGCAGTACATTCTTTTTGTATGCCCCGAACATGTCTCACTGCCCATCAAGGAAAGAACGACGTATTATATGGATAGACAGAATCCCTTACGCGAAGTGCACCCGATAAAAGGTGATGACAATCAGTTTAAACGTGTGTTTGTATACACACCCATATCCAAAATGGAACTATTAGAAATGAAGAAAGTGGTACCCAGTCATGACAAAGACCCAGCGGGTTTCCACCGTGAAATTAAAGACATGTTGCTCATGGGAGAGTATACCTATCCCGACATTATGAAAATATTAAAGGTATTAATGCCTGCGGGCATTTACGAAAAACTCAAAGAAAAGGATTGGGAGGTGGGAGACCAAAAGATAGATTGGACAGCATTAGAAAACGAAGAAACAGCTCGAGGTCCAGGTTTAGGGCTTGGGGAAAAGACCAAAATACTACCAGGTTTATTAGTACAGGTACTGCCACGTTTATTAACTACGAAAAAGGAAGACTGGGGTGCAATCTCAGCCTGTAAACAAAAGCAAGATGAAGACACTAGTGATTTCTATGCCCGATTCGAAAAATGTTTTGGTATAAATAGTGGAATAAAAGCAAGTAGCGAATCTTATCCACATCTGTTTGTGACAAAATTAGTTGAAAATGCCCTGCCCCAAGTTAAGAATAGAGTATTGAAATTCGAGAGTACCTGGCAAGGTAACACTCCATCACAAATGTTACAAATGCTACAGTACCATCACAATAGAATTAGAGAGGAACAAGAACATGAACAAAGACGCATGAAAGACACGAAAATGAAAATGCTAGTTTCCCAGACAGTTCCAGCTGACGGTCATAAAAAGGGTATGACACAGTCCAGTGTTTCAGCAGGTTCTGTAAAAGGGACATGCAACTATTGTAAACAGCCAGGTCATTATGTACACGATTGTCCAGTTTTAAAACATAATATCGCCATAGGTAATACAAAAGAAAGACCACGGCCACTTAGACAGGATCAGAACAAACAAGGAGCCCCGCAGCATGCACAGTCCATGCCAGCTCCGCAACAGTCTATGCCAGCTCCACCACCGCAGCCTATTGCTGCCACACAGACAACGACACAACAGATGTACCAGACCGCACAGTATGACTATCCTGATTATCAACGATACTCATGAAACAGCCTAGAGAGGGAAGTTGGCTTACCCCTTATTGAGGTCCCTGTAGATCAAGAAGGACCTTATGTACACAGTGAATTATTAGGCCAAGACAGAAAATTTTTACTTGATACAGGGGCAAGCCGAACAACAATAAAACGTAGTGAAGTTCCAGGGGCACCCCTCTCAGGCTCACAGAATATTTCCCTTGGTTTTTCAGGAAAACCTATCATTAACGAAGTATCACAGCCTCTTCCCCTTACGATTGGTCCTTTGACACGAACTACAGATTTATTGCTTACTAAATCATGTCCAGAAAACCTGTTAGGTATAAAAACATTGAAAGCTCTAGGAGCTATAATATGTTGTTCTCCGGAAGGAGTAAGATTGTTTTTACGTGATTTCAAAGGGCACTACGTGTCCCGAGACATGGATCACCGACTGCAGACTTTACCCGCACATTTATGGGCACAAGGCCCTACAGATGTTGGTTGCATGAACATTACACCATATCGAGTCACACTAAAGACAGGAGTGGTACTACCACGTATGCGACAATACAAGTTACCACCAGATGCTGTATTGGCTTTACTGCAAATCATTGACGAGCTTATTACCCAAGCAGTGGTTGTGGAAACCGACTCCAATGTATGTAATTCCCCGATAATTCCGATTCTTAAACGAACTGATCCAAAAGCCCCGCCAGTATATCGATTGGTTATTGATCTGCGCGAATTAAATAAATGTATTGGACCACAATACCCCGTAGTTCCAGACATTTCTTCATTACTGACAGCCATTGATTCCGAAGCAACATTCTTTACTGTAATTGATCTCAAGAATGCCTTTTTCAGCGTCCCAATAGATCCGGAAAGCCAATACTTGTTCGGATTTAGTTTAAATGGACGAAGCTTTAAATTCACACGCGCACCTCAAGGATTCACAGAAAGCCCCAGCATCTATAGCCAAGCACTGAAACGAAAACTTGACAGTATCCACATGCCAGTCAACACTGCCCTGCTTCAATATGTCGATGATCTGCTGATCACCGCTAGAAGCGAACCTGAATGTGAAAAAGCTTCACTGACGGTTTTACAATTTTTGGCCGAAAAGGGGCACAAGGTGTCCCCTTCTAAGCTGCAATTCTGTGTCCAGCGAGTTGTTTACCTTGGGCACTCGCTGTCCAAGGAGGGAAGGCAGCTTACGTCAGATCGCATCCAGTTAATTGCTAACATGCCAATACCCAAGACACAAAAGGAGGTACGGGCTTTTATAGGCCTCACTTCATATTGTAGGCAGTGGATCCCTCAATATGCATTTCTAGCAAAACCACTCATTCAGTTGACAACACAGGAGGCGGCCACATCGACTGTCCTCCCTTGGACTCAGGAACATACACAAGCTTTTGAAAGTTTAAAGAAAGCTTTATGTCAAGCACCTGTCCTAGCAACACCATGTTACAGTAAACAGTTTACACTCTTTGTTACAGAACGCGAAGGTACTGCCTTGTCAGTACTCACACAGGAACAAGCAGGATCACACAAACCATGTGCTTATTTTTCTAGTACATTAGATCCCGTAGCTCAGGCTCTGCCTGCGTGCCTGAAATCAGTGGCAGCGACAGCTTTAGCAATCAGACAAAGCGATGCCATAGTGTTAGGACATCCATTGACAGTACAAGTACCACACGCAGTAGAGGTTCTTTTGAACCGCACACAAACACAACACTTGACTATAGCGAGACTCACCGGTTACGAACTGACATTGTTTCAGCCACATATAGAAATCAGACGTTGTAATACGTTAAATCCTGCCACACTTTTGCCAGTAAACGGAACAGACCCACTAGCACATGATTGTATTGAAGTTATTACTATCACGACGAAACCCAGACAAGACTTGACAGACGTCCCATTGTCAGATCCAGACCTGACGTTGTATGTAGATGGTTCATGTATGAGAACAAGTACAGGAGAGCTAGTGGCCGCGTATGCAGTCACAACAGACACTGAAGTTATTGAAACAAATCGTATTAATACTTTGTCAGCTCAAGCAGCAGAGCTCATCGCTCTGACACAAGCCTGTATTCAAGCCACAAATAAGAAAGTCAACATATACACTGATTCACGTTATGCGTTCGGAGTCGTCCATGACTTCGGCGTACTGTGGCGAGAGAGAGGTTATTTAACTTCTCACGGTGCCCACATTCAGCACGGACCCCTCATTCATGCCTTATTAGATGCAATACATCTACCCACTGCAATATCAATTATGAAATGTAAAGCTCATACGAAAGTTACTGATATCATTTCCCAAGGCAATGATCTAGCTGACAGAACAGCTAAACAGACTGCTCAAACTCACACATCTGACATGACAAAGACAATAGTTCCGACGCCAACACATTGCATGATGGTTAAGGATCCCGCTCTTGACGTAATTGACATACAGACACATGCTACACCAGATGAAATAAAGAAATGGACTGAATTAGGAGGGATCCAAACGGATCAAGGATGGATGACGAAGGAAAAATCTGTGTGGTTCCTTCCTGATTCTATGGTTCAAGTTATCATTAATACAATACATAGTCCAGCCCACCTAGGAGAAAAAGCTATGCTAGACAGCATTCAACACATTTGGTTCAACAAAAATTTACGAGCAGCAGCTAAACAAAAAGTTCGTACCTGTATGATCTGTTGTCAGTTTAACCCAGGTAAAAGCATTCCCGTAGAACAGGGTGGATTTCAGCCTCCTGATCACCCTTTTGAAGTCCTCCAGATGGATTATATCCAGATGGAACGATGTCGAGGATTCAAATATGTTCTCGTAGTTGTCTGTGCTCTTTCCCGTTGGACAGAAGCATACCCGGTCTCAGATTACACTGCCCCGACTACTGCCAAACAGTTGGTTCGAGAATTCTTCCCACGGTACGGTTTACCACGTGTTGTCTACTCAGATAACGGCCAGCCGTTCTCATCCGAACTAATGAAACACGTTTCACTTTTGTTAGGCTATCAATGGAGATTTCACTGTGTCCGACACCCCGAGGCAGCAGGTCTCGTAGAACGACATAATCAAACTCTGAAAATTAGATTGTCCAAAATATGTAGACAGAAAGGTGTCGATTGGGTAGTAGCCTTACCAGTTGCACTCTTTTACATGAGAATGGTAGCACATTCTCGAACAGGGCTATCCCCGTATGAGGTGATCTTCGGTAGACCACCAAATATGTGGGGGACGCCTATACCTCGTAAAATCACTGACGTTGACTGTAATATGCTGACAGATTACCTGGCTTCCTTGATGTCTGCACTACAATCTTGTCGTTCACAGGTAGCTGCAGCCTTTCCCGACAACACCGAGGTGAAACCCCATGACGTAGTTCCCGGGGACCTGGTGTTAGTGCGTAATTTTGACCGGAAGACTCAGCTGGATCCTAGGTGGAAATCGCCTCAACTTGTACTGCTCACCACGAGGACAGCCGTGAAGATCGAAGGTCGCAAAGGTTGGATACATTCAAGTCATATCAAGAAATTTCATGGACTACCGTCTGATGTAAACGTTACACCTCGCGTGTCTTCACCAATTGACTCAAAGCTTCCTTTGGTTGAACTAAGCGATAAAGAACTATATAAACTAAAATTGAGGTCCAGTCAGTCAGACAATTTGATTGTTTAAGTCCTCTCCAAGGTGAATCGGTTGAATTTGTCTCTGACATGTATCCTCTGGACCGGAATAGAGAAAGAAATAATCAAATGCAGTTGAAAAAACATGCGTACTGAAAATCACTGCGTAGTCATTGCACAGTGACGTTATTAATTTCGTTTTTCTTATGTCTTTTAATAATAGCTGCAAGTATATTGTTGCACATATATTATCCTATTTCTAAACATGTTTACAATGTAACTGCAGAACATTCTTTTAGTGAATTTCCTCCGCATGAATTGTCATATAGATTTGCGCTGCGCAATAACACTTTTATTAGTATGTTACATCATTCCCATCAGACTAGCAATGCTACAAATTGTTGGATATGTGGCCGACTCCCTCCCTATCAGAACTATAAGGGAGTTTTGCCCCTCTTTCCATATCCGTTCACACACAATGGCTCCTGTGGAGCATGGTTTAGTTTAATTAATTCCTTAGGTTCAAACTCAGTAGCTTATCAAGACAACTGGGTATGGGGAAACCTGAACTTAGTTTTGCTTAAAGTCTGCTACCCTAACAAGGAGGGACTTCCCAAAAGAACAGGAACTGATCTAGAAAATGAAGTATATGGATTAGGTAATTTTACACTTAACCTCATGATCCTGAACGTTGAATCTGAAGCTACACCAATCTTGTCCGCCATGTCCGTGTTCCCAGTAAAAGGGGAACTATGTATAAGAAAGAATGGCTCCATACACATGGGCCATAGTAAATGCACCACTGTGATAAAATTCAGTGATCAAGGCAAATCTACATTTAGAGCTTCTCGTCATTCCTACTTTATATGTGGCCAGACCGCATATATACGTTTACCTCTAGACTGGGATGGTACCTGTTACATAGCATTCCTTCTGCCACCTGTTTTCCTAGCTCCTCCTGATTATCATAGAAATACTCATTTAGTACACAATAGACAGCAGAGAGATCTCCCAATCGTCGATTATACTGAAACAGCATGGGAAAAATACACAGATTTCAATAAAGGTTTCTTTCCTTATATAGGTACAGTCACTAATAGTAAGCTGATACGTAGATTAACCAGAACCCTTGAAGCAGTAGTGAACAAAACTATTTCCGCCTTAGGCAATTTAACAGAAGAGCAGTCTGCTATGCGGATTGTTGTGCTTCAAAATCGTCTTGTCCTTGACGTCATCCTGGCCGATAGGGGCGGAGCTTGTAGGGTCATCGGATCAAGTTGTTGCATTTTCATACCAGAAAATTCGCCGTCTGTATATAAAGCCATAACCCGCCTTCATAAGATTGTAAGCCAGATACACCAGGACTTGGTCCGGTTGGTTCTGGGGCGTGTTGTCAGCCTGGGGATGGAGAATGCTCTCCTTCCTAGGTATTGGCTTTCTCATACTATTCAGTTGCTGCTTATGTCTACAATGTGGGCCAGCGATTTGTGGTCTGTGTGCCACCTCGTGTATCCCACATCTAAGTTTTCGTTCGAGATTCCGGAAGAAGAAAGAAGAACAAATGATGTTATATGAACAGATCAACGGATTGATGAAGATTGATATCTCTTAAGGGCAAGTAGGGGACAAGGAGGGAATGTGGAAATATGGATTTTTATGATCAGTTATGTCCCCTATCTTGGACCCCAACGGTTTCATGTATAAATCACAAGTACATGTATGTTCCCTCCAGTTCCAGTTATGAAGACGCAAACACATGTGCGTCCACCGTCAACATGTCCTCTTTCAGATCCGCCATGAATGGGCCGGATATTCTATTCCTAAGTATGAAAGGCCACCGGCTTTATATGGTTCATTTATCCCATTTTACAGTCCAGGCGAGTAGGCCCTGATTCTGCCATTAAGCCTTTTCCTGCCTTCTGCCTCTGAAAGCTCCAGTCTGAGCTCGCATCTGTATCCATGAACTTTGTCCTACTCCCTGCGCGGCTAACGGTGCCTGACTCGGCCTGTCGGCCTATCTGCCTGCCAAAAACTGTATTTCACCTTCAAGATTATCTGCTCTGCTCCGCTCCTCATCCAATGCATTCCTGTCTAGCAGTTTAAGTAAACATTCCTCTAGCTACCGTGTAAAAGGGCCCGGCTTCTCTGTCTTTATGCAAGTAATTCATAGCCCTGTTATTATGGAAGATTTCTGCCCTTGCATCTCATGTAGACACTTAGACGCTTGTACACGCACTAACAGTCAGTATAGTCAGTATAGAATAAGATTCTATCATAAGAGACCTCTCCTTTTGGATAACATAGTTCTTTAAACATAGGATGTTAGATATGATTCGGGATTAGGTTGACATAACCCCAGACTTCTGTCTCCACATGTAGAGCTAAATGTCAAGTCCCCTTCACCCTCTAGTTACACGTCAATCACACGTCATGCTGCTGCGCGCGCATCTCTGCCAAGTATTTTTGCTGACATTGCGAAATTCTTTCATGGAACCACCCATTTGTGACATCATACCTAATGACGTTCTTTAGTTACGCCTAGTTACACCCATTTTAGTTACGCATGTATGTTTTTATCTCTGTTATCAACTGTTACGCCTCCTGCATCTGTTTCACTATAATGCCTCTTCTATAAATATGATTATCTGTCAATAAAGTATTGTCTTTCACTTCGTGAACCTTCGTGGTGACGGAATATGGAGTCCTCAATTCGAATTGATTTTGGAATAAAGCCCGTTCCGAACCTCTAATACCACGGATTCTGCCTCTTATTTTACTGAGCTATTATTATAGATTTTCCGCATCAAATTAAGTACCGGTAATTAAATTATTTACCACAATAGTCTGTTGAATGTGTTTATTTAGGACAGCTGTCCACCTCATTAAAAAGTTAGAGGAAGATGGACAGTTAGTGTGACTTGTATTTGTCTCTAACTGTCTCCTACTCTAGTGGTCGACATGTTTCATGCCCTCATGGCATTACGTCAGGACCTGTGTGTGTTTCTATCTACAGTGTACAGAGGGTGATACTATCACTATCTGGGTCTGGCACCACTAAGGTGTGCCAATCGTCGCAGTGGAGCAACCTAGAGCGACAGGTATTAGTGCTTCAATCAGCTCTTGGCGGTATCACAGGCTAGCCCATTAGCTATAGTTTCATGTTGCCTGAGGTGGTTCGTAACCTACCCGTCACCGCCAGTGCTGGGGTAGCACTGGTGGTGCCTGTGCAGCTTCTCATGGAATCAGTCTGCAATTTGTCATGCCCACTGGCCTTGCTGTTCACTGCTGTGTGCCCCCTGCCTGTGCAGCCTCTCATGGACTTGCTCTGCATCTTGTGCCTTGCTCTTCTCTTCTCATGGTACCTATCTGTGCAATATGTGAATAAAGACAGTTTCTTCTGTTGTCTATTTTGTCGGTGTCTGTACTGAATAAAGTTCTTTTGCTGTGTATAAATTGTTTACTGTGCCACATGGTCTGTGTGGCACTTCAACATGGTCAATGTTTGGGCTCACTTACTCTCTTTTTTTTAGGGGTGACAGGGTCTTCATTTCTGTTTGACCCAGATACTTGTGGTGTCAATGGTGTCAATTTCTAATGTTTAGCAGTAGTCATTTACTTGATTGGTTCATGTTGGCTCTATTGTACACATGTCGGGGGGGTCACTACCAGCAAAGAGTGGTTTTCTGCACACAGTATTGCAGGCAGGCTGTCCAGGGTCATCATGTATGTGTGTTCGTCCTTTATGTGTGCCCAGTGGTGTATGTGTGTGGTCATCTTGTGATGGCCAGTCATCCTAGTCCCATAGCTTGCTTTCCATTTGTGCTCTTGGATGGCCAGGTAGTGTGCAGTGTGAAGGAGGTGAGTTTGTGGGGAGTGTTGATGTGTGCATGCATCTGTAATGTCAACTACACACATGTGTCACCCAGGAGTTGTGTGCCTGTTGTTTTGATTGTTCATTCCTGTGGATGTAGGTGTATGCCCATGTGTGAGTTGTATGTTGTGCACTGTGCAGTGTGTTGGTGTGCCCTTGCAGTTCTGTCTGACTCCTACTTGTTGTTTTTGTCACTTGTGAGTATGCAGAGAGTGTTACTGGCAAGTCAGTGTTGTGTTTTGTTGCACATCCATGTTTGTAGGGACTGTGCAGACCTGCTGCTCCACACTGCCATTGTGGTTGTGTTTTCTCATTCCTTGCTGTCACATGGTGCCTTCTTGCCTCTTGTGTGGCGTGGTGTGTGTGTTGTCATGCCCTCCCCATCTGTGCTTCTGCTGCCTACCCATTGTGGGTCTGCACTCCCTCTGTTTGTGTATGGTACACTCCTGCCATGTCCCCTACTGCAGTACACTTCACTTTGGTGTGAGCTGTCCCCTTGGTTTGTATGCGTGTGTTCCTCCCCATGACTTCATTTGTGCCACTGTGCTTTGTGGTGCAGTTCTTTCTCCAGGGTCAATGTGTCACTCAGGGCATTTCCCCAATGGGTCATGTGTGATGTTCTGGTGCTGTTTGTCAGTCATGGTTGCTCCTATGCAGTTCGACTGTGTGTGCTGCCCAGTCCTGTGGTGAAGTTGTTTCCACCTTTGTGTCCCAGACTTGTGCATCTATTGGGCGTTGAGTTGGATGTATGTGTGTTGTTTGTGTTTTTGCTTCACTGCCTGGGTATGCTGTTGTCTTTGTGCTGTGCTGTATGGTGTTGTGTAGGTTGCTGTTCTGTCACTGATGTCTGTGTGTGTCTGGTATGGTTTTTTAGAGTGAAATGGCATAGACTGGAGTTGTGTAGAGGGGAGTAGTGTGTCATAGGGTAGAGTGGAGTGGCATAAAGTGAAGAGGCACAGAGTGGAGTTGCGTACTGTAGGATAGCATAGAGTGGAATGGCATACTGTGGATTGGATTAGAGTGGAGTGGCATACAGTGGAATAACATAGAGTAGAGTTCAGTGTAGTGGCGTAGAGTGGAGTTGCGTACAGTCGAGTACAGTTGGGTTGCGTACAGTAGCGTGGCATACAGTGGAATGGCAATGAGTGGAATAGCATAGAGTGGAGTGGTGAAGAGTGGAGTGGTGAAGAGTGGAGTGGCAAACAGTGGAATAGTTTAGAGTAGAGTGGCACACAGTGAAGTGGCATAGAGTTAAGTGGCATAGAGTGGAATGGCATAGAGTGGAGTAGAGTAGAGTGCAGTGACATGGAAATGAGTAGCATAGAGTGAAATAGAATCCAGTGGAGTGTGTAGAGTGAAAGTGTACAGTGGAGTGGCGTAGAGTAGAGTGTTATGTGGTAACATGGAGTGGTGTGTGTTAGACTGGAGTGGCATGTCATAGAGTGGTGTGGCATGTCATAGACTGGTTTGGAGTGTCTTACTGTGCAGTTGATTTTTGTAGTGGGGAATGGTGTGTTGCACAGTGGAGGGGTATACATTGGAGTGTCATAGGCTTGAGTGGAGTGGCGTAGAACGGAGTGGCATAGAGTGGAATAGCTTAGAGTGGAGTGCAATAGAGTGCAGTGCTGTGGTGTGTATTAAGTGTAATAGCGTACAGTGGAGTGATGTTTGGAAGACTGGAGTGGCATCTTGTAGGGTGGAGTGGCGTGTTGTAGAGTGGAGTGGCATGGAGTGTCAGACAGTGGAATAGACTGTCATAGAGTGGAGTGGCATGTTGCACAGTGGATTGTCATGCAGTCGAGTGGCATGTTGTTTAGTAGAGTGGAGTAGCCTGTCGTAGAGTGGCGTGTGGTACAGTATCTTAGAGTGTGGGGGAATAGAATGGAGTGGCATAGTGTGAACTTTACAAATAGTATCTTTTTATTACTTGGAAGTCTATGCACATAAACAGATAGAACAGTCTTGTCTTTTAATGTGCAGAGGTAAAGAAACTACTAGTAAAATGCCTTTGTAAATAACAAACAATGGTAAACTTGCACAAAAGTGTAAGCTTACCATCATGAATCAGGTCCATGAGACAGAAATAATTAATGGTATATTGGGCCACGGTATATCGCAGAAATTTTGCGGTATACTGTGGTACATGCCAGTGATAAAACAGTATGTGATTGGCTAAGTAAAAGTCAGACATATTGTTTAGATCAGACCTTGTCTGGGTTCTGATTGATTGATTGATTAATTTGAACATTTATTTAGCACGCAATTGCCCAAAGGTGTCTAGGCGCTCAAGCCTGTTAAAACCTTAAAGTAACCACATAGACCTGGGAATGGGGTTAGTTTACAAGAAGCCAGGTTTCAGAGCTTTTCTGAAGGCTAAAATTGTTGGGCTGTTCTTTATATCAGCTAGAAGCATTTTCCAGGAGTTAACAGTCCCTATCATGAAACTTCTTCCACCCCAGCAGGCTCTCTTGACTGTGCGTTTGCAATGAGCAGACCTCAAATTTCTAGTTGGTATAAACCATTTCAGTCGCTTTTTCAGGTAGTTAGGGCCCGAACCATGGAGTGCCTTAAAAGCTAGGCATTGGGCTTTGAATACAATCCTCTTGTCCACAGGGAGCCAGTGCAGGGTCCTCAATTTATGCGAGACCGGCTGGAATTTAGGATATCCAGCTGCAATCTAGCGGCTGTGTTTTGAAGCCACTGCATCTTCTGAAGATGCTGCTTTTGGATCCCTACATACAACGCATTCCATTAGTCCAATTTGGACAATGCCAGTGCTGTCACCAGGGTTTTCACTGATTTTGATGGCATGAAAGGACGGATTTTTCTAATCATTTTTAAGATGAAAAAGTTTAAGGAAGTGAGGAAACTGATCTGATTGTTAAAGGTCAATTTATCATCAAAGATAAACCTTATTCACCGGGATTGGGGAATCTCCCAGGCTGTACGGTCACCATCTGGGTGTCCAGAAAGAGGTATCTGAACCAAAAAGGAGAACCTCAGTCTTTCTACCATTCAGTTTCGAACAGTTCTGACTCATCCACTGAGTCATACAGAGTTTAAAACGATCTGCTGTCTCTTCAATGTTGCTGGATAGTGACACCACTAGTTGGGTATCATCAGCTTACGAAACCACTGAGAAACCACATTGCCTGATGATTTTGGCCAAAGGGGAGACATATAGATTAAACAGCGTAGGGTTGAGGGCCGAGCCCTGTGGCACCCCATATGGGAGCGAGAATTGTTCTGAGGCGAAGGTTCGGGTTTCAACTGATTGGACTCTATCAGAAAGGAAGAAGACCAGCAATTTGAGGGCCAATCCTCTGATTCCTAGTCCTGAGAGCCTATTTAATAAAATGGCGTGACTCACCGCATCGAAGGCCGCCGATAGATTTAATAATATCAATGCGGCCCTCATCCCGACATCCAGAATAGAGCTCATTTCTTCAGTGGCCATATTCAAGGCTGTTTCTGTACTATGCCCCTCCCGGAAACGGTATTGCGATGGATCCAAAAGGTCAGAGGAGAAGATAAAGGTTGTAAGTTGCATATTTAATATTTTCTCCAGTACTTTCGCCGGGAAGGGTAGTCTTGAGATGCGTCTATAGCTGCAGGGCTCAGCCAGGTCGAGATCGGATTTCTTCAAGAGCGGCAAGATTGACGTTATTTTCCACGCAGTGGGAAAAATGGCTGAACCAATGATCTCTATGAACATGACCCACAATTGCTCAATGACAATTTCAGGGGTCAGTTGCAGTATTTCTGGAGGGCAGGGATCTAGTGGGGCCCCAGATTTGGAGGTTTTGACCACCTGGATGATCTTATCTATGGGAGGTATGGAAAAAGAGGTCAGCAGGCCAGATGGGGAGGGTGCTATTTCTGCTGAGGGCTTCCCAATTAAGGTATTTCCATATCCACTAAGATCTTTATACGCTGTCTCAACTTTGTCACTAAAGAATTGGGCCAATAGATTGCAGAACTCAGCACTGCTAACCATCGTAGGAGGCTCTAGAAGTTTAGCTAGTCTTTTCACTGTTGAAAACAGTTCCTTACATGAGTTCTTTGCCTGTAGTATTTTTGTTGTGAAGTATTTGCTTTTCTCTTCCAGAATAAATTTCCTATATTCGGGCAATGATTGCGTGTATTGTGTTTTATCAATCGTATCATAATTCAGTCTCCACTGTCTCTTCTTCCTTCCACAGATCTGTTTCTGGTTTCTTAGTTTGTCAGCGAACCAAAGTTCTAAAGGCTTGTTCCGCATATTAGAAAAGGGATTAATCGGGGCCAAAGGGTCCACAGCATTTTTAATCCAGGTAGTGAACCTGTGAGCTGCCGTATTAGCCTCTGTAGAAAGGTCTGGCTGTGTTCTAGAGAGAGATGCTTGTAAGGAGGGAGCATCAATGATGCTTCAGTCCCGCCCTTTGTGTACGGCACAGGGGCTGTAAGATTTTATGGCTTTTAAGTGTAAATATAGTGTCCTACTATTTTAGAAGTGATGCAAAGGGATAAGTCAGTTTTTATAAGTGTGGAAAGGTTCTTACTTTATATATGTTAAATAAAGTTTACAGAGCACCACAGTACTATGTATTGTTCGACTGCACTTAGTCTGTGTTGTGTGTCTTAATGGTAAATATAGAGTTTGTTATGAAAAAAATTAAGTGTGCTGTTTTACAATATATTTCTCCTTAACAAGAATGCAGGCTAAGTTTGGTGTAAACAATATTTTGTCCTTCTGAAATGGAAAGTTTGAAATGTAGTTTATACCATGCTTAGAGTATGTTCTGAGTTGTAAGTGTACTACTGTGTTTTTATGAATGTTTTGCATATTTACATTTATTTTTAATTTTGTAAGTAGACTGCACTACGTTATATATTTCACTTTAAAACCCAGAACACAGAGTAATTGTAAAATTAGGAAAATATCTATGTAAAAAGTTAACAACAACACTGTAATACACTATATTTTCTCCTAAATATGACACAGTAGTGTTTTTTTGTAATATTTCCACTTATTTCATTTTAAAAAAAAGTTTTTAAGCAGCGCAGTAGTTTATAGGTAGTACCATGGTACTACGTACAGTTTTTCTCAAAAAATTAAATTTGTGAAAAAGTTGAAAATACACTGTAGTACACTATACTTGGGAAATACAGTGCAGTACAGTATCTTTTTATTCTTTACATATGTATTTATTTTAATCTACCAGATCACTTCCTAAGTAGTACTGCAGTACCCCATAAACTTTTTGAAACATATATAGAGAAATATAAATAATTTTCCCTACCTATTACCACTTCAATCAAGTAGTAAACGGTAGGGAAAAATATAAAATACTTACCATTCTCTAAGACCCTAAACCCAAAACAGACCAAACTGTGGTACTTTTGTAAAGGCTGCCATTAGCCAGTGAAAACTGCCTTGACATCAGCATGTACCACAGTATACTACAAAATTACTGTATCCACCTTCAGATCTCCCGAGGCGTCTCCGGGAGCAACGTTCATTTTAGAGACTTTCTTTGCTCGATGACTTTTAAAATTGCCATACCTGCATTGCACTTCCAGCACTCTGGACATAGCGCTCTTGGATCCTCCCTGGCTGCCCCCTCTCCTGCACGCGACCCAGACCGCCTCCGCTGACCGCCCCCTCCTCGCCTGGCTCTCGGAGTGGGACGGGCGGGTCCACCATCTTGGGCGGGTCTGGGTGCCGCGCTGCAGTTCTTTGGCTCCTCCACCCCCTGCCACACCCCACTGATCCTCCTCCCCCATGTGTCCCTACATCATGGTTACTCATTCCCGGCAGCGCAGCGGACGAGCGCAGCGGGCACGATGAAGGCGCGCCGTAGTTGCGCCTAAGTTAAGCCCGTCTGCGCCCGTCCGCGACGAGCCGGGACTAGGGGCCACACACCCTGCTCCTTTTTTGGTTTATACGTCAGCCCAACTCACTGCCCTTTCTGCTCCTTTCCTTCCTCCTCTCTCTCTATTGCATCACCTTGATTCATTCGGCATTCTTGCCACTCCGTCTTCTTACCCGGTACCTGTCACTCACTGCCCCATTCCCTTTTCTTTTGATCCCCCTCCTGTCCCCCGTCCCTCTCCTGTTCCTACTCTAGCCTCTGCTCACTTACTTAACACCCGTTGTGCAGTCAAACACCAGACGGCACTCTTCAATCTTTTGACCACAGACTCTCCTGACTTTCTGTTCTTGACTGAAACCTGGTTTTCCACCGATTCCCTTCCTGATCTTCTGGCCATTCTCCCCGATACCTACTATGCCCTCCGAGCTGACCGTCCGGTCGTCAAGGCTGGGGGTGGTGTGGCGATGATCATCCGGTCGACTCTCAAATTCCAACTTCTTACTCACCCCCCATACCTAACGTGGACTACTTGGTGGCCCGCTCACTTAATCTTTCTGCCCCCCTCACTGTTGTCCTTGTGTACCGTCCCCCTCAAACTATGCCTTCTTTTGTAGCTTCCCTCCAGGACCTTTTGGCCACTTTGGTGGTTAATAACTCTTTCATCCTTTTGCTCGGCGACTTTAACTTTTGGACGGGCGATTCTAGGGAAGATTTTCCCTCTAAAGACTTTTCTGCCACCCTTCAGTGCTTGAACCTTACATCTCATGTTACAGTCCCTACCCACACACAGGGTCACATCCTGGACCAAATCTGGTCTACACATCCTGTCATCTCACCTCCTTCTATATCCCCTTGTGTCTGGTCGGATCACTTTATTATTTCTTTTTCAATTTACTTGGGCGCGGTTGACAAGCCCCCCCTTCCGAAAAACCTTCTAGCCTGTAATTGGAATCAGACCGACCTCGATTCCCTCTCGCTCACCTTGGCCTCCTCTGCCCCGGACCTTAATGATCTTCCTCTCGAATCCCAGGCCGACGCCGTCAGTACTTGGCTTTCTTCCTCATGTGACCTAGTTGCCCGCTAAGAAAGATCAAAGCGGTTCACCCCTACGACGCGCACAAATGGTTCTCTCCAGAGCTAAAAGCGCTTAAACTCGATCTTAGGCGGTCGGAACGCCACTGGAGACGGAACTACTGTTCCTCCTTGCGCGTCAAATACAAACTACTCCTCACCGAATATAAAAAAGCGATCCTAGTGGCTTAAACCTCATATTTCACCGAGAGAGTGGCTCTCACCGCTAATAAGTCTCGTGAAATTTTTTCCTTGGTTCACAATCTTGCCACCTCTTATCGCTCTACCCCCAGTCTGGTCCCTTCACAGTCCCTCTGTTCCTCACTTAATGATTTCTTTATCGACAAGATTTTGAAGATTAAAGCCAATATCCCTATTGTGCTTCAACCTAGTTCCTTCCTTCTCCCCTTCCTTCGTTCGCCCTTTTCCCTCCCATTTCCCTTGAATTATTTTTTAAACTCCTGGTCAAAGTCAAGTCTGGCTCTCCCGCGGACTGTGTGCCGGCTCGTATTCTCAAAACTCTTTTCACCAACTGTCCTGCCCCTCCTCTTGCCCTTCTCAGTTCCTCTCTGGCTCTTGGTTCTGTCCCCTCCTCTTTTAAATCTGCCATAGTCCTTCCTATCTTAAAAAAAAACGGTCTAGATCCCTCTCTCCTTTCTAACTTTCGACCCATTTCTCTTCTTCCCTATCTTGGCAAGATCCTCGAAGCCCATGTCACCTCCTGCCTCTCCACTTATGTCGAGGAGAATGGCCTTTTGGCATCCCATCAGGCGGGCTTCCGCCCGGGCCACTCCACGGAGGCGGTGGTCCTCGCGGTCTTGGATGAACTCAAGGGGAAAGCCAACTCTAACCTCCCCCAAGCCCTGGTCCTTCTCGATTTTTCCGCTGCGTTTGACACGGTCGACCACTCCATCCTTCTCGACCTTGTCAGCTCAGCTGGCATTCGGGGCGCGGCCTTTTCCTGGCACGCGTCCTTTCTTTGGGAGAGGTCTCAGGCGGTTCATCTTTCTGGCTTTTCTGCCCCTTCCCGCCCGGTCACTTGTGGTGTCCCCCAAGGTTCTTCCCTTTTCCCCCTTCTTTTCAATCTTTATATCCATCCCCTTATCACTTCCCTTCTTGAGCTGGGGGTCTCTGTGTACAACTACGCAGATGACCTCCAGCTCGTCTTTGACCTGTCTTCTTCCCCTGATTCTCTCCCTAAGTTTTGTTCCACTTTAGTTTTTATTTCTGAGTGGATGAGTGCCAACCACTTGAAGCTTAACCCGGACAAGACGGAACTTGTCCTCACTGGTGGCCCTTCCAACCCTTGGTCTCCTGCACATTGGCCCCTTTCTTTTGGTCCCCCCCCTTTGCCCGTCCCCTCTGTACGCACCCTTGGCATCAAAGTCAGCCATGACTTATCTATGCACAGTCAGATTAGTTCCGTTGTGTCTTCCTGCTTCTTGTCCCTCCGTCTTATCCGGAAGATTTTGCGGTTTTTTTCCACCGACGCACTTAAAACCATAGTCATGGCCCTTGTCACCTCTCGCCTCGACTATGGGAATGGCCTGTATGTGGGCATACCCGCCTTCGAATCCCGCCGACTTCAGGCCATTCAAAACCAAGCGGCCTGCCTCATCCTCTCCCTCCCTAAATCCTCTCATATCACACCTGCACTCAAGTCCCTTCACTGGCTTCCTGTTCGTTTTGGATCTTTTTTTAAACTGGCTTGTTTAGCCTTTCGGGCTCATTCCCGCTCTGCTCCCCTTTTCATCACTTCTCTTATCTCTTCTCACGCCCCTAGCCGCACTCTTCGCTCTTCTTTCCTGTCTCTTTTGCACATCCCCCGCTTCCGTAAATCCAGAACGGGGGGTACCCGGTTTTCAGTCCTGGCCCCTCAGCTCTGGAACAGTCTTCCACTTTCCATTCGCTCTATTCCCATTTACACTCACTTCCGTAAGGCCCTCAAAACCTTTCTTTTCTCTCAGGCATTCCCTTCCTAGTCTCCCGGGGTGTTCTCTGTGAGCTCTGAACAGGTCCTCAGCGCCAGGAAGCCGCTTGGCCGCAGTGCGCTTTATTAAATATTTTTTTCATTTCATTTAATTTCATATCAGAGTATACCAGAGCTCAATATATTACTATGTTTTAATGAATTATAAGTACAATACTACTTCATTATTAATGGAATACGTCATGGATGTCACAGAAGTAGCAAAAAGAATCCTTTAATAGCCAAAATTGATATTTCTGCCAAACCTTATAGAACTCCGTTCAGCAGTGTTTGCCACTACGTCCCTGTATAAAGTCTATGGGAAATGCATTTATGAAAACAGGCATTGTGGGAATCTTCATTTTTCTTTGCATCCCCTTAACTAATCACCACAAAACCTTCCCTCATCCAACAGTGTAGAAAAATATATAGGCCTGTAAAGTTTCAGGGAGATTTGTCAAATGGGCACAAAGTTATTACCAATCAAACATCCAAGGAATTCCTAGCGTTGGGAAACCTTACTATAACTACAGATTGGGTTGCATCTCTCTGTAAAATTTATTTAACTCATTTTGTAAATATTTTATAAAAATAATTTTGAAATCTTGCCAAATACATAATAGAATTCTATAGTTTATATTGTGTTTTTACTTTGAAATAAAGGTACCTACCTTAACATGCAAAGTAATGGCTCCAAGTGTAGAGGTGCTACAAGAGTAATGATACAGAGATAAGTGCAGTGCATGGTAACTACCACATTGTAAACATACTGCACTATCGCACAAGCATTGCTTGATAATCATTGTAAAAAGAACATTTTAGTTAGCTAAGATAGGAGTTGCACCCAGGTAATAACTCACAAAATCCTGTTAGTTCCAACAGTTTAAGTAATTTAAACTTAGGCTCAACCATTAGTAGCTGTGGCCCAAGACTGAAAGACTTAAGCTCCGAGCTGCCAAAGTATCCTTGTAAAACCGATACTTTTCATACCTTTGCATACCTTTGCAGGGTCTAGAGTTCTACCTTTGGGCTTAGTGTCGTTTTTAGAGCTCAACATCTTCCAGCAGGACAAGCCTGAAGCTGCATCCAACAAAGTACTTCTGAAATTGGACACCTTTGAAGCAAGTTCCTGCTGAAGCCTGATCTTGGAAATCAAAAATTTAAACTTTTCAGACTTTTTGGGATAGTTTCTGTTACCCACTTCTAAGACTCCCTGTACTTCAGGGACAACCCATAAGGACTAGGACACACTCCGGCAGAGGCCACCACAAGTTCCAGGTGTAAATTGTCCATCAATCACTCCAGTAAAAAGTATTTTTGCAGCTTCTTATTTCCCTGTAGACGTGGAGTCCAATCCATAGCCCTGGGTACAAGTGGGAGCAGGTGCAACCCTTCAGATCTCTTCACAGGTTATACACAGCAGGTCCAGTCTTCTTCTGGTCTGCCAAAGCTCTAGAAAGTATTCCAAGGAGCTGGGGAGCGAGGTGCTATTTTTGTTCAGTTCACCAGCCAGTGGGTGACTGTAACTCCTGAATACTACCTAACCAATGTACAAAATGCTCCCAAGGGAAAACCTTCCCACTTTAGCAGCACACCCTGGTTTGCCTCACTGAAAACATACTCACTGTACACAAATCCTAAAAAATATTGAAAACAGTGGTTGAACCATCTCAATATCTTTTTCCAAATGAAAGATACAGAAATAAAATACTAACTGTAAATTAGCCTTTTCTTCATAGAACCAGCTACTAATTTAGGAGTGAAAATAGCTTTTGGAGACTCAGCACTATAGCACCATGCACAGATTAAATTCTTGAATGTTACACTTTCAAATACCAGGCACCCTACCTTGTGGACTACAAGGCCTACTTAGGGTGAGGTTTCCCTCCTATCAAAAAGTTTATTTTAAGAGGTCTGCCTGCATGTTTAAAAGCTGCAGAATTTAGGCTGCACATGCAGGCATTAATAGGTGCTTCATTCCAGAGGTGAAGTTGACCTTTCTATTACATTGGGATATTTTCTCACACCATGTGCTATGGCTTTACTGGAACGATAAATATGCCAATGTGGATTCATGATTTTTACCCTGTTTTGGAGGTCAGAGCACATGCACTGTGGATTGACTAGGTGTGTGAGTAACTCTAAGGATGAGTGGTGGTGTGTGAGTGTCTGTATAGGTGTATGAGTGCATATGATAGTACTGTATTGATGAGAGACTGCATGTATGAGTGACTGTATGGGTAAATGAGTGGATGTGTGTAGACCTAGGAATCAGTGAGTGGAAATATAGTATCTGGTATTGGTGTGTCTATGGTTTCGAAAATGGTAGTCTGTATTTTAGAGTGGGTGTATCAAAGGGTATATTAGGGTATGAGGAGGTGCATCAGATTATCACACGGAGGATGTCGTCAGTGATGTCATCAGTGATGTCAATGACCATGTCATGAATGATGTAATATGTGATGTCATCAGCAGTGCATTGCAGTGGCGCAAGTTATAGTTAGCTTAACTAACTATAACGGCCAAATTTCTCTGGTTTTGTATGACTGAAATGTCCAACTAACTATAACATCCCTGAAAACTGTGGTTTTTTCAGTGAATTTCTAAGGTTTTTTAAATGCTAATTTCTAACTATAATGTTCCTGAAACTTATGGTTCTTTCAGTGAATTTCAAAGGTTTTTAAATACTAATTTCTAACTATAATGTCCCTGATACCTATGTTTTTTTTTGTAAATTTCAAAGGTTTTTTAAATAAAAAATGTTTAACTATAACGTCCCTCAAATCTATGGTTTATTCAGTGAATTTCTAATGTTTTTTAAAAGCTAATTCCTAACAATAATGTAGCTGAAACCTTTGGTTTATTCAGTGAATTGCAAAGGTTTTTTAAATACTAATTTCTAACTATGCCTACAGAGATAGGACATGTGCAGAAAGAGGAAGAAAAGAACAGAAAGAAGCAAGAGAAATGCGGAAAGAGGCAACAGAAGTCCAGAAAGACAAAGAAAGGTGCAGAAAGAAGCAAGAAGCAAGAGATATGCAGAAAGAACCAAGAGAGGTGCAGGAAGAGGCCATGTTGCAAAGTATGCAAACCATAGCTTTCAGGGACGTTATAGTTAGAAATTAGCATTTAAAAAACCTTTGAAATTCACCGATAAAACCATAGGTTTCGGGGACGCTATCGTTAGAAATTAGCATTTAAAAAACCTTTGAAATTCATCGAAAAAACATAGGTTTCAGGGACGTTATAGTTAGAAATTAGCATTTAAAAAACCTTTGAAATTCACTGAAAAAACCATAGGTTTCAGGGACGTTATAGTTAGAAATTAGCATTTAAAAAACCTTAGAAATTCCCTGAAAAAACCATAGGTTTCAGGGACTTTATGTTTAGTTGGACATTTCAGTCGTGCAAAACCAGAGAAATTTGTCCGTTATAGTTAGTTGAGGTATCTATACATCACGTCCCTGCAATGCACTGCTGATAACGTCACATATTACATTACTCATGACATGGTCAGTAACATCACTGATGACATCTCAAATGACATCACTGATGCCATCACTGATGACATCATCCATGTGATAATCTGATGCACCTCCTCACACCCTAATATAACCTTTGATACAACTGCGCTCTTCAGCACTTCTTTTAGCACAAGTTCCCCGCTTCATTCATCATAGGCTGGGCGGCAGCTCGCTTGCCGTGAAAGCTGCTCAGGCATGGAACGCCCTTCCATTTGTGCTTCGCAATACCCAAGACCCCTTGGCCTTTAAGAAACAACTAAAAACCTATCTTTTTGCCTAGTAGTAGTCTGCTGACTCCTCCTGGTCCGTGCCGGGACACTCTTTGAAGTAGCTGTGTGTGTTATAAAATTAAATACCATAACATAACATACACCCAATCTAAAGTACAGACTACCATTTTCGAAATCAAAGACACACCAATACCAGTTACTACATACCCATTCACTGATTCCTAGGTCTACATACACATCTACTCATTTACCCATATAGTCACTCATATATTCAGTCACTCATCAATACAGCACTATCATATGCACTCTTTTACCTATACAGACACTCACACACTGTCACTCACCCATTGAGTTACTCACACACATAATCAGTCATGCAAAGAATCAATCACACTCCCATTTACTCACCTACACAATTATTCACATACCACCTCACTTATTCATACAGATACTAACACATACAATGGGGCATATCAGCAACAACCGGCGATAATTATCGCTAAGCTCACTTAGCACTAGGATAATTATTGCCGGCTAACGTGGATTTTTATCGCTGAGATAGCGCGCTATTAGCAACGCTTATCTCAAAAGTGATAAAAATCCTAGCGCTAACTGCCTAACGTGAGATTATCGCTGGAAACCCAGCGATAATCCCACGAAATTTGGCGTTAGCTTGTTGATAGGGCCCCACAAACTTAGCCATGATATCCACCTTCCATAGGATATCATGGCTAAGTCAGTCCTGAAGCAGGCGTAAGGAGAGTAGCGATAACAGGAGTTATCGCTACTTTTCTTGCCGCTATGCTTCATAGTGTGGGGCTTGATGATAGGAGAAATGTGGCTTAGCGACATTTCTCCTGTCATGTCAGGTCAGGAACGCCCACTTTGCATCTCATTAGAGATGCAAAGTTGGACGTTACGAATGCGTGCGCTAATGCAAGGTTTCACATGTTAGCGTGACCTTGCTAATTAGGCGATAACATTATCGCCGCTTTTCGGCTGAAAATGGCCGCAAAAGCGGTGATAATTTTCTATCGCCGCCTTGTAAATATGCCCCTTAGTCTCTTATACAATCACTGACACAAGCACACACTCATCCATACAGCCACTCTCAAAATCACTCACTCTCACATATAGTCACTTATATAGTCCAACACTCACATATACTGCCTTTCACATATGTAGTTACTCACGCATGTTTTACTGAGACATCTAAACACTCACCAACCCACCCATACACACACTCACCCACCCATACAGCCCTTCACTGGTTCGTCAAGACACATAATGTAGTGTTTTTTCATAGGAGAAGGACGGCGAGGAGCAGGAAGGAGATCAGCCAGGCATAGGAGGAGGCAGCCACGGTTGTAAGTGCCTTCTTTTTTAATTTTTTTTATTAATTTGGGAGGGGGAGGGAGCATATTCCACTGAGTTTTTTTCAAACTCCGTGGAAATAGGCATAGAGGCACTATGCCTGCTATGCCCATGGTTAGTCATGAGTGATGTAATATGTGAGGTCATAAGCAGTACATTACAGTTTTGTAAGTTATAGTTAACTTAGGTAACTATAACTGCTGAATTCCACTGGATTTGTACGAGTGAAATCTTAGTCTAACTATAATGTCCCTGTAACCTTTGGTTTTCTCAGTGAATTGATATTTTTTTTTTAAATTCTATTTCCTAAATATAACGTCCCTGTAACCTTTGTTTTTTTATGTGAATTTCTAAGTGTTTTTTTTAACTAGTAGTTGCTTCTGCAGTGTGGTGGAGAAAGGGGGTGGGGCCTCTGACCAGCTCTGAGGAATCCCACTCTATGGGACTCACTGAAGGTAAAAGGAGGGCTTCTTGGCCCCCAAGACGCCCAGCATCCAAGGGGACTTTATCCCCCAACTAATAGTGCACCTGGAGCCACGTTTGCAGAGAGGTGGAGAAGGGGGTGGGGCACCTGATCACCTCTCAGCAATCCCCCTGTGTGGGACTTACTGGAGGTAACAGGAGGGGTAGTTGGCCCCCAAGGACTATCAGGAGTAAAGTGGACATTCCCCAACCAGTACTGCGCAAGAGGAACATATGAAGAGTGGTGAGAAAGGGGACATGGCCTACAAAGACCTCTCAGAAATCCTGCTGCAAGGGACATTCTGGAGGTAACAGAAGGGGTTTCCAGCTCCCAAGGACCCTCAGCATCCAAGGGGACTTGATCACCCAACCAATAGTGCACCCGGAGGCGCATTTGCAGAGTGGTGGAAAAAGTGGGCAGGATCTCTGATCACCCCTCAGCAATCCCCCTGTGGGAGACTTACTGTAGGTAACAGGAAGGTTTGTTGGCCCCCAATGACCCTTTGCAGCCAATCGGACTTCATCCCCCAACCAGTTGTGTGACAGCTGAAAGGGGTGAGGCCTCCAGCAACTTGCCGGTGCCCCCCTTTTTAAAATGTATTCAGGGTGGGCAGCAACATGCCCCCCTTTACCGGGGTTGATTTCTACCCTGGAGACTCCATCCCCCAGTATCAGGACTTTTCTTTTTAAATAAAGGGAGGTGGGTCAACCCAGCACCCATCCTGGGCTGCTTCAAGGCCAGGGGACCCCATCCTCTGGTGCCTGGCCTCTTTTTTCGGTGCCCTGCACTTTTATCTGTTGGGACGGTGGGGGGAGCATTAAGGTCCCCACCTTCCCTGCCAGCTCCCCACTTCCTGGGGGAGACGGTATTGCTTTTACAGAGTGGGAGCTGCTGAACATGCAGCTCCCTCTCTGCAAAAGCTATTTTGCTTCGCTTCTAGTAAGCAAGAGCATTTTGTAGGGTCTCACTTGCTAGAAGCGGAATGCTTGCTATGGCTTGGCAGAGCGGTAAAGCTTCCACCAAGGCATAACAAATAGGACATAGTAGGAGCTGGCCTTAGGGGGTGATGGTCCCCAGGGCCATTTATGGCTCCAGGAAGGGTGCTGCGTTGCCCCCCTCCTTTGTTGAATTTTGCCCTAGTGAGGTGGCGGTCCCCAGGTCTGTGGGAGGGTCCGCGTGGCCCACTCACATTATTTGTAATTAAAACCATGGGAATGTAGTTGCCCCCAGATCTAGGGGTGGTCCAAGAGGTCCCCCGTTTCATAAGTAAATAAGCCCCGGGAGGTAGTGATACCAGGGGAGTACGGCCTCCCCCTCATTCACCTATTATGAAGCTCCAGGGAATATGTGGTCCCCTGGGCAATATTAAGCCACAGAAGGGGGGCCCATGTGCCCCCCTCCCTAATGCCCCCGGGACCTGGCACACCTGTGGGTTGATAATTATCGAATCGCTGGAGCCCACGCTTTGTTTTTATACAATTTTCAGATGGATCTGAGGATCCCATTTAAAGGTTTTAAAAAATATATAGTTTTGGGGCCCTGTGGGGTCCCTGTGTGACCCCCCCAGGTCCCATAGCAGTTATCCTGCCCAATCTACATATGCATTTTTAAATCTCCCACCAGACATGAGCAAACATGCCTTCCCTGCCTGCAGGAGTGTGGGTATGGAAGGCAAGTCTGCTGCCAACCAGCTGGAGATTTAAACATGCTCCTGCCTTTTGAGAACAGACTTCTGTTCTCTTTCCCTGCCTCCACTCTTGCAGGCAGGAAAACAGAATAGATATACTCCTGCCCGGAAGTAGCATGCAAAGAACAGCTGCTCCCCTGGACATGAGTAATGCCGGCACCTGCAGCATGTGGGGAGCTAGCTGGGGCCATAATGCACTGGGGTTCCCCCATGCCCCCAATATATGGTTGAGGGTGCCCCGGTGGGCACAGAGCACCCACTTCTGGCCCTGGGAGATGGGGTCCTTGGAGCCCAGAAAGGCTTAGGGAGGGGAGCCAGGAGGCCACCCTCCCCTTTTAAATAACATACAGCCCCAGAGAATGGGTTCTCCAGGGCCTAATAAGGCTCAAAGAGAGAGGCCACATGTCCTCTGCCCTTAATATGTGTTGCTTGGTGGGTGCCGCAGATGGGCACTGGGTACACACCTATAATTTTGAGAATGTACTTGTAGAGCCTGTTAGAAATGGGGGTCTCTAGTTGGCAATGGTATTTGTCCAAATAGGGACCCTTGCTTCTAGTCATGGACAGGGGGTTACACTCCTGAATAACCCCTGCTCACCCCCTTGGCAGCTTGGCACACGCAGACAGGCTTATCTCAGAGGCAGTGTGTAAAGCATTTGTGAACACATACAGTAATACAGTGAAAACACTACAAATGGACACCACACCAGTTTAGAAAAATAGGTAATCTTTACTAGACTTAACACAAGACCAAACAACAAAAATCCACAATACTGTAATAAAAATATGACTTAGAAATGGTAGAAATAGCTTAGTTCAATGTAGATGGTAAATGCAACACTTTACTCTCAAAGTACCATGGATGCATCACGCAAAACGAACAAAAGGGTCGCAGGGAAGGTGATGCATCGGCTCCTTGCTCTAGGGGAGGTGATGTGTCGGTTCCTTACTGCAGCACAGGGGAGGTGATTTGTCGGTTCCTTACCAGAGAGGAGGTATTGCGTCAGTTTCTTACTGTGATCCGGTGCGATGCGACAAAATGGCACTTCAATGCGATGCCAAGATCCAAGATCCGGTGCGATGTGACAAAATGGTGTCTTTGATGCGATGCGACAATGTGGATGCGATGCATGCACGCCCGACGACCGTGTGGCGAAATCGATAATCTTTGGAGCCGCGACAGGCCCTGCGACACACTTATCCAGTAATACGACGGTGACCTCGCGGCGGCAGCACGCTTCTTCGGTAATGCAACACGCTTCATCTGGGATGCGATGGCAAACAGCTGCGGTGGCGGCACGCTTCTTCAGCGATGCAACAGCAACTGCTGCTGCGGCGACATGCTTCTCCTCGTTGCATTGCGCCTCCAGCTCCCAGAGACAAACATTCTCTAGAGATCCTAAACAGCTACAGGCACCTCTCTGTAGGTTGGAATTCCAAGCAAGGACATTCAGGGGGAGCTGGTGGTGAAGTCTTTGTGTCCCTGAGACTTCAGACAGGAGGCAAGCTCAGTTCAAGCCCTTGGAGATCTTTCTCAAGATGACAAAGTAAACAGCAAAGTCCTTTTCTCCTTTCCTTGGCAACAAGTAACCACTGCAGGCCAAACCCAGACAGCAAACAGCACAGGGGCAGTAATCCTCCTTCAGCTTCTCCGGTTTCTTCTCCTTGGCAAAGGTTCCTCTTGATTTCCCAGAGGTAATCTAAAGTTCTGGAGTCTGGGTCTGCCTTTTTATACACACAAATCCTTTGTCTCTGAAGACAGAGAGTGTCTGCACCTAGTCCAAACCAGTTCTGGGTGCACTCTGCCAGTGCACAACGTCTTCCTTTGTCAGTGTAGGCCAGGATCATCAGACGCACCACAGGAGGTGGAGCCAGCATTGTGGAAGGTAGGCACAGCCCTATTCAGGCTCAGGTGCTACTCCTCCAACCACTCCCAATGTAGATATGTCTATTCATCCTAGTGCTGACTCACCCTGACTACTGGAGCCACCCCAGCCCCTGTAACTCACAAACCAGGACATGGAAAACACAAACCTAGCAGAGGCAGGCTGGATGGTTAGGCAACAAAATACCTACTTTCTGAAAGTGGTATTTTCAAACACAGAATGAAAAAACCACATTCACTAAAATATGTATTTTAACATTCTGAGTTCAGACATACTAAACTCGAATTTCTACCTAGTTCTCTGGGTCAGTTAGGATTATAAGATGTTATAAGCAAACTGCCCATTCTGGTCTATGGGAACAGGTAGCCTTGCAATAGTGAAAAACGAAATTGGCTGTAATTCACTATCAGGACATGCCACACACATCAGGCCATGTCCTACCATTTACCTACAATGCACCCTGCCCTTGGGCCTACCTTAGGGGTGCCTAATATATAGAAAGGGGAAGGTTTAGGGACTGGTAAGTGCGTGCACTTGCCAAGTCGACATGGCAGTCCCAGACTGCACACAGGCTCTGCAATGGCAGGCCTGAGCCACATTTTACAAGCTGCTTCTGTGGGTGGCACAATCAGTGCATTTTCCCCTCCATTACACCTAATGCATTTAGTAGAAAGTTAGGATTTAAGAATAGCAGCACGTCCTTTTGAAAATGTTGGTGAATGTCTGTAGATATACCACTTATAGTTATAGATAATAATTGCACTGTAAGTCCTAGGGTACTCCTCTGACACTTGTTTTTACACCCATAGAACTTTACCTCCTAAAATTAAAATGAGAGTATAAAACTTTTTGGGATCCCTTATCTGTAACTTATGCGTTTTTGCCTTTGTAAATCAAGTCTGTTACCGTGTTCTTTTTCTGAGAGAAAGTCATACATGGCTTTGTTAACCAGGCCCAATATTATTGTCTGGAAAACATCAATTTTGGCCTCATAGCTTCGATAAATTAGAAATATCATACATAATTTAGAATGGACCTTTAGTATGATGTTACATCTTTGAAAGAAATTTGAGCAAATCAGTTTAAAGAACTGTGTCAATAAGATTTGAGAAAAGTAATTTTTTTGAAATATTTCTGTTCAGTTAGCTTGACATAAGTGAGATACCTTATATGCTCTGGTAAAGACCCCCATGTTTTTAGGTCTCGCCTAGACAGCGCATGCGCTGTCGCAAGACCTGTAGTAAATACAATATGAGGGTAAATTCTCCTGCCGCTTGCCATTGGTTAACTCTGGCATTGCTTTTCTTAGCTCATTTCTTGTTGGCTGGCGATCCGATATGTCACTTCTGTTTATTCCGGAAGTAGCACTGCCCAACTACAGTTTAGTTAAGCTGCTGGGCTGTTATCTTTTCATTTAGGGACTACTTCCTTGTCTCTCACGGGGCTGCTTGGGAACAGTGCTGTATGTAAGTGTGCCTGCTGGGACACCGTGGTCTCATCAGTCGAAGTGGCTCGGGAGCAGTGCTTGCTGAGGAGCGGGTTCTCAGTACCGTGGCTGGCTCGTGAAGCCGGGGCTCAGGCTCTGAGCTCATTATGGTTGTATGCTTGTTTCATTTCGTTTCTCATTTCAAGTCCGGTGGTCTAATCCTCTACCTGTCCAGTGCTCGGTAAGAGTTAATAACAAGTCTGTACTCACTTCGTGCCTGAATAGTGTTTTTATTTTGTTACAATGCAGAGCGGTGCTTGCGGCAGCCCTGTACGGCCCCTGAACATTATTTCAACAGGCATATGCTACACACGCTTCTTGCAGGGGCGTGCATCAGCGCTATGCAACACGACATGAGCTCCTCAAAGCCAGCCTGAATTTCCCTGGGTAGAAGCTTTGCTCTGTCATTGGCCCTGCACAGCTGCTCCCCGGGGCAGAGGTCGCTCACACACTGTTTCCAAACACAAATGTTTACTTCTGATGGAATTGTAACTCAGCAATTCCAGTGCAGGGACTTAAACATCCCGTCAACCTCTAAAGCTTTAACACCCAGACCGCTGCTAATTAGAGGAGTAAAATGTCGTGCTTTTTGGTCGATGCTGCTGTTAAGCATATATGAGTACCCTCCTTAATGCTCCAGTGCCACAATCTAGCTAGTTTTTATCCGACACACATTCCCCCTGCAGCGGTCTCCGCTGTCAGCCATTAGCAGAGCACATCTGGCCGCTCTAATTACCACCCTTGCGCACACATACCTGACTGCCATCAGTTCCGGGGTCTAATTCTCTGCCCGTCCACGAGCTGGGTAAGAGTTATTAAACAGACTTTACTCAGTTCTTTTTAACTTTTGTTGTCAGGTCCAAAATACTTATTTACCCACTTATTTGCTTCGACTCAGATGCTGAAGTAAGTAAACACCTTGGAAAATGCACATGGAGGTGTGGCAGCAAGCATCTTTATTGATTTCTAAATGGCAACGCTTTGACTTTAAACACGCCTTTCATTCTTTAAGAACGGAGTCGCTTTCACTATGTATTTACATTTGTTTATTTCACACTGGCAAACAAATTGATTCACTTTTCAGAAGGTGCTGGGCCAACAGCTGGTTGTTCTCCCATACCCAGATCACCCCACCCCGATGCTCACTGCTAACCCAACTTGCTCTTCTGTCCCCCAGCCTCTCATCTCCCCACCCTTCCTCCACCCTGAGCTACTTCCCTTCCCGCTGTCTCCTGAGCGCCAATCGCTTGATTTACAGCCTCAACAGCTGTAACTCTAATTTACTAAAAACAAAACCTCCACTGCTGTGGTAAATAAAATATTACGCTCTCAGAATTTTTAAAATATAAATAAGATCATGCATAAAGCAAGAGGCTGAGTCTGTGGTATCAGGTTCATAAAGGGCTTTATTCCAATAACTCGAGTCAAAGGGAGAATATTACCATCACCAAAAAGGATCTGGAAAGGGACTCAAAAGTATTCTCAATATTCTCAAAACATTATTCACAGAGTACAGTATATATACATTTCTCAATTGTACGTAAGCAAAAGAGCAAGAGAGAATGAGATAAGAGCATGTGGGCGTGTAAGTAGGCGTGAAGGTGGGCGTCCATGTGGGCGTCCACTTGATGATAATGGGTAATTTGTCATGTGTGGGTGGATACCTGGAGGGGGTTGTGTGATCTGCTGGAATTGTACTGGAACTTTGCCTTACTTGTGCTCAACTCGAGCATTTCGTGTAACTGACGTGGGGAGGGTTGCTATGCAACCGGACAAGTCTGGAAGTGAGGCCTTCAGTGAGTGAGGCCTTCAGTGTCAAGACGACCAGCACATCTTGTATTATCTGATATCCGATGTCTGGAGCAGGGACTGATTTGTGACATAGGTTGCTCATCACCAAGAGCCGATGTGGCATCTATTTCTTCATTTACTTCATTTACTGCAGAGGCCTTACATGGGGGCTATGGGCTTTTTACTGACGTGAGCTTTGCAATCTCACAAAGAGAGACAGTAGGGCTGGGCTCCCTCCTTGCAGATGGGTCGCGTTCATTCCTCCTTCACCAGGCAAGAATGTGGTTTCAGTAAGAGTAAGCAGATAACCGTGCTCAATACTGTCTCGGCACCTCGGTCGGGGCCCCTTTGGCTGAGGCCCAAGTGTGCAAGGCCAAGGAGACGTAGCTGCAGCTTTCAGAGCGTTCTGAGGCATGAAACCTCTTTTCGGCTCTGGCTGAGCCATAAACATGGGCTTCATGAAAATGCAGGAAAACATGATGAAAAACGTGTAGGCCTCAATACAGATTTGTCGTTTCTCTCATGGGAGACTGGATGATGGCAGGCCACGTTATAGCATAAGCATCATGATAGAAAGGCCATGGAGGGGAAATACATAGGTTACATGTATGTGCATATAAGCGTTTGGGGGGGGGGCACATGGGGACACATAGGCCTCATAGATTTTTATTTTCCTCATTCCCTCCTTGTACCCTAGTGAACCCCCTATGTAACGTCTATTTTCATGAGACAGTCGATCTGTTCTTGCAGTATTATTTTTCCATTTTCAATGCTTTGTAAATAGGGATGTGGAACACATGCAGTAGCACACAGGCCACAAATGGCCGGGCCACACTGCAGACATAGGCAACAACTGAATATCATTAATAGTATCAACCCACAGACGGTCAACACTTTCCATCCCCAAGCCGATATTAATCCCCAGAGCCAACCGGACCATGTCCACGTGCCTGGGTCTTGATGTATGTTTTGGGCAATCTTGTGGAGCCTTGTTATTGCTTTGTATTCTTTGGCATCACCGTTGATGGATGTAATGAAGGCAAACCATGCTCCGCAAGAACCATTATGGGAGAACGGAAAAGGAAAAAGAGGCAACACTCCCTTTACCTTCTGATACGGGGGAAATCGGCCACAGACCCAGCAGTCTGTAGCATTGCTAGTCTGATGTGAATGGTGCAGTATCTGAATAAAGGTATTGTTGCGTAAGGCAAGTCGATATGATAACTCATGGGATGGCAGATCACTAAACGTGTGTTTTGTGGCATCATTAGTGGAGGAGTGTAAAAGTGAGGCAATAGGAGGAAAAATAGCATGTAGTATTAAGCTGATACATATTATCGTGATGCACAGAAGAGATAGAAAAATTACAGTCACTATACATCTACCACGTAATATTTTACAGTATTTGTTTTTTATCTTGCTCTTTTTATCAATGTTATTGTCCAAGATCTTATGCAAGCCAGAATACATGTTCAACCGCTTCACCACCTAGTGGACTTAATTGATCAAACGGGTTCTGACTTTTTAGATCTAAGTTTAGCTTTGTGGAAACTGCTGGGGAGTCTCCTCTTAGAAAATGGTGTTCAAAGTCCAAAGTCCAAGTTCAAAGTCTTTTTCCTTTGTAAAAGAGTGCTGAAGGTGCAACCATCCTTTCCGCCCTTTGACTTTAACGGCCGTCCCCGTGGTCCAGAGCACTGACTTTGGCGCCTTCCATCCAGGAGCGATGGAGTATTCTTTGACCTGGGTGTTGTCAGGGAAGGCGGCAGCAACCTGCGAACAACAAGAGAGTAGTGCAGACATCAAGGAAGCCAGGTAATCTGTCAGCATGTTACTATCAACATCAGTAATCTTTTTAGGCATTGGAGTGCCCCACATATTCGGTGGTCTACCAAAGACCACTTCATAGGGAGATAAGCCTGTTCTAGAATGAGCTACCATTCGCATGTAAAAGAGGGCAACCGGCAGGGCTACCATCCAATCTACACCTTTGTCTGCGCAAATTTTTAATGTCCGATTATGTCTTTCTACAAGGCCTGCTGCTTCAGGATGTCGCACACAATGGAATTTCCAGGTATACCCTAACAGAAGGGACACCTGCTTCATTAGTACCAGGACATATTTGTAACCTCTACATCTGTTTATTTGGATATAATCCATTTGGAGCACTTCAAAAGGGTGGTCAGGTGGATGGAATCCACCTTGTTCCATCGGAATGCCTTTACCTGGATTGAATTGGCAACAGATCATACATGTTCTGACCTTTTGTTTCGCTGCTGCACGCAGGTGCTTGTTGAACCATATATTCTGTAAGCTATCTATCATTGCTTTCTCTCCTAAGTGTGCAGGACTATGTGCGGTATTTATAATCACTTGTACCATCGAATCAGGAAGAAACCATGTGGATTTGCCCTTATTCATCCAACCCTGATCAGTCAGTACCCCTCCTTGTTCCGACCATTTCTTTAATTCGTCCATAGTAGCATGTGTCTGAATGTCTTGTACATCCCTGGAAGGATCCCTAACTGTCATGGCTTTGGACAGTGATAGTATCTGTGATTTTGTCATGTCTAGTGGGGTCTGAGCTGTCTGTTTAGCTGTTCGGTCTGCCAGATCATTGCCTTGGGAAAGGGTATCTGTGGCTCTAGTATGTGCTTTACATTTTAGGATAGCTATGGTTGTTGGTAAATGTATTGCTTCCAGTAGGGCTTGAATAAGGGGGCCATGCTGTATCTTGGCCCCATGAGAGGTCAAGAAACCTCTTTCTCGCCACAGAATCGGTGTAAATGTTTACTCTCAGGTGCTTAGCTCTTATGCACGCTTGTGTCAGGGCGATGAGCTCTGCTGCTTGTGCTGACAATATGTCTATTCTTTTAGTCTCTATTATTACAGTATCAGTAGTCACTGCATATGCTGCCACTAATTCTCCCGCCCCTGTCCTCATGCATGAGCCGTCAACTTATAGTGTTAGGTCGGGGTCTGGGAGTGCAACGTCTGTCAAGTCTTGTCTTGGTTTAGTCACGGTATGTATTACTTCAACACAGTCGTGTGGTGAAACGCTTTCTGTACTGGAGGGCAAAAGGGTAGCAGGATTCAGTATGTTGCATCGTCTGATCTCTATGTGTGGTTGAAATAACGTTGGCTCATAGCCTGTCAGTCTAGCTACAGTCAGGTGTTGTGTTTGTGTCCGGTTCAAGAGAACCTCTACTGCGTGTGGTACTTGTACTGTCAGAGGGTGGCCCAGCACTATCGAGTCACTTTGTCTTATGGCTAAGGCCGGTGCTGCAACTGATTTTAGGCACGCAGGCAAAGCCTGTGCTACTGGGTCTAATGTACTAGAAAAATAAGCACAGGGCTCGTGTTTTCCTGCATGATCTTGTGTTAGGACAGATAGTGCTGTTCCATCCCGCTCTGTCACAAAAAACAAACGATTTGTTGTAATCAGGGTTTGCTAAAACTGGTGCTTGACATAAAGCTCTCTTTAATTCTTCAAATGCCACAGTGTGTTCTTGTGTCCAAGGGAGGACTTTAGTAGAAGCTGTATTAGGGGCTTGGACTAATTCCCCTGAAAGATCACAATAAAACATGAGAAAAAAGGGAAAGCACCATACCTATTTCCTCGGCTTAATTTCTAAGGGGGCTAATTTCTAAGGGGCTTAATTTCTTAAGGGGCTAGCGGGAAGCGAACCTCCTCAGGGGCCAGCAGAAAGCCAATATTCTCCTCCTTCCCCCCCCTTTTTGACAGGAGGAAATCCGAAACAGATTTCACTGCTGTCAAACACTATCAAACCCTGTGTCTTGTCAACACTATTAATCCCTGTGTGTAGCTACTGGGCGTAAGCAAAATTATAGGAGATACACAGCGTATTTGAAACGGCGAGAAATCCTTCAAATTAATGTACAAACCTCATTGTGTTAGCTCATAAGCTGGCCAAATGACATCTCATATGCAAATGTCCCTATTACATGAACCTACACCAACCTGAAGTCAATATTAATGCTAGGAGGTCCTAATAGGAATGCTAAATTACCTAAATATTCGGAAAACCAAGTTTAAGAACAGTTGTTAATGTTGATAATTAATAATTCATCTGCTAAAGAAATCAGTCATTTTGCAATAATTTCCACCTATACAATAAACAGCCTAATTTAAAAACAAGTCAACTTTTGGGGCCACCACTTACAAGAATGAGCTTACTAAAACAAACTTTAAAAAAGAAATCCTGTCAGATATTTTCTCATTACCCTAAATACCGAGCCTCATTTGTCACTCTGGGGTGGCAGTCCTTATTTAAAACAGGCCTTTCAAGAATTAAGATGCGAGTGCACAGATCATAATGGTTCCTTAATGTCCAATCTGGAAACATATGACCGAGGCTGCCTGTCTATAAGAGAAAGGCAGTCATGTGATACATATTGTAGTCTTGCATAACTTTTTTCTTCTTTTATTCATCTCCAATACCAATTAGACATACACTGATAACGTGTTGTCTGCTATTTTGACAGCATGATAAAGGTAATATCATGTCTGTGAAATTTAGTAATTGTGAACAAGTTCCAGCCAAGCGCTGCGCAAAGATTTACGTTGTCACGTCCATCTCTGTGACGCCCAGGAGAACTTGTATCAATGCCAAACATACTGGTCAATACAACACAAAAACAAAACATATATAAAATACATATGCCAAGCCATCAGTATACCAAGCACAGAAAGCATAGACAATTACACTAACATATATAAATGAGCAGTGATGCGCAATTACAGTACCTACAGCTCAGAGGCGAACATTCTGGCCTGCTTAATTTGTCAGGCTTATAATCAATAACTGATTTACCTGCCCTATACACCCCCATCTGAAATCACCGTGTCAAGTCTGACACACAGAATCAGCAATAATAATCAAAAACGAAGAACACACGAACCTGTTTGTTTTCTTTTATAAAAATGAGCTATGCATCTTCGTCAACACAATGTACCCTAATGTCCCAGACGAAGACGCACCTCTCATCTCTCCTCACAGACTTTTAACCACTGGATCATTTATCCAATGCAACTGGTGGCAGCTTGTGGCCACAATTAAAAAATGTCTGAATTTGAAAATCGTTTTTATATAGGCATATAGCCCTTAAAATTCCAAGCAAGAGCAACATTTTACTTTCTGGCCAGAAGCAATATAACAATTGTTAAAAAATAAAACAAATCTTCTCCATAGACATTTCTCGGGGCACTGGTTTCGCACAGAATAGAACAAGGGAATCTTTCTCGACTTACATTTCTCAGCTGCCCTGTCTTATCAGAGAAGCTAAAAATAGCCCCTCAGCGCGGCCTGAGCCTGGGCTGCCAGCCAACTTTTTTGTTGTTCCTACTCCTGGCCCCCAAGGCTCTCCGGCTGCAGGCATTACACAGATGCGATGTCAGAGAAGCTTTCTAAGCAGTGCCTCTGTTCCGCTCCTCTCACCGGCCCCCACCTACACTGGCTACAAGGTCAGAATCTGTCTCCGATTTCTGTATCACATTCTGCTCTACACAGCCCCCACCTTCTCCTCACTCTGAAGCTGTCAAAGACAAAAAGACTACTCAATTCCATAAAAACTGCAATAATTCGCCCAATTGAAAAATTATTTTTATATACAATTTGCTCTCAGGGGGTCATAATCTTACCGACTTGACCCAGCACATTGGCTCACTGGACCACCAAGAACACAAACCTGTATTCTTGAACAATTTGCAAATTCGAAATACCCACAATTCTTTTTTCAAGCTAAACTTTTCACTAATTATTTTTTCGTTAACACTTTGTACATTAGGGGTGTCATCAAATCACAGGTGTTGCTATTACCCTAGCTACACCCCTCTCAAGTCCCTTTTAACAACGTAATCAAATGTTGGACCATGAAAACACCAGCTATGCGCTGTTCGTTTGGTGGGAGGCTCAAGAACCTTTGGGCTACTATATCATTATTATATGTATCGTGGTACTTGCGGTGGCACTCTAACTGGACCTTCTACTGGGGCCACTCTTGCTAGGTCCTCTGAAAGGACGGGATAAATACCAGCAACGTCAGTATTTCTTTCTCTGTCAGCCTGCGCTCATTTTACCTGCTCCACTTCCTCCTGTAACATCTTTTCCTTGGCTTTTCCAGACTCCAGTCTACTTCTCTCTGCTTCGTGAAACACTTACTCTGTCCTCCTATGTGACTCCTTGCGCCAAAACTCAATGGCATCCTTCCGAGCTGGTCTACATTTTCTCTTTCATAAGAGTGTTTCGTTGTCTGTCTACTTGTTCTGCTTTTACTCGGATACCTTCCTCAACTAATACGTTTTCTCGGGCTTTGTCTGAATCCTCCCTACTTTTCTCTTCTTTTCTGAGCGCTTTCTCTGTGCGTCTATGCCATTCTTTACGCCATAAATCAATGGCATCTTTCTGTGACTGTCTGGCTTTCTTTTTCCATAATTCTTCTTCTACTCTCATGATGCAATCTGCATCCCAGGTCCCAGCTGCGGGCCACCTCTGACTTTCTGGTAAATCCTTGGTGTAGTCCACCCATAAATCAAGAAATAATACGGCATCTAGGCCATGCTTATGATACATAAAGTACCCTGGAGTGTCCCTAGGTGGAATGGGAACAGCTTCCTCAAGTACCCCTTTTCTAGTTTTGATCTGTCTTAATTTTGAAAAGAACGGCATCTTTAAACTTTGCTACTTGATTTTGAACACAATAAATTACAATAAACACAATAATGAACACTCATTCATACCACAATTTTTAAAACATATTAAAACATTTAACATTTAACATTTAACGAACGATGATAACTAATAGGAAACTAGTTACTGACATAATACTAACACTAGAGAATACTGAATTATATGCAAGACATACTAGATATACTGCTAAACAGTACAGATACACTGCTGAAACAGTGCAGACCGGATTTGTGTACCCAAACCCGTCTTGACCGGCACAACCTAATGTGCACGTCTAACTGCCTCCCCAGCAACGGTACTCACCGGGTAGCACAGAACGGAAGGCCTCGGAACTGAACTGGACTAGACCAAACTGGACTGGACTGGACTGGACTCGTGACTTGGATACTTCGGAACTTCGGAATCTGGTGGGCCTCTGTATACCTCGGACACAGCTCTCTCGCAGGTGGGCTCTGGGTAGGACAATCTGCGTTCCTCACCGCCTCGTATGGATGCCTGGTCGCAGTCTGTCCCCTTCGTTGGCCTGAGGGAGTTGGCGGGAAGACCCGCGACGTGCGCGCTTGAAGTCCGTCACGGCTATGGAAGGGGGCAAAACTGGACCTTCATCTCCGGCGTGTGGGGAAAGAGATGTCCCTATTCGGGCGCCATTATGTGGTAAACAAAATATTACGCTCTCAGAATTTTTAAAATATAAATAAGATCATGCATAAAGCAAGAGGCTGAGTCTGTGGTATCAGGTTCATAAAGGGCTTTATTCCAATAACTCGAGTCAAAGGGAGAATATTACCATCACCAAAAAGGATCTGGAAAGGGACTCAAAAGTATTCTCAATATTCTCAAAACATTATTCACAGAGTACAGTATATATACATTTCTCAATTGTACGTAAGCAAAAGAGCAAGAGAGAATGAGATAAGAGCATGTGGACGTGTAAGTAGGCGTGAAGGTGGGCGTCCATGTGGGCGTCCACTTGATGATAATGCGTAATTTGTCATGTGTGGGTGGATACCTGGAGGGGGTTGCGTGATCTGCTGGAATTGTACTGGAACTTTGCCTTACTTGTGCTCAACTCGAGCATGACGTGTAACTGACGTGGGGAGGGTTGCTATGCAACCGGACAAGTCTGGAAGTGAGGCCTTCAGTGAGTGAGGCCTTCAGTGTCAGGACGACCAGCACATCTTGTATTATCTGATATCCGATGTCTGGAGCAGGGACTGATTTGTGACATAGGTTGCTCATCACCAAGAGCCGATGTGGCATCTATTTCTTCATTTACTTCATTTACTGCAGAGGCCTTACATGGGGGCTATGGGCTTTTTACTGACGTGAGCTTTGCAATCTCACAAAGAGAGACAGTAGGGCTGGGCTCCCTCCTTGCAGATGGGTCGCGTTCATTCCTCCTTCACCAGGCAAGAATGTGGTTTCAGTAAGAGTAAGCAGATAACCGTGCTCAATACTGTCTCGGCACCTCGGTCGGGGCCCCTTTGGCTGAGGCCCAAGTGTGCAAGGCCAAGGAGACGTAGCTGCAGCTTTCAGAGCGTTCTGAGGCATGAAACCTCTTTTCGGCTCTGGCTGAGCCATAAACATGGGCTTCATGAAAATGCAGGAAAACATGATGAAAAACGTGTAGGCCTCAATACAGATTTGTCGTTTCTCTCATGGGAGACTGGATGATGGCAGGCCACGTTATAGCATAAGCATCATGATAGAAAGGCCATGGAGGGGAAATACATAGGTTACATGTATGTGCATATAAGCGTTTGGGGGGGCACATGGGGACACATAGGCCTCATAGATTTTTATTTTCCTCACTGCAAATAAAATAACATGCATAAAAACATTACCACTACTTCATTGCTGTCTCTCTGCTCTCCTTGTCACACTGTCCCTCCTTTCACATTGTCACACTATCCTCCTTTCACCAGAGGCTCTCGGCTTCTTAGTGGACTCCACCTCTCACCTCAGCCTTTCACTGTCTTCTAATGACACTCCCCTCCGGTACTTCATGGGCTATCTCTCCCATCATCATTCAGTTCCTCCTTTCTCCAGAGGTTTTCCATTTCTCACCCAGTCACTTATTTAATCACAATCTTTCAGTCTCTCATTGTAGCTCTCCTCACCAGCACTTCATGGGCTCTCCTTGTCATCCTGCCCCTTCCTTTACCAGAGTCTCTGCTTCATACTGGACTCCTCCTTTCACCTCAGCCTTTCATCTCTCCTAAAGGTACCCCCCCTTGTCCTCCTGCCCTGTCCCTATCCTCGTTAACCTGTACCTCCCTTCATCAGAGGTTTGCTTTTTTTTATTTCCCATTAACTCGTTCTCTAGTGCCACAAGGTCATACCAAAAGCAATAGCACCATGAAAATCATATTAATCTAATGCAAGTAAAAAAGTAAAAAACATAATTTTCAATGCCAATAGCTCCACCTTTAACAAATGCGAGACCTATTGCATTGTAACTGCTTGTTCACTTTTTCGAGCTCTAAACTTTACTGTATTGTGAAGCCTGCTAACCATGCTCAACCACTGAAGAATGCACGGTATTGCTAATGCTGCATCTTCTTTGCAGCACTACTACTGTAGAGATGATCTCAAATGGAAGATTTACACAATAGCTTTTACACAAGCACTTAAAGTTCGTTATGTGACATGGCACTGAGAGTGCAGTGCTGACAGTTACAATCAAGCAACTAAGGGGTATATTCACAAGAAAGTGTGATAAACATCACTAAAAAATGTCAACGCAACTTCACACATCGCAGCCTATCGTGGGAAAATAACCCTGTGTCAACATGGAATTCACAACAAGGTGGTACCATGCCATTGTCTGGTGACACCGCGGACTATGCCCGCGATACAACCACCTCGACTGAGATAAAAACACAAAACACAATGTGAAAAAACATGCGATGAGCCCATTCGCGATGAAGAAAGCAGGGATAATCACCCTCAGGCCGGTGATACACACAGAAGGCGGGAATAAGCACAATAAAAGCCTGAAAAAAAGACAAACCACACAGAAAACAACAGCCAAGCACAATGGAGGCAAACCGAGCCAGCAGACAACCCCACAAGCCCCATTGACAACAAGACATTGTACATGGCAGGCCATCATGGACAAGGTGAATGCAGACTTAGAGCAGAGGAGGATAATGGAAGAAAACCAGAACATCCGGAATTATGCGAAATGCACAAACAAGCAGAAACACGCCAACAACAAGAAGGCAGCAATACACACCGGAGGTGGGAGTCCAGCGCCACACCAGGAGCTGGATGACCTGGAGGAATTGGTGTCCACCACATCAGTCTGGAGAAGGTTGGAGATGGTGGCAAGACTCGGGGACCGCAAACCGCCCAAAACAAGAGACACAACAGCAACAGGAGGAGGAACAAGCAGGGACTGGGGGAATGGGGGTAGATGGGCACAATAGCACACATGCACAATTAAGCACAGCAAAACTGCAGACAAACCATGCCCAAGAGTAACAACACCAACCAGGAGCACAAGCCACACAACCCGGCAAAATCACACCACTGAACAAGCACAGAAGTGAAAACCACACTTCCTAGAAAGGGAGAAGGGTGAGCCAAATTAGAGCTGAAGGGACATCTCACACACAATGTAGCACACACACATAGGAAGCAGAGCACCCCAACATCGAACACAATGTGGTACAACCACCAACATTTGCACAACCTAACACAGGACACAAGTGCACCCGCCTGTGGCCGGTAAATGGCCATACGCATCTGGCTAAGAACAAAACAGGGACATGATAATGCACAAGTCCTAACCCACAGTCCTAATAGGGTAGCAATGCACGTATGGCAGGGAGCCAGAGAGTCCGTGACACACACATTGGCATACAAATCAAGACACAACACAGTTGGAGACAAGTGAAAGTGAGGAAACTTTATCAACAAGTGCGTGTCAGTATGGCCAAGAGAAGTGCCATGAAATGCAGACCAATGCAGCAGCATGTCTGAATGAGGAACGTAGGAAAGCGCCCATGTACACATCGGGAGAGTCCTTCACCAACACGAGTCAGTGCCAACCCACGTTGGTTGTGCGGGCCGGGAACATGAGTCCAGGCCAATGCAGCCATGTCCACTGTTGTCTTGGAACATGTGACCAGATTCCCAACACGCAACCAGGCGTCGGGACACATGCAATGGGTCACATCCAGTTGTGGCTGCTGGTACCGTGTCACTCGTCCATGAACGCGAGTGCAGCTGCGTAGGCCAACATCTCCAATGAACGATCATTGTCCACCACATCTGACATGTCGTCGACGTAATCCATCAACTGTCCTGGACAGATGTGCTGACTCCAACCACTGGACCCAATGTGCACCAAAGCCCAATCGGGTAGTGGCTCAAAGTGCTCACTGCACACGACGCCTCGTACAATCTCCCAGGTCCAGTTTCTAGCCAGCATGCCAAACATCCATGCATGCCATTGACGGGCATCACGGTGACACTCCTGGTCGTGGGTCAACAGCAGGCGCACACACATGTCATAATCCAGGTCAGCTACCATCATGTTGGAGAGACAGACATCCATGGACCACTCGAATGTGCATGAGCGACAATGCAAAACAGGCTGAACGCAGGTGACGTCCGCAAGGCGGAAGCTCAGCCGTTAACTGATCCACAGCACTGCCAATGGCAGTGCCCCCAGTACATGCAGCAGACTTGCATGGTACAGGTCCACGTGACTGGAGTCAAGCATGTGTCCGGGATGGTCTGCCATTGCATCAGTGGCTCTGCTTGAAGCGGCACAGGCTTGCCCAGTGCTAGTCCTGAGGATTAAATGGCACAGCTTGGTGCAATGAGCAGTGTCTGTGTGCAACGGGTGCAGACCTGGGATGGGGTGGGAGTATGTGTGAAGGCCATTACATGCACGGTAACTACCACCAAGGACATCTGCATGTGGGATGTGTACACATTGGTCTCACGTCGTGCAGTGCATAGTGTGGGAGTCGCAAGCTAATGCTATCTTATCTGTCAGGGGGTGCTGCCCACATGCAAGTTCCTGCTCGTAGCTGCAGATGTGCTACTGCTTGATAGTTCAGACAAAGGATCTTTCATCCCTACATTGACTTCACCATATGCATGCTTACAGGAGATGGGCAGAGGCCTGTCGTGTGGTGGGATGTCTGCGACCTTGGGAATCATGGATGATATGCCCAGCACGGGGCACATGAGCAGTCTCACTGTGTGTTATGTTGCCACACAGCTGCTCCTCCCTCCCATGAACCCCCACACTTGTGTATGCTGCCTCTGCGGTGTTCCCGGGGGGGGGCGGGGTAGGTCCTGGGGGAGGTGGTGGGCCTGGGGTGGTTGCGAGTGGCTGTTGTGGCCCTCATGGGTATCCGCGTTGCATGATCATTGTCTCCAAGGCATTTGTGGGTCTTCTTGGCTGGACTCGCTTTCGTGCTGCAGGTAGTCGTCCTGCTTAACACCAGCAAGAGGCAGGTGTTAAATACCTGCGGCTACCGCGGCTTATCGCATGCTTTTGACTCACATCGCTGATCTGGCAGTTCGTTGTGAAAGTGGTGTTGTGGTTTTTTCATGTGTTTTTGCACAGGAACGCCTACTCTGCATCTCATTAGGGTCAGTTGGTGGTGTCCACCGTGGAGATAAATGTTGGGGCAGTTATCGCGGGTATACTGGCGATGTCTGCAGTTTGCACCAGCTTGTGAATGGGGTTTTAACTCTATCTCCACTTTTGATGTGTTAAGGTGGAGATAAATCGGAGATAAGTACTTATGAATATGCCCCTATGGCAGCTAGGATTAGAGTTCCTTGGCCAACAAGCATGTCAAAAACTGTAGGGTGCGAGTATGCAGAGCAGACATATATTCTGCCGCTTTATTAAGCAGATTCCGTCAATCAACATTGAGCTGCCACCAGATTTTCTCAGGCTCTTCTATTACTCCAGACTTTGGGAACCTAGAAATACTTGTAAAGGTCCCCCAGAGACTTGTCATCCCTCGTATATTTTCACAGTTTCAGGTCATCTCATTGACATATGTATGTGGTGAAGTTTCTGGACTTCCTTGTTGACTTTATGTAGGTGCTCTAACATCATACAGAATTACGTTCGTGCTATAAAAGCACATAAATGTAATGCTGTAAAATAATTAGGTCTTGCACTGCATTCATATTCATCAACTTCCCTGCATTAAACACGTGATCTGCCCTCAGTTGGATCAAGATTTTTAGACACAGGCCCTGATTTACGAAACTGTCGCGGAACGCAGCACAGCTCCCAAAGTTGCTGTGCTCCATTGTGTGATAGGAAAAGAGAAGCTAAGTGTCATACCTCCAGAGAGATGGCACTCTACTCCTCTCTCCCTAGCGCCGGCACACAATCAGACAGCCGAGCGCCACACACAGACCTTTGCAGCAATAGTGCATATGTGTCTGCGCGAGTCTAGCATATGTTTTGTACTGCAAGGATATCCTTCCTGTACAAAATACCATGCCTAGACTGACTTTAAAACTTCCCCACTTTGAATGTGTGCTGTATAGTCAGCACACATGCAAAGTGGAAAAAGTTAGCAGCAATTAAAGCATTTCTCATTTTTAATGCCTGCTTTCAAGTGTCATACGTTTTTGGTACAAAAGTCTGTCTGCTATTGTTAGTAAATTAGGATTTTCGTTGAAAACATGGATGGTTTCACAGGAAAACCCATGTACCACCCATAGAATGCCCCCTTTATGCAGAGTAATAGAAAGCAGTGCTTCACACTGGTTTGCATTACTTTCTCTTACAAAGCAATGCACATACCAATTTGTGTTCGTTTGTAAATCCTGAAAAGGATTTCTCGATTGGCCTGTGTTGTAAAAGTAATGCAAACCTGACCCAAAACCTTCAAAAATGAGTGTTTTTCAAGAATTGATCACATTATTTCCAGGTTTGTGCACGAAAAGCATTGCTGAGATAAGTTTATCAATAGAGGTATGGTTTCCAGTCAGATTCAATATCAAAATGAAATAGAGCATGAATGTGTTCTTTCACATTTATTTCTCAAATTGTAAAATAATGAGGGAAATTCAGTAAAGGAGCTTAAGTCAATAATTACTTGGAAACAAAGTTGTGTGTGCTTGCATTGTTATTTAATTTAAATATATACTAGAAAACCGTCTATGTCACATTAAAGTAGTTTTATAAAGCGTAAGAAAGTTGATATAAGTGAATGATATTCCTTTTCAAATAATAATGCCACTGTTCCTTACTAGGTCCAGTTAGGTCTGAATAATTTAAACCTGAACTTAACATTTGGTAGCTGTAGCACAGAGCAGGCATGCTCAACTTAGGAGAAATGTGCAAAGTATTTATCAGTACCAAAACATTTAAAGAATAGGAAACACAACACAATAAACATCCCACTCCAATTAATAAAAATAGAGACATGTTTAATAAGCAAACAGATACCAAAATGACAAAACTCAGATGCAGGGAACCAGAGATATGATTTTTTTTTAAGTTTTAGATGTTTCTAGCACCAAAAAGCAGAACGCGCTAACTGTGAGATTCTGGTTGCTCTAGACTGGGTCAAAGTCAAAATTTAAGGCCGACTGATGGAGCGCGGATCGAATACAGGGACCAGATTTGGTCCGGTGGAATGTTTTACCTTCTGGCTAAGAGCCTGATTACGAGTTTGGTGGATGGAATACTCCATCACAAATGTGATGGATATCTCGTCCACCTTCTTACAAATCCATTAGATCTTACGGAACTTGTAATACGGTGGATGGGATATTCATCACGTTTGTGACGAAGTATCCCATCACCAAACCAGTAATCAGGCCCTTAGTCTCTGGAATGAAAGTTAAAGATCCTCAGCAGGGCAAGGAAGCAGGCTATAGACGAGATGGGTTCCACAAGGCTGGATAGCTATTTGAATATGTCCCAGTGAACCATTGACTTTTTGGGGAAAACTTTGAATGGGAGTAATTCTAATTTTACACCTAAGAAAGGTCCTGTCCAGGCCAGATACTTTTATGCCTTTGCCCAATAAAGATTTTGACCTTCGGTCTCATAAACGTTTGGGAACTCAGGATCCCTTTAGAAGGGCAAACCAGCAAGTTGAGTCAGAGTGGTAGTATGATGGGGGTGTTGTCCACACTCACTCCAGGGGAAGCCACCAGCAGGTTCCAGGGCAAGTCCAAGCGGAACTGGTATCTTCAGGAAGGTGGGTTTCTTGCAGCTTTTGTATCCTGGTTTCTTAAAGGAAGGCTATCCAACGGGCCCTTGGAGCCCGTCCTTCTAGCCTGAGTTCAAGTGGGAGCAGGTTTCTCCCCAGAGTTTACCGTAGGTGCAGTCCTCTTTCTGAAGTCCAAAAGGGGTTCAGCAGGGGTAGTCCTTCTTTTGTCTTCATCAGATCCAATAGTGTTCTGCCTACAGGGTGCCATTTCTAAGCCTTGCACTACCTTGTGGGGTGGGAGGCTGCTTAACAAATAGGGAAAACTTTTCCATGATCGACCCTATGTAAGTTGACAATAGTTACTCGTAGTTTGTCTGTAAACAATCTGTCAGTACCCTCCTCTTCCGAAAACTAAACTGAGAGGATCTTTCTTCCCTTGGCCAGAACTCTGGGAATCCACCTGAGGTGTTTCTATGATAATGAGGAACTTCCACTGCAAAACCAGTTCTGGGACAGATTTCACCCTGCTGGGACCAGTGCCACTGTGGCTACTTGGACAATGGGAGGCCTAGAGGTGAGTTACAATTGCCTGTGACATGATCTGCCCCTTTGAAGTTTGTACAGTTGGTGGCCACGTCTCCCAGCCCATCCTGTCAGTAGGAGCTAACACTTCCTCCAAGCCAAAGTCCTTTTGTTCCCTTTCCTAAGAGCAAGTCACACTTCCCAGTAGGCTGCCAGGTGACAGTTAGGATTGTCTCTGAAAGGGCTACTAGAGGCTTTGAGGCAGGAAAATACCCACTTTCAAAACAGTAATTTCAAATCTGACTTTATCATCAGACTGGATTGTGAAGTCATATTAACTTGAGTCCTTCAATAATTGTTCTAGCCATTCCCAAACTGAAATTATAAATGATAGGGTGCTATGCCACAGTGAGATACTTTGGAGGTTTTTCACTGCCGAGACATGTAAAAGTTAAGCATCTGTCCTAATTTGTTTAATAACATGCACCCTACTCTCTGGAAATATAGAGCTTACCTTAGGTTTTGACTTATAGGTATTAATAACAGGTGGAATTGGCAGCATTAAAACTGCACACTCAGGCTGCAGGGGCAGGCCTTGGGCCATGCTTTACTTTGTCACATTAGTTGCTGCACAATGGGTGCTGCAGTCCACAGGTGACATTTAAGTTAAAGGTTTTAAGTACACAGAATACTATATACTAGGGACATAAAGGTAATTTAAATATGCCAATCAGGGATTAGCCAAGTGTACACATATTTTCAGGGTCAGAGCACATGCACTGGGGTCTTGATTAGCAGGGTCCCAGTGCAACAAGGTATCAGTCCATACATTGGGGAGTGATCATGAAAAAAGAGATCTTTCCTTATACATAGCATCAAATTATCATGCTGGTGGTATATTCTAGGCAGTGTGCTGGTATTATTAGCATTGGTGAGAGTTTGGCTTAGTATATGGTGACCACTTATGTACGTGTAGCACCCTGCACTAATCCAAACAGTGATTTGAGTGGTCTTGGACAACCTTAGAATGCTCTCTAACTGGTAGCTGTGGAGAGCAGCCTTCAGGCTTAGTTCAGAAGAAGTGTAAAGCAGCTTGTTTTAACAAGAACCATCTAGTGTAGCTATAAAAATATGTATTTATTATTAACACTCACTACACAATGTATTATCTCCTACCCGGAAATACAACACAATAACCACAATACTTTGTCAATAGAATATGCAAATAGCACAGAATACACAGTGGTCCCCAGGGGGAGACCAAACTGTTAGAAATGGGAGTCTTTAGTTGGCAGAGGTAGGTACCTTTGTCCAAATAGGGACCCTTGCTTGTAGTCAGGGTAAGGGGAATACACACTTTAGATAACCCCTGCTCACCACCTGGGTAGCTTAGCACAAGCAGACAGGCGTATCCCAAAGGCAATGTGTAAAGTATTTGTACTCAAAACACACAGTAATACAGGGATAACACCACAAATGGACATCACACCAGTTTAGGAAAAATAGAGTATTTTTATCTAAACTCAACAGGACCAAAACAACAAAAATCCAACAGACATGTAATAAGATTTTGACTATACAATGGTTTCAAACAACTTGGTCCATAGAAAACTATGGATGCATGATTTTACACCAAAGTACCTGTAGATGCATAAAGTTTACAATGCAAACAGCCGCAGAGAAAGGAAGCATTGGAAAACACAGCGATGCGTCAGTTCCTGGGTCCTTGGGGAGGCGAGGCGAAAGTTCTGCTGCACCCCGGAGAAGTGATGCGTCAAATACAGACTGTAGGGGAAAGTGATAGGTCAACTACAAGATAGTTCTGGTCCGCAGGTGATGGGTCATAAAAACTTGCTGCACAGGTGGGGAAATCCCAATGAATCGGCGATCGATGCGTCGGTTTCTTCAGCCACGATCCCTTGATGCGTCGGATTTTGCAGCCATGACTGGCGCTGCATTGGTTCTATAGTTGTGCTTCAATGCGTGGAGATTCTTCTCGCACAGCGGTGCCGCATCTGAAAAACAGCAGCAAGATGAGCGATGCGTTGATTTCTTCCGTTTTTTTTATCTTCCAGCACCCAGTGACAGCGATATCTTCGGGTTGACCACAACTGGAATAGGCCCCTCCTGGCAGGTCAGAACTCTCAGCAACAGAGTTCAGGGGAGCTGGGGGTGAATTATTTGTGTCCTTGAGACGTCAGAGCAGGAGTCCAGCACACACAAACCTTTGGAGATCTTCTTCAAGCAGGTTCACAGCAAAGTTCCAGTCTTTGTCCTTTTCTTGGTAGAAACAGCAACTGCAGGCCAACCCCACACAGCACACAGCAAAGGGGCAGTACTCTTCCTCACAGCTCTTCAGCTCTTCTCCCTGGCAGAGGTTCCTTTTGAGTTCAGAAGTAATCTAAAGTTTTGGGATTTAAGGTCTACTACTTATATCCTATTTTGTCTTTGTTCTCTTTGGGCAAGGGTTTCTGAGCCCAGTCCAAACCAGTTCTGCCTCACTGGGGACATATGTCCACAGAGGGTGGAGACAGCATTGGGCAAGGGAGAAAAGGCCCTATCCAGGTGCAAGGGAAACTCCTCCCACTACTCTAAATGCAGCCAAGGTCCATTCAGCTCAGTTCTGAGTCATCTATGAAAGGCCAGGCACACCTCAACCCTCCAGTGGCTGTCTACAGTGAATGCACATCCCCAGCCCCTATCATACCAAAACCATACAGTCAATACACAAACAGGCAGAGGTACACAGAATGATTAAACAAGAAAATGCCTACTTTCTGAAAGTGGTATTTTCAAACACATAAATTAAAAACCATCTTTACTAAAAGATGTGTTATTAAGCTCTGAGATCAGACAGCCTAAACGTTATTTATCTATCTTGTCCCAATGGGAAATTATACTTGTAAGATGTTACAAAGTATTTCCTATTCTATCCTATGGGATAGATAGCCTTTCAATAGTGAACAACGAGATTGGTAGTATTTTACTATCAGGACATGTCCTACCTTTCACATTCACTGCACCCTGCCCATGGGGGTACCTTGGGTTTACCATGGGGGTGCCTTATATGTACGAAAAGGGAAGGTTAGGGCCTGGCAATTGGGTGCACTTGCCAGGTCGAGATGGCAGTTTAAAAATGCACACAGACGCTGCAGTGGCAGTTCTGAGATACATTTTCAGGGCTACTCATGTGGGTGGCACTATTAGTGCTGCAGGCCCCCTAGTAGCAATTGATTTACAGGCCCTGGAACACACAGTGCACTTTACTAGGGGCTTACCAGTAAATCAAATATGCCAGTCCTGGATAACCAACCAAGTTCACAATTTACACAGAGAACATATGCACTTTAGCACTGATTAGCAGTGGTAAAGTGCCCAGAGTCCTATAGCCAACAAAAACAGGTCAGGAAATAATAGCAGGAAGAAGCAAAACGTTTGGGGATAACCCTGCAAAAAGTGCCAAGTCCAACACAAACCTGTAGTAACCAACTCGACACAAGGAGTAGTAGGATGGTTATTTATTGGCTATGGACAGCACAGCCAGCAGGACCAGCTCTGCCAACAGCTGCAACAGGAATTTACAATCTCAATACAGTTGCTAGGAGACCATAGATTCTAGAGCACAGCAACATCACAGGATAGATAAGCCGCAGGATAACATAATAGATAAGCTGCAGTACAACATATCTTCTCTTCTCCAAAAAAGAAACTAAAATAAATAAATAAATTAAAACACAAAATATCAATAACACCAAAAGCAGAATTACAACCTGTATGTGGCAGGCCTAACAATATTCCTAGAAGTTTTCTAGGGACATGCTTGGTCAATACAAGGAGAAACCCCTTCCCTTGAAGGTGGGACGGCATCTCTTACATAAACTTTCACCACTCTGTTGAGGTTCCACCAATTACCTCCATTAACCATTACTGCATTTCCAAGAATCTTGAGAACTTTGACAGGTTGACTGAATTTGCTGTCACCTTTCTTAGCATGAACACCACTCTTAATTTTTAATTATATTCCCTACTTGCAGCAGAGCCACTTTCATACCTGTGCGGGAGTCAAACCACAGCTTCTGTTTAGATTGCAAAGCAGACATATTCTCACTCGCCAAAAACATCAAATGAGAAACATCAGATTCAGATCTGACCCATTTGCTCATCCAAGCAGGCCTGAAACTAGCAGCAGAATGAGGTCTAGTTCTATAGAATCAAATCATAGCATTAAGTCCTTTGCAAATATCATGACTACCATCCCTGGCCCACTTAATACACTCCCCCAGCACCCAATTCATTCTTTCAACCAAACCATTACTTTGTGGGTGATAAAAGGAACTTTTGTGGTGTTTTACTCCAGATTCACAGATGAATGACTCAAATTCAGTACTAATAAACTGCGTTGCATTATCTGAAACCAAAGTCTCAGGAAAACCCTCTCTCAGCCACACGTTCTTAAGAAACTCCACAACAGTTTTAGTGTTGGCTTCTTTCACCAGCCTAATCTCTGGCCACCTTGACTCAGAGTCCATAAGAACTAGGATAAAATGAGATCCACCAGGAAGAACCTCATAGGGCCCCATCACATCAATGCCCAGTTTTAACCAAGGACCTTTGGGGCACTCAATAGGCATCAATGGTGAAACAGACACTTTTAAACTTTTGTCAGCTTCACCGCAGACACAGCAATTTGCAACCACAAAATCAATCTCAGCATCCATCCCTGGCCACCAATAAATGTCTCAGATGCGCCGCTTAGTGAGTGTGGAACCCAGATGACTATCGTGAGCTCTCTCAATGATGATTTTGCGGAAAAGATCAGGGGGTACAAATTGGTCCGCTCTGAGCAGCAACCCATCTTCAATGGAAAGTTCACCTTCAACCTTCCAGAAAGGTTGAAGAGTAGCAGGAAGCACCTTCTCTCTGGGCCACCCATCCCTGATGAAAGCACAAACTTCACGTATCACACAATCAGATTCCAGCGCTTGCACCCAATCAGTCTCAGAGCCCAGACTCAGATCAGGTAGGTCAAGCACAGCAACCAGACAATCATCACAATCTTCACATGAAAATTCATCCAGATTGACATTGTCCAGTTCAATCAACTTGATGGGAAAACGGGACAAAAAATCTGCCCTTCCATTCTTTTCCACTGGAAATATTTTGCACCCCAAACTTATACTGAAGAAGTTTCGTCACCATGTGCATGATTCTGGGAGAACAACATTTACTCACATTACCCCCCAGTATGTTTACTAAGGGCTTGTGATCAGTCAGAAGCATGAATCGCTTACCCCAGATATAAGGTCGGAACTTCTCAATGGCCCAGGCACATGCCAGCAGCTCCTTTTCAATGAGTACTGGAGCTCAGGAGTTCTCAGTACCCTTGAGGCAAAGCATACAGTGTTCTCACAATTGTTGTCCATTTGAGTTAAGGTGACACAAATACCTACTTGACTTGCGTCGACAGTGACGCAACAAGGTAAACTTGGGTCGAAAGGTTTAAGAACAGGTCCATCACTTAAGGCAGACTTCACAAACTTGAGGGCCACTACACAATCATTGCACCATTCAAACTTGACTCCTTTTTTTAGAAGATTGCTTATAGGACGTACAATGAATGCAAAGTTTGGTATGAACTGTGAGTAGTACTCACATACCCCCAATAATGGCTTGACACCCACTTTGTCTTCTGGATCGGGGGCATCAACTATGGTTTGAAGCAGTCCTGGTTGTGCACTGACCCCATCATGAGATATAACATGTCCTAAGTATTCAACTTTGCAGCACAAAAATTGACACTTTTCCTCCTTTAATACTACGCCACGTTTTTTGAACAAGGTTAACACTTTTTCAAAAACAAGGTCATGAGAAGCAAGATCCTTACCAAAAATGAGAACATCATCCTGACACACTAGGATCCCATCAACATCCCTGAGTATATTGCTCATTATCCTCTGGAAAACAGATGCCGCAAGCCCAAAAGGCATGGGAAAGTTGCAAAATGTTCCCAGAGCTGTTAGAGGGCGCGATTCAGGATCAAGTTCCACCTGGTGGTAAGCACTAGCTAAGTCGAGCTTACTGAAAAAACGTGCTCTTTTGGTGGAAGAGAATAGGTCAATAATCTTTGGTAAGGGACGGGAATCTACCCATATCTCCTTATTCAGGGATCTCAAACCGACACAAATTGACACAAACACGAAGATCTCCTCCCCTTTTTCTGACAACGACTAAGGGAGAAAGCCATAATGAAGAGTCTGTTGGTTCGATGATCCCTTTGGCACACAGACCCTTTAATTCTTTTTCCAAATCCTCCCTCACACTGAACGAACTCCTGTTTAGTGGGAAGAGCACCATCTTTAACGGTTACCTTGTGCCTGAATCCTTTAATTTTTCCCAACTCCTAACGAAAAACATCAGGGTATTTGTTCTTCCATACAAGACTAGCATCTTCGCAACCAACAACCAGCACTTACTCCTTTGCTCCAGGATTGAGTATCATGCCAAAGAGGCCCTGGTGAAACCAACCCAATATGTTGAGTCCCTTTACTGCAACACATATCTTTCCCTTTATTCTCCTACCTTTGAAATGCATTTCATGTTCAAAATAACCTTATAAATCTATTCTCCGCCCCTCATACGAGACAGGAGAGCAATCAGGTGGAGATAGAGATTGAGAACCATTCCAGGTTTATTCAAACAATATCTGAGTGATCATTGTGATCTTGGCCTTTGAGTCAACTAAGAGTTTCACAGTGTGATCCCAAACCTTAATATCCACAATAGGATCAGTACACAAAGAGGAATCACCCATAACAACATCTTGGGAGAAAGCAGATGTGACACAATCTAGCTCATCTGCGCTTCTGATAACAGAAATAACTTCCAGGTCAGACTCGTAATCAGATTCAACACTACAAATATTTGGTTTGCTAGCACTCCTTTCTTTCAACAAACTTTGGCAAAATGCCCCATATTTTTGCAGTAATTACACATGACGTTACTAGCGGCACAACGGGAACCCTTGTCATGTGGTGGATTCCCACATCTGATGCACATATTATTACTATTTCCCTTAGTGGAATTAGCTAGATCCGAACTGGGCTTGGAAGGTTGTTTGTCTGAATGAGTAGATTTAACACAATACTTCACAGGATTATTAGCATTGAGTATATTAACAGCATCATGCGGCTTGTCATCTAGTTCTTTTAGCGAGACCATAGATATTTCTATATCCTTAGCGATTTTTATAGTTTCATCTAGAGATGGATCACCCAAGCTCAAGAGTTTCTGACGAAAGATCTTATCTTTGCATTGACAAATCAACTGATCTCTAATGAGTTTACAGTCAGCTGCTAGTTTGCACAAGGAGGAAATATAAGCATCCACATCTTCTCCTTCTGTTTGTTTCCTTTTAAAGAACTTGTGCCTTAGAACCATCAGGCTTGGTTGTTTGTAAAATGTGGTTCTTAACTTAATGATGGTTTCCTCATATTCGTCAATGCCATTAGGTTGTTCTTGAGAAAAAGGCAGAAGATGTTTATGGCTAGTTCTTCCCTCAAATCCTAGGGAGTGAAGAAGGAGGCATTTTTTCCTTTCTGCACAATAACGTAGAGCACCAATGGCCCCCAAATATGTTTGAAAAGCGTTGTACCAGATTTCCCACCTGACTGGAAGATCCCCTGGAGAATTAAGAAAAGAAGGTTGAGGATTGACAGACTGCATTGTACTCAATTCCGCTGGGGTGGGTAAGCTAGAAAAAGCAATGGTGCAGTTATGTGGGAACTGCAAAAACACCCAGGCAAAAACAAACCCTGCACGAGCAACTGCAGATGAAAGTTGTGAGAGACGCACAGTTTAAAATAAAATGCAGTTAATGTGTGTATCACTCTATACGCACAGTAGAAAAACACTGTTGAAAATTATCAGAAAATGTTACAGTGGATTGTGTGTGTATCACCGTGGATACACTAATAATGTTGTATTACTGACTTCATAGTATGCAAAAAAAAAATGTTGCTTTAACAATTTGGAAGCGCTGTAATCTGGATTATCACTGTAAAAACTAAAGGTGTGTATATAACTGTGAATACACAAGAGTGGTGTTGGCTCGCAAATACCTTGAGGCAGTGGTCCAGTGGTGATTGTTCAGTACAAAAAAAAAACTCAGCATACCCAGTCTTCGTGAAGAAACGCAATCAGAGGTAGACAGTTCAGCTGCATGGGTTCCCAATGTAGCCAATAGATCGTTGCCAATATTTTGTAGTAACCAAATCGACACAAGGAGTAGTAGGATGGTTATTTATTGGCTACATGGACAGCAGAGACAGGAGGGCCAGCTCTGCCAACAGCTCCAAAAGGAATGTACAATCTCAATACAGTTGCTAGGAGACCATAAATTCTAGAGCACAACAACATCACAGGATAGATAAGCTGCAGTATAACATAATAGATAAGCTGCAGTACAACAAAACCATACACTAAAATAGTGGGATGCGAACCACATCCGAAGTCGAGAATGGACCCAGAAGATGTAGAAGAACCACCCAAGGTGCGTATCTAGGAAACCCACGGAGGTCGTGTGCAGAGTGGGAGCACAACTCAATGCTCAATGTTAGTCAATAGTTGAGTTCCGGTTGCAATTTTAAAGAAGAAGGGAAGCCGGGTGCATAGGTGTGATCTGACGTTTGAAACCACCGTAGACCACAATGGAGGACTTAGGAAAAGTTGACACTGGCGAAGAAGGTGAAAGTGTCCGCTGGAACCCAAAGGTGGAATCAAGGTGAGAGGTACCTTCAAAAAGAGGCAACAGAGTCTATACCTCTCAGGAGTGACCAGGAGGCACGGAAGACGATTACCCAGCAATGTCAGAGATGCAGGAGAGTTGACCACGCCCTTGATGTTGCAGCTGTATGGACCAGGCGATGCAGAGAAGGACCAGAAGCCATGCATGAGCTGTACCACATCGGTAGGTAAGAGCCAAGGGATCAGTGTCTGGCAGGGGCACCAACAAGCCCTGGCCACAGCACTCAATGCAGTTGAAGAAAAAGGTGCAGTGTTGGGACCAGCAACGTTCAAGTGACTCACCATAAGCAGGGGAGTCAGGGTAGGCCCTGAGCAAGTAGAACAGCCCACTGTAGCCAAAAAAGACCCTTAAGAGGACCCACGGGCTGAAGTTACAGGAGTCACCGACATCGAGCATCTCACCAAAGGATGAAGGCACATGGTGCAAAGGATGAGATGCAGGCAAATATCATGGCTGAAGGAGATGCTTGAGGTTGGAGCTTCTAGGAGCCCAAAGACCTCAGAAGAAGAGAGTCAACAAGCCTTGGCAACAGCAAGTCAACGTGGTGCACAGGGGTTCTGTTCCAGAAGTTCTGGCGAGGGATACTGGCCTCAAACTCAGTGAGAAGACAGTGCAGGCTTCGAGGGGGTTCCAGACCATGAACTGTGTTTGTGAGCCTTTTGGAGTCCGTGGGAGCCCAGGATTAGCAGACTGGTCAGCTGTGCTGCAGTGCCTGCAGATTCAGGGTAGTAACTCCTTCACTCCAAGGGAGATTCCTAAATGTGTCTTGGATGTCCACAGGCCCTGTGAAGAACCTGTATGGAGCACAGGCACAGATGTTGTAGCAGACATGCAGGACGACGAGACCAGAAGCAGCAGGAGTCTTTCCAGTTGCAATCTCGGTTCCCAACATAAAGTCCAGCGAGGTCCAGAGTGCCCAGACAGTTGAAGTTGAAGTGGTAGGTGATCTGAATTGGGTCCCACAATGAATCTAGGGACCCACCCACAGGAAAGCCCTTAAGTACCCTAAGGAAAGGGTTGGGACACTTCAGGGGTCCCTCCCAGAGAATGGGTTGAACAGTGGGTAGGATACTCCCATTTCATTTGTCCAGTTTTGCACCAGAGCAGGACCGAATGGCTTCCTGAACTGGTTTGGACTGGAGTATGCAAAGAGGGTACCAAATGTGCCCTTCAAGCAGTCTGAATGGCACTGACACATGCCCCCACCTTGTACCAATACACTAATTCTTGTCTGGGAGGTGGTCACACCTCCGTGTGACAGTATACCTGTTGTCCTGCCTTCCTCTGCTCAAGATTGGCTCAGCAGAAGGAGGGCAGAATCATGTCCCTGGTCGGCAGCAGCCATAGTTTTCTGTCCGGGTCTAGAAGAATGGAACTGGGAGCACTGAGGCCCTACTGGAGTAACTTTACAGTGCATGGAATATTGCCTCCCACACCGTTTACAGTGTGGGGGTATGATTTCAACATGTTTGATACCAAACATGACAGTTTAGAGATGGTCATCGCGTAATGACGCATGGCCACTCTATGTATCATAATGCTGATGCACTTACAACCTGGGAGAATAAACTCCGCACGTTGTAGGGGTGTCCTGCCCATGCAGGGGCACCCTCTCATTTAGAACCAAGCGCCCTGCCTTCAGGATTGAAAGGCCTGCCTTAGGGATGACTTATAGGTTTTATGTGCAGTGACAACAGATATAAGGAAACTTATATCCGTCATGGGTGGTGCTAGCACCAGTTTACACATGCTGCAATGGCAGGCCTGTAGTTACAATTTGAGTGGTCTCTCATGAGTGGCATAACACATGCTTCAGCCCATGGAAGACCCCTGGTGTACCTATCCCTGGGTACCTTAGTACCCTGCACTAGGGACTTATCAGGGTACACCAGTAGCCAATTTGGAGGGTACCAAGTAATCACCATGTCCAATTCAGGGCAAAAGCACAGAAACTGGTGTCCTGATTAGCAGGATCACAGTTAGACTGGTCAGTTAAACATAACGATTAAGATTTGATTTAAAAAAAAGGGGGAAGAAGAGGTTAAAGGTCAGGTTCACCCTCCACTGGTATATCTCGAAACAAAAAACTTGAACACGTCAAGTAAAAAGAACCTGACCAGGGTAAAGAAGGTGGTGTCAGAAACCAAACTTGATCCTGAGGAACACCAAATGAAAAGAAAGGAAGAAATGATCTCTTTCTTGAGTCCCCTCACTCACCAGGGTTTCCCCACGGTGACATGCTTCATCATAGGGGTCCTCCCAGTCCTCTACGGACTGAGGCGTGCTACAACTTGTGAGATTACGTAGGATCACTGAAAAAATAGGGTATGTGTAGTGCAAGTGAAGGAAGTGGTGGAGTGGGATGATTTAAAATGATCAGCTAATGGGCCAAAAATAAACTTTATTGATGCTCTAAGCTGAAAAATTAAAACGGGGTGATATGCTAGAGAACCTCACTATAATGGAAAGGTGTGCCTAGCATATGATCTGGTCAACTAGTTTCGAGCTTCCCCAGCTCTTCATCAGGACTGCACTGGGACCAGCCCAGTGCCGAGAAACTTGCCACTCCTAGTTAGCCTAAATAAGGTGCAATAAGTGTGATGCCGCAACTATAAGGCATGCGTTATGGGATACATACGTAATGTACGTCCGCAATTCATCTGTAGGAAATAAAACAAAAGTTAACGGGAAAGATATCTCATCGTAAGTACTATTGTCAATATTAAATGTGAGCACTCTACACCCAAGTGTTCGCACACTCTCTTTTCTGATGTGCCTCTGTGTGGTTAAAAAATGAAGAGAAATGTAATTATTCACTCCATGCCGGCGTTGTGCTAAAATCAGTGAATAAAAATTATTAACATGTCTACAGAAACCCATGTTTAGCCATCGTAAAGCTAAAAATTTGAGGGACTATCTGGTTCACACACGTCCCATCTCGACAAAAACCATAAGTCCCCAACGGTTGCTCCATCCCCTACCTGAGGGACATTTCCCATGTGGTAATTGCAGTGTATGCCACCTCACCAAGGTGACCAAAACGATTACCTGCAATAATGGAATGATATGGAACCTTCGATCCTTCATGAACTGCAATACAACTGGGGTGGTTTACCTGATCACCTGCATTTGTAACCTTCATTATGTGGGGATGACCACAAGGAAGGTAAACACCAGAATGATTGAACATCGTAGTAACTTTAGGTGTAAACGCGACAACACCAAAATGACCACTCATTTTCTGGAAAAACTACATACACCAAATGATTTCAACTGGGTCATTTTAGAGCATGTGGACAGCAACCCAAACATGGAAAGACAACTGCATGAAAAAGAACAACGTTGGGTTTTTAAACTACGTTCAGACAATAAGGGTCTCAATGATGATATACCATGGAGCCATTTCTCATGAACACCCCTCTTTTTCCATCTTTGAAGTTTGGCTGATATACTTCACGCAGCCACCCATTGTACACATGATATTCTGCAGAAATAATGACATCAATTTTCGTTCCACATCCTTTGCATCCCTTTTACGACCAAGACCACTTCTGGAGTATCTCCCCATTAGGTCAGCGATGCGTAATAGTCTGATGTCTGGTCAATAAAGTTTTTGTAAATACAATTTCCTTCTCTCTGAGAGTAAATAAATTGCCCGCCCCCATAATAATTCGTGTTTTTGGGCTAGTTTCGTGGTTACATAGCGCTTAATATTTTTCAGACCGCGCTAGTCTGTCCCTGTTTTCCTTATAATCAATTTAATTTAATTTCAGGTTACTTGGGTTATCTTTTTATCCCAATCCAAGATGACTGGTCGGTTAGGTTTTGTAAATATAACTTCCTTCTCACTGAGAGTTAAAAATGCCCGCCCCTACAATAACTCTTGTTTCTGGGCTAGTCTCGTGGCTACATAGCGCTTAATATTTTGCAGACCGCGCTAGTCTGCCCCTGTATTCCTTGCATTTAATTTAATTTCATTCATTTTTTACTTTGGGTTATCTTTTTATCCCAATCCAATATGGCGGCTCGAATCAAGGACCGGCACCGGAAGCCCTTTCTCACTTTCTACCCATTCCTAACATTGATAACCAGCCCCGCTTCGTGGACACGCCAGAATGCGGTCCGTGAGGTTTGGTTCCCAATAGGTAGTAACGAGTGTGGCTTTCGACGTACAAGTAAGTGCTTCCTAAACGATAGGAGCCCTATGGCCACACGCTACGAGGAGATCATTTTCTCTCGTTCTTCCTCCCCGTAGGGCGAACCTTCACTACGGAGCACGCCATTGTCCTCACAATCTCATTTACGTTTCTTTTCCTAGTTGTACGAGATCGTCGCACCCCCTCCGTTGACCATGAAGCACATTGTTGCTATTTACTAAGTATGTAATGTCCTTTTTCTCTGTTAAGTGTATGTTTGTGTATATGTTATGTTAGACATGTTAATAATTTTTATTCACTGATTTTAGCACAACGCCGGCATGGAGTGAATAATTACATTTCTCTTCATTTTTTAACCACACAGAGGCACATCAGAAAAGAGAGTGTGCGAACACTTGGGTGTAGAGTGCTCACAATTAATATTGACAATAGTACTTACGATGAGATATCTTTCCCGTTAACTTTTGTTTTATTTCCTACAGATGAATTGCGGACGTACATTACGTATGTATCCCATAACGCATGCCTTATAGTTGCGGCATCACACTTATTGCACCTTATTTAGGCTAACTAGGAGTGGCAAGTTTCTCGGCACTGGGCTGGTCCCAGTGCAGTCCTGATGAAGAGCTGGGGAAGCTCGAAACTAGTTGACCAGATCATATGCTAGGCACACCTTTCCATTATAGTGAGGTTCTCTAGCATATCACCCCGTTTTAATTTTTCAGCTTAGAGCATCAATAAAGTTTATTTTTGGCCCATTAGCTGATCATTTTAAATCATCCCACTCCACCACTTCCTTCACTTGCACTACACATACCCTATTTTTTCAGTGCTCCTACGTAATCTCGCAAGTTGTAGCACGCCTCAGTCCGTAGAGGACTGGGAGGACCCCTATGATGAAGCATGTCACCGTGGGGAAACCCTGGTGAGTGAGGGGACTCAAGAAAGAGATAATTTCTTCCTTTCTTTTCATTTGGTGTTCCTCAGGATCAAGTTCAGTTAAACATAACGACACAAGCAAAAAGTGAGGGTGACCATCAAAGCAGATCCTAATTTCCTACAACAATAATTATACAATCAAGACATTTGACACTCAATATCTCATATACCATTTTTGAGAAAATTATACAAGGTTGGATTACTGAAGTTTACCATCTTATCTGTCCACATAATTCTAGTCACTCTCACCTTGTTATGTCTAATGTTCCTTTAAGGCAAGACACAATATCTTCGATCCTTTAAGTAATGTGACCTTACAGTGCAGTGAAATTTGACCATCCACAATAACAGTAACATTTCTTACTTCTCTTTCCCAGAATTCTTTCATTGCAGGATAACTTCAAATCAACTGAAAGCATTCCTTATGCCTTCTTGCAGATGGGGAACCACAATTCAAAATATGAGCAAAAATTTGAAAAAACTGTTGTCACCAAGTGTGTACCCAGATAAGAGTACAAGTCACACGTTCATCATTGGAAATGGGTGGTGATAGGTTCCACATAGCTAGAAAAATAATAACTAGAGGTGCAAGTGGAGGTTACATTGGTGTACAGTGAAAAATCCACAAAAATAGATCTGAAATGGACAGTTGTTATATACCTTGCACCCATTGCTAATTTGAGTATCGAAACATAGAAAACAAAATATGTATATGACAATTTTGATAAGAATAAAGCTGATATTGTTTTTATGCAAGCAACGTGTCTCACTTTGTTTAATACGTGTATTTTTGCAAATATTCTGGGGTTCTATATGTGTGACACCCTATAGCAAATGCCACTCAAAGGAAATTATACTCTAAGCAAAGAATCTTCCTATCATCCATAGATTGGAAAAAAACGTATTTGATGGATAAATTGTTCTAAAGACTTGCTGTTAGACCTGTTCCTTTTGGTATGGTCTTCCCCCAAAACAGTGCCTTTACCCCTCTTGTTATCAGAAATTCATTTGTGTTTACATTCATGTTCTGTGCACTTTTCCACTGCTAGCCAGTGCTACTGTATTCGTGCTCTCTCCTTAACCTCTTCAGTGCCCATGACGAGATAGTCTCGTCATGGAGCACGGTTGCGCTGTGCCCATGACGAGACTATCTCGTCATGAACCCCACCCACTAATGCAACGCCCGGCACAGGAGGGGGAAAGGGCGTGGCACTGAAGGGGTTAAGACATGATACCATTGACTAACATCTTCCACATTTTGTTCACTTATAAGTCCCTAGTATATGGTACTAATGTGCCCAGGGCCTGTGAATTAAATGCTACTAGAGAGAGTGCTGCACTCATTGCGCCACCCACCTAGGTAGCACTTTACAACATGCCTCAGGGCTGCCATTACAGCCTGCTGTGCAGTTTAAACTGTCAATCCATCCTGGAAAAAACCTTTTGCCGGGCCTAATCCTTCCCTTTAAACATATAAGTCACCATTAAGGTAGGCCTTAAACACATTATATATATGGAAGGTTGAATTGTATTTGAAAATTGGGAAATGTGTTTTTAAGCACAATATGTTCTAGTAGTGAAACACTGTAAAGCCTATTTCCCATGTTGTACATGTTGTAAAGTCATCCTGTGTGCCCTGTGTGCCCCTATTTTAAGCTGCCTGGTACTGGTGGTAACTGACTCTGACTGCCCCTGGGCTCTGTCAAACCAGGCCCAGGGCCAGTGCTAAGTTGAAACCAAACACATGCATTAGGGTACACTAATTATTAGGGCACACTTACAATTGTAATGACCTAATCTGTAAGTCTTTAGTAGAAAATAGGGCAGGGGGGATTAGTATATAAAAGAGAATGGCAGTTTAGAGGCCACCAGCCCTTTCTGAACTTGCATGTGTGCACTTATGAGCGCCTAAGGTCATTTTAAAAGCAGCCCTACATTGCAGGACTGTTTTTAAGTTAATTAACTGCAAACTTGACTTTAGTGGTAGGGGCACTTAAAAAGTGATAATCTACATTATTGTTTACATAGTTCTCTCCTAGGTTTCCCAGGGGTGGGGGATCATATAATTTTAAGCAGGGTCCTTATAAAAGATGTTTTATATGCCCTGGGGATAGCAACATTGCACATTTCACTTCCCCGTGTAGTAAAGTGGCTCCCAAAATCAACTTTGGTGCTATGAGTACTGTGGAGAGAAGATCTACACTGTTTGTTACATATTCAGGATCCCCAAGGTCTCCCCTAGGTGTCCTATGAGTGGGGGGTCATGTAACTATAAGCAGGGTCCTTACAAAAGATGTTTTAAATGCCCTGGTGATAGAGAACTTGAACATTTCATTTTACCGATTGTAAATGCCTGGTTACAGAGGATAACATTACAATTGTTTATGACTGCATAAATATTGCTTGGATCATTCAAAGACTTAGCCTAATGCTACTGATAAATCCAACAATATGCCATTGTTGAATTTATCCTAAATTGTACAGAAAAGAAGTAATAGGACGTTCTTGTCTGGAAGCGTAAAAATTCAGCCTTCCTGCAGGCTTCCCTGATTGTTCAGAGTTATTAGGATTAGCCAGGTTGCTTCGATGAAGCAGTAAGTGGCTCATCAGAGAGGAGGCTATCTGCTGGAGAGGGTTCTGCTACACAGGAGTGCCAGAGAAGGGGGGAGGGGTCGTAAAGCATGTGGCTTCAAAGGAGGAACTGTACAGACAGGGAATGCCAGGCCTACCTTTCCCCATCCCCCCTGACTTAGCAAGCCAGATAGCAGGCTTAAGGAAAGAATCTGCAGATGTTAGGGGGAGGAGAGCTATGGAAATGAGCCACACTGGAGGTTGTTTTAGCTACTTCTTGCTCCTCTGCTGAGATTTCAGCCATCATGAATTTTGGAGGAATGGTGATTTCTGGACAAGACTATGCCACACTTTGAAGGAGTTGTTCTGGGGTGTTGCCTTGCACCTCATTGGGCACGGGTGCTCCAGTGATTGCCCCCAGAGATCACTGAATAAACATGTGAGAGGTACAGAGCCTCTCAGCTCTGCTGCTTTTAACTGAGAGAAGAAGAAGGATTGCCATGCTGGAAACTTGATTTGCACCACCAGGCCCTGCATTCTTACTGACTGCACCTGCAACACTATCTGGAACTACAGACTTGTGGATGTACCTTGCTTCTAAATGATTGAAGCATGGACTTTCTGCAAGCTACAGATTAATAGAGCTCACCTGCATCATCACCACTAAGAGTCCACTGTCTGGACTGTGTACAGTGGACTTTTAAGGGTTTTGCCCAGTGCATTATGGGATTGGTTTTGGACCATTTGGACCCTCAAGAGGAACTTCAGGAAGAAGTTCCAATAGTTTGGACACTTCTGGAGCAACTATAAAAAAAAGTTCCATTAGGTGACTGACTCAACTGCGAGGACCAAGTCGGCCACCTTTAACGGCGATCTGGCTCAGATTCCAGGTTCCTCCCACTGCACAGCTCCGGAGAACCAACTTCCAGAGTTTGTCAAGAGCTCCCTGAAAGTCAAGCCGGTGAACCCTCACCAAATCTGCTCACCAAATCTGGACTGGTGAAGAGCAGTGAGGGACCTCAAAAGATATATTTTGACCTGGGCCCTCCTGCTCAGTGTATCCCCACAGGGCTCCATCATGGTAAGTTTGACTTTGTCCCGGTCAAGCAAAAACAGATGTTCAAGATTATCGCTATAGGTTTTGAAGCGCTAGAAAGTGTTTATTCTTTAAAAATTCATATCTCTGGTTCCCTTCATTGGATTTTTGTGGATTTGATGTGATTTTGAAGATAGAAATATTTACTATTTCTATAAATTGGTGTGGGATTTTATTGTGTATTGTGTCTTACTTATTTACTGAATTGGTGTTTTTAAATGCTTTACATTTCTGTCTCCTAAGTTAAGTTTGCCTGCTCGCAGCCAAGCTACCAAGGGTTGAGCTTGAAAATAATTTATTGAGACCTATACTGAACCCTAGACTGGGTTGGTGGCCATATTGTCAGTGGTGGGTTACTACTTACCTCTACTAATAACTCACCTTCTAACAGTATAACATTGAGTGGTCTCAAACTAATTATAATTTTGAATTCTCTTTAAGTTGGATTTTAAGTCACAATTCTAAAAATGCGACTTTTAGAGATGCTGGCATTTTCTTGTCCTAAACATTTGGGGGCAAATCTACAAGGTGGCAATTAATAATTATTGCCGCTTTTGCGTCCGTTTTCGGACAAAAAGCGGCGATAATTTTATCGCTATATCAGCAAGGTCACGCTATCGCGTGAAACCTTGCCTTAGCGCTTGAATTCCGAACGCCCATCTTTGCATCTCTAATGAGATGCAAAGTGGGCGTTCCTCCCCAAGATAACGGGAGAAATGTCGCTAAGCGACATTTCTCCTATTAGCAAGCCTCACGCAAAGCAGCATAGCGACAAGAAAAGTAGTGATAACCTCTGTTATCGCTACTTTCCTTACGCCTGCTTTGAAACTGACTTAGCCATGATGTCCTATGGAAGGTGGATAGCATGGCTAAATATGTGAGGCCCTATCAGCAAGCTATCGCCAAACTTTGTGTTATTATCGCTGGTTTTCCAGCGATAATCTCACGTTAGGCAGTTAGCGCTAGGATTTTTATCGCTTTTGAGATAAGCGTTGCTAATAGCACGCTATCTCAGCGATAAAAATCCACGCTAGCCAGCGATAATTATCCTAGCGCTTAGCGTTAATTATCGCCGGTTCTTGCTGATATGCCCCTTGGTGCTTACTGCCTGGGTCCTGGGTTGCATGACTATGAATAGCTTGGCAATTGGCCTTTATGTGTTCCTCCCACACAGTGAGACAAAGGGGAACTAGATGTAAGCAGGATAGACTGGGATGGGTGGAGCAGAGCTGTTCCCTGCCCCACTTACTTTTTAAAGATCTGCCTCCAGCTTCCACAAAAAGAAACCTGACACAGGTATTTTGTCGCCACAGACTACTTGGAGCCTTGGGAGGGGAAAGGAGGGGGTAGCCAGGGTGTCAACCCTACTTGAAAGGCTGGGATCAGTTATACATATTGCACCTCCTGAACCGCCTCTTTTGGACCTTTTAAAGACATAGGAAGAACTGACTTGTACTCCAGAGGACTGTCCTGCTGCATAAGGCCTGACTTGTTATTCAGAGAACTGTCCTGCTACCACTAGATGACTGGCTGCTGCCTGAGGCCTGCCTTGAACTTCAGAGGACTTCCCTGCTGCTTGAGGTCTACCTTGCTGCTTAAAGGAAACAAGGCCATGTCCTTGGACCCAATACTACTAGAGTGAATCCAAGGACTAGCTGGCTGGCCTCTTGGGTGAGCTGCAGTGACATAGCAATCTTCAGACACTATGAACCCTGCACTTCGACTCAACTAGAGTGAGTCCTAACTCCCCAAGTGGTGCCCCCCAGGTCCTGGACCCTTGGAAGTGGTGTTATAAGTGCTGCACCTGCATAACCTCAAAAGTTGGGACTTAAGACATTTTCACCAATAAGTGGCGGGAGAACCAACAGAAGACTTGGACCTACCTGCCCAAGTTTGTATCACAGGTCTGCCTGAATTCATGATAGTTACCACTATGTTCTTCTCCACAGCAGCAAATCCTGTTCAGCTGGACCTCCAAGCAATTGTATATGGCCTCACAGAGCCCTCTTTGACTACAGCTCGTCCAGCTGGAGGTTTTCAACTTCACAAATGTTATCCAAGTTTGAAGGAAAAAATTGTCACTGTGCTCGACAGGTTCCCCATCGACGAGGATGACTTCCTCAGCCTGGAAATCTGGCTTCTTCTGCTCTGAGATTTTTCCTGCCACCGTGAACAGCTTCACCAAGACCAGCTCTCCCTGGTGATGACGACGCCTACAAAGACACTGCCTGCTGCCTGGCCCTGCCAAACTCTACTCCTCCTAGGATTTTTCTCAAAATGTCTTCTGACTCTGAATATAAGCCGAGACTGGGTCCAATCCTCCTTGTGTATTTGAACATCTCTCTATCGCGGTCAACTTTTGACTGCACCCCAGTTCGGTGTAACTAGATACCTGTGGTTAGCGTTTTGATCTTTTAGGTTCTATTTTTCCCTAAAAACGTATAACTCTGGTTCTGCTGATTGTTTTTAATCCAATTTTGTGTCATTTTATTTATTAAACATTTCCCTATTGTTCTAAATTGGTGTGGCGTCTTTCCAGTGTTGTGTTTTCACTCTTTTAAATGTGTGTGCTACATAAATACTTAATCCAGTGTCTCTACGTTAAGCCTGACAGCAATCAGAGGGCTAAGCACAGGTTAATTTAGTAACCTTTATGGTTCATCCTGACAAGGATAGTGGTTGTTACTTGAGTAGGGTTAAAACTCCCCTCAATCAAAACCCAATTACTTACACATACTTTTTGCAAGTTACAGTTCTTTATATCACTTCGGAATTGATTCATTCCAACCATATCAAATTACCTTTGCATTTCCTATGTTCTTTCATTATTTGTATTTATTATCAAAAAGTTAGAATTTTAATCATTTTGAGGCCTATTTTATATCTCATAACATAAATCAAGTGATTTTTTTTCTGCCACATAAAAATTGTCATAAAGTGTGCAACATATTTCACACCTATAAAAATAATTAAAAAGTAATTCACTGAAAACCTGTTATTCCCCTGGGTTCCAGCTGAATACTAAGGGGCAGATTAACAAGAAAGTGACGCATCTGTAGAGATGTGTCACTTTCCCTGCGACACCCTGAGAAGCCTTTGCACCACCATGGATGCGCCGTATTTACAATATTGTGCACCATGGCTCAAGGATTGACTGATGCGTCAGAAATTCTAATGCATTTGTTGGGGCAAAAGTCATGCATTGCTGGAGTCTTGTTGCAAGCATGACGCAACTCCAGCAATGCATTTTGAGGCCTATTCCCACTACACTGCGTCACTCCTTACGCTTGCTTCAAGCAGGCGTAAGGTTTTGATTTAGTGGCTTCCTAGAAGAGGCACAGTGAAATCTTGTAGATTTCATTGCGTCACTTTTACTAGGCTTTCCTGTGTGGGAACGCCCACCCTGCAAACATTATACCTGATGTGGGTATAATGTGACGCAGGGCTTTAAAATGTGACACATCTCCCTAGATGTGCCACGTTGTAAATTGAAGGCATTTATTACACCTCTGCTGCATCACAAAAGTGATGCAACGGCGCCCCAAAAGTGTCGCGAGGGGCTTGTAAATCTGCCCCTTAGGTTTTTATTGCATTGAGAGCTAAAGACCTTAATCATTCAAAGTTTATGTTTATTAAGTTTTGTTTGTGTCAGGAATATAGCCAATGCATGGGTTATCTAAGTATTTTATTTTATAGTGACACTTTTTACTTTCCAATTCACATACAGCAGCTGTGTCTGAGATAGATTTGGCCATTTTTCATCTCAACACACATATTTAAAATTTCCTCTACAAAGATCACCGATGTCTCCACTTTTTTATTCAAATGCTTAATTTGCGCCTTTTTGAATTCTGCTAAACTTCAGTTGTACTTGTACGTGGGCAGTATCGCCGCATCTGTTTCGGAGTTTCAATGGAGACTGCACTAGACTCAAGCTATAACACATTGTGCAATGGTATTAAATGATTAATTTGTGTCTGTCTATACTGAGAACAACTGTACAGACCCATTTTGGCTTGCCTTTTGGCCAATTCTGTGTTCATTGTTCTGTCTTGTGTTCTGTTGGTCACGGATGTGCCCACTTGTCATTTGAATGTTTTATTTGATACTACTTTTGAAAAATACTATGAAAATAAATTCTTGTCCGGCTGGACAAAAGACATACATTCTATTCTAAGTGTATGGTTATCTATCACACTGTATTCCTCCTGAATAGGGACCACTGTTCTCTATAACATGAAATTGCCCAAGGTCCCTGTCTTAATTCCTTTGGGTTCCCTTCTTCTGTAAAATAGTACTATGTAAATAGGGCGCAACGTGGCGCACGGTTTACGCCGCCGCTGCGTCACAAAAGTGACGCAACGGCAGCGTAAAAGTGGCGCAAATCTAACATAAATCTGCCCCAATGTTTTCAACAGCAAAATGGCAAATGGAAACAAGCATTGCCAACCCTAAAAGATTGGTAGTGAACATCAGAGTGATTGGCCTTTCTGATGCTGGTTTTATTTGGTTTTGTTTTACTCCTTCAAAGATTGGTGGGCGTGCATACACATGTGTCATCGTGCACGCATTTGCATTACGGTGCAAACAAGCATTAGCAACGCCAATAGTTTGGATCTTCAATGCCGAGGCTTATTGGCTTTGCCAATACTATTCCATGGGCTCCATTAGTGACAGAGAATTCAACAGCAGGACACTGTGGCATTTGTTCCAATGTAAATCCTACACCATGTGCTGTCACTGCATTACCCATACCTGATCAATCAGCTCCATCACCGATATAGGTGGCCTTTCAGCTACCCGTGATCAAAGGTCCTGATCTGATACTACGTACAGCATTTCTGAGAAACAGTGATATTTGACTCACTGCTTTGTTGGTGAGGTCATTGGTTGATGTAAGCGTACAATGCCTGCACAACAATATAGAATAAAAGCTGCAGGGACCTCGTGTGAGTAGCATGAAGTGAGAGACGCGCGAACAGCAATGATTTGCTGGCGGTGGAAGGCAGATGCAAACAGCAAGATCCCTCCACATAGAGTGAAATGTGCTGGACTGCAACATGAGTAAAGCTGCGTTTTCTCTTTCCTTCATTTGGTTTATGAAAATGAAAGTCAGTCTTGCCGTCTTCATATGTCGGGCTTAAAATATTCATTTAGTGTCGGTGGAAAAATATTTTTATACCAGAGTAAAAACGTGCGCTTGTTGCACTAGCGATGTGTGCAGCGAAATGTTACCCTGACTGAAGGCTTGCAAGTATGGAGCTAGGAATAAAAACGCGCGCCAGTGCTGGCAATCAAATATCCTAAAAAGCATAGAGTAAATAAATAGCAGTCAAATGGCCACCTTTCCAATAAAACATTTGCAACACTTTTTTTTTAATCCCGCTCTCTGTTATTTTTTAAGAAAAACAATCCCTGTTATGACATGAAGCTCTTAATCTGTACATCAACATCCAATCTGCCCTGGTGCACCAATAATTAACCTCAGCAGTGACCGCCAAGGCCAATGAAAGACAAATGACCAACAGGAAGGGCATTGAATCTCCCAAGAACTCGAGAGCTTTCCGCCTGCGACATGCTTCAAAGGCCAGACAGCTGAAAGAGAGCAAGAGGCTTTAAAAGGTGCTTCAAAGGTAGCCGGGAGAAGTACATGTCCCTGCTCCCATCTCTGCCTGTCAAGAGAGGCATGATGAAGTGCGCGCCTCACAAGCCTGCAAAAAATGAACAAATGCAACTTTTCCATAGCAAGACTGAATTACTTACAGCTAACCCCAGAGTTGCTCGGAGTTGCACAATGAGTCATGCACCGTGGAAGCTGAACACTTTTGTGGTGCCGCCTGAAGACAAGGCCTCTTCAGAGCCCATTCACCTCTGCCTCTGTTGATACACCGCGGCCTTTGAGTCTCTAGTGTCTGTGTCTCTTGCTCTTATTTCTGTGTGCGCGGATCATTGACTGCTTACTATAGAGCTGATGCAGGCTGAAGAGATGCAGGCCCCGGGATGTTTTATCTCTTGCCGGAGCTCGCTTCAATTAATTTAATGGATCCATTCAGCTCCCTCTTCCCATTTTCAGCTGCATCACTGGCGAATACATTAAAAAGGTCTTAAGTCTGAAGATGGCGCATTGTGGCATCAGCAAGGGCACTCATTTTGCACTGCCTTCTATTTCTGTAAATCAAATAATTAATGAGATCTCCAACTCAATAGAGTACTTCATCAATATTTTCTAGCAGTGGAAAAAAATGTGTGCTCTTTGCTCTGGGAAGAGCTTTTATCTCTACCTGCCTGGAGTTTTGTGGGCAAATTCAGTAACTAAAGAAAAAGAAAACATATTGACCATGTCTTGCAGCCTGCTTGTCTTTTCTGAGAAATATCACTTAAAAAAAGGTTTGTGTTTTGTCTCCCATTCACCACTCCCTCAAAAAAAGAAGAGAAAACAGGACATGCAAGGCTGGCGCGCCACATCCACTATTAATCCAAAGTGATGTCCAGCTTAGAGTTTCAACAGAAATAACAGCAAAGTAACAAGTTCCTAATGCACCAGTGTCGTGTTTCGTTTATAAATGGTTTAGGGTGCGTTAGTGCTGCCTGTGTTATTTATTTAACTCGATTTTTATAGGGCTCAAAGATTCTGAGAACCGCTCTTAGGCAATGCTGGGAAAAAGGAAATGTAATATGGTTTAACATCCTTTGCACCAGAAGGCGCAGCATATTAAACAATTAAATATAGGGTAGCTATATGCGCCTTTTAGAACATCCTAATAAGCAACGCACGGCCTCGCAAGACTTTCTTTTAAAATACTTTTTTTAATTTTAAGTTACTGTGCAGAATGTTAGCCTACTAACACATCACTTAGCAGAGTGTGCACTAGATTGATAGGTAAAGCTTGTCGTTTTCTATTATATATTAATGGAATTTATTTTCATAAGTGATGCATAACAAAGATCATTAGATGCCATGCACTACTTGCTCACGTTGTATATCTAATAGCAATTCTAGAGATTAAATTACTTAAACGTAGTGTACAAGTCTGAGTAATGACTGCACGTGCTGGCAATGGCACATATGCCAATTTTAGAGGGTCGCACAGAATCAACAACACATTTTCTAGACCCGCGGCCTGGATTACTTACTGTAAGGAGTAAAAATACCGTACTTTACGGTCCTGAGATTCCCCGTTCCTGAAAGGGCTATTCCAGAAAAAAATGCTATAATTATATATAATCGACAAATGGGCCTCATTTTCTGTAGCATCTTAGTGTAAAACAAGGGCTGCCTCTTCTGCAGAAAGCTCTCAGCATTACAGAGCAATTATCGAGTGCTGGCACGACTTGCCTAGGTTGGAAATGGTTAAAATTGTCTTTTATGAAGTAATGTGCTCTTCTACTATTAAGAGTCATTTTGTTATTACATATATTCCAGTCTCAAAGAATGGAGAGTCTAAAAGCCATAGCTGTGTGAGGCCTGGTGCTGGATCCTGTTAGTAAATTCCTTTTAGGGACCCGCGGTGGAGAACTTTCAAGAAAATGAACATCATATGCTGTTCTAACTTAATGGATCAAAGGCATGCATAATTTGTCTACAACATCTATGGATGTGGTCCATTAACTAAGATTACCATGTTAAAATCACACTAATCTGAATATGTGAAGACCTGTCATATATTAATTTACAAAAGGAAATACATTAGGTTTCTAGAAAAATCACATTCACAATGTATACAACAAATACAAGCGGGGCTGCGTCTGCACTAGCGCTGTAGTTCACGTACTATTGTTTTTTGAAAGAAATTAAGTTGTTTGTAGAGGGAGGTAAAACCCTGCCCAAGCAACAGCTGCAGTCCTCGTCAGGATGAGCCACAAAAGTCACTAAATTACCATGTGCTTAATCCTCTGGTAGCTTGGCACAAAAGCAGCCAGGTTTTACTTAGAGGCAATGTGTAAAGTATTTATGCTGCACTAAAACAGTAAAAAAAAGAAGTGAAAACACAACCTAAAAAAAATCCGACACCAATTTATGAAAATGAAGCAAAATTCTATACATTATTTGACACCAGAACAATAAAAATCCAATCAGTAGAACTGGTGTTCTGTATTTTCAAAAAGTTTGTAGGTAAGTATAGCACCTAAAAGCACAATCCACCACTTGCAGTTATCTGGTCCTGCTAGACTCAGGGAAAGGTACAAGTTCAAACCAACCACAATGAAGTGAGGGGCTGATACAGGGACCAGATTAGTGCTGCTGAAAACATCACCTTCTTAAAGACTGGTGCAGAGAGTCCAGTTTGCAGTGGAGGAGGCCACAAGGAGCAAAGAGAGAGTTGCAGATGGTCTCCACTGTAGCACGAAGGGCAGGCCAGGCATAGTGGATGGCTGTCGCTGTAGTGTAAAGATCCTGTTGGATGTCAGAGATGATAATTGCTGGAGTTCCAAGTTGGCGGTCAGTGCAGGCTGTTGATGCTGTAGCGTGAAGTGAAGTTCTTGCGCTGCCAGTCATTGCTGGCAGGTGCTGTAGTGTGAAGTGTTGGGTTCACTGCAGCTTCACATTGGGGATCGGTGCAGGGGCTCGGCACAATGACCCAGTTTGCAAACACTTCAGAATTTCTCATTCTTAAATTCTGTTAATTGTTGATTCTGGGTCAGTGGGTGAAATTTAGGAAGGTTACATTAATCTCAAATGATGAATACAGTATTTATTTGCGTGCCAATAGAGTATAAAACCAGGTATGTTTATCAACTATCTGCAACCTCAAATAAATGTCAGGACTTAAAGGTGGCTAATTAAAAAGAGATAGTTGTTAATTAACTGGTTAGTATGTATGCAATACTTGCCAAATTGAAAAGCAAACACTATGCTTCTTTCTGCACCATAGGAAAGCCCACAGTTCAATCACAATTGACAACCCAGGTAATGTTTTCTTTCAACTCAAGTGATCAAGATCAGGGGCTGCATGGTTTGTCAACAAGCCTATGCTGTCCATTGACCACAGGAAACTCACATTTTTTATAGCTATTCAGAGCCTCTAGCTAAAATCTTTGAGAGCCAAGACCTAGGACAGCGAGTCCAATATTGTGTGAAAGTGAAAAAGTAGGGCATGTAGAGGGTGCCAGTTAATAGGAATCTTTATCAGTCTTATTATCGTAAAGCCAAAAGGAATCAAGGTCACAATAACGAGAAATAGAGAAAGGAATGTAAGCACTGTGACAAGTAAGTATAATTGAAGTAACACTGATTTACAAAACATCATAAAGTACTTTAGTGCCAAATTTCTATGTGGTTTGATTCAGTAAGTCGTTTAGATATTGTTTCATAAAAGATAAAAGAATAACTTGAATAGAGGTATCTATTCCTTCCATCCAAGAAGCTGCTGTTACACAAGTCGGCCACCCCCTGAGCGAATTCTGGTAAAGATTCTCCTTGAGTCATAAGTCATAGAGATAACTGCTCAGTTCACAAGGTTAGACACAAAGTAGATGATTCAGAAGCCTGTTCAAAAGGACCACAGTTACTGAACAGTCTGCCACACATCCTGCATGGAACTGACGTAGAGAGGTAGATCTTCACTGTTTGGGTGATGTAATGCCTCTCCCTCAGCTGAGAAAGGAGAGGGAAAAAAGAAGAGAGACCAATTTTCCAGTCTGTATGGAAAACGGAGGACATATTGGGATAAAGTCATGGACCCAAATGAAGATCCAAATTCTCTGTAAAAACACAGATAGAAAGATGTTATAACTAATGACACCAGTTCTTCCAACCTGCATGCTGTAGTAATGGACACTATAAAGTAAGCCTTAAAGGTCAGAGGTTTAAAATATATATTATTGTGCCTCAAAAGGAGGTGGATGAAAAACCTGGAGAACCTATGGGTAAACCTCAAGAGGGCACAACTTTTCTAAGAGGAGGATGTTGAGAGAACAACATTTAGAAGGCAATTCATCAATTGTTCTATGTTAGAAAGACATCCCTCTTCCATCTGAGAGCCTCTAGCTGCCTTTATTGCCGCCCATTGATCTCTAATGGTCGAAACAGAAAACCATGAGTAAAATAAAAGACTGTGAATGATGCACTGATGCTCACGAGTACAGGAATCCAGAGATTTGGCTGAACACCAGGAGGCAAAAGACGTATTATTATAATATGACCCCTCCCCTTTGCAATGCAAGTATGTTATTGCACATTCCATCTTTAACAATAGTTAAAACAGTATGCATCTGTAGCATCTGTTTCTTTACCATTAAAATAATCATGCTCTTTTTATGTTTGACTTGGAAAAACTTCATTTTCGCAGTTGGAAATCAGTAGATAACTTGAGCAATGCCACCCTTACAACCAGCTATGTTAGCAAACAGGAAGATAGATATGAGTCAATGCTCAATCAATGATGACTGATGGGTCGAGTATGCATATCAATTTTCTGGACACCTCATGGTGGCTATCTCTAAATACTCATTAAATGGCTTTCATTTATAATGAACAGCTATTATCTGTAGTGATGTCAATATGCCTGTGATGTCTGTTAGGAACTGCCTCAGATCTTTGTGTGACAGAATGTCAGAAAAATACAACATAATGGTTACATATGTTTCCTATGAGAAGTCACTCATTATTTAAATAGGCCATATGTCAATGGTAATATTAATTTCAGGTTAAAAAATAAGTTATAATTTAGTAACAGAGGGGTTGTCTTCCATCAACAGCTTGCTCCAACTGCCTGTATTCAAGCTCCCACAATTCACTGCCTATCTTCTACATTTTAGGACCTGGATAAATATTAAGATACCACATATATTCCCCTTATATTATAAATGTTGACAAATATAATTAAATGAATGGCATTATTTATACACATTTCGGCAAAGTCTTCGGCTGGACCATACATGTATTTACTGATTCATTTAATTATATATATATATATGTATGCATATATATATATATATATATATATATATATATATATATATAAACGCTCCACTGCTGTTTACACAAACAGAAAGGACCAGCACTCCTGTTGGCATTCAATCCAGTTTAGGATTTATTTTGGTGCAAACTTTAACAAACAGACGCGTTTCAGCCGTAGCCTTCGTCAGTGTTGGCTAACGTCACTTCATCAAAGTCTGCATCATCTTCGGTGTGTTGAGGGAACAGAAAACAATTAGTGATTTCAAGTCGGTCTTCTACCACAAGCCCCAGCAGCACGCCCTGGACCAGCTCACTGCCTTGCCCTTCTTCTTGGTAATGTTTAATAATTTTCAGCAAAACCAGCCCATCGATCTGCACGTGCTTTACAGCACTATCCAGGGACCCAGGAATTGCGACGGTGGTGGCAAGGGGGTGCCGACAGCTGAAATACTGACAGCTCCTCGTTTGCACCCACTCAGTGCACTCGCAAACGGGTGCTCTCACGCGGAAGGTGCATCTGCCATATAACAGCTCACAGCCTTGCCCATATCATGAACAAAACAGAGCACTCGTGGGGGTGAGTCCCAATCAAGATTGATTTTCGTGGACTCTGTTCCACCTGACGCATTTCGGCAGACGCCTTTTTCGATGGTAATTGGGCGCGCTGGAAACGGTCACATTTAAATACACCATATTTCCGATATCTCGACATGGGTAACAACATAAAGGAGGGCCAACATTTTACGACAAAACAATCCCCCATCTTATAGCATGCAAGGGCACACATTACGGAATGTAGCATATTTCATTATCAGGCTTTAAATGCCTCCAATATGACAACAAGATCCTAGGTTTGCCAATGCAATTCCATCATCATTGAATCATGTAAATACATCAATAAATATGATATCAGTATATCGTCCATCTTATTGTCTAATTACGCCCTAGAAGAGCATATATCTATACTTCTCATTCTGTATGAATGCCCATGATAATCATCGTAAATTTCTTCTTGTTAGATACAAGTTAATACTCCTGGCTTTCTGCCCTCTAGATTTAGTCTACAGAGCCGCAGTATTATCTAGCCCTAAATGGGCTTTTGTCCTACCAATTCATTATGATGCATGTTAAAAACAATTACTGGTTGGACCCTTTATAGAAATTCATCAAAAATCTCATATATATTTACATTTTTCATCAATGGAGAATATTGTCCTCATACTCCCAATTACATTCAATCGAAATGTTGTGGTATTGATCATAGGTATGTTGGCGCTTCAAGGGAAGTTCACATTCATATGTCTATTTTCATTTATATGACGGTGCTGTAAGCTGTAGAGAAACCACCAACTCTACAAGAGGAGCAAGAGCTCTACGTAACAGTTCAGCAAATCCCCAGCACTCGTAATTATTGCAATTTCAAAACCGTTTTAGATGTGTAAGTCAGGAAAAAAAACATTAACTTCAGAATTTCTATACGAAGTTTTTCTTCTTTGTCCTTTATTTTCAATGGAACATCCTAGTCACAGCCAACACGTGTTTCGTCGTGTGGGGACATTCATCCCACGACTTCCTCAGGGCTGTGTGAATTAAAAATAATAAATACCATATGGCATCACAAACTCCCGAAAAGAGGGGTCATGTAGGTATACATTACAAGTTAAAATTGTCTTTGAATAAATACAAAGAGGTTTCACATGCGGTGAACCAGTATACAAAATTATATAAATAAGAGTCCATAACAACCGAAAGTGAAGAGATGCACATTGCAATTATATATAAATAATCGTTTGGAAAGAAATGTGCCAACGTGAAAAAGATCAACAGTTTGTAGGTATCTAGTAAGACTAGTGACCAAAAGGGATGGAGAGAAAAGAAGGGCGTGAAAAAACAACGTGACCTGATCCCGCCTAGTAAGATACTAAGTTACTGAGATACTTAGTCGTGATTGGCGAGGTGAGAGTGACGAAGTGATTGACAAGACAGCATGCCAAAAATAGTGAATCCACTTGAAACGAGATCAGTGACCAAACATATTTACCTATTTTCTATTCAATAGGATCTCTGTTGTAAGAAAACACAATAAAGGGACAAGTGCGTTAGTGCTCTAGTCCCCAAGATATTGTTCATTCTATTGGTGAGTGTACAAACCAAACCTACTTGTTATGTGGTTAAAATTCCAGACCACATGGGGGTCAAATCCAGGATGGGGACAGTCAAAATTCTACGGTCTCTTAAACAACGAAGCGTACGTTTAGCGCTGAGCTGTAAGTAACAAATGTGCCAGTAAGTACTAATACGTAGACATGTAATAACAGGTAAACACGTGCTCACCTACTATTATTCTACGGCAAATGTTTGCCAAGACTGTCATTGTATCTCACAGTCAATGGATATCGGGAATCATTTAGCTGTCATGAGCTTACAGTTATGGGTGAATACCTCATAAGTGCTTGCCATTAAGTCATCAAATAACAAAGTCTCTAGTGTTCGCTAGCGGCACTCACAGTTCACCAAATCTCTACTATAATAAGCGTATGCTATGTTGTATTCAAGCAGTAAATTATCCCACCCGACCTCTAAGTCGGTATCCCGTTATCTTAGTCTTCCGTATTCGCCAGATATAATCACAATTCACCAATTCCTAATACGATAGGCGTTACAAATGCTATACTCAAATATGAAGTTCCTCACCCAACTTTTCAGTTGGTATCCCGTTGTCCTAGTTCTCCCATCCGACCGATACAGTGGAGCCGAGTGCAGCTATCCGTGATTTCCGATCTCTCTAGTGTGGCAAGCAAACGCAAACAATATATTTCCGGGTCGCGTGCCGGGTCTTGCGTCACGACGATAAACATAGAAATAAGACTATGACGAATCACATATTCGTAGTGAAAAAACCTCCGTAAATATTTAACGCAGGAGATATCAGGTCACCATTTCAATAAAATTATAATTTAGGATATGTATAGTATAAATAATTAGAAAGGATATTATATTAAAACTCTGGTAACATCAAGGAATCACAGCGCCATATATGCAATGCGATCCAGTGTTCCTAAATCGTCTCAGATTGACACAGAACAGCCGAAATCGAAAAGGCAGTCGAATCCGGTGTGCACTCGATTAATGTGTGTCATGGATATGTTGTTCTCTAAATAGGAGGACAGCATGGTCAGTGTCCATTGCAATCCTGATATGCCCAAAGCGAACTCCATTCGCTGAGTCTTCAAGTAAGAGGAGCGAACTGAGTGAAACACTCATTCTTGCGCTGCTATATTCATATTCGTATAACAACCGTGTGTCCTCCATTCTCTCCATCTGTTGTGGTCTCACATGAAAGGTATCTTGTTTTCATAAAATACGAAGCAGGATGTATAACCCGAATGGTTGTACATACCTAAAGACATAGACATCATAATACAGAGCATTATTAACCTATATGATTCGTTCACATTGCTTAAACAAAATTTGTGATCATTATGTCCATCAATATACATAGCGAATATCATCCACATTTGATCATAATAACTGTACAATCTGTCTGTGTATGAAACACATGGAAATGAACATGAAAAAGCACGTATATTATCTGCCCAGGAAATAATGTAGCTCATGATCAATATTTAAGCCACATTCTGTGCTCCTCAGTTTTAAAATCCATACTGCTTCCTTGCGTCTAAGTGTCAGTTCTCGGTTTCCACCCCTCGGGTGTTTAGGTATATGATCAATGCCATAGAATTCAAAGCTCTTATTAGCTGTTTGTTCTGAGCAGATAGATGTATGTGCTGCTATAGGGTATCTCATATCCCCATTTTTTACAGCTGGTATATGTTCCCCTATTCTGTTTCTTAAGGGTCTGATAGTACTGCTGATGTACCTCTTGCCGCATTTGCATTTGATGGCATAGATCACAAATTTGGTCAGACACGTAATATTGTATCTGATTTTATAAGTTTTTCCACCTGGTCCTTGAAATTCAGTGATTCTAGGAAGCGCCCATTTGCACGCCATGCAATGGCCGCAACCAGAAAAACCGATAGAGTGTTTAGACAACCAGTTGTCTACATGCTTTGGTATTGGGTAGCTGGGGCTCAGAATGTTTCTGAGTGTGAAGCCTCATCTGTAGGTGATATCTGGTTTATCTGTGACTACTTCATTTAGGGATCTGTCTGCCTTCAGTAGATGCCAGTGTTTTTTGAGGCTTCTTTTGAGGATCCCCGACCAATTGTTGAAACTGGTGACCAAACGTATTTTGTTATCGTCTTTATTGGTCACTGATCGATCTTTCAAAGTATCTGTTCTTGTGACTGTTTCAATTCTCTTTTCTGCCCTTTTTAAGGTCTCATGATCATAACCTCTATTCTTAAATCTGGTTATGGTTCCCCTTTTGTGTAATTGAAAGTCGCTATCTGTACTACAATTCCGTCTCACCCTCACCAGTTCGCCATAAGGGATGGACCTAATTTGATGTGGTGGGTGTGAGCTGGATGCGTGGAGTAAAGAATTACAGGCTGTTTGTTTTCTGAACAATCTACTTTGTAAACATTTGTTCTCTACATAGAACTCCACGTCCAAAAATGAGATCTTGTCTTTGCTTTGTTCCGTTGTGAAATGGATGTTAAGTTCATTTGAATTGAGATGTCTAATGAAATCAATGAGTTTGGTCTGGGATCCTGTCCATATCATAAAACAATCCTCTATGTATCTCCCCCAGTATAGTATCGAATCGTTCCATTGTGTGCCTGATGGGCCCCAGATCCTCGTCGCCTCGAACCATCCCATAAAGAGATTGGCGTACGAGGGAGAGAATCTGGAACCCATAGCCACACCCATAGCCACACCCTGTTTTTGTCTGTACCATCTGTCCTGAAATAGAAATACATTATTGTCCAAAAGTATTGCCACCATTTCCATTAACATTTCGGTGTGTTCCCAAGTATTTGCTGATCTGTTATTCAGCATTCTTCTGACGGCCATCATCCCTCCCTCCCTCTTGATGCTGGTATATAAGGCCGTGACATCGAGGGTTACCATAATCATATCCTCTTCCCAGTTGAAATCGGCTAGAGTGCTGAGGATATGTTTGGTGTCTCTGATGTAAGACGGGAGGTTGACTACCATGGGTTTAAGGAATGTGTCCACGTACTCAGACATACGCTCAGTGGGACATTATTGTCCAAAAGTATTGCCACCATTTCCATTAACATTTCGGTGTGTTCCCAAGTATTTGCTGATCTGTTATTCAGCATTCTTCTGACGGCCATCATCCCTCCCTCCCTCTTGATGCTGGTATATAAGGCCGTGACATCGAGGGTTACCATAATCATATCCTCTTCCCAGTTGAAATCGGCTAGAGTGCTGAGGATATGTTTGGTGTCTCTGATGTAAGACGGGAGGTTGACTACCATGGGTTTAAGGAATGTGTCCACGTACTCAGACATACGCTCAGTGGGACCCCCAATGCCCGATATAATGGGTCTCCCTGGGGGAAATGCTGCAGTCTTGTGAATCTTAGGTAGTGTATATAGGCATGGGAATCTTGGCCTGTCTACCTTTAAGTATGTCAATTCATTCTCATCGATTAGGCCCTGTCCATGCCAACGTTTTAAATGCGTGTTAATGTGTTCAGTAAGGGTCCAAATAGGATTGGTGTGTAAGAGCTCGTAGCACTCTGAGTCTGCGAGTTGTAAGTAAATTTCGTTGTTATAGTCTATACTACGCATAATTACCATGTTGCCACCCTTGTCGGCTTCACGTATAGTGATGTCATTGTTATTACTCAGCTCTTTAAGAGCAGCTCGTTCTTTGATAGATAAATTGTCTGACTTAAAGTTGGATACTGTATTTCTATCCTCATGTTTATCCAAGTCTGCCCAAACCAATCTGTGAAAAATATCTACATTATTACCACTAATTAGAGTCGGTGTCCATTTGGACTTCTCCTTTAAACTACTGGAGATATTATAATCTGTAGTAATCTCCAATTCTCTCATGATAGAATCCGTGGTAATCACTTCATCCTCACTATCAGTTATGGATAACAACAATCTGGTGTCAAGAATATCTTGTATTGAATTGTCATTCAATGTAGACATACCCAAATTTGTGTTCATGCTTTTATTGACAACATCGGTAGAGCCAAAATGTTTCTTTAATTTCATACGTCTGACAAACTTGAACAGGTCGATTTTAACATCACATATGTTACCAACATTACTAGGGCAGAAATTCATTCCTTTAGTTAGTACAGACACTGCATCTTCTGTAAGTTGTAGGTCAGTCATATTAATTATGTTTATGTTGTCTACTTCCTCCGGTCCCAGGACCTGGTCCTGACACCTGGTGTTTCTTCTCCCCTTACTTCCTCTCTGACCCCTCCTGGTTTTTCTCCTTGTTGGGGTCGCTTGTACTCCTTGATGCCTTTCTTGATCCTGGCCACTTCCAATAAAAAACTGTTGCCAGTGTTGGTATTGCTATCATCTTCTACCTCACTACCACTTGTGTGTGTCGTTTTAAGGGAAGTAGAACTCGAACCTAATGAGGCACTCCCAGTTTGAGTCTGTGGTTTGGTTTGCGGTATTAGATGGTCATACTTTTTTGCAAACGTAAAGACTCGGCCTTCGCAATAGTCACGCTCATCCCTTCTCAGTTTGCGAGCCTTTCGTATCTTAATGTCCGAGACGTGGTGTTCTATTATCTCATTTAGGATGGCATAGTTCTTAAAAGTGCCTTCCGGTATATTCAGATCTTTAATTTCTGATTCTAAGGTGTCTATGTCTTTCTGGAGCTGCACAACCTTTCTTTCGCAGTTCTCTATCAGGATACCCATGAGTCTGTTAGAGTTGCTACTCATTTCTTTTTCCCACTCACTTAATAGGTCTGCTTCAAGATCCTCGTATGTAGGGAGGATTTGTGATCTTAAACCCCTCGGTATTCGTTTTAACTTGATATACTGCTTTAAGGTGGCAGCATCCCACCACCGTGACAGTTCGTTTTTCTTTAATTTTTCTAGTCTAATGAATTTATCCCTTAGACCTTCTTTTCTAGCACCCTGTCCCCCCTGTAAAAGTGTATTCAGGGGTGCGTTCTTAGCAATATTACTGAAGAGGTCTTCAGCTTCCTTATCCCTAGAAGTCATCATGTCCCTAGTGCTGCCACCTACTAATAACAATTAATCGAAATGTTGTGGTATTGATCATAGGTATGTTGGCGCTTCAAGGGAAGTTCACATTCATATGTCTATTTTCATTTATATGACGGTGCTGTAAGGTGTAGAGAAACCACCAACTCTACAAGAGGAGCAAGAGCTCTACGTAACAGTTCAGCAAATCCCCAGCACTCGTAATTATTGCAATTTCAAAACCGTTTTAGATGTGTAAGTCAGGAAAAAAAAACATTAACATCAGAATTTCTATACAAAGTTTTTCTTCTTTGTCCTTTATTTTCAATGGAACATCCTAGTCACAGCCAACACGTGTTTCGTCGTGTGGGGACATTCATCCCACGACTTTCTCAGGGCTGTGTGAATTAAAAATAATAAATACCATATGGCATCACAAACTCCCGAAAAGAGGGGTCATGTAGGTATACATTACAAGTTAAAATTGTCTTTGAATAAATACAAAGAGGTTTCACATGCGGTGAACCAGTATACAAAATTATATAAATAAGAGTCCATAACAACCGAAAGTGAAGAGATGCACATTGCAATTATATAAATAATCGTTTGGAAAGAAATGTGCCAACGTGAAAAAGATCAACAGTTTGTAGGTATCTAGTAGGACTAGTGACCAAAAGGGATGGAGAGAAAAGAAGGGCGTGAAAAAACAACGTGACCTGATCCCGCCTAGTAAGATACTAAGTTACTGAGATACTTAGTCGTGATTGGCGAGGTGAGAGTGACGAAGTGATTGACAAGACAGCATGCCAAAAATAGTGAATCCACTTGAAACGAGATCAGTGACCAAACATATTTACCTATTTTCTATTCAATAGGATCTCTGTTGTAAGAAAACACAATAAAGGGACAAGTGCGTTAGTGCTCTAGTCCCCAAGATATTGTTCATTCTATTGGTGAGTGTACAAACCAAACCTACTTGTTATGTGGTTAAAATTCCAGACCACATGGGGGTCAAATCCAGGATGGGGACAGTCAAAATTCTACGGTCTCTTAAACAACGAAGCGTACGTTTAGCGCTGAGCTGTAAGTAACAAATGTGCCAGTAAGTACTAATACGTAGACATGTAATAACAGGTAAACACGTGCTCACCTACTATTATTCTACGGCAAATGTTTGCCAAGACTGTCATTGTATCTCACAGTCAATGGATATCGGGAATCATTTAGCTGTCATGAGCTTACAGTTATGGGTGAATACCTCATAAGTGCTTGCCATTAAGTCATCAAATAACAAAGTCTCTAGTGTTCGCTAGCGGCACTCACAGTTCACCAAATCTCTACTATAATAAGCGTATGCTATGTTGTATTCAAGCAGTAAATTATCCCACCCGACCTCTAAGTCGGTATCCCGTTATCTTAGTCTTCCGTATTCGCCAGATATAATCACAATTCACCAATTCCTAATACGATAGGCGTTACAAATGCTATACTCAAATATGAAGTTCCTCACCCAACTTTTCAGTTGGTATCCCGTTGTCCTAGTTCTCCCATCCGACCGATACAGTGGAGCCGAGTGCAGCTATCCGTGATTTCCGATCTCTCTAGTGTGGCAAGCAAACGCAAACAATATATTTCCGGGTCGCGTGCCGGGTCTTGCGTCACGACGATAAACATAGAAATAAGACTATGACGAATCACATATTCGTAGTGAAAAAACCTCCGTAAATATTTAACGCAGGAGATATCAGGTCACCATTTCAATAAAATTATAATTTAGGATATGTATAGTATAAATAATTAGAAAGGATATTATATTAAAACTCTGGTAACATCAAGGAATCACAGCGCCATATATGCAATGCGATCCAGTGTTCCTAAATCGTCTCAGATTGACACAGAACAGCCGAAATCGAAAAGGCAGTCGAATCCGGTGTGCACTCGATTAATGTGTGTCATGGATATGTTGTTCTCTAAATAGGAGGACAGCATGGTCAGTGTCCATTGCAATCCTGATATGCCCAAAGCGAACTCCATTCGCTGAGTCTTCAAGTAAGAGGAGCGAACTGAGTGAAACACTCATTCTTGCGCTGCTATATTCATATTCGTATAACAACCGTGTGTCCTCCATTCTCTCCATCTGTTGTGGTCTCACATGAAAGGTATCTTGTTTTCATAAAATACGAAGCAGGATGTATAACCCGAATGGTTGTACATACCTAAAGACATAGACATCATAATACAGAGCATTATTAACCTATATGATTCGTTCACATTGCTTAAACAAAATTTGTGATCATTATGTCCATCAATATACATAGCGAATATCATCCACATTTGATCATAATAACTGTACAATCTGTCTGTGTATGAAACACATGGAAATGAACATGAAAAAGCACGTATATTATCTGCCCAGGAAATAATGTAGCTCATGATCAATATTTAAGCCACATTCTGTGCTCCTCAGTTTTAAAATCCATACTGCTTCCTTGCGTCTAAGTGTCAGTTCTCGGTTTCCACCCCTCGGGTGTTTAGGTATATGGTCAATGCCATAGAATTCAAAGCTCTTATTAGCTGTTTGTTCTGAGCAGATAGATGTATGTGCTGCTATAGGGTATCTCATATCCCCATTTTTTACAGCTGGTATATGTTCCCCTATTCTGTTTCTTAAGGGTCTGATAGTACTGCTGATGTACCTCTTGCCGCATTTGCATTTGATGGCATAGATCACAAATTTGGTCAGACACGTAATATTGTATCTGATTTTATAAGTTTTTCCACCTGGTCCTTGAAATTCAGTGATTCTAGGAAGCGCCCATTTGCACGCCATGCAATGGCCGCAACCAGAAAAACCGATAGAGTGTTTAGACAACCAGTTGTCTACATGCTTTGGTATTGGGTAGCTGGGGCTCAGAATGTTTCTGAGTGTGAAGCCTCATCTGTAGGTGATATCTGGTTTATCTGTGACTACTTCATTTAGGGATCTGTCTGCCTTCAGTAGATGCCAGTGTTTTTTGAGGCTTCTTTTGAGGATCCCCGACCAATTGTTGAAACTGGTGACCAAACGTATTTTGTTATCGTCTTTATTGGTCACTGATCGATCTTTCAAAGTATCTGTTCTTGTGACTGTTTCAATTCTCTTTTCTGCCCTTTTTAAGGTCTCATGATCATAACCTCTATTCTTAAATCTGGTTATGGTTCCCCTTTTGTGTAATTGAAAGTCGCTATCTGTACTACAATTCCGTCTCACCCTCACCAGTTCGCCATAAGGGATGGACCTAATTTGATGTGGTGGGTGTGAGCTGGATGCGTGGAGTAAAGAATTACAGGCTGTTTGTTTTCTGAACAATCTACTTTGTAAACATTTGTTCTCTACATAGAACTCCACGTCCAAAAATGAGATCTTGTCTTTGCTTTGTTCCGTTGTGAAATGGATGTTAAGTTCATTTGAATTGAGATGTCTAATGAAATCAATGAGTTTGGTCTGGGATCCTGTCCATATCATAAAACAATCCTCTATGTATCTCCCCCAGTATAGTATCGAATCGTTCCATTGTGTGCCTGATGGGCCCCAGATCCTCGTCGCCTCGAACCATCCCATAAAGAGATTGGCGTACGAGGGAGAGAATCTGGAACCCATAGCCACACCCATAGCCACACCCTGTTTTTGTCTGTACCATCTGTCCTGAAATAGAAATACATTATTGTCCAAAAGTATTGCCACCATTTCCATTAACATTTCGGTGTGTTCCCAAGTATTTGCTGATCTGTTATTCAGCATTCTTCTGACGGCCATCATCCCTCCCTCCCTCTTGATGCTGGTATATAAGGCCGTGACATCGAGGGTTACCATAATCATATCCTCTTCCCAGTTGAAATCGGCTAGAGTGCTGAGGATATGTTTGGTGTCTCTGATGTAAGACGGGAGGTTGACTACCATGGGTTTAAGGAATGTGTCCACGTACTCAGACATACGCTCAGTGGGACATTATTGTCCAAAAGTATTGCCACCATTTCCATTAACATTTCGGTGTGTTCCCAAGTATTTGCTGATCTGTTATTCAGCATTCTTCTGACGGCCATCATCCCTCCCTCCCTCTTGATGCTGGTATATAAGGCCGTGACATCGAGGGTTACCATAATCATATCCTCTTCCCAGTTGAAATCGGCTAGAGTGCTGAGGATATGTTTGGTGTCTCTGATGTAAGACGGGAGGTTGACTACCATGGGTTTAAGGAATGTGTCCACGTACTCAGACATACGCTCAGTGGGACCCCCAATGCCCGATATAATGGGTCTCCCTGGGGGAAATGCTGCAGTCTTGTGAATCTTAGGTAGTGTATATAGGCATGGGAATCTTGGCCTGTCTACCTTTAAGTATGTCAATTCATTCTCATCGATTAGGCCCTGTCCATGCCAACGTTTTAAATGCGTGTTAATGTGTTCAGTAAGGGTCCAAATAGGATTGGTGTGTAAGAGCTCGTAGCACTCTGAGTCTGCGAGTTGTAAGTAAATTTCGTTGTTATAGTCTATACTACGCATAATTACCATGTTGCCACCCTTGTCGGCTTCACGTATAGTGATGTCATTGTTATTACTCAGCTCTTTAAGAGCAGCTCGTTCTTTGATAGATAAATTGTCTGACTTAAAGTTGGATACTGTATTTCTATCCTCATGTTTATCCAAGTCTGCCCAAACCAATCTGTGAAAAATATCTACATTATTACCACTAATTAGAGTCGGTGTCCATTTGGACTTCTCCTTTAAACTACTGGAGATATTATAATCTGTAGTAATCTCCAATTCTCTCATGATAGAATCCGTGGTAATCACTTCATCCTCACTATCAGTTATGGATAACAACAATCTGGTGTCAAGAATATCTTGTATTGAATTGTCATTCAATGTAGACATACCCAAATTTGTGTTCATGCTTTTATTGACAACATCGGTAGAGCCAAAATGTTTCTTTAATTTCATACGTCTGACAAACTTGAACAGGTCGATTTTAACATCACATATGTTACCAACATTACTAGGGCAGAAATTCATTCCTTTAGTTAGTACAGACACTGCATCTTCTGTAAGTTGTAGGTCAGTCATATTAATTATGTTTATGTTGTCTACTTCCTCCGGTCCCAGGACCTGGTCCTGACACCTGGTGTTTCTTCTCCCCTTACTTCCTCTCTGACCCCTCCTGGTTTTTCTCCTTGTTGGGGTCGCTTGTACTCCTTGATGCCTTTCTTGATCCTGGCCACTTCCAATAAAAAACTGTTGCCAGTGTTGGTATTGCTATCATCTTCTACCTCACTACCACTTGTGTGTGTCGTTTTAAGGGAAGTAGAACTCGAACCTAATGAGGCACTCCCAGTTTGAGTCTGTGGTTTGGTTTGCGGTATTAGATGGTCATACTTTTTTGCAAACGTAAAGACTCGGCCTTCGCAATAGTCACGCTCATCCCTTCTCAGTTTGCGAGCCTTTCGTATCTTAATGTCCGAGACGTGGTGTTCTATTATCTCATTTAGGATGGCATAGTTCTTAAAAGTGCCTTCCGGTATATTCAGATCTTTAATTTCTGATTCTAAGGTGTCTATGTCTTTCTGGAGCTGCACAACCTTTCTTTCGCAGTTCTCTATCAGGATACCCATGAGTCTGTTAGAGTTGCTACTCATTTCTTTTTCCCACTCACTTAATAGGTCTGCTTCAAGATCCTCGTATGTAGGGAGGATTTGTGATCTTAAACCCCTCGGTATTCGTTTTAACTTGATATACTGCTTTAAGGTGGCAGCATCCCACCACCGTGACAGTTCGTTTTTCTTTAATTTTTCTAGTCTAATGAATTTATCCCTTAGACCTTCTTTTCTAGCACCCTGTCCCCCCTGTAAAAGTGTATTCAGGGGTGCGTTCTTAGCAATATTACTGAAGAGGTCTTCAGCTTCCTTATCCCTAGAAGTCATCATGTCCCTAGTGCTGCCACCTACTAATAACAATTAATCGAAATGTTGTGGTATTGATCATAGGTATGTTGGCGCTTCAAGGGAAGTTCACATTCATATGTCTATTTTCATTTATATGACGGTGCTGTAAGGTGTAGAGAAACCACCAACTCTACAAGAGGAGCAAGAGCTCTACGTAACAGTTCAGCAAATCCCCAGCACTCGTAATTATTGCAATTTCAAAACCGTTTTAGATGTGTAAGTCAGGAAAAAAAAACATTAACATCAGAATTTCTATACAAAGTTTTTCTTCTTTGTCCTTTATTTTCAATGGAACATCCTAGTCACAGCCAACACGTGTTTCGTTGTGTGGGGACATTCATCCCACGACTTTCTCAGGGCTGTGTGAATTAAAAATAATAAATACCATATGGCATCACAAACTCCCGAAAAGAGGGGTCATGTAGGTATACATTACAAGTTAAAATTGTCTTTGAATAAATACAAAGAGGTTTCACATGCGGTGAACCAGTATACAAAATTATATAAATAAGAGTCCATAACAACCGAAAGTGAAGAGATGCACATTGCAATTATATATAAATAATCGTTTGGAAAGAAATGTGCCAACGTGAAAAAGATCAACAGTTTGTAGGTATCTAGTAGGACTAGTGACCAAAAGGGATGGAGAGAAAAGAAGGGCGTGAAAAAACAACGTGACCTGATCCCGCCTAGTAAGATACTAAGTTACTGAGATACTTAGTCGTGATTGGCGAGGTGAGAGTGACGAAGTGATTGACAAGACAGCATGCCAAAAATAGTGAATCCACTTGAAACGAGATCAGTGACCAAACATATTTACCTATTTTCTATTCAATAGGATCTCTGTTGTAAGAAAACACAATAAAGGGACAAGTGCGTTAGTGCTCTAGTCCCCAAGATATTGTTCATTCTATTGGTGAGTGTACAAACCAAACCTACTTGTTATGTGGTTAAAATTCCAGACCACATGGGGGTCAAATCCAGGATGGGGACAGTCAAAATTCTACGGTCTCTTAAACAACGAAGCGTACGTTTAGCGCTGAGCTGTAAGTAACAAATGTGCCAGTAAGTACTAATACGTAGACATGTAATAACAGGTAAACACGTGCTCACCTACTATTATTCTACGGCAAATGTTTGCCAAGACTGTCATTGTATCTCACAGTCAATGGATATCGGGAATCATTTAGCTGTCATGAGCTTACAGTTATGGGTGAATACCTCATAAGTGCTTGCCATTAAGTCATCAAATAACAAAGTCTCTAGTGTTCGCTAGCGGCACTCACAGTTCACCAAATCCCTACTATAATAAGCGTATGCTATGTTGTATTCAAGCAGTAAATTATCCCACCTGACCTCTAAGTCGGTATCCCGTTATCTTAGTCTTCCGTATTCGCCAGATATAATCACAATTCACCAATTCCTAATACGATAGGCGTTACAAATGCTATACTCAAATATGAAGTTCCTCACCCAACTTTTCAGTTGGTATCCCGTTGTCCTAGTTCTCCCATCCGACCGATGCAGTGGAGCCGAGTGCAGCTATCCGTGATTTCCGATCTCTCTAGTGTGGCAAGCAAACGCAAACAATATATTTCCGGGTCGCGTGCCGGGTCTTGCGTCACGACGATAAACATAGAAATAAGACTATGACGAATCACATATTCGTAGTGAATAAACCTCCGTAAATATTTAACGCAGGAGATATCAGGCCACCATTTCAATAAAATTATAATTTAGGATATGTATAGTATAAATAATTAGAAAGGATATTATATTAAAACTCTGGTAACATCAAGGAATCACAGCGCCATATATGCAATGCGATCCAGTGTTCCTAAATCGTCTCAGATTGACACAGAACAGCCGAAATCGAAAAGGCAGTCGAATCCGGTGTGCACTCGATTAATGTGTGTCATGGATATGTTGTTCTCTAAATAGGAGGACAGCATGGTCAGTGTCCATTGCAATCCTGATATGCCCAAAGCGAACTCCATTCGCTGAGTCTTCAAGTAAGAGGAGCGAACTGAGTGAAACACTCATTCTTGCGCTGCTATATTCATATTCGTATAACAACCGTGTGTCCTCCATTCTCTCCATCTGTTGTGGTCTCACATGAAAGGTATCTTGTTTTCATAAAATACGAAGCAGGATGTATAACCCGAATGGTTGTACATACCTAAAGACATAGACATCATAATACAGAGCATTATTAACCTATATGATTCGTTCACATTGCTTAAACAAAATTTGTGATCATTATGTCCATCAATATACATAGCGAATATCATCCACATTTGATCATAATAACTGTACAATCTGTCTGTGTATGAAACACATGGAAATGAACATGAAAAAGCACGTATATTATCTGCCCAGGAAATAATGTAGCTCATGATCAATATTTAAGCCACATTCTGTGCTCCTCAGTTTTAAAATCCATACTGCTTCCTTGCGTCTAAGTGTCAGTTCTCGGTTTCCACCCCTCGGGTGTTTAGGTATATGGTCAATGCCATAGAATTCAAAGCTCTTATTAGCTGTTTGTTCTGAGCAGATAGATGTATGTGCTGCTATAGGGTATCTCATATCCCCATTTTTTACAGCTGTTATATGTTCCCCTATTCTGTTTCTTAAGGGTCTGATAGTACTGCCGATGTACCTCTTGCCGCATTTGCATTTGATGGCATAGATCACAAATTTGGTCAGACACGTAATATTGTATCTGATTTTATAAGTTTTTCCACCTGGTCCTTGAAATTCAGTGATTCTAGGAAGTGCCCATTTGCACGCCATGCAATGGCCGCAACCAGAAAAACCGATAGAGTGTTTAGACAACCAGTTGTCTACATGCTTTGGTATTGGGTAGCTGGGGCTCAGAATGTTTCTGAGTGTGAAGCCTCGTCTGTAGGTGATATCTGGTTTATCTGTGACTACTTCATTTAGGGATCTGTCTGCCTTCAGTAGATGCCAGTGTTTTTTGAGGCTTCTTTTGAGGATCCCCGACCAATTGTTGAAACTGGTGACCAAACGTATTTTGTTATCGTCTTTATTGGTCACTGATCGATCTTTCAAAGTATCTGTTCTTGTGACTGTTTCAATTCTCTTTTCTGCCCTTTTTAAGGTCTCATGATCATAACCTCTATTCTTAAATCTGGTTATGGTTCCCCTTTTGTGTAATTGAAAGTCACTATCTGTACTACAATTCCGTCTCACCCTCACCAGTTCGCCATAAGGGATGGACCTAATTTGATGTGGTGGGTGTGAGCTGGATGCGTGGAGTAAAGAATTACAGGCTGTTTGTTTTCTGAACAATCTACTTTGTAAACATTTGTTCTCTACATAGAACTCCACGTCCAAAAATGAGATCTTGTCTTTGCTTTGTTCCGTTGTGAAATGGATGTTAAGTTCATTTGAATTGAGATGTCTAATGAAATCAATGAGTTTGGTCTGGGATCCTGTCCATATCATAAAACAATCATCTATGTATCTCCCCCAGTATAGTATCGAATCGTTCCATTGTGTACCTGATGGGCCCCAGATCCTCGTCGCCTCGAACCATCCCATAAAGGTTTTTGTCTGTACCATCTGTCCTGAAATAGAAATACATTATTGTCCAAAAGTATTGCCACCATTTCCATTAACATTTCGGTGTGTTCCCAAGTATTTGCTGATCTGTTATTCAGCATTCTTCTGACGGCCATCATCCCTCCCTCCCTCTTGATGCTGGTATATAAGGCCGTGACATCGAGGGTTACCATAATCATATCCTCTTCCCAGTTGAAATCGGCTAGAGTGCTGAGGATATGTTTGGTGTCTCTGATGTAAGACGGGAGGTTGACTACCATGGGTTTAAGGAATGTGTCCACGTACTCAGACATACGCTCAGTGGGACCCCCAATGCCCGATATAATGGGTCTCCCTGGGGGAAATGCTGCAGTCTTGTGAATCTTAGGTAGTGTATATAGGCATGGGAATCTTGGCCTGTCTACCTTTAAGTATGTCAATTCATTCTCATCGATTAGGCCCTGTCCATGCCAACGTTTTAAATGCGTGTTAATGTGTTCAGTAAGGGTCCAAATAGGATTGGTGTGTAAGAGCTCGTAGCACTCTGAGTCTGCGAGTTGTAAGTAAATTTCGTTGTTATAGTCTATACTACGCATAATTACCATGTTGCCACCCTTGTCGGCTTCACGTATAGTGATTTCATTGTTATTACTCAGCTCTTTAAGAGCAGCTCGTTCTTTGATAGATAAATTGTCTGACTTAAAGTTGGATACTGTATTTCTATCCTCATGTTTATCCAAGTCTGCCAAAACCAATCTGTGAAAAATATCTACATTATTACCACTAATTAGAGTCGGTGTCCATTTGGACTTCTCCTTTAAACTACTGGAGATATTATAATCTGTAGTAATCTCCAATTCTCTCATGATAGAATCCGTGGTAATCACTTCATCCTCACTATCAGTTATGGATAACAACAATCTGGTGTCAAGAATATCTTGTATTGAATTGTCATTCAATGTAGACATACCCAAATTTGTGTTCATGCTTTTATTGACAACATCGGTAGAGCCAAAATGTTTCTTTAATTTCATACGTCTGACAAACTTGAACAGGTCGATTTTAACATCACATATGTTACCAACATTACTAGGGCAGAAATTCATTCCTTTAGTTAGTACAGACACTGCATCTTCTGTAAGTTGTAGGTCAGTCATATTAATTATGTTTATGTTGTCTACTTCCTCCGGTCCCAGGACCTGGTCCTGACACCTGGTGTTTCTTCTCCCCTTACTTCCTCTCTGACCCCTCCTGGTTTTTCTCCTTGTTGGGGTCGCTTGTACTCCTTGTTGCCTTTCTTGATCCTGGCCACTTCCAATAAAAAACTGTTGCCAGTGTTGGTATTGCTATCATCTTCTACCTCACTACCACTTGTGTGTGTCGTGTTAAGGGAAGTAGAACTCGAACCTAATGAGGCACTCCCAGTTTGAGTCTGTGGTTTGGTTTGCGGTATTAGATGGTCATACTTTTTTGCAAACGTAAAGACTCGGCCTTCGCAATAGTCACGCTCATCCCTTCTCAGTTTGCGAGCCTTTCGTATCTTAATGTCCGAGACGTGGTGTTCTATTATCTCATTTAGGATGGCATAGTTCTTTTCGGGAGTTTGTGATGCCATATGGTATTTATTATTTTTAATTCACACAGCCCTGAGGAAGTCGTGGGATGAATGTCCCCACACGACGAAACACGTGTTGGCTGTGACTAGGATGTTCCATTGAAAATAAAGGACAAAGAAGAAAAACTTCGTATAGAAATTCTGATGTTAATGTTTTTTTTCCTGACTTACACATCTAAAACGGTTTTGAAATTGCAATAATTACGAGTGCTGGGGATTTGCTGAACTGTTACGTAGAGCTCTTGCTCCTCTTGTAGAGTTGGTGGTTTCTCTACACCTTACAGCACCGTCATATAAATGAAAATAGACATATGAATGTGAACTTCCCTTGAAGCGCCAACATACCTATGATCAATACCACAACATTTCGATTAATTGTTATTAGTAGGTGGCAGCACTAGGGACACGATGACTTCTAGGGATAAGGAAGCTGAAGACCTCTTCAGTAATATTGCTAAGAACGCACCCCTGAATACACTTTTACAGGGGGGACAGGGTGCTAGAAAAGAAGGTCTAAGGGATAAATTCATTAGACTAGAAAAATTAAAGAAAAACGAACTGTCACGGTGGTGGGATGCTGCCACCTTAAAGCAGTATATCAAGTTAAAACGAATACCGAGGGGTTTAAGATCACAAATCCTCCCTACATACGAGGATCTTGAAGCAGACCTATTAAGTGAGTGGGAAAAAGAATTGAGTAGCAACTCTAACAGACTCATGGGTATCCTGATAGAGAACTGCGAAAGAAAGGTTGTGCAGCTCCAGAAAGACATAGACACCTTAGAATCAGAAATTAAAGATCTGAATATACCGGAAGGCATTTTTAAGAACTATGCCATCCTAAATGAGATAATAGAACACCACGTCTCGGACATTACGATACGAAAGGCTCGCAAACTGAGAAGGGATGAGCGTGACTATTGCGAAGGCCGAGTCTTTACGTTTGCAAAAAAGTATGACCATCTAATACCGCAAACCAAACCACAGACTCAAACTGGGAGTGCCTCATTAGGTTCGAGTTCTACTTCCCTTAACACGACACACACAAGTGGTAGTGAGGTAGAAGATGATAGCAATACCAACACTGGCAACAGTTTTTTATTGGAAGTGGCCAGGATCAAGAAAGGCAACAAGGAGTACAAGCGACCCCAACAAGGAGAAAAACCAGGAGGGGTCAGAGAGGAAGTAAGGGGAGAAGAAACACCAGGTGTCAGGACCAGGTCCTGGGACCGGAGGAAGTAGACAACATAAACATAATTAATATGACTGACCTACAACTTACAGAAGATGCAGTGTCTGTACTAACTAAAGGAATGAATTTCTGCCCTAGTAATGTTGGTAACATATGTGATGTTAAAATCGACCTGTTCAAGTTTGTCAGACGTATGAAATTAAAGAAACATTTTGGCTCTACCGATGTTGTCAATAAAAGCATGAACACAAATTTGGGTATGTCTACATTGAATGACAATTCAATACAAGATATTCTTGACACCAGATTGTTGTTATCCATAACTGATAGTGAGGATGAAGTGATTACCACGGATTCTATCATGAGAGAATTGGAGATTACTACAGATTATAATATCTCCAGTAGTTTAAAGGAGAAGTCCAAATGGAAACCGACTCTAATTAGTGGTAATAATGTAGATATTTTTCACAGATTGGTTTTGGCAGACTTGGATAAACATGAGGATAGAAATACAGTATCCAACTTTAAGTCAGACAATTTATCTATCAAAGAACGAGCTGCTCTTAAAGAGCTGAGTAATAACAATGACATCACTATACGTGAAGCCGACAAGGGTGGCAACATGGTAATTATGCGTAGTGTAGACTATAACAACGAAATTTACTTACAACTCGCAGACTCAGAGTGCTACGAGCTCTTACACACCAATCCTATTTGGACCCTTACTGAACACATTAACACGCATTTAAAACGTTGGCATGGACAGGGCCTAATCGATGAGAATGAATTGACATACTTAAAGGTAGACAGGCCAAGATTCCCATGCCTATATACACTACCTAAGATTCACAAGACTGCAGCATTTCCCCCAGGGAGACCCATTATATCGGGCATTGGGGGTCCCACTGAGCGTATGTCTGAGTACGTGGACACATTCCTTAAACCCATGGTAGTCAACCTCCCGTCTTACATCAGAGACACCAAACATATCCTCAGCACTCTAGCCGATTTCAACTGGGAAGAGGATATGATTATGGTAACCCTCGATGTCACGGCCTTATATACCAGCATCAAGAGGGAGGGAGGGATGATGGCCGTCAGAAGAATGCTGAATAACAGATCAGCAAATACTTGGGAACACACCGAAATGTTAATGGAAATGGTGGCAATACTTTTGGACAATAATGTATTTCTATTTCAGGACAGATGGTACAGACAAAAACAGGGTGTGGCTATGGGTTCCAGATTCTCTCCCTCGTACGCCAATCTCTTTATGGGATGGTTCGAGGCGACGAGGATCTGGGGCCCATCAGGTACACAATGGAATGATTCGATACTATACTGGGGGAGATACATAGATGATTGTTTTATGATATGGACAGGATCCCAGACCAAACTCATTGATTTCATTAGACATCTCAATTCAAATGAACTTAACATCCATTTCACAACGGAACAAAGCAAAGACAAGATCTCATTTTTGGACGTGGAGTTCTATGTAGAGAACAAATGTTTACAAAGTAGATTGTTCAGAAAACAAACAGCCTGTAATTCTTTACTCCACGCATCCAGCTCACACCCACCACATCAAATTAGGTCCATCCCTTATGGCGAACTGGTGAGGGTGAGACGGAATTGTAGTACAGATAGCGACTTTCAATTACACAAAAGGGGAACCATAACCAGATTTAAGAATAGAGGTTATGATCATGAGACCTTAAAAAGGGCAGAAAAGAGAATTGAAACAGTCAGAAGAACAGATACTTTGAAAGATCGATCAGTGACCAATAAAGACGATAACAAAATACGTTTGGTCACCAGTTTCAACAATTGGTCGGGGATCCTCAAAAGAAGCCTCAAAAAACACTGGCATCTACTGAAGGCAGACAGATCCCTAAATGAAGTAGTCACAGATAAACCAGATATCATCTACAGACGAGGCTTCACACTCAGAAACATTCTGAGCCCCAGCTACCCAATACCAAAGCATGTAGACAACTGGTTGTCTAAACACTCTATCGGTTTTTCTGGTTGCGGCCATTGCATGGCGTGCAAATGGGCGCTTCCTCGAATCACTGAATTTCAAGGACCAGGTGGAAAAACTTATAAAATCAGATACAATATTACGTGTCTGACCAAATTTGTGATCTATGCCATCAAATGCAAATGCGGCAAGAGGTACATCGGCAGTACTATCAGACCCTTAAGAAACAGAATAGGGGAACATATACGAGCTGTAAAAAATGGGGATATGAGATACCCTATAGCAGCACATACATCTATCTGCTCAGAACAAACAGCTAATAAGAGCTTTGAATTCTATGGCATTGACCATATACCTAAACACCCGAGGGGTGGAAACCGAGAACTGACACTTAGACGCAAGGAAGCAGTATGGATTTTAAAACTGAGGAGCACAGAATGTGGCTTAAATATTGATCATGAGCTACATTATTTCCTGGGCAGATAATATACGTGCTTTTTCATGTTCATTTCCATGTGTTTCATACACAGACAGATTGTACAGTTATTATGATCAAATGTGGATGATATTCGCTATGTATATTGATGGACATAATGATCACAAATTTTGTTTCAGCAATGTGAACGAATCATATATGTTAATAATGCTCTGTATTATGATGTCTATGTCTTTAGGTATGTACAACCATTCGGGTTATACATCCTGCTTCGTATTTTATGATACCAAGATACCTTTCATGTGAGACCACAACAGATGGAGAGAATGGAGGACACACGGTTGTTATACGAATATGAATATAGCAGCGCAAGAATGAGTGTTTCACTCAGTTCGCTCCTCTTACTTGAAGACTCAGCGAATGGAGTTCGCTTTGGGCATATCAGGATTGCAATGGACACTGACCATGCTGTCCTCCTATTTAGAGAACAACATATCCATGACACACATTAATCGAGTGCACACCGGATTCGACTGCCTTTTCGATTTCGGCTGTTCTGTGTCAATCTGAGACGATTTAGGAACACTGGATCGCATTGCATATATGGCGCTGTGATTCCTTGATGTTACCAGAGTTTTAATATAATATCCTTTCTAATTATTTATACTATACATATCCTAAATTATAATTTTATTGAAATGGTGACCTGATATCTCCTGCGTTAAATATTTATGGAGGTTTATTAACTACGAATATGTGATTCGTCATAGTCTTATTTCTATGTTTATCGTCGTGACGCAAGACCCGGCACGCGACCCGGAAATATATTGTTTGCGTTTGCTTGCCACACTAGAGAGATCGGAAATCACGGATAGCTGCACTCGGCTCCACTGCATCGGTCGGATGGGAGAACTAGGACAACGGGATACCAACTGAAAAGTTGGGTGAGGAACTTCATATTTGAGTATAGCATTTGTAACGCCTATCGTATTAGGAATTGGTGAGTTGTGATTATATCTGGCGAATACGGAAGACTAAGATAACGGGATACCGACTTAGAGGTCGGGTGGGATAATTTACTGCTTGAATACAACATAGCATACGCTTATTATAGTAGGGATTTGGTGAACTGTGAGTGCCGCTAGCGAACACTAGAGACTTTGTTATTTGATGACTTAATGGCACGCACTTATGAGGTATTCACCCATAACTGTAAGCTCATGACAGCTAAATGATTCCCGATATCCATTGACTGTGAGATACAATGACAGTCTTGGCAAACATTTGCCGTAAAATAATAGTAGGTGAGCACGTGTTTACCTGTTATTACATGTCTACGTATTAGTACTTACTGGCACATTTGTTACTTACAGCTCAGCGCTAAACGTACGCTTCGTTGTTTAAGAGACCGTAGAATTTTGACTGTCCCCATCCTGGATTTGACCCCCATGTGGTCTGGAATTTTAACCACATAACAAGTAGGTTTGGTTTGTACACTCACCAATAGAATGAACAATATCTTGGGGACTAGAGCACTAACACACTTGTCCCTTTATTGTGTTTTCTTACAACAGAGATCCTATTGAATAGAAAATAGGTAAATATGTTTGGTCACTGATCTCGTTTCAAGTGGATTCACTATTTTTGGCATGCTGTCTTGTCAATCACTTCGTCACTCTCACCTCGCCAATCACGACTAAGTATCTCAGTAACTTAGTATCTTACTAGGCCGGATCAGGTCACGTTGTTTTTTCACGCCCTTCTTTTCTCTCCATCCATTTTGGTCACTAGTCTTACTAGATACCTACAAACTGTTGATCTTTTTCACGTTGGCACATTTCTTTCCAAACGATTATTTATATATAATTGCAATGTGCATCTCTTCACTTTCGGTTTTCATGGACTCTTATTTATATAATTTTGTATACTGGTTCACCGCATGTGAAACCTCTTTGTATTTATTCAAAGACAATTTTAACTTGTAATGTATACCTACATGACCCCTCTTTTCGGGAGTTTGTGATGCCATATGGTATTTATTATTTTTAATTCACACAGCCCTGAGGAAGTGAATGTCCCCACACGACGAAACACGTGTTGGCTGTGACTAGGATGTTCCATTGAAAATAAAGGATAAAGAAGAAAAACTTCGTATAAAAATTCTGATGTTAATGTTTTTTTTCCTGACTTACACATCTAAAACGGTTTTGAAATTGCAATAATTACGAGTGCTGGGGATTTGCTGAACTCTCAATTACATTCTACATCCCATATTGTTTGTTTTTCTGACACATCAACTATACAAGGTATCAGCGTTTTTGATTGCCCTTGTGTGCTCCAAGATCCGCATCTTGGTTTGATGTATAGTGCTTCCAATATAGCTTAACCCATAAGGGCAATTCAAACAATATACTGTATACGGTGTGCTACGAGTAATAAATGTATTTATTAGTTTCGGTTTGTTTAGGCCTGGTACCTTGTATCAAAAAACCTGTTTGCTGTTACTACGAGCTTTGCATCTCTCACACGGGAAGAACCCCTGTAGTTTGTTCCCAAATGGTGTAGGTACTGTTTTGGTCAAATGGTTGGTTGTAAGGGAATCTCTCAAAACCCTCGCTTTTCTAAATGTTAACATGGGACGAGTCGGTACATCTTCTCCGATAATCGGGTCCATTTTTTATAGATTCCAATTTCTTCTTAGAATGGCCATCAACTCCCCAGCTTCCTCTGAGAACGTTGTGACCATTATAAATTTGTTCTCATTTTGATTCTTCCTGGATTTCTCAATCAGCAGGCTTTCCTCAGTACAGAATTTACTTTACGTAATGCCTCCCTAAGAGTGTGTTCCTCATAACCACACGCTCGAAATCTGTTAAGACATTCCTGGGCATTTTTCTCAAAATCTGCCTCCCTGGTTTTATTTCTTTTGATTCTGAGCAGTTCACCATATGGGATACTGCTGATCGATTTAATGGGATGATTATTTGAGGCATGCAATATCGAATTGCCCACTGTGGGCTTTCGCTATAATCTTGTGCATAACTTTTGATCTGTATTGAACACCTCTAGGTCTAGATAATTAACTGAAGTGGAACTGATATCTGCATTCTGCACTGAACTTCAAATTAATGTTATTCTGATTGAAAACATTCACAAAGGCTTGTGCTGTCTCGCTCGATCCCCTCTTCACCAGGAAGAGTTCGTCGATGTATGTGTACCATGCCATGATCTTATTGGTCCATATGCAGTTGGCGTCCGACCAGGCCACCTGCTCCTCCCACCAGCCAACGAACACGTTCCCATAGCTGGGGGCGAAGCAGGTGCCCATCGCTGTTCCCGATACCTGCCTATAATATTGCTCCTGGTACAGAAAGATGTTATTATTGAGACTGAATTCCAAGAATTCCAGCAACATGCTATTGTGTTCAGTGAATTGGATTTGTCGATTTTTTAAAAAGAAATCCACCGCCTTCAAACCGTCTTGGTGTCCTATACAGGTATATAGACTAGTTATGTCCATGACAATCAAGTTGTTACCTTCTTCCCACTTCACTTGTTCTACATGTTGCAGAAAATCTTTTGTATCTTTAATATAAGATTTTAGTGACACCACAAATTCAGCTAGAAAATAGTCAATATACACAGACAAATGTTCCAATAAACTGCCCTGTGACAAGACTATAGGTCTCCCAGGAGGCGATACTGCGTTTTTATGAATTTTAGGTAAGTGGTCAAAACTAGGGGTAACTGGATTAAGTCTACTTAAATACAAATATTCTTCCGACTCTAGCATGTTCTTTTCATACCACTTATGTAACAATGAATGGCAGTTTGTAATGCTTGAATTATACTCAGTCTTAATCACTTTCTTCATCAGACAGTTGTTGCAGAGTTTCTTTATTATATGCCTCATAAGTCTGAAGCACAATATTCCCCCCCTATATATATATTCCGCTCCACTTTCCACCTTAGGCGACTGCTGCACTCTTCGTGATGGGTTCACACATCCATGGAGGTGGGTCCATGTCAAACATTACACTCACTCCCATAGGAAACACGCTGCATTCACTGGGCCACTTCAAATTGATTTTATTCGCCAGGATGCGTTTCGGCATTTAGCCTTCTTTCAGCTTGCATTTGAATCAAACAGCACTCTTGTGGCAGTATTTTAAACAGGTAAATTGATTTAATTGGATGCAGTGAATTGAAGGAGAAAGAGGACTGGTTAATCTCAGACTAATGTCCTTTCACATCTGTTTCATTACGGAGATTTAAAGTATGATAGTGACCTTTGGGAGCATGGAATCTTTATCTTCCCGTCTGCATGACACATATTATGTTATGTTAAGCCTCCACATGGGAATATTCCCAAGGTTCACAATTCATTTTCCCTTGATGGTAAGTATTCACCTTCCCCCCTGTCAATGCTGCTAGTTCACAGTACTCCTTATTAAGAGGTACCTCATTCCATTGCTTAGATGACTCTCGCGAGGGGCCCCGCGTCAGACCACAAGGTTTCAGAGCACTCAGCGCAGGAGCCGGTCAAATGGCCGTGTCTCCAACAGTTTGGATGACTGTCGACACTCGTCGGCGGTGGTGCCCAATTACCTTTGTGGTGGTGCAAATGCCTTCATATTCATACTCCTCTCCACTTCCCACCTTAGGCGACTGCTGCACTTTTTGTGACGGATGCACACGTCCATGGAGGTGGGTCCATGTCAAACATTACGCTCAATCCCATAGGAAACACTCTGCACTCAAGGGGCCAGTTCAAATTGATTTTATTCGCAAGGACGCATTTCGGCATTTAGCTTTCTTCCAGCTTGCATTTGAATCAAACAGCACTCTTGTGGCAGTATTTTAAACAGGTAAATTGATTTCATTGGATGCTGCGACAAGGCTGATACTTAACTTCCCAAAGTATCAGTCAGCCAAGGAAGGAATCTGAGCCTTGCACTGGCTTCCCATCAGGAAGCGCATCTCCTTCAAGGTTTTGAATTTGGTGTACAAGGCTATGTATAGCAATGCTTCGTCATACATAAAAACCATGTTTCAGTGGTACCCTCCAGGGAGGACCTTGAGATCATCCTCTCTAAAAAAAATAGTTTGCTCCCAGATTTCGCAGGTCCAAATGGGGCGGCCGCTCCTTCTTTGTGGCAGCCGCTAAACTTTGGAAGTCTTTGCCCCCTTCCATTTCCAAGGTGGACTCTCTTCTGGTCTTCAGGAAGTTTTTGAAGACCTGGTTATTTGCCTTCTAGCTGGATGTTTGTGCTCTCACTCCTCCCTGTCCTCTTGGCGCCTTGACACCCTTGGGTATAAGTACGCCTTATAAATACTATCCTATCCTACCTTATCCTATCCAAATACCGTTCCCAAGACCTGATGAGTCAGCCCCAATAACCCCATAGTCATGGGCCTATCAGTCAGCCCAAAAATCCCCATTGTCTTGTGCCTATGAGTCAGCCCAAATATCACCATAGTCATATGCCTATGAGTCAGCCCAAATATCACCATACTCATGATGAGTCAACCTGAAGGCCCTGGGGGTGTTACTGTTTGTACTTTGATGTTTCATGACTCATTGGCTTAGGGCCCCAGGGGAAAATTACCATGCCAAGAACGTTCTTAAGTCAACTGGGCAATGAGTCCCATGAACAGCTAGGGAGGCATTGAGATGTGTGCTCGATCCCTCAAGCCCACCACACACAAGGTACAGGAGGAGTGAGAACACAAGGATGTCAGGGTCATGACAATGAACAAATTCTTTCCTGTCCTCCTTTTCTCCTTATCATTTCCGCAACTCTTGGCTTTTCTTTTCTCATCTAAGAATGGCAACAAATGTTCTACCTTTTTGGTCACTACCACAACTTCAAGGAGGATAATCCTTTAACACTACTTCGGCTCGAACTTGGTCATTTCTAAATTTTAACATAAATTGGTCTCTATTTCGTTCCTCACTTATAGCTCCAAATTTGCATGTTGATAATAGCTTTCTGAATGCAGTTCTGTATTCTTCCACATTTTCTCCTGCTCTCTGTGATGGCAATGAAAAATGATATCCCCAAAACTGTATTTTAAGGAGATAGTGTCTGTCTCACTTCAGTATACATATTTCAAACTCCTTTAGTCCTACAGCTTCCTCTAGTACCAAATCTGGTATATTTACAAACATACCTTGACCATCTGTGCTCAAGCAGTTCATTTATAATGATGCCTTACGTTTTTGCAGACAAAGTTGAGCCACGCTCATTGGTATCATAATTAAACTCTTTTTTCTATTTGTTCCAAGGTTAATTTGACTCCCCCTCAGGCGAAAAGAAAATAGAGGCAGTGTGACATTTTGCATTGCAGATATTTTAGAAACACCTTTCTCCCAAATTTCCACTTTTTGGTATGAATTTAAAGTTCCGCTCCTTTTTTTCCCAGTTGATTTTTAAGTATACAATTTAGCTGGATATACGTTATCTTTTATTATGAGCTGCTGTTCACTAAATGACAAAGTCTTACCTGTACAAATCATAGATTGATATTTTTTCCTCAGACTTAAATGTCAATATCCAGTCCTACTAGTGACCGTCAAGTCGTTATATAAGCTCTTTTCACAAGATGCATAAAGTTAGACCAGATACAGCACTTAAAAGGAGCGTGCCCCGGTATGCACACACACTGTTGATTGAGCGCTGCCCCTCACCATAGTCAGCAGAATGCATACATACTTCCAGAAAATTACGCATCCAATTATGACACGATCATCACATGCTGGAGATGGACGCCCTGACAACTCCAAGCACCCAGCGCATGCAGAGCATGCTGCAGGGATCACCTCCAGGAATGCAGACAGCCTTCTGTCGGAGTAGTGGTTCCGTGCTGGCGGTGCACGCGAGCAGACTGGGGCCGCGTAGATAATTTTGTACCTTCCCTGACAAGTTCCTAGGATCACAAACCTCTGCTCTGTGAACTCTCTGAAGACTCTGTGGGGCATATTATCAAGGGCAATATTGTCGCTTTTGCGGCACTTTTTGCCAAAAAAGCAGCGATATTTTCATCGCCCTATTAGCAAGCCTGCTCTAACATGCGTTAGAGCAAGCTTTCAGGCACTTTTTCCATCGCCTTGCATGTCAGCGATATTTATCGCTAATGACATGCAAGGTAGGCGTTCCTTACTTAAACTCCATGAAAATAGTCGCAAACTCAACATTACCCTATTATCAATGCTGCCCCTGACCTCCGAAGCGATAATAAAACTCGCGCTAACCGCGGTTATCGCAGAAATGTAACTCCTGTTGAAAACCTGACTTAACCATCTTTCCAATGGGAGGTGGATTGATGGGTTGAGTCTACACTTGCGTATTAGCAAGCTTTTTCATATCGCTATATTTTTATCGCCAGATTTCTCCCGCTATCGCAGGTTATCACCCCTATCGCTGGATTTTACATCGTCTATTGGAGGCGTGTTGATAATTACATTGCCGCTAACAGGGCGATGTAATCCAGCGATAATAAAAGCCTCGCTAAACGAGGATTGCAATAATTATCGCATTTCGTTGCTAATATGCCCCTGTGGCTCTCATGGTCCAATCAGTTCAGCACACGATTAAAAGAAAAGAAGTAGAAATTCAAGCACCTGTTGCCAGTAATTTCTCTGCTAATCGCCCTCAATGTCCACCTCCCAGTTTTTGCAAGTGGGTCACTATTGAAGAGAGCGAGAATGCACGTATAACTTGGTACGGTTTATTTTATTCGAGTGCAGATTAGTAATCCATCAAATAGCTGGCTACAACAGTCTGTATTTAAGCCTAACTCTCCAATGCCTGTCCTCTGCTTTCTATGAACTAGAAAGTGATGATACCACAGGTTTCTCTTTACAAAGTTCCTGTGTGGCTACATATTCTTGAAAGATTATAAACACATTAAAAAAGTAAAAACAAGACCTTCAACAACACTTACACTTGACCACATATAGTATAGTTTATGTGGACATGAACACAAGATACAAAGCATGAGAAAAGACAAGACTACTCTTTCAAACCATATATAGTTCTATGTTTAATAACAAATATGTGAGTTACCGCTTCCCTGTTGCTCATGTGCACAATGCAGTTTTTCATGATGTTCGTGTGCAGTGGTGTGAACCAAGGGTACGACGTATGCGGCTGGAAGGATACTCCCAATGCATCTTGTGCCTGCAGGTACCTAGCACCAGAGACTCTCCCATCATTTGGAGTTCTACCTGATTTTTTTGGAGAAAACATCCACTGCACTGCCATATTTGGGGGCATATTATCAAGGAAGGCGTTAAAATTATCGCCGCTTTAGCGGCACAAAACTGCTGCTAAAGCGGTGATAATGGGCTTGATAATATGCTGCAGAGAATTCCAATAGAAGCCCATGTTGACACCAGAACATGGGCTTCTATGGGAATTCTCAAGGGCATATTATCAAGCCCATTATCGCCGCTTTAGCTGCAGTTTTCTGCCGCTAAAGCGGCGATAATTTTAACGCCGTGTCTTGATAATATGCCCCTAGGTGACTTCCTAAATTGCTGTGCTCGGTGACTGGCCCTCCCTACAGGTGAGTTTACTTTGAGAGTATCTCCTCACTGATGAGTTCTAATTCGTCCTTGGGAAAAACTGGGGGCGCTCTCATCATGATCCTCAGCCATTTTCGGAGAATATACTACAAAATGAGCAGGATTCAGAGTGGGTTTGTGGTGGTCCATTGATGGTTTAGGAATGAATCGCTTCCTGTATTTAATTTTCTTTTTGTCAATAGCTGGTGGAGGTCTGCACTTCAAGTGTGGTGTTCTCCAGCCCGATTGCAAAGAGCTCCATCCAAAGAGTGTAGGGGCATATTATCAAGCCAGGCGGTAAAATTATCGCCGCTTTAGCTGCAGAAAACTGCAGCTAAAACGGCGATAATGGGCTTGATAATATGCTCTATGGAATTCCAATTGAAGTCCATTTTAGTTGTGGAGGACATCTAACATGGGCTTCAATTGGAATTCCATAGAGCATATTATCAAGCCCATTATCGTCGTTTTAGCGGCAGTTTTCTGCCGCTAAAGAGGCGATAATTTTATCGCCTGGCTTGATAATATGCCCCGGAGTTCTTTGCATACATAGCGCAGGTGGAGAAATCCGGTATGAAGTTTGAAAAAAATATAAAAAGTCATTTTATAGATAAAAAATGCCTTTACACATAACGGTGCACAGTTTGTAAATGATATATAGCCAAAGATGGAAATTAGTGAATCAAAGTAAGTCATGTGTTAGAGGATGTATATTACAACACTTGTTGTGACATTATGATGGTGCAGTAATGTGGTCTCAGGATTCTGTATGTGGACGGTGTCAAAGTTCACAATTCATCATTGACTCAATACTGTCTAACCACAGTAATGCAGCAACCAAAGTAGCAGCCTAGGTGAAAAATTAGGCCAGTAGCAGGTCACATAAGTAACTGCAACATCTGCTGCATGTTCTACATGGGGAATCTGAATGTGACAATAGTAGGAATTATGTCTACATATAAGCCATGTCACATGGTGAGGCTGTGCAACATATAAAATGCTTCAATGATCTTGCACGCTACTTTTGTGGATGGGGACCTGTTAGACTTGGCATCCTATGTGTGGTTCCCCAAACTTTTTGCCTCTACCGCATGCATTTTTGACTTTGTGTGGTACTTAGTTTTTGCTTGCTAGTTGCTTTGGGCACTTTGCCACTGCTAATCAATGTCAAAGTGCAAGTGCTCCCAGTGTAAATTGTAATTATGATTCATTATCCATGATTGACATATTTGATTTACTGGTAAGCCCCTAGTAAAGTGCACTGAGTGTGCTAGGGCCTGTAAATCAAATGCTACCAGTGGGCCTGCAGCACTGATTGTGCAACCCACACAAATTGCATTTCAAATGTGTCTCAGACCAGTCACTGCAGTGTCTGCGCACAGTTTTATCTGCCATGTCGACCCTGCAAGTGCACCCATTTGCCAGGCCTCAGCCTTCCCTTTTCTTACACGTAAGTCACTCCTAAGGTATGCCCAAGGTACCAACATGGGCAGGGTGCAGTGTATGTTAAAGGTGAGACATGTACAGGTGTGTTTTACATGTCCCGGTAGTGAAATATAGTGTATTTCGTTCTTCACTATTTAAAGTCTGTCTCTCCCATAGGCTAACCTGGGAGCTGCCTTGTAACATCTTACAAGTGTAACTTCGGATTGGGACAAGATAGAGATTTTGACTCAAAATGTAATAACACAACTTTTAGTAAAGGTGGTTTTTAAATTGTGTGTTTGAAAATGCCCCTTTTAGAAGAAAGCATCTAGAACAAAATTCTGGACACAGGCATTCCATTCCTCCACAGGATCAGTCACTTGGTAGATTCGACAGCTTGATTATCTGATGCAGAGGGAAATCAACCAAAGACTACATGCTACAACTCTAGTCCAATACCACAAAACTAGCAGAATACCTAGAGAGCTCAGGTTAGCCATACAACCCATGATGTGTAAGCTCAACAAGAAGTTCATGGACAAAAGGTATGCCATTTTGCCATGTTCTCTAGACCTCATATTACTCATAGTAGAGTAGCTCTCTCAAGTCTTAGTGGGCCTGCAGGAGGAAATCAAGGAACTAAAAGACCAGCTTGAACATCAGATGGAATCAAGTATTTGGGACACTACTTTAACTGACATCAATAACAAATTTGATACGTATGCGAAGGACATACATGAACGTAAGATTCCGAAGTTTAAATGGAACACAATAGATTATAAATTGGATGAAGTCTATACATGGACAAAAGTCTATGCACAAAAAAGAGGCTTTAGGACGCAGAACACCAAATCATCAGAAGAGAGTATTACATCTATCAGTGAAACTCAGTTGAATCATCCACCAGTGTCTGATCCCTCAACACTACGCACAACTAGCACTGTCTCAGATGACCCCACTACTCCAAAAGTGTCTTTTTTAGAGACAAGCCTGGCAGCAAACAACCCTCGATACTATCCACGACATCACGTACAGATGCAACACAACCCAGAGAGGCCACCAATATAGCAAGAACAGTCACATCAACAAGAAGACAACCGAAGAAACATTAGTGATACATATTTCTACCACTGATCTCACTACGTCTCAAATATTGATTTTAGACACAAGAACATCATTTGTTCCAATCCATCATACAAATGCATTTGACACTGAAATAGCCTTGTATAAATTCACAAGGAAACTCAGACTTCGACCTTTTTTTTCAAATTTAGATTCCACTCAACCTACGAAAGAATAACCCAAATACCGCAAATTCAAACCTAAGAGTACTTTTGTCTCTCTGGTCTCTCACAAAGTGATTAACACTTTTGAAACTCTGGTCAAGAAAGATTTACAAAAATTGGCCAACTTTTCTACTAAACACACCGATATGTCTAAGCAAGACAGAGCTGCCCTCAAAGCCTTACAGAGTTATCAATCTTTGTCATTCTCAACAGCAGACAAGGGAGGTGGCCTAGTAGTGATGGACTGATAGTTTTATGAGAAGAAAGTTGAAGAAAATTTGTTGGATGATCTTACATATTTACCATTGCAACAAGATCCCACGGAAGCCTTTCAGGAAACATTAATGACGACACTTACACAAGCTACAGTTATGGAATGGAGTAATGACAAGACAAGATGTTTCCTATACACCGAACATCCTAGACGGCCTTCTCTATGTATGCTACCAAATATACACAAAAACTTGTATCTTGCACAACCCCCCCCCTTCAGACCTTCTGTTTCTGGTTGTGGGTCTTTCCACAAACCACTGGGTAGCTATCTGGATTTCTTCTTAGTCCTTCATATTTACAAGACACAACTCATTTATTAAAATTACTCTTGGATGTTCAATTGAAAACCACACAAACTGTATGGTTATGTACCATTGATGTGGTAGCTCTCTATACGTCTATCCCACACACAGAAGGGATAGAGGTCATAGAATGTTCACTCCTCGGAGAAGGTGAAATGCAAGGCAATAAGATATTTCTACTTCAATTACTTCACTCTTATCTCTATCACAGTTACTTTTTGTGGAAACAGAGGTTTCTTCTCTAAACCAATGGAACTTTCATGTGCTTTTCCGGGGCCCGAGCTATGCTAACCTCTTCATATTAAAATTCGAAACTAAATGCATTTTATCTGATGACAGTTGGAAACAGAAGCTCATCTTGTATCGATGATATATATATGACACACTCCTCATTTGGCAAGGTGAGAGACAGGATTTGAAAGACCACTTGAAGGATCTTAACAAGAAAAATCAAAAGATACAGTTCCCCAATTGCATAGGAAGACAATGCATTACTTACCTGGACGTTGCTATTATGACAGAGGGAAACCAAGGTTTTCCCAGAATCCCACCGACAGAAATAACTAATTATTGTATAGTAGCTTCCACCCACCAACTCTTAAAAAACACCTACCCTTTTCTCAGTTCTCCAGACTTCGACGCATCACATCTAATAATGAGCATTTTCCTTCTACTATAAAAAAGTACAAACAGAAATTTCTACAACGTGGCTATCCGCAAGAAGTGGTAGACCAAGCGAAACAAAGAGTACATTCTCAAGACAGACCAGTTTTATTATTGAAACAATCCAAACCTGAAAAAAACAGAGAGGTATTCCTTTCTACATTTTCTACCAAGTCTCCTACTATCAAAAAGATCATTCTGAAACAATGGGAGTTACTTCAGTTAGAACCATATTTCAAAGGCATATTTGGGGCTCCCCCTATTTGCTTACTAAAGGTCCAGGAATTTGAAAGAATTATTGTCAAGGACTCCTAAGCAGGAGGGAATTGAGAACAGAGACATGATGAAATGCCATAATTACAAACATTGCAACAATGTTTTAATAGGCAACACTATTTCCCACTCATGGACTGGCAAACAAATGACACTGAATTACACAGCTGATTGCACCACACAGTATGTGATATCTGCCATAAATTGTCCTTGTGGACTCTTTTATGTGGGAAAAACTGAAAGACAGAGCAGGACAAGATATTATCATAACGTGAGACTTATTGGATACGGTTCTTGGACACTCTAATTCCAAAGGACCTAAATGACAAGCTAGAATTTTCTTGCTTTCTTTACCATACCAATATTTGATATACCAACATAGTTAGCCTTTTAGTTATTAAAGTGCCCAGTATCGATTTTAGCTTCAGTTTCGCATTGAGAACTTTACATCATTTTTTCTTAGGATGTATTTACTTATATGTTTAGAAGTTTGATTGCCAATATGGATATGAATGTCATTCTCAGAACATTTTATTTTGAGCTAATATGTTTGCTGCCCATGGTATTTATGTGCTGACAAATTTCTATTCACATACTACTTCGCGTGGAGTTTTGTCCATTTTGTGTACAATTGACATTTATTCTCTGTATACTTTCATTATATATTATGTTACTATAGAAAGATTTTCTTTCACTTATCCCAGTTATGATGACATTTGTGATAAGGTTCTATTTACTGTTATTGAGATACTTCGGTTTTTGGATCAATTTACTTTGCACTCTTCTCTGTACACTATAATGTTTAGGCTTGTCAGATGCAATTGCATATGCTCAATTTTAGTTTTCATATTTGAGATTATGTTATTGATTCAATTCATGTCACGCATTGTAGACCAGCAACCATCAAAAGATGCTGCCGAGGTTTTTTACTTCATCACTTTTTCTTTTCACTCTCCAATCTTTATTGCTTTAATTTTCCCCCGATCGGGGACGTGCAGCTTGTTTCTAATTTTCTTACAAAAGATGGCATATTTAGCAGTCCTACTTTTCTTTTGTTGTATTTATAAACCCCACTTGGGAATCGCTAATCTTGCTAATTGCTCCAAACCACCGCAAAGGGATAAGATTTGGGTAAGATATTGAATTTTGCAGACATGGTTTTTTCATATAAACTTTCTCTTGTAGACTTTGTTCATTTGGTTAGATGCAGTTTTGATTTGTTTTTTCTCCTCCTTGGTAGTTGGATTCCCTCATCCATTTATAACAGTCTATCGACCACACTCAATTCACCTTCGGGTAAGACGTGTTTCACCTGTAAATTAATTGGTAGCACATGTTGTTTGTTTTAGTGCTCAAGCTAATGCCATGGTTGAATTTTTAGAATTGGGACGTGATTTTCCTGGATTGGTTTCCGGTGTTTACTACTGTCACTTTGGCAGTGTAGGATTATTAATGAGGTACTTCTTTATTCATGATTTCTTTCATTCATGATTCATGTTGGTTATTGAGCTTGCTCAAATGCAGCCTACGGTGTCTTTTGCATTTGTGCTAAGTTTGTATGCATATGGTTTCCACATTGGGCACACAGTGTAGGTTTTCTCACTATGTGTTATCCTCACTGATATTTTGTGTTAGAGTTGCGGTCACACACTATATCACACAACGGCATCACGATTTAATGACTAGCAACACCTGTTTGTTCCTCGGCCCTTATAATGGTTGATGGTCTCTCTTATTGAGGAATGTCCTTCAAAAGGTGAGTCTGTGTGTTTTCTACAATTTTAATAATAGGTTGATCCATTGAACAATTGCCTTATATTTATGTTTGTCTTTAGATACCCTGAATGAAGGGCTACTTTTGTAGCCCGGAATGCATTGGGACTTACCCTGAAGCTAGTTTTTGAAGAATGACAAGACTATCCATCAATTGAAAATTAATGAAGACTCAAAACCTCTCGGATCCCATCAGGGTCTATAACTGTTACCCCCTTACCATCCGAGATACCCCTTAACTTTTCTGAGGGCTGCTTTCTGCCTTTTGCGGACAGCCAGAGTATGCCAAACTCGCTTGCTCATTTCATGACATTGCTCCTTCTTTATTAAAAAAGTAGCAGCCGCCTTACTAGCAATGCTCTCCACTGCATCAGCCTTTGCACATGCAACTTTAAGAAGCACCTGATTAGGGGGTACCCCCAGAAAGAATTGCTAAGTTCAGTTCCTCCTCTGCATCAGCAACTATTTTAACCAGGTTTCTCACTCTTAACTCCTCCTGCTTTTATTTATATAAGCTGAAGCTCAGCTTCTCCCCCCGGATGCCCGCCTTAAAAGCATCCTAAGTAACCCCTGAAGAAGTGCTACCTCTATTAATCTCCCAGTTGGTTGCTATCCAATCCTCCATATGTTTGAGATAGCTTTCATCTTTGAGTAATCCTATTTCAAAAGTCCATATCTGCTCCAGCCTAATTGCTCCTGTCGTTTTTAATGTTAAAACCAGCGGATTATGGTCAGAGATAATCCGAGGTAGTTTCTCAAGCTGACTTCTTGACAACAAGCAATTTGATATAAAAAAATAGTCCAATCTAACACAGACCTTATGTGGGGCAGAATAGTAAGTACTACCAGGATCAAGAGGCTTCAAACGTGCCCACATGTCTGCTAAGGAGTTGTTCCGAGCCAGGTCAACAATTGCTCGGCATGTTTTTTTGTGTGACCAACATAGCGAGGTCCCACTTCCGTACCCAGCCCTCCTACCCCGTTTATATTAAAATCTCCACATGTGATAACTGGCTCAGGCCATGAAGCTAGCTCTAATTCTAAAAACTCAAATATATCCGGATCATTCTGAGTAGATCCATACACCGATCCTATAGTTAGCGTTTCGTCATTTATTATACATTCCACCAAGACCTATCTACCCCATTGGTCTTCCAGCTTTCTTTTAACTATGACATCATTTCTTTTGGACAGTATAGCAACCCCACTAGCCTTAGCCGCCTGTTTCGTATGTGCGAATAAAAAAACCCCAGCTGCTCCAGTAAATAGCCCCTTGTCCCCTCTACATGCGTCTCCTGTAGGCAGACAAAATCCAGTCGCATTGATCTCAGAGTTGCCGAAACTCGTTGCCTTTTAAGATAATCATTCAGCCCACACAGATTAACTGCAGCAATCCATACACTAATTAAAACACATTAAATACCCGTCCCAACCAATTGACCAGTGAATCAATACACAAATTCCTCTTTCTCCATCCTGAATTCCCACCTACCCCATTCTTACTACACCTTGTGTGTCCACCCATCCATCTCAGATGCCGTGCTGTGCCATACGAACCCCCATTCCTCCCCGACCCCCCCAAACCTCAGACTCCTCCCCCAGACCCTCCCCACCCCCCTTACAGGCAAATAGGTCAGTCATGACCTATGTGTGACAGCTCAGGCAATTCTACGCTAGGTTGTATAGTGAGGATCAGCCAAAGGACCTAACAGCTATCCAAGGGTATCTCAGGGATATCTCTGCTCCCCTACTTTCTGAGGGAGATAGTGAGGCACTTGATGCACCTTTGACCTCTGAAGAGATTTTGGCAGCACTGAATAGTCTCCCATCAGGTAAGGCTGCGGGCCCCGATCAGATCCCCATCGAATTTTATAAAGTTTTCCAGGAGGCAATCTGTCTAGATTTGGTAGATACAGTACTACAGGCTCAATTTGGAAAGTCAGTTCCAAGTTCTTAGGCAGGCGCCGATATAGTGGTAATATTAAAAAAAGGTAAATCACCTTTAGAGCTAGGGTCTTATAGATCAATAACTCTCATGAACTCGGACGCAAACATTTTCTCCAAGGCAATGGCCCTTAGGCTCTGTAAGATCATAGGTGAATTGGTTAGTCCCACTCAGCATGGTTTCATTACAGGGAGGGGTACTACGCAGCATGTCCGCAAAGCCATCACTCTTTTCGATGCTATGGAAGTCTCAGGAGATCCCATGGTGGTCATGCTGCTGGATGCAGAAAAGGCATTTGATCGGGTCTCCTGGGACTACCTCTGATGGCCCTGAGGTGGTGTGGTATCGGTGAGGGATTTATCAAGGAAGTTCAGGCTCTCTATAGAGCCCCTACAGCCCAACTTAGAGTCAATGGAGGTTACACGGTGGCCGTGCATATCAAGCGTGGGACTCGTCAAGGGTGTCCATGCTCGCTGCTACTATTCGCGGTATACATTGACCCACTAATTCGTAAATTGGAAGCAAACAACAAGATTCCTCCGATAAAAGTCCAAGGTCAAGATTTCAAAACCTTGGCATACGCAGATGACGTGGCTATAGTGACCCCATCTCCCGTCGGTGCTATAGCTGAGGTGGAATCAGAAGCCTTTGCATTTGGTCAGGTTTCAGGTTACGCGCTAAATGGGCCTTAGAACCAGATAATTAAGAACAAGTGGGCAGTATGTAATGATGTACGAGTCGTCGATTCTGCTGTATACTTAGGGATTAGTGTCTCAGCAGATTTGGAGAAGACTGTTGATAGAAACATTGAGCCTATAATATTTAATGCCAAAAAAGACCTAAATAGAATGCATAATCTCCACCTTTCTTTAGTAGGGCGCTCCAATGTAGTGAAAATGATTATCCTCTATCTTTTTAGGGCAATACCATTGGTATTTGAGGTCAAATGGTTTACGGCACTGGAGCACTTAATTAATAGATTTATCTGGGCACATGGGAAAACCAGGAGGGCTCTTCGCTTTATGACTCTACCTAGGGCTAGGGGAGGTTGGGCTATTCCTGATTTCAAGATGTATTACTGGGTGGCAGCACTTCAATATATGGGCGGGCTGTTAGGAGGAGACGCGTCTGATCCGCTGGTTGAGCTGGGTTCTATTGATATATATGCTATACTCATCGGGGAGGAAGCAGAGAACTGATTTCTTAAATATACCCCAGCTATTTTAAAAGAACCAGATTCAAAACATTGATGGCAGCCTATAAAGTCTGGGCGGCATTTCGGAAAAAATATGGGCTTGGCAGGTTTAACGCATAAACTCGGTTGGTTAGGAATCTATCCCTCCCGGGGTAAATATTTGCAGATTCTGTAATGGCTGAATGGGGACGACGAGGAGACCGGAAACTGGGTGATCTGATGGGTTCTAAATGGAGTTCTTCAGCTTTCAGATATACAGAGGGTTTACGGTATTGATAGAAAGAACTTTTTTAAATATTTACAGGTTCTGAGCTTTTTAGTGAATAAACAGGGAGGCTCCGCCGGGTTCGGTAAAAATAGGATACTGGACGTTACAGAGGGTGGTGCAGACTGTTCTATTCGAAGGTTCTATACTAAGATCTCTGCATTGAAGGACGCCGACCTGGGAAAATATGGGAATAAGTGGGCAGATAAGCTTGGGGTAGATCAAGACTGCTTCCGAGACTCATTAGAGTTGGGTCGGACCATCTTATGCTCTGCAGCGCTACAGGCCCAGCAATATGAAACGATTTGCTCTCTGTATTATACACCTGCAAGTGTAGCTCAGTGAGGGGGAACCGCAGGTACTAGTTGTCCCTGATGTGATAGTTCAGAGGCAGAAATAGTCCATATTTTTGCATCTTGCCCTCAGTTACAGTCACTACATAGAGCTACTGAATCTTTTCTGGATAGAACTCTAGCAATCAAATCTCTCTTACACCAACTTGGAAAATACTTGGGGTAAGTGATGATGATGAGCAATGCCCTCCACATTACTTTTTATTTATGGCCATGTCGGTTTTACGAATGTGTATTGCAATAGCTTGGTTAGATAAAGTATCTCCAACCTTTCAACAGTGGCTTGCTAGGTTGCTTTCTGTCTATAATCTCGAGAAGGGGATTTATGTGAGGAAGGGCAAAAGGGGGAGAATTCTTGGGAAACGTATCTGGGAACCTATTTCGAGATGGAAGGAGAATTTGTAATGTTTCAAGGTATGCCTTTTTCATTATGTTGTTGCAGTAGTATGCTTTTTGGTGGTACCTGTCTTGCTTTTGTGTTAACATGTATATCTCAGATGTGTGTTTGTTCTAAATATAAGTACTTTGGATTGTTGTTGTGCTCAAAAAGATAAAAATCCAATAAAAATATATTTTTAAAAAAATGAAAATTAATGAAGACTCCTGTCCTTGAAATAAAAGTGTCTTGATTTACCCAGTGTCTGCGTGCATTACATTGCACTGATTTAAGTTGTTGTATAATGGAGTTATAGGACCCGTGATTGACATATTTTTGATGCATTGTTTTAATAGTTGAGAACATTTCTGGAGGTTTGAAAACAACATTGTTTATTCCCAACTTGGGACATTAGCAGTGCCCAGAATTTAGGGGCTCATTACGATGGCAGAATGATCGCCACTGCCGGGCCAGCGGTGGCGATTGCTCCGCCATTACAATAAGATTTACCCACTGCCATATTAGGATGGCGGTGGGTATCGCGTCGGAGGAAAAGTCTGTCTGCCGCATATTAGGATGTGGACAATGAAAGGCCTTTCCATAGAAAGGCTGGTGGAGATTGGGTCTAGGGGCCCGTTGCGGGCCCCCCTTGTGTCTGGTGGAGGTGGAGTGCACTGGGGGAGTACCTATGGTACCCCCTACATTTCACTACACCAAGTGGCAGGCACCGTGTGGTGCCTACCATGTGGTGCAGTGAAATGCTAGATATGCGATTTTAACATCGCGGCGGGTGCTGCTATCAGTAGCACCCGCCGCAATGTTAAATTGTGGAATGCGACCGCCATGGTGGCGGTCGCATCCTAATTCGTGGTGCGGGACCGCCGCATGTCTGGCAGCCTGTTCCAACACCGCAGGGATGGCGGGTGGACTCAGGTCCACCCGCCATCCTAATGAGGCTCTTAGTTCTAGATACTTTCTCTATTTTATAATAGAGGATGAGGGTGATGTCATCTCACAGGGTGCACACAAAGCTCACAAGATGAGTTTACTAGAGTTTACAGTGGTGTACTACTTAAACTCAGAGTGCAACACCACACCTTCATTGTCACTTTTAGAAGGTGGACATTTTCTTGTTTAACCAACCTGTGTGTCTCTGCCAGTTTGTGTATTCACCGTCTGGTTTTGGAGTGACAGGAGCTAGGGATGTGCATTCACTCCAGACAGTCACAAGGGGGGCTGCGGTGTTCCCTGCCTTTCCTGGCTGACTGAATAGACCTTTCTCATTTAGAGTGGTGGGAGGAGTTTTCACTAGCACCTGAATAGGCTCTGACTGCTTTGCACAATGCCGTCTCCACCTCCTGTAGTGAAGCTGGACCAGGGAGGACAGAACTGTTTATTACAGAGCTCAGAGACTCTTGAAACAATGACTAGAAAGAGAGAAATGGGTAAAAGTAGTAGACCTTAAACCCCAGAACTTTAGAATACTTCTGTACTTAAATGACCCTGCCAAGAAGAAGAGCTTCCAGGAGAAGTACTGCCCCTTTGCTGTGTGTTGCTTTGCTTGGTTGGCATTCAGTTGCTGCTTCTCTCTGTGGGCAGTGGTAAGGACTGGACTTTCGCCCTGCTGTGGTATCCTTTTTAGAAGATTCTCCAAGGGGCTTGAATTAGAGCTTGCCTCCTGTTCTGGAATGTCGATGACACAAAAACTTCACCTGCAACTTGCTAAACAGCACCTGGAGTCCTCTTCAGGAATCTTGATTGCCAAAGGGTGCCAATTCCAGTTCCTTGTCCCTTGTAATCACGTGGCTGGTGCTGCAACCCAAGAAAAACAACACTGACACCGTCAGTGACACCATGACCTACACCAAGGCTGTGGGCATCGCTCGTGAAGTGCATGACGCACCGCCCTGCCTGTAGAGCAGCTCCAACGCCTACTGACACCCGTCAATGCCAGCAAATTATTGATCTTGCTGATGCCAGTGTTCACACCGATGCCTGTCACTGCCAGCGCCTGCATCTCATCATCGCAGAGCCAATAACTGAATTTCCGAACTCATCGACACTGCACCACTGAATAGATCCGACGCCTCCCCACCAATGCCGCCTCACCTCCCCATGGATCCCGGACTCAATGCCTCGCCTCCTCGTGGACTCAACGCCTCGCCTCCCCTGTGGAAGTAAGGAGCCAGCCTTGGCCATTGACACCTCATCTCCACAACTCCCTGCACCATCGGTTGACTTCATTTTCCAAGGTCCTGTTACTTGGGGGCCCGTGTGTCTCAGTTGCCAGCCTTCGCACTTTGCGGTCAGTGCCATACTTTGAATTTGTGCGTGTCACAACGTCGTATTAGCCCCAGTTGGAGCTTATTGTTTTGAAGAGTTTATTTTTGCAGTAATCATTCTAAATGTGATATTTTGATTTATGTATGTTGGATGTTTGTCGTTTTCATCTTGTTTGGCTTAGATAAAGTTGCCTTATTTTCTAAACTGGTGTGGTGTCCATTTGTAGTGTTTTCACTGAGTTACTGTGTGTGTTTTGTACAAATGCATTACACATTGCCTCTGAGATAAGCCTGTCTACTTGTGCCAAGCTACCAAGGGAGTAAGCGGGGTAAATTTTAGAAGTGAAAGTCCCCTTACCCTGACTCGGAGGAAGGGTTCCTACTTCGACAGGGTACACACCTACCAACTAGAGACCCCAATTTCTAACAGGACCAACCAGAGAACAGGGCATGTGACACTTCTCCATCATCCCCTACAATTCCCGTTGAGAGGGCCAAGCCCCCAATGGTCAGCACTATGACTGTAATTGATTGTTAAAGAAGGCTTGGGCCCCTCCCTGAGCATAGTTTTTGCCCCTGGAGGCCTCTAGCTCCCTGCAGTCTGGCGCATAAACACCTGGTTCTGAGGCTACATCCCCCAGACCGCAATGAGCACACTCAGCTGGGGGCATTGCGTACGCCACATGTCCATGGGGGTCAGCGCTCACCAGCCCTGACTTCTCTGCCAGCACCCTGGGGAAAGGAGAAAATCAAAGTACTCTCACTAACAGACAAAAACCAAAGAAAGATGGCATGATGGCTCCTGTTTATCTAGGAGCACACAACATTGTGGCTTTCTCCCGCATGTCGCACACAGAGAGCAGCATGCGTGGTGAGTCATCTGGGGATATGGATGCCTTGATACTCCCCACTCAACCCCCAATGAAAACCACAATCCAGGTGCTTGATGGGACACAGACATCTCGCACTCCAAAAGAAATAAAAAGAACAAATACTATGCAGAGTGAGGCCACATAAAACAAACATAAAACAAACAGAGAGGAGAAGCTGCTCATATCCTATTTATGACAGGGGGAATGAAGCACCACATGGTACCCCACAACAGGATTACAATTTTCACAACTTCTTTAAAGTTGCCACAGGAAAGACAGGGGCACCACCAACATATCTCAAGCATGGAGGGCTGTGGGAGGTGCTGCATCCACAGCTAATGTTTTTGTTTTACAAAGACATTAGTTAACCTGAAGTCTCCCAGTGGTTGAGTTTCTGACCAAGGGAGAAGTTTGTTTTAATCTCATACACTACTTTTATACAGATTGTCTGGCGTGCAGGAACTCTTGTTGGTGAGTCTTATCACTGCCGTAGTAGTCCAGTGCACTTAAAAGAAAGACTCTGCAACATGTTTCTTAGACAAAATTATCTATTGAAAATGTTGATGATGATACTACAAGGTTTTACTGCTGTTACTAACTTTATTGACTTCAATGGTGGGCTATAGCAGATGACGCAGATTGATACTGTCCCCGCTGACTTCAATGGTGTGACTAAGAAGTGCCTTTTTTTACTAGTTTGCTGACACCATGACAAAGCTAGTAGGCCTGCCTTATTAATAATGACACCCCCTTATATTGTGATGTAGCATCTAGTATAGGTAGGCGATAATGGGATTATAGGGTTCTGGACACACAAGTGGTATAACATGATAGGTGGGTGTCACCAACGGTATTCAGACAGAATATTGAGTTGGAAATGTTGACTTACACAAATATCGAGTTGGAAATATCATGACACAGAAATATCGACAGCAAGAATATCGTGGTCAAGAATATCAAATTCAAGGTAAGAAATATTGTTTGAATAAAATATAGAAGTCATCAATATAGTTTGCAAAAATATAGCTGTTTTTAAAATATTGTTTTTTAATTAGTATTATGTATTTTAGTTTATATTTGAAATGTATGTGATGTATGTTTATTTGCATAAGTATTGATTAAGTATTTTAATATATGTGTTAAATTTTTAGGAGCCATCAATTTTATTGTAATTACATTTTGCCTTTTCTAGTTCCGTAGTGTGTTGTGGGTCTGTAGGGGAATAGGGTGGGAAGTAATTTAATTATAATAACTATTATTCTATTAATATTTATTTAATTGAGATTTGATAGTCTTAGCTGTGGGAAGTAATGTATTTGTAATTAATTCTTAATTGGTTGTTAATTAATAGTAATTAATTAGTTGGTAACTAATTATGGTAATATTTTTTCTTCCTGGTGCGGGTTGTGGGGTTTCTAGGGATAAAGGGTGGAAGTAATTTATTTTTGACTAATTAATAATTAGTTGTTAATTTATATTAATTAATTGATTGAAAATAATTATGTAAATTATGTAAATAATTTTAGGTGCAGGTTGTGGGGTTTATCGGGGTAAAGGGTGGAAAGTACTTTATGTGTAATTAATTAATAATTAATTGTTAATTGATATGAATTAATTAATTGAAAATTAAATATGGAAATGGTGTAATTAATTTTAGGTGTCGATTGTGTGGTTTATAAGGGTAAAGGGTGGGAAGTAATTTATGTTTAATTAATTAATAATTATTTGATCATTAATATTAAAAAATAGATATTTAATTAGGGTAATTGTATATGGTTTTTTGTTTGTGGGTTTTCCTTTTATAGGGGGAAAGGGTGGGGAGTAAATTCATTTTACCTACTTTATAATTAGTTGTTAGATACTATTAGTTTTTACTCGTAAATAAGTTGTAATAGTGTAATTAATTTTTACAGTTTAATTTTATCTGTGGGTTGTGGAGATTATGGGGTAAAGTGTGGGAAGATAATTCCTTTTTATGAGTTTTAGTTTGTTGTTTAGTTAATAATATTTCTTTCATTGGTAATTAAAGAAATATAAAGAGGGTTAATAGGATAGCGGCCGGATCACCAAAAACCACCGCCCGCATAGCAATTTCCCCCGCTACATTACCATGGCGGGGGGGACCCCGGCGGATGGAAAGACCGTCTGCCGGTTTTCTGCCGGTAGGCAATCTGTCCGATTGCCTAACGGGCGGAAAAGCTGTTAATATGGTGGCAGTGTCTGGTAGACACTGCCATCCATATTAGAATGCAGGCGGGCACAGGCGGTTCTCGCCATGGGGGGCCCGTAGCGGGCCCCCAGGGATTCTGGGGGGTGAGGGGTGCACATTGGCGTACCTATGGTACCCCCCTGCAGTTCCATGCACAACATGGCAGGCACCGCGCTGTGCCTGCCACGTTGTGCATGAAACAGCACGACATGCCTTCTTGGCATTGCATCACGGCGGTGCTGAGAGCACCGCCCGCCGCAATGTCAAGATTGCAGGATGTGCCCATAGTGTGGCGGGGACATCCTAATGTCACCAACGGGATCCCCGCACCAATGGCGGGCGGCACCATTCTATGATAGGATGGCAGGCAGACTTTGTCCGCCCGCCATCCTAATGGTGCCCTATGTGTGGTGTTGTAGGGTAGGAAATAAAAAAAGTAAATGTATGTAATAATGTTTTTGATCCTAAATAATTTCTAAAAAATATATTTATTTGTTTGAAAAGTATTTTTTATTTTATTTGATGTGATATTTGTAGGTATTTGTCAAATGTCATTAATATTATATTATTTGTTTTCAAATGTAATATTGAATATATTTGGATTTTAATTTTAACATATTTATATGTTTTTTTAATTTATTTTGTTTATTAAATATTGTTGTTAATCTTTTGTTTGTTTTTAATTTTGAACTGGCTGGAGTGAGAATATTAATTGTTACCCCGCCGCAATCCAACACGTTCCCTATTGTTCCAATTATTGGAATGGGAATAGTATTTTTAGGGGTGGGCGGAATTTGCGAAATTCACTTTCGCAAACTATCGCAAAAATGTTAAAAATCTCCGCAAACACGCGGAAATATCACAAAGACGCAGAAGTTTTTTTCCCGCCCGTTCGCGGTATTTTCTGCGTGATTGCGGCTCGCCAACTTACCCATGCGGTTGCTCACGGGCGCAAGATCTCAATGATCTCATACTCTCGCGGTGCATGATCGCGAGAAGAAAGATGTGATCGTGCGACAAACGACGTTAACGCGGGCGCGAACTGTCGCGAGACAGCGCAAATGGCTACCAACAATCCAACATCTCATGGAGAACGCGACCGGATCGGGAAAACTTGTCGGCGAACGCGGGGATTCAGGTAAGGCAATCGCGCGCATGTGAGAATGTATGTTTTTTACAGCGCGAGCAAAAAAAAATTCCGGTAAGATGCGGATGGCGGAATTTTTGACATTTCGCGCTCTCGGCGGAATGCGAAAATGTCAAAATATCGCAATTTCCGCGAGCGGAACGGAATTTTAGCCCAGGCCTAGTAATTTTTACCACGCTGCATTCCAACCATTTCCCTACTTTTGCACTGACTGGAGTGGGAATAGTAATTTTTACCCATCCGCTATCCAACACTTTCCCTACTGTTGCACTGATTGGAGTGGGAATAGTCAATTTTATCTCGCCACTACCAAACACTTTCCCTAGTGTTTCACTCACAGGAGTGGGAGTAGTAAATGTTACCCCTCCACTATCCAACACTTTCCCTACTGTTACACTCACTGGTGTTGCAATTGTAATTTTTACCTCTTCGCTATCCAACACTTTCCCTACTGTTGCACTCACTGGAGTGAGAATAGTCATTTTTATCCCTCCGCTATCCAACACTTTCCCTACTGTTGCACTGACTGGAGTGGGAAATTTATGTTTAAAGATTTTTAAATTGTTTAATGTTTAAATTTATAATAGAATGTTTTTTAATTTGATTTTATGTTATTGGTATCTATATATATATATATTTGTAAATGTTTATATAATTTCAAAATTATAAAATACATTAAAATCAATAGTTTATTAATTGTTTTAAAGTAATACATACATATATATATATATATATATTCATTATTATGGATGTGTGTTTAACGTTTTTTAATTAAGTTTATGTGTTATATTTGTTAAAATGTATATGAAATCTACTTTTTTTTAATAATAATTTTATTATTTAACATATTTAATATGTATTATTTTAGTTTAAATATATATATAAAAATCGATATTTTGTACAACTATATTTTTTCATCGATATTTTTTTACATTGGTATTTTATCAGTGAACCGTCACCAAAGGTATTGCCATCTACCTGATTATATGTATTTGTAATTAATTTGTAGTATTTCATAGTATCTGTGTAATGAATCTACTTTGCATTTTTAAAAGAAAAAAACACTTACTGGACATTTATTTGTTGAGTGTTGTTGTTTTGCATACTAGCAAGCTATGTTTACTAGCCCATACCTCCTTCCCTGCGTAGACCTTTGACTGCTCCACTTCGCTACCCTGAGCAAGTAAAGTGCTTCAATGGGGTGCTTGATTCTTAGTAAAAAGTGAATTGAGGACTCATATCCTTTCCAACTACTAACTTAGGGGGAGATTATGATCTTGCTAGGAAAGCACTCTGTACGACTCTGATCCGGAGGGCTTCTCTAGCGAATCGCGCTGTACGAGTCCGACTGAACGAGTATGATGCAGCTGCATGCTGACGGACTCGGTTCGCTTGTACTCCCATTAAAATCTATGGTAGCCTGTGTACCGATACGAAACACAGGCTCCCGTATCAAAAAATGGGCTGTGGGGAAAATTCGTACACCCTGTGGCGCGCACCCCATGTTGCCTGCCAAACTGTGCATGCTTAGATTGAGGGGATCCATGCGCACCCCCTCGCGACTGATTCTGAGGGATCCAAATGAAGGGGGGCCTTCAACAGCTACCTAAAGTCTGAATTCGACAGCCATTTCGTCTCGCTGAGACCGAGTCGATACAGCTTTCCGAATCGTACTCGCTCGTAAAGAACCCGGCTTCATTGTGCGGCACGATTCAGCTCCGAACGAGTTGGATGGACAGGATCTGGTTTGGAAATGATGCAGTCGACACGTATGAGATCTTTGCATTGCACTTGATCATTGGGAACGGGTCACAACTCAGTCGGAAACATAGGCTCCTAATTGGATTTGCTTGTTCCCAACCCCATCTGGAGGTCTTCATAGTGAGATCATAATCAGCCCCTCAATTTCTTATAGTGTGAAAGAATCCTGACAGTTCATTCACCTCACCCCTTGTATTATCAAGTATTTTGAATGTGTTTGTTGTCTGTCAGCAATATAACATGTGTATCATAAAGCACATGTTCACACAAGGGTATCTTTGCACTGAATAACAAACGTTCATTGTTACCAAGCACAATGGTACTCATTTTATTGACCACAGAAGGATGAAAGACTGAGAGGACCACCAGGATTTGAACCTGTGACCATGAGGTTGAACACAGTCCCCTACAATGGATGGAATTAGCCTACTAAGCCACTAGACCTGGTTATGTGTTTTATATTATTTATACATGCAAATCATGATGTTTATATTTTAAAAGACTGCTGAAATAAAAATATACAAACTGTTATTTTGGAAAATTAGCATTTAAAAAAAAATATATTTCTTACTATGTGGTGTTAATCTTATTTCCTTTCTCCATTGATTTCTATGAGATCGTGTTGAGATATCAGTGATTGATATGTCGTTCTTGACTGACTCCAAACTTTGACTAGAATAGATGTGAGCCTCATAGTGCTGTATTAGATTTAGGTATCTTTTGTGAACAGCAAATGTCTTCCTATTTTGTGGATGTGTTTTAGTATTTACATGTTCCTCCCCAAATCCGTCCTTAAATTTCCCTTAATCGTGCCTATTTAGCAGTACATATTCACAGTTTTCTAACCACTCCCCCTTGTTTTTCCCACACATACTACAAAACATATCTCCCCATGTGTGGAGATATCTGCACTCATAATGGAGATCTCTGCACAAAAGGGTTAGAAGTAGGCCTGGACTGTGAACTCCGCTCCGTTCGTGCAGTTTGCAGAGCTTTCCACACTCTACAGAGCACGCAGAGTTTTTTACTCGCTCGCCAAAGTCATGTTGGCGAGCATTAGCGAGGAAAATCCACCTCCAGGTGAGATTTCCCAAAGCGGGCAGTCAAATTTCTCAAAGCGGGCGGTCCTGGATGGTCGCGACCGCTCACTTTGAGAAACCTTCCATTTATGTTGAGAAGGCTGCTAATCATATAGAAAATCTTCTTGAGCAGCAAGAAAAGGAGCAGTGCCCTCCTGTGCTGCGCATGTTGCCATTCGTGCTGATATTACAGCGCGGGATAAACACCCAGCGCTGAAAGTCAACGAGAACAGCATGACCAAACGCACTCCACCGCTTGTGGAACTCCGCATAGCATGGCTCAGTTTTTGGGTCATTTCATGGAGTTGTGCTATGCGGAACTCCGTGAACTCCGTCCAGACCTAATTAGGAGAGGGGTGTGCAGAAATTTCCATCCAAAGATATTTCAATGGCATTTATGAGTCCCTAAAGTAGTACCACTGAAGTACTAAGGGGCATATTATCAAGAAAGGGCGTTAAAATTATCGCTACTTTAGCGGCAGAAAACTGCCGCTAAAGCGGCGATAATGGGCTTGGTAATATGCCGCAGAGAATTCCCATAGAAGCCCATGTTGTGGTGTCAACATGGGCTTCTATTGGAATTCTCTGCGTGCCGTGCTCGATAATCTACCCCTAATTTCTCTACTCAAAAATGCTTTCATGAATGACCCGTTAACCGTGTGTATTCTCCAACTTTCAACATGCACACAGGCCGAGCCCTCTAGCAGACATCCAGATACTGTCAAGCACCTTCACATGCCATTAACTTCGGACACACCTTCAACAAACACCTTCAAACTCCAAGTACGTCAGACTGCCATGCACTCTAACCGACACTATTTTCCAGATATATCAAAGTACATCTTCAGACATTCAGCCACACTGCCAGACTTCCTTACATGTCCTCAGACAATCGGATACACCCTCAAGGATACTGCAGTATCAGCCAGCGTGCAAGTGTTTTTTACTTTCATAGACACATGGAGAGACACCTATGCTTACCACTACATCGACACACAGATAACACAACCGAGGCTCATGTACAAGAAACCTAGATATGCCGTTTGACATATAAGCACATGTTCAGACACTTCTATACATTTTGTATTCATACCATCAGACACAGGGCTTAATTCACAAACGTACACTTACATTTTGCATAAGTTTACACTTTAAGTGAAATTCACAACCTACGTGTGGAGTTTTACGACTCTGCACGTCCAATCTTTGTATGAGCTGAGATTTCTCTAGACTTACATGTGCGGAAACCGAAGACCTCCTCATATAAAAACATAGGACATACATAGCCGTAAAACTCGGCACGTTGTTTGTGAATTTCACTTAAAATGTTAACTTACACAAGGTGTAAGTTTCCCTTTGTGAATCATGCCCTTTTTTTTAATAACTCACACATCTTAATTCACAGTGGTACACCTATACCTATTCAGAAACCCAGGATGTCAATCAAATAAACAGACACAATGTAATTGGCTTCAGCCGTTCATGCGCGTTCACTCAGACACTAAAAAGCATACATGCGCTAGAAGTGCTTAACCATAGAAATTGCAAAAGTAGCAGCAATGTAAAGCATCTGAGATATGAACTTGGATATGTACCCCAGCGGATCCGCTCTCTCGCCTCCGCAAATGACTGCATTTGAAGTGGCCCACACTGGTTTCGGGCTAAATGAGTGTTAAGACTTCAATCTTAATGGAAAATAGATTTATTTAAAAGACAGATTATACCGTGATGCTTGAATTTGTAGCTGTCCTTCTATCCTCTACCAGTGCTGAAGCTGAGGATCATATTCCAACATAAACAACTTTTCAGTAAGAGCCTTGCTGAAAAAAGCGAGGCCAAGGTAGTGCAAGACGACGACTGACTGTATTAAAAGTCTGCAACCTTGGCTGAAAAAAAATAAGTAGCATTAACAATTTAGGTTGTTTCCTAATTAACATAATTAACCTCATCGCAGGAAGTGATATCATATGACTTACTACTCAAATGACTGCACCGGAAATATAGGACAAATTCCCCCTCCCTTCCCTGGGTATGTCACCATTAGAGACATCATATGACATCTGACATTCGTGAATAGCTATAATGGCCTGTATTGCTCCGCAAGATCTACAGGTATTTCCCGACAGACACAAGAAGAACAGTCACCCAGGCCCTCGTCAGCAGCAGACTTGACTACGGAAACACCCTCTACGCGGGAGCCCCGACCAAGCTAATCAAACGTCTGCAATGCATCAAAAACGCCTCTGCACGACCGATCCTCGACGTACCACGCCACAGCCACATCACCCCCCACCTGAGAAACCTGCACTGGCTCCCTGTCAACACGAGGATATCCTTCAAGCTCCTCATCCACGCACACAAGGCACTACACAAGACTGGCCCAGCCTACCTCAACAGCCGACTCTCCTTCTACATCCCCAACTGCCAGCTCCACTCCGCTGACCTCGCACTCGCCACCGTTACTCGCACCCGTAGAACAACCACCGGTGGAAGATCCTTCTCCCAACTCGGCTCCAAGACCTGGAACACCCTCCCACTGAGCCTACGACAGACCCAAGCCTGCTGACCTTAAGGAGGCTACTCAAGACCTGGCTGTCCGACCAGTAGCGCCCCCCCTCCCAGCGCCTTAAGATGCTCGCGCGTATGTAGTGCGCTCTAGAAATGATTGATTGATACCATTTGTTTAAATGTTGTTAGAGAATAGCTCTTAATATTTTCAGCACTTAACAGAATGCAGGAGCTTTAACATAGTATCAAAGCATGTGCTTGTTATATAAGTTGCTTCCACGATCTTGTCAACCATGCAAATTTGGAATATTTATGAATATTTCCTCCTTAACTTGAAAGAGTTTTCAGTTCTTCACAGCATGAAACGAGAGAGGACTCTCTCTGCCTATAACGAGGCAGCATTTTGATTTGCAGCCACCTACTGTGTTTGTATCACCTTTTCAGTTCTCCTTGTTGTTAGACCTGGCCTCTTTGGCGTGGTCTCCTCTGATTTTTAGGCTTCCGACCTCCTATTTGGACATTGTTTTGCTGGCTTCGAATTTTGAGCGCTTTACCACTGTCATGCAGTGCCAAAGCACTATGCTTGTCATATACATACTGGTGATTGGTGTATACACGATTGGCTGATTAAAGTTAGCTGTTCCTTGTCCAGTGGTAAAAAATTTACAGAGGGCATGTAACTCAAATGCTCCTCTGTGGGCCTGCAGCTCTGGTTGTGCCACCCACAGAGGTAGCTCGTCAAACATATCACAAGTTTGCCATGGCAGGGCCTTTGCGTGCTACTTCTTGTTAATCAGCTTTGCATTTAAAAGCCACTTTACAACGTTCTTCATGTTTCTCGCAACATCTGGCTATTTCTGGTGGCAGGGTAAGGTGTGGGGAAGAGGTAGGACATGTTCATGCGTGCGAGGTTCAGTACTGTTAGGCCTGCTTCTCAAATTGATTAACGTAGGGTGTTGGACAGGCCACACGAAGGGCTCGCTCCCTCCCCGCATGACAGGGCCCCAACCCCCACCGGCTCCCCCGGCCGGGTCAAGCCGCCATCTTGGGCCCTGCACCAAGAGGCCGCGTGGCCTCCACCCGACCCTAACCCTGGGCCTGGCCGGCCCCGACATCCCGGCACCACCATCCACCCAGGAGGTGAGCGGACCACTTGGCAGGTCAATGGGAGAACGAAGCGTCAAGGGCTCTTCCCCCGCCAAGTGCCGATCGCCTCCAGCTCCCCCAGGCGCTGGCTCCACCCCCTGCTGGGTGTCTGGACACCTTCATCCCGGGCCCTCCGACCTCCAAGCGCGAGGGTCCGGACATCAAAGGGCGCCTGCCCTATAACTGGGGCAGCTCCGGAGCAGGAAGGCAGTTGTATCCTGGAGTCGAGAGACACCGAGAGAACTCAGCCTTGACGGACTACTGGCGCTGCCGTAGCCCTATCTTGCGAACTATCGTCCTGCCTGCTGGCGCTGCCGCGGCCTTCTGCAACATCCATCCTCGTCGGGACCTGCTGGCGCTGCCGCGGCCCGTTGTAACGACCATCCTCACCGGGACCTGCTGGCGCTGCCGCGGACCGTGTACCGACCATCTCTACCGGGACCTGCTGGCGCTGCCGCGGCCCGTACCAGCTAAACCACCAAGCTCGAGGATTGTGAGCTAATCATCATTTCATCCGAACTACCAGACTGGTAAACAGACTGTCCCGCTACCCTTTCCCTATCCTGAGAGACCTAAGTCGAGGGGACCCCTGAGTCCAGACCTCCTTGTACTATTTCATCGTACCTTAAGAAGTGCATATAAAGAACGCTAAATCTCTCCTTGTGTGGTGTCTGTCTGTGGGGGGGGGGGAAGTTATTTATCGGTACGATCGCTGGAGACGGCTCTCCCCGGAGACCTCTCCCCTTGTCCTCGGCCGACCCTCCCGGTCCGTCTAACATTGGTGGCCAGCGGCGCGATCCGAATCAACGCGTAATCGTACAGAGAGTAGCTCACCCCACGACAAAACCACGATGTCAGCCAAAGATAGCGGTTCCACTGAAAGATTCCAAATGGATAAGTTGGAAGAATACAGCCACCGCGAACTAAAAGAATTCTGCATGGAACTAGGCATTGCTACCACCGGCCTGAGTACAAAAGATGATTTGAAGCGCGCCCTTGAGTCGTGGACAGAAACTGGGATCGCCGGGCCCTCCGACCGAAACAGTGTCACACCGGAGGGGAACGCCACGGCTCCCGAGGAGCGGGGAACGGGCCTCTCGCAGGAGGAGATCCAGGAAAGAGAAAGAACCAGATTACACGAGTTGGAAATGGCACGACTCAAGATGGACGGTGAACTCAAGTTAGCCGAGCAGAAACTAAATCTAGAGCATATGCGGCTCCGAGAAGAACGAGAAGAAAAGCAGAGACAGAGAGAGCTTGAGGAAAAGAGAATAACCCTCGAACACGAGCGCAAACTGGCGGAAATAGAACTTCGGAAACAGAATAAAGAACCGGGGGTGCCTGAGCGACCGCACACCCCGGGGCCAACCGAGAAAAAAGTCCACATCCCCAAGGATGTTGTCCGAGAGTATGTCCGAGAAGACGACATACAACAGTGGTTCAAAGCCTACGAGATCGCCATGACCTCCCACCGGATCGACCGGAGTGATTGGGGAGCCGGACTATGGGGGAGGTTTGTCAACGAAGGTCGCGATGCCCTGCTGCAGCTCCCAGATCACCAAATGTCGTCCTACGACCACATGAAGGCTGCTCTCCTCACCCGCTACGGCCTCACACCCGAGATGTACCGCCAGAGGTTCAGAGATTGCACCCGGATCCCGGGTACAACTTGGGTGGAGTACGTTAACTATTTCAGCCGAGCCTTCGAGGGTTGGATCAAGGGGAGCCATGTCACGACCTACGAACAACTCTTTAACCTTATGGTATGGGAACACCTGTCGAACAACTGTTTCGTCGAGCTCAGGCAGCACCTCCTCGACAGTAAATTGACTGACCCCCGGCAGCTCGCCGCCGAAGCTGACCGATGGGAAAGCACCCGAGTGGGCCGGAGAGGGCCACACGAGCAGAACCGAAGCAACCAAGGCCAGCACCGTCCTCGAGGAGGAGGAGGCCAGGGCCGAGGGAGAGACACCATCCCGGCAACGCCCGTGGCCAGCACCCCGCCCCCGGCCGGCCGGGGCAACCCCCCGATGCGTCCTGGGTTCCGAGCCAACGTCACGTGCCACCGATGCCAGCGAGTCGGCCACTACGCCAATGACCCGAGCTGCCCGCAGAACCAAACACCAAGGCCCCACCAGGTAGCGGCCGCCGCCCTGGGGGAAGAACGACTATCAGAGGAACAGGAAGAATATGAGCCGGCCCGGCCAGAGTGGGAACCGGCCGCCATGGTTCTAGCGTGCCTCGGGGGAAAAGACATGGTCCCGCGGGCTCCCCTACCCGCCAACACCCGGAAATACGGTCAGTGGGTGACCATTAATGGGCGTCGGGCCGAGGCCTTGCGTGACACAGGCGCCAGTGTGACGGCCGTCCGCTGTCACCTGGTGAAGCCCGAGCAGATCCTGCCGAACATTCTCTGCCCCGTCCGCTCAGCCGGCAATTCCGAAAGTCTGTGTCAAATGGCCTGCGTCCCATTCGCATGGGGAGGGGTCTCCGGCCTGTTGAAGGTGGCGGTCCGGGATGATGCCCCCGTGGACTGCCTCCTGGGGAATGACCTCGAGAGTTCCCCGTGGGCCACCGTCGAGAGAAGAGAGCACCTGGGGATGCTGGGCCTCCCGGACTGGGCCTGCATAACCACCCGGTCCATGGCCGCCCGTGCTGTCCCCCGATCAGAAGAACCGGAATGGCCAGCACCTCCACCCCCGGTCGCCCCAGTAGAGGACAACGACGAGGCCAACCCCCCAGAACCAACGGCCGAAGGAGTCGCGCAACCCCAGGACCTTCCCGGCCTGGCTCAGTGGCGTCAAGAAGGGGGGCCCACCCAAGAACAGTTCCGCCAGGAGCAAAAGACCTGCCCCGCCCTCGAGGGACTCCGACAGCAAGCCAGCGCCCAGAGCGCAGGGGACGCCACCGGAACTCATTGGGTCTATTGGGATAACGACCTGCTATACAGCGAACAGAGAATCGCGGAGCTAGGGGCCGGTCGGGTGCTGGTGGTACCTCTCCGCTTCAGAGACTTCCTACTCAACCTGGCCCACGATGTCCCCCTGGCTGGACACCTGGGCCAGGACAAGACTTACAGTCGCCTAGTGACCCACTTTTTCTGGCCGAAAATGAGGAACGACGTCCTGAACCACTGCCGGTCCTGCCCCACGTGCCAAGCCAGCGGGAAGAGTGGCCGTAAGCTGAAAGCCCCTCTGCAACCCTTCCCTGTGGTCACCACCCCGTTCGAGAGGGTAGGAATAGACATTGTGGGGCCCCTGGACCCCCGCACGGCACAAGGACACAGGTTCATCCTGGTACTGGTGGACCACGCCACCCGCTACCCCGAGGCGGTGCCCCTACGAACCGTGACAGCTCCGGTGGTTGGCCGGGCCCTAATGGGGATCTTCTCCCGGGTGGGCTTCCCCCGGGAAGTCGTCAGCGACCGAGGCACGAACTTCATCTCCAAATACATGAAGTCCCTCTGGCAACAATGCGGGGTCACCTACAGATTCACGACCCCCTATCACCCCCAAGGGAACGGACTAGTGGAGCGTTTCAACCGCACTCTCAAGGGGATGATTGGGGGATTGGAAGAGCCCCTCCGTCGCCAGTGGGATGTACTACTCCCGTGCCTCCTCTTCGCCTACCGAGAAGTTCCCCAGAAGTCCCTCGGCTTTAGCCCTTTCGAACTCCTGTACGGGCACCCTGTGCGAGGGCCCCTCAGCCTAGTCAGGGAAGGTTGGGAGTTGGCCCCCCTAAAGACCCCCCCAGACGTCTTCAAATACCTCCTGGCCCTACGCAATCAGACCCGGCGCTTCAGGGAGATGGCCAAGGCGAACCTCGAGGCCAGCCAGGAAGACATGAAGAGATGGTATGATCACAATGCCTCCTCCGTCGAGTTCGAGCCCGGTCAACAAGTGTGGGTGATGTCCCCCACCGAACCATGTGCCTTGCAAGATAAGTGGACGGGGCCCTTCAAGGTGGTCGAGCGCAAAAGCCCCGTCACTTACCTCATCGACATGGGGACCTCCCGGAACCCCCTTCGGGTCCTCCACACCAACAGACTCAAACCACACTTTGTGCGCTCAGAACTCAGCCTCCTGATGGCTACGGACAGTGGGGCAGAGGAAGACTCCGAACCCCTCCCGGATCTCCTGAAGACCCAGGAGAATGACGGTTCCGTGGACGGGGTCCGGCTCTCCGATGCCCTCACCCCAGAGCAACGCCAGGGCTGCCGGAACCTCCTGCTGCGGTTCGCTACCCTGTTCTCCCTCACCCCCGGGGTCACCCCTTGGTGTTTGCACGACGTGGACACCGGGGACAGTCCCCCTATCCGACACCGGGCCTACCGCGTACCAGATCGGGTACGGACCTGCATACAAGAGGAAGTGGCCAAAATGCTCACGATCGGGGTCATCGAGCCCTCGGACAGTCCCTGGGCCAGTCCGGTTGTATTAGTCCCCAAGGCCGCTGCCCCCGGCACCACACCTGAACTGAGATTCTGCGTCGACTACCGGGGCTTGAACGCTGTCACCCGGACCGACGCTCATCCTATCCCCCGAGCGGACGAATTGATCGACCGGCTGGGGGCCGCCCGCTACCTCAGTATCTTCGACCTAACAGCGGGCTACTGGCAGATCGGTCTCACACCCCGGGCTCAGGAACGGTCAGCCTTCTCTACCCCCGATGGCCACAACCAATTCAGGGTCATGCCCTTCGGCATGAAGAACGCCCCCGCCACGTTTCAACGCCTTGTGAACCAGGTCCTGGCGGGGCTCGAAGAGTTCAGCGCTGCCTACCTGGACGATATCGCTGTATACAGCCGCCACTGGTCCGACCACCTCCTCCACCTCCAAGAAGTCCTACAGGCCCTCCAGCGGGCCGGACTCACAATTAAGGCCGGCAAATGCCAAATTGGCCAAGGGTCCGTGACCTACCTTGGGCACCAAGTGGGAAGCGGGCTGGTGGCCCCGCTGCAACTTAAGATTGCTGCCATCCAGTCCTGGCAGCCCCCCGTCACCCAGACCGAGGTCCGAGCCTTCTTAGGGCTCACCGGCTACTACCGGCGGTTCGTGAAGGACTACGGCAGCATCGTGGGGCCCCTCACGGGTCTCACGTCCAAAAACCAACCAAAGCGGATTAACTGGACCCCCGATTGTCAAGCGGCCTTCGAGAAGCTGAAGGCCGCCCTGTGCACCGCCCCTGTGCTCCAGGCCCCCGATTACGGTCGGGAATTCGTGGTGCAGACAGACGCCTCCGACCACGGCATCGGAGCGGTTCTTTCCCAATTGAACCCCGAAGGTCATGACCAGCCGGTGGCCTTCATCAGTCGACGTCTCCTGGCCCGAGAACAGCGCTGGAGCACCATCGAGAGGGAGGCCTTCGCAGTGGTGTGGGCCCTCAAAAAGCTCCGGCCCTATCTCTTCGGTACCCACTTCCGGGTACAAACCGACCACCGACCCCTGCAGTGGCTGATGCAGATGCGGGGGGAGAACCCAAAACTATTGCGCTGGTCCATTTCCCTGCAGGGAATGGACTTCACCGTGGAGCACCGACCGGGCCAAGACCACGCCAACGCAGATGGCCTGTCACGCTTTTTCCGCCTCGACGAGGAGAGTCCCCAAGAAGATGGGTGACTCTCCCCGCCTTCAGCTGGGGGGGACGCATGTTGGACAGGCCACACGAAGGGCTCGCTCCCTCCCCGCATGACAGGGCCCCAACCCCCACCGGCTCCCCCGGCCGGGTCAAGCCGCCATCTTGGGCCCTGCACCACGAGGCCGCGTGGCCTCCACCCGACCCTAACCCTGGGCCTGGCCGGCCCCGACATCCCGGCACCACCATCCACCCAGGAGGTGAGCGGACCACTTGGCAGGTCAATGGGAGAACGAAGCGTCAAGGGCTCTTCCCCCGCCAAGTGCCGATCGCCTCCAGCTCCCCCAGGCGCTGGCTCCACCCCCTGCTGGGTGTCTGGACACCTTCATCCCGGGCCCTCCGACCTCCAAGCGTGAGGGTCCGGACATCAAAGGGCGCCTGCCCTATAACTGGGGCAGCTCCGGAGCAGGAAGGCAGTTGTATCCTGGAGTCGAGAGACACCGAGAGAACTCAGCCTTGACGGACTACTGGCGCTGCCGTAGCCCTATCTTGCGAACTATCGTCCTGCCTGCTGGCGCTGCCGCGGCCTTCTGCAACATCCATCCTCGTCGGGACCTGCTGGCGCTGCCGCGGCCCGTTGTAACGACCATCCTCACCGGGACCTGCTGGCGCTGCCGCGGACCGTGTACCGACCATCTCTACCGGGACCTGCTGGCGCTGCCGCGGCCCGTACCAGCTAAACCACCAAGCTCGAGGATTGTGAGCTAATCATCATTTCATCCGAACTACCAGACTGGTAAACAGACTGTCCCGCTACCCTTTCCCTATCCTGAGAGACCTAAGTCGAGGGGACCCCTGAGTCCAGACCTCCTTGAACTATTTCATCGTACCTTAAGAAGTGCATATAAAGAACGCTAAATCTCTCCTTGTGTGGTGTCTGTCTGTGGGGGGGGGGAAGTTATTTATCTGTACGATCGCTGGAGACGGCTCTCCCCGGAGACCTCTCCCCTTGTCCTCGGCCGACCCTCCCGGTCCGTCTAACATAGGGTATGTGTGGTAAGACTATTGAGTGGTATTTCCTACATGCAAAAGAGTAGCAGTATGATATGTAGTATCAATGGAGTAATAATGGAATCTACACGAGCTGCATATACCTGTAGCACTATCAACGCTGCCACTAATCGTCCAAAGACACTTTTTAGCTTAGTGAAAAACCTAGCTGGCGCTCAGACCTTAGCTAAGCCTTTGCCTCTTGACAAGCAATCATGTGATGATCTTGCAAACTTTTTCTCGGACAAAATAGAGCTTATCCACTCAGAAATAGCTAACTCCTCCCTGACTTGCATGAGGTCCCCTTCAATTCCGGCTGACACCTCTCAGGAACATTCTAGTGCCCCCCCTAAATTGACAAAATTGACTTCTTGGCCTCTTTTGGAACTGGAATCTTTTATTCCTATTCTTGGTACTATTAAATCTGGTTCTCCAAAGGACCCTTTACCTATTTCTATTATGAAACAACTGGATCCCATCCATCTCCAGGTTATTATGGAAGTTCTCAATTCTTCCTTGAAATCATCTATTGTTCCGCCGGTCTGGAAGCATTCTATAGTAGTCCCTTTGTTAAAAAAGCCTGCTGCCGATCCCAAGGTTCTGTCTAATATCTGACCCATTTCTCTCATTTCTATCTTTTCTAAGCTTTTGGAAAGACATATCCACACTCACCTCGCAAAGTTTGTGGATACAAATAAACTTCTCCACTCCTCACAGTCTGGCTTTCGTGCTGGTTTCTCGACTGAGACCACACTTTTAGGCGTCACAGAAAGACTGCGCTACCTATTGGATTCTGGTGATACAGTCGCGCTCATACTATTAGATCTGAGCGCGGCTTTTGACACCATCTCTCACCCCATCCTGATTAACACTCTAAAATCTTTTGGCATTTGTGGTTCTGCTTTGGACTGGCTATCCTCCTTCCTTACCGACCGCACCTTTCAAGTTTTTTCTGCGTCGGACAGTTCCAACGTCTTTCCTTTACCTTTTGGAGTTCCTCAGGGCTCCATTTTGAGCCCTTTGCTCTTTAATTTGTATGTCAGGCCTCTTGCGGACATTGCTGTTAACGCAGGACTGTCTCTTTTTACTTATGCCGATGACTCCCAAATTATTTTTTCGCTTTCCAAATCAGATTCCTCTTCTTCCCTCTCTGTTCTCCAGTTGGGCCTACGCCAAATTGCTGTTTGGATGAACAACAATTATCTAAAGCTAAACGCAAACAAAACTGAGGTCCTTATTCTGGGTAAGCAGAAGGATCTTTGGGGCGCTTGCCACTGGCTGAACGAGTTGGGCACTCTTCCTCGTCCTGTTGACCATGTCCGTAATCTGGGTTTCTACATTGATGACTCCTTGAAAATGCACCATCAAGCTATCAAAGTTGCAGGCACCTGTTTTACCATCCTGAAATGGTTACGTAAAATTATTTGGATGCTGCCCAAAGACACCCAAAAAACCATAGTCCATGCTCTTATTACGTCACGGCTGGACTACGGAAACGTTCTGTTTTTGGGTGCAAATAAGGCGGTATCCCGTAGGCTGCAACTTGTGCAAAACTCTGTTGCCCGACTCCTATGTGGGGTTCTTAGATGTTATTCTATTTCCCATCATCTCCGTGACCTTCACTGGCTTCGAATTGACAAGCGGATTGAGTTCAAAGCTCTGACCTTTATGTACAAAATCAAATGGGGCTTAGCACCGGACTATTTACAGACCCTTGTCTGTCCGTATGTCCCAAATCGTCATCTTCGCTCTGCCTCACTTCAAAAATTCCATGTTCCCAGGTTCAGACTTTCTAGAATGGGAGGTAGATCCTTTTCCGTCTTGGGTCCCTCTCTCTGGAACTCAATTCCTCTTGCCTTACGTGGGGAGCCTTCGTACCCCCACTTTCGTCGTTCACTGAAGACTTGGCTCTTTAATCAATAATTTCTTCCCTTTTCAGTTTTCGCGTCCAGGCGCCGGGAAACCCTTGTTGGGTAGCTGTTGCGCCATATACATTAAATAAATAAATGGAAAAACCTCTCTGGTAGTGGATTTGACATTACTAATGTGAAAATGCCATTTTGGAAAAGTGGGCATATCTATGCTTGTGGCTCTCTGTGTGCCTGTCAGCCTTTCTTCAATCCTCATTTGGGTGCTGAGGGGTCATCTAAATCTGTGCATTCCTGATAGACAGCCATAAACTAGGGGGACTCAAGGGAAACTGCAGATTTCTGACTGTGAGGGGCCTTCCTGGGACGCATAAGAAGGGGTGGAATTGGCACCTGCATTCCAAAGGGAAGGGCCCTAGCCTCATTAAATATATTGAGCAAGCCTTCTAGGGTAGGATGGCAGACAAGACTAAATTTAGAGGGGGCCTGTGCATTTCAAAGGTGGCCTTTTGAGAACTGATCTCATCTTCAAATGACATTGTGGGCATAGCTACTGGGGCTCTGTCCTCAGGAGTTGAAAGATGCTTTTGGGATTGGAACAATTCTACACTGACTGGACACTAGGACATCGACAACAGAAACCATTGGGGTAGAAGGGACTGCAATGGGATTATCCACAGACTTGTGGTGCCTCTGGCTTGTTGTGCTCCATGAAGAGGACTATCACTTGGTGGGTTTTTGCCTGGTTGTTGCTGGCTGTTAAAAATGGGGGTCTCTAGTTGGCAAGAGTTTGCCCCTTTTTCCAAGTAGCGTCCCTTCTTCCTCGTCAGGGTAAGGGGGAGACACTTCTAAAATAACCCCTGCTGATTCCCTTGGTAGCTCGGCATGGGCAGACAGGCTTATCTCAGAGGCAGTGTGTAAAGCATTTGTCAACACATACAGTAATACAGTGAAAACACTACAAATGGACACCATACCAGTTTAGAAAAATAAGCAATCTTTATCTAAATCAAAACAAGACCAAAACAACAAAAACCCACAATACAGTAATATAAATATGACTTTCAAATGGTAGAAATAGTTCTGTTCAAAGCAAATTGCAGATGCAGCACTTTCAACACAAAGTACCTTGGATACATCAGAATCAAAAGCAATAACAGCCGCAGGGAAGGTGATACGTCGGTTCCTTATGCACAGGGAAGGTGATGCGTTGGTTCCTGTGTGTAAGGAAAGGTGATGCGGGGAGAGGTGTGGTGCAGCAGCCAGGGCAGCTGACTTTGGAGCACAGGGCTCACGGTTCGATCCCCAGCTCCGGCGGCAGATCAGCCCAGCACAATGTGACTCTGGGCAATAGTTCACTTCATTTCCACGACGGCCCCCGGTGCCTTGAGACCCGTAAGGGTGAGCAGTTTGCACTTTATAAAACCAGATTTACAATTTTCCTTACTCCAGCGTAGGTGATGCATCGGTTCCTTACTACCACGCAGGGGAGGTGATGCGTTAGTTCCTTATTGAAGGGGAGGTGATGCGTCGGTTTCTTACTGTGCGGAGAGGTGATGTGTCAGTCTCTTACTGTGGCCCCAGCATCCTTGTAGACTTGGTGCTCCGGTGCAATGATTGAGGATTGGAGATGCAGCGGTTCTCGATGCGGCGGCGGCAATGGCACGTGCTTTGATCTCTTTCAGCTGTGGTCCCACGATGCGTTAGTTCTTGCAGCCGCACAGCAGGGCCTGCGTCGGAATCGGTGCGGTGATCTCGGCCTTCGTAGATCGGTGCACTTGGTGCAGCGATTTCCCGAGCTGCGAGCAGGCGTTGCTTCCCTTTCTTCGGTGATGCATCGGAAACAGGTACGGATGCTTCGCACTTCTCCTTGTTGCGTTACTTTTCTAGCTCACAGTGGCAAACTGCCTCCAGAGGTCCCAAACAGCAGCAGGCACCGCTTAGCAGATCAGAACTCCCAGCAAGAAAGATCAGGGGAGCTGGTGGTGAAGTCTTTGTGTCGCTGAGACTTCAGAACAGGAGGCAAGCTCTTCTTTCAAACCCTTAGAGATCTTCCTCAACTAGGGAACACAGCTAACCCTAGGCGTAGTTTGCGTAGTAGCGCTACGTGTAGCTACGCAAAGTGCACTTTGCACTACGCAAGCTACGCGTAGCTACGCGAACTGCGTAGTGCACTGTGCAAAATGCTGTTTGCACTGATTGCACAGTGCCGGATGTATATCCGCACTGTGCAATCATTGCAAACCTCATCTTGCACAGTGCAACCGGTCATTTTCTGCCGCTTGAGTAGATTTGTACTCGAGCGGCAGCTTTCTCAACGCGGACTGGTAGTTTTTCATTGCGAGCATACTCAACCACTCACAATGAGAAACCTGACCTCCTCGCGTTGAGAATCTCTCCGGGAGGTTTATTTTCCACACTCGCGATCGGCAACTTGATGTTGCTGATCGCGAACGAGGAAAAAGTCTTGCCGGGATGATATTTTCTCGCTCGCGGTCGCCAACTTGACCTTGAGGACCGCGAGCAAGCAAAAAATGTCTGCTACGCTACATTACGCGTTTATGTGCTGTGCTATGTGCAATTCGCATAGCACGTAGTTGTGCAAACTAGGCAAACTACGCGAGCGTAGCGTAGTCCTACACCCAGGGTTAGACACAGCACATAGCAAAGTCCTTTCTCCTTTCCTTGGCAGAAACAGCCATTGCAGGCCAACCCCACACAGCACACAGCACACAGCAAAGGGGCAGTACTTTTTCTCAGTTTCTCCAGCTCTTCACCTTTGCAAAGATTCCTCTTGATTCCCAGAATGATCCAAAGTTCAGGGGTCTGAGCTCCTTTTTTAATACTACAAAATACTTTGTTCTCTGGAGGCAGAGAGTGTCTGTGGCCAGCCAAAACCAGTTCTGTCCTTACTAGTGCAGCTTCCTGGCAGGAGGTGGAAACAGCATTATCCTTGGCAGACCAGGCCCATTCAGGTGTGAAAGAAATCTCCTCCCCCTAATCTGAATGCAGCCCAGGTCGATTTAGCCCAGTCCTGACTCAAGGCAAGGCATGACACACCTCAACCCGCCAAGTGGCTGTCTGAACAGAATGCACATCCCCAGCCCCTGCCACTCCAAAGTCAGACAGTTAATACTCAACCTAGCAAAGGCACACAGGATGGTAAGGCAAGAAAATGCCTACTTTCTAAAAGTGGTATTTTCAAACCCAGAATGTAAAAATAACCCTTACTAAAAGATCCATCTTAACATTCTGAGTTCAGGCATATCAAAATGTATTTTCCTATCTTGTTCCCATGGGCAGTTATGCTTATAAGATGTTATAAGCAAACTCCTTATTCTATCCTATGGGGACATAGAGCCTTACAATAGTGAAAAACGAAATTGGCAGTATTTCACTATCAGGACATGCCACACACATCAGACATTCCGTCCATCAATTGTGTGTCTTTTACACACATCAGGGCATGTCCTACCTTTCACATACACTGTACCCTGCCCACAGGAGTACCTTGGGCCTACCTTAGGGGAGACTAACATGTACGAAAAGGGAAGGTTTGTGCCTGGCAAGTGGGTGCACTTGCCAGGTCGACATGGCAGTGCTAGACTGCACACAGGCACTGCAATTGCAGGCCTGAGACCTTGTTGCAAGGCTGCTTGTGTATGAGGCACAATCAGTGCTGCAAGCCTACTAACAGCATTTGGTTTACAGGCCCTGGGCACACACAGTGCACTGTACTAGGGACTTAACAGTAAACCAAATAGACAAATCATGGAAACACCAATCCATAACAACAATTGACAAAGGGAGCACTTGCACTTTGGCACTGAACAACAGTGGCAAATTGCCCAAAGCATCTAGACCAGCAAAACAAAGTCCAACACACAGCAAAAACACAGGAGGCAAAGGCAAAAATATAGGGGAAACCCACACCAATGATGCCAGTTCTAACACTGGCCTACAGTCAATCATCTTCTGTCATGGCCCGAGGCCCTAACCACTCTCCAAGGGCCGGTTGCCTGGCTTCCTGTCCACAAGATCCCAGGGACAGAAAGGATCTCCCCATTTCCATGAGATCGTAAGGACCACGCAGGATGCAGCGTAAACAGATGGAAGATATTGTCGGTTGGGACAAGGACCGTCCTGACGTATTCAGTAATCACACTGTGCAGAGGAGTATGCTTGTAAATATCAGTGGCCCACCTGGGGTGCTGTAACATGAGGAGTATGAGGTGTGCTGGGGACGTTTGCGGAGTCTGAGGGACCTGAGCTTGCAACTGGAAGCCTGTGCTAGCTCACACTTCGTAGCATGTGGTGTCCGAGCAGTATTGGGGGTCGTTTGCCGAGTCTGCAGGACCCGAGCCGGAAGCCTGTATTGTCTCCGACCTCCAGATCAGGAGTATGACAGTGCCTGACACCGGTTCTGCAGTCCAAGGTCACTGGTTCCTTCTACCTGGACCCATGCCACAAGGGACTCTGTTGTTGGTAACAACTTGATTGGACCTGAAGGGTTCATTGGGCCTTCTGTGCACCGTCAGCTAGCTACCTGGAGCACCTGTGGCTCACACCTCCACCTGGGGGGGGCATTTCTCCAGCTTGGAAGAGTGCCAGCTTCCATTGTCACAGTCTTTTGCCTATGGGGGTTATAGTGATACTGCACTTGTGAAGGTTACAATGGGTGGATGGAAGAAATCAAGTAACTGCTTCCTTCCACTTTAGGTGGTCTCGACGACCTAATCAAAATGTCTCCGTTGGCTGGTGTAATGTGAATGGCTCAGGGGTTGGGTCACAAAGCATGATAAAAACCTGTGATTTCTTGACCATTACAAGCTGTACGGGGTATGCGATATTTGGGAATGTTGTGTTTGATGCTAATGTAATAGCAGAAAAGTGGAATCCCTCTGAATAGGCCTGCAGAAATATTCTGTTGTTTTGGCGTAAGAGGGATAGCTTCAATCGTAAATACCTAGGGAAAGGATGTACATGGTTTTATGTTGCTTTTGAGGCCGAGGGGATAACAGAGCAAGTGAATTCCTATGAGGGGTACATATATGCTCATGCCACCCTGCTGCTTATGGGAGAGTTTGACAACTAAATATAACTGTAAAGCATATATCCAATGTGTCTGTCATTTGGATTTCAATGTGTGTGTAATACAAAGACCAGTGTTTTATACATATAGTTTTTTTGTAGTGTACTCAGTGTGTTGCGCGGGTGGTGCTGTACCAATACTTTACACTTCGACCCTGAGGTTAAGCTTGACTGCTCTGTGGCAAGCTACAAAAGGGTAAGATCAGGTTATCTGAAAAGTGTATCGAACTCATCCTATCGAGGATGGTGGATTTTGTCTGGGTTCAGTGAGTCCCAGTTAGCCAGAAACAGCTGGTTCTAACACTGTTATTGTAAAAACAACCCCTGACAGTAGGTGTCCTGACTTTGCGCAAATGGAAATCAGGGCCTCTGCTGGTGCACTGCATTGACTCCATGTCATTTGTTCTTTGGAACTTGTGAGAACTCAGTTTGAAGCAGCAGTCTTTAATAATGTGACAAAATATTATTCTACCTGGAGGAAACTCTGTTATTCTTCAAAGACTTCTCTCATCAACCGCATTACTAACTAATGCAAAATAACCAGAATTTAAATCATACATATTTATCAATAGTATAAAATAAAGGAAACCACCTAGAATTCACCAGGAGACTGTAGTATTGGAAGGCATTGGCATGGATCCTTTAGCAGTTTTGAAATATTATAGAAGTACATATGAAGTTGAATTTACTTTACACCTTGATGACTGGAGGGACTATACAAATGTGTAAAATCAATACCTTTGACCAGGTACAGCAATATGTTCCATGTAGTGAACTTCCGGCAGAGGCGTGATGGACTTCAGTTCCTCTCTGGTTTCCAGCCTGTTGGTGGTGCTGAATAAAGTAGTGCAAGGATCAAGCTGGAGTGTCCACTGGGCAAAGACTTAAGATGGCTTGAGTTACCAAGTATGCAGTGGGCCAATTAAACCGATACGCTTCTCTCCACAGCCCCTGCGCAGTAAGCTGTCATGCTGATTCATACATGGGGTAAGCAACGTGTGTGAAGCTGTCCCTCTGACCCTCTCAGACTTGGAAATTATGTTTTTACACTGGCACAATCTGTTTTGTAAGACCTATTCAGTCAGTAAAAAATTGTTTTATTAGTCAATGAAAAACATGAACCTTGCCTAAGATAAATGAACATGCCGCCATTAAAACCAATTATGAGCACACAGAAACAGTAAAATTTAACATAAAACCAACTCTCCTTATCCGTGATGCCTCTGTTGTTGTGGGCCCCAGCACCCATTACTTGTAAAAGACAAAAAGTGCTCCTTTGCACTGGGTTAACTAGTAGCTGCAACTTAATGCCCAAAGCTACATAAGGAGCCAATTCAATTCTATGTTAGCAATATCTTGACTGGACTACTTAATCAAGTGAACCTGTGAAGATGCCAAGATGCTTGACTGATTTCTTTTTAGGATAACTGGAGCCTATACAGAACAGCGTGGGCTAAAACATCATAGGTGCACTTAAAGTGCAAGGTGCAAACCATAAGCATTGTCATAAGTGGGCTGGCTGCTCAAACAAACTCATAAAGTGCCAAAGTGCGTGTACGGTGACTAAAGTGCACGTGGCTCTTAAGCAGCAAGGTGGAAATTAGAAACTTCTCGGACTGAATCTACCCCATCCCCAGCAACCCAGTTTAGGTTTGGCAGGGTAACTTGCCTGTTTGTTAAATCGCCCCAACCCATTCCTCTTACTCCTGCTCATTAATACGACTGTCCCTTTCCCTGCAGGATCTTAGTAGCCACAACCTCTGGAACATAAAACCTTAAAAGACCCAATTACCTTAAAGATTCGTGCCTATAAAACAATAGGGCGGGATAGGGGCTTGATGGTGCTTGTAGCCCCTAGCAGCCCGTCATTTCTATGAGGGCTTTTGATCATTGTAGGAGTTCAGCACCAGACACCCATTCCTTTGTCCGCTGTCCAGCTCTGCAGCTTTGTTCTTTTATTTACCATTCTTTTGAATACCTGGGTGCTTGTATCCAAACACCATAGTTCACCCAGCCCTAGTTTTTTTCATGCTATCATGGAGGTATTTCTTGTAGACACCCTTTCCTCTTTGAAGAATAATTTCAGACCTGGCCAGGCTGTCTAGCGAGCATTTGGCGGTGGTTCTCAACTAGTGGCAGCATTTAACAAATGCACCAGACCTAGCTAAATCCTGTCTGGTCAGTGCAAACTCTAGCCTGACTTGGGCAGGTGATACTTAGGTATTTGTTATGATTTGATCTGATAAACTGGTGTCTGCGCCCATCATTCACCTCCATATGAAGGAGACACGGTATCAATCTTGCCTTTATTACTACTGCCGGTGGTTGGATATTATACCCCATATAGAATTAAAAATGCAAAGTGTTTTTGTTAGAAATGGGGGTCTCTAGTTGGCAAGGGCTTGCACCTTTGTCCAAAAAGCGACCCTTCTTCCTAGGCAGGATAAGGGAGTTACACTCCTAAAATAACCCCTGCTCACCCCCTTGGTAGCTTGGCACGAGCAGTCAGGCTTATCTTAGAGGCAGTGTGTAAAGCATTTGAACATAATCAACAGTAATACAGTGTAAGCACTACAAAAGGACACCACATCAGTTTAGAAAAATATCCAATATTTTTATCTACTTAAGACAAGACCAAAAACCATAAAAAATCCACAATACAGTACTTCAAAATCTTCTTCTATCAAAATATGCTTTAAAAATAGTTTCTCGATGTCGATAGCTCAGTCCAGGGCTATCACGGCGTCGTTAGCAAACAAATCCAAACAGTTCTGGCTGACCGCGGAGTCGCGGGCCAGCTATGGTGTCGGGAAGACCCGCAAACAGTACCTCTTAGAAATGCAGTGCTTTGATGACCTCTCATTGAGCTTCCGAAAACACGGCGTCTGCAGGCGTTGGTTCCGGAGGTCAGAGCAGGGGTCGTCGGGGCCCTCGAAGTCACACGCATTGCAGGTCGATCTCCTCTCTGTTAGAGTCAGGAGCGCTGGTGTTGGCAGGCGTCGAGTGCTGCGGTGCGAAGTGCAGCGGTGCAGCATGCGGTGCCCTCAGGTCGTGGTGTGAGCAGCGGTTCGGTGACGGAGTCAGATGGCATCGTCAGTGAGACCAGGGTCACGGTGCGAGATGAAGGTAATTCTCCTCACGGTGCTAGCAGGTCACGGTGCAAGCAGCGGCATCGTCGTTGCTGAAGCGCTGTCGTCAGCTGACGTCAGCTGACGAACTATAGTCGATGGCACTGGCGTCTGTAGGCCAAGGCTGCGGTGTGGGATGAGGGCGGTGCATCGTGTAACTTTACGAGTGGTGCCCTTGCACCACGTTGCAAGTAGTGGCGTCGATTTTGGCATTGAGCAGCATCGTCAGGGAGGCCAAGGCGTCGTCGTGAGGCGAGGCGGTGCAGAGTGCGATGCCCACAGGTCACGGTGTGAGCAGTGGGTCGGTGGCAGCGTCAGCAGGCGTCGTCGATTAGACCAGGGTCGCGATGAGACGTTACGGCGGTGCCCTCTGCTGTGCCAAGGCATCGTTGTGAAGTGAAGCAGTGTGGAGTGCGGTGCCCACAGGTTGCGGTGCGAGTGGTGGCTTGGTGACGGCATCACCAGGTGTCATCGGTGAGACCAGGGTATATATAGGTATATGGGAGGGGGAATGTTCACTGCGCATGGGTTGATTTTGCGATATTTTGAAGTTTTTGTTGATTTGAATACCAATGGGAATGAGATGCTGACGGGGAGGGGCGATGCAGACACGTGATTGATTGCACAAATACGCTATAGGTGGGTGGGTCACGTAACTTTAATTAGAGTGTGTTTCAGGTGGACAGGCGAAACGGATACTAAACATGGAGGTCGGTACGCGGCAGGTTGACATCAGGTACGAATCGAAGTTAGATAGGAGTAAACAAGGATCTATTAACGTATGAGCAGTTAGAGAGCTTGTGTAAAGGTTGTGTTAAGTGAAATAGAGGGGAATACCGGGAGTCATTAAAGTTACAAGATCGGATAGATTACAGTTTGGGGGAGGGCTGGATTTACATTGTAAGTTGTACACTGCAGGTGTAAGTTGCATAATACGATTTGCTTGAAGACACATGATTATAGGGTGGTTTCATTTAGTTTTAATGTATTTTTGACATGATGTTGGGGTAGAATCAGTATGAGTGGGGGATATGTGTGTGGGGGGATTTTAGATTAGTTTGTCACTTGAATTAGAAGTGGGCATACTCCTTAAAGAATTTGGGAATTACACTGAGTGTTAATCTAAAGTGACTGATATATGTATATGTTTACATCATAGATACCCCTGACGAAGGTTGTTACCGAAATGCATTGGGTTTGATGGAATTCCTGCATAATTTGGAGGACTCGAAATTCAAATAAATGCTTATGTTTAGGCCTGAATGGGCAATCATGAAGCAATTACATGCACAAGTTTGAAATGAATTTTGGGGCTTCGGCGTGACAATGAGATTTGGATAAAACATGGAAATAAAATGAAAAAAACTTGGAATAACTTTGGTGAAAGTGAATCATTTGGAATACTAAAGTTCATACAGCTGTGCAACTCGCGATGGCCTGCAAGGCGCGGGCCTACATTCTTTATGAATTCAAGTACTTGTGTGAAACGGAACGGCACACATTCGAGTGTATGCACGCTAAACCGGATAAAAAGTGAAAAGGAACCAGGAGTACAAAAAGAGGGTGTGCTTCAGGATTATGCTTGCTGAATTGTATCACATCGTTCCAAACCTGTTCAGCACCCCGCAGAAAAAGTGAGATTAATAATAAACTGCACGAACGTCACGTCAAGGACTATTTACCAAGTTATTGGCATAGAGGACTGTCGGATCACGTACGAGTCACTTTTTGAACACAACGGAGGGATACTAAATCATGATTTCAAATGTTGTAATTGGTATATATAGGTATATGGGAGGGGGAATGTTCACTGGGCATGGGTTGATTTTGCGATATTTTGAAGTTTTTGTTGATTTGAATACCAATGGGAATGAGATGCTGACGGGGAGGGGCGATGCAGACACATGATTGATTGCACAAATACGCTATAGGTGGGTGGGTCACGTAACTTTAATTAGAGAGGGTTTCAGGTGGACAGGTGAAACGGATACTAAACATGGAGGTCGGTACGCGGCAGGTTGACATCAGGTACGAATCGAAGTTAGATAGGAGTAAACAAGGATCTGTTAACGTATGAGCAGTTAGAGAGCTTGTGTGAAGGTTGTGTTAAGTGAAATAGAGGGGAATACCGGGAGTCATTAAAGCTACAAGATCGGATAGATTACAGTTTGGGGGAGGGCTGGATTTACATTGTAAGTTGTACACTGCAGGTTTAAGTTGCATAATACGATTTGCTTGAAGACATGATTATAGGGTGGTTTCATTTAGTTTTAATATGTATTTTTGACATGATGTTGGGGTAGAATCAGTATGAGTGGGGGATATGTGTGTGGGGGGATTTTAGATTAGTTTGTCACTTGAATTAGAAGTGGGCATACTCCTTAAAGAATTTGTGAATTACACTGAGTGTTAATCTAAAGTGACTGATATATGTATATTTTCACATCATAGATACCCCTGACGAAGGTTGTTACCGAAATGCATTGGGTGTGATGGAATTCTTGCATAATTTGGAGGACTCGAAATTCAAATAAATGCTTATGTTTAGTCCTGGATGGGCAATCCTGAAGCAATTACATGCACAAGTTTGAAATGAATTTTGGGGCTTTGGTGTGACAATGAGATTTGGATAAAACATGGAAATAAAATGAAAAAAACTTGGAATAACTTTGGTGAAAGTGAATCATTTGGAATACTAAAGTTCATACAGCTGTGCAACTCGCGATGGCCTGCAAGGCGCGGGCCTACATTCTTTATGAATTCAAGTACTTGTGTGAAACGGAACGGCACATATTCGAGTGTATGCACGCTAAACTGGATAAAAAGTGAAAAGGAACCAGGAGTACAAAAAGAGGGTGTGCTTCAGGATTATGCTTGCTGATTCTAAAATCCACCATCTGATTATAGAGTGGGAAATTTACCATTTTATAATCTAGATTGGAGACAGACTTGTCAGATGACCTGGTCCATGTGGGTAGTGTATCACCTGGTAGATGGTGGATCAAGGTAATGAGGCCAGCCCGCTCACATGCCCTAATTACAATTTCTCCGCTCTTGTCTAGTCAATTATAAGGTGGCAGACATTGGTCCGGGAAGGCCCTAATGCCTCAACATGCTCCTTAATTGGTTGAAGATATGCTGGCGGACATGTATTATTTAGTTGCAACATATTTGCAATGAACTTATCCACTGTTGCAGCTTTCCTCTTTGGGTTGATATAAACGTTTACAAACACTAGCGACTCACCAGGTTTCTGGGCCCAGTTTTCCAGCCCCGGAGCCAAAATCCATGGTTCAACCATGATTAGTTTACAGGTAACCCAGAGTTAATATAGACTGTCAAGTCACTCTTTGCCCTTCCAAAGGAGCTACTTTTCTGTGCCAATTTAGTGTGCTCTATGAACCCTTTAAGGGGAACGGTGGCTTGGGCCCATGTTTCTTGTATCATTATTATGTCAAATGAACTCAAGAATTCTACTAGTGAGGCATCTACAATTTTTGCCTGTAGCTCTCCAATGGTCCAAGAGCAGATGGTTTGGCCACCCCATTCCTTGGTGCCAACTTAAGCGACTATACCGTCTTTCAAGATTTTATTTGATAGAGCCGATTGCAACCAACTCCAGCCATCCCGGGATCCCTGCATCCTTATGATCCTTTGTTGCTCCATGTATCCCCCCTCTTTATTTATTTGGACGGTGAGTTTAGGATAGATTACAAGGCTTGAGGATTGTGCCTCTGGTGGGTGACTCCCCTTTTGCGTCCCTCAGCAAAGATGTTGAGGGATCTGTCTCCTAGCAATAGTGCTGCTGTTCGATTAGCGGGTGTGGTTAGCGGTCCCTCTGAAACTCAATTGCTTTTATTCCCCAGGATGACTTCAGCAACTTCCTACTCTCCAAAACCTGTGCTGGGAGGTCCGGTGTGGTGAACATAATCATCATGGGTTATGAGATCTGCTTTCCTCTGACTGGCAAGAACTTTATGAAAAGAATGTCGTCTGATTTTACATGATCCGGGCCAGGTAATGCTCTTATCACTTTAAAGACATTCGTAAGACCTATTAACACATGAACTTAATCAAGGACCTAATTGTTGTATATTCATTGTGAGTGTTTAAAAACAAGTACATTTACTAGCGATTCAATTGTGGCTCCATAAACAGAAAGCACAATATTTTTCAGTGTGCTCTTTTATAGCAAAATCAAGTAAGCATTCAAAGTAGATTTGGACGCTGTTGCTTCTATCCTAATTGATAATTGTAATACAGGGGGCATATTTAGAAATAGTGCTCCAGGGGGACTAGCCCAATCTATGCCAACACATAATCAATCATATAGCCTCAGAGCTTTTTTTGAGCTGGTGGCTGGAGGTGTGGCCCACAGGCAGTCATGTTTGGGAACCTGCACCTATTTTCCTGAACACATTTTGACCAAGAACAAGGCAGAGATAAAAACAAAAGGGGAAAGAAGGAGGAGTAAGTGCATGCAATCTTCTCACCTAACAAGTTGAAAACTGCCCAATTAGCAAATGTGGACCAGTTTTTTTGCTGTGTCATTCAATAATGGGGGCTAGCTTTATGTTGGTGCTTGGGCTTATTTTCTGTCCCAGTCCGACCTTACTGTCAAAAGAATGACTCAATGAGAAGATTGATTTTAGCTGAAGCATGGAATTATCAGCAGGTCAAAAGTCTGCATACCTGCATGGTCTTCCAGCGTTCCAAAGGCTACTGACCTGTTTGACATTATATTGGGAATTGGTATTGACCATCAACAGTTCAACAGTGGCAATGTTGGATGAAAACAGTGAACCTGTAACAGTTCCTGACTACTGACCCTCATCTGTAGGACAAGACAGTGTTACAGCACAATGGGCCAGAAAAGTAGTGATCTTGTCATTGGCTGTCAGGATTCAGCATTCAACAACCCAGTAGGTAAAGAGAAAAAAAAAACTAGTGATCAGGAGCACCAACAGTGCCTTCTGCCAATCTGCCTGCCCCTTGCAGCACACTGTCCCACGAGGTCATGGCATGTATGGGCCTCCCTGCAGGGGGGCAGTTAGGAAGAAGGGCAAAGTGCTCCAACTGTCCTTTGAGGGGGCTTTAACAGGAGCAGAGGTGCGGCAGGCAAGGTTCATACCATCATTAGGAGACAAATAAACTGCTACAAAAACTCCCCTGGAGTCTCAAAATAAAAAACAGAACCCAAAAAAGAGACCACCATCATCATGGGCACAATGTGACCACTAATAACCAATCACTTAGCTGCATTGTGGACTAGAGGAAATACTCCTGTGGGCTGTACAAAATGTGAATGACAATTACATCACGCAAAGGCTGAAAGTGACTAACCTAAAGCAACTAATGGCTCATAGAGGCTGCCCACAAGGCCCTCTCTATATTGTTTTTGTTTCTCACATGAGCTCTAGCTCTTTCTTGACAGTCCTAATCGCCAGAAAAATTCAAAAGTAGAAGACTTTTTCTATTGTCTGCATTTTCTCACCATGAAAGGTCTAATTCACAAAAGGTCCAATAGAAAATAAAATGGCTAGGCAGGCAGCTTAGCCTTTCCATCGATAGGCCGCAATGAATAGTAAATGAGTGGATTGGCACCTGTTGATTAAATATTTATTACATCCCAGGAACCTTGTAAGGAGAAGGGCCATGCCCGATGTCAGCATTCCCCCATCCCCACCCCTGGCAAAGAGTGATTTACCCTGCATGGGCCTGAGATCAACAGAGCAGGAATAATCAAAGAAATTCAAATGATTAAGGGCCTCATTACGATGTTGGACAGAAAGAATTCTGACCGACTCCCTGTTGGAATAGTTTCCAACCAACCTACTCGGGTCTGGGGAGCCCTGGTGTTTCAACCGTGGTCATTGGTTCACTGACCCACGTTCTGTCCTGAACTGTTTCCCTGTATGTCCAAAGTACGCACAGTTGTATATCTAAATATTGACTCCAGAATTATTGTGCTACCACAATATAATGCCACATCATCAAGGACCAAAACAACAAGAAGGAAGTCACTACGGATTTACTGTTCTTAACTTCACATTTACAGTTTACAAACTGACTGACTGACTGGATGGATGGATGGATGGATGGATGGATGGATGGATGGATGGATGGATGGATGGATGGATGGATGGATGGATGGATGGATGGATGGATGGATGGATGGATGGATGGATGGATGGATGGATGGATGGATGGATGGATGGATGGATGGATGGATGGATGGATGGATGGAAAGTTACCTTGTCGATATTTTGGACCTCAATATTGTATTAGTTTTCGAAACTTTGGTGGCATGATATTCTGGAGCTGATATTAAGGTAGAATAAAATCATTTTTCGAGCACAGGGCTCTGTGTTTGTCGCCTACAATCCTTTACAGAGGCAGTCCTGTTTGTGGTTCGCTTGGCCTGCCTCTCTACGGGATTACAGCGCGGTTTTATCTCACACGGTATAACTCCGCACCACCAAATTACCAACTATTTCCAAAACATAACACCTTCGGCCACACATTCAAATGCCAGGCACTTCGTTTCTTAAGATAGTAACAGCGAGGGGTGAACAGCTTTGTTCTATTTTTACAACTGAGGACCAATGAAGCCCCCTTCTTTCTAAAAAAAACCCCACTCTTCACAACGCCATTCACAAGACAGCATTCATTTCTACAAAAGAGCAGTGCTGCGTTACAGGTTACTAATGATAGAATCAGAAGTCGGATTGTCTTGTGTTAATTTGATCCTTCAGGCAGCCCGTCTCTACCTGAGCATCTGCAGAATCGGACCTCTAGCTGCTAGGAAAATAAGGCCTCAGTGTGCTTCTGTTGAGCAGTAAATGCGAACCATTCTTTGACTGTCCTCTGACAGAGGAAACCGTATATAATGATGAAATTACAAGCACAGCCCTTCATAACAGAAGGGGAAGGGCTTTCAACAATGAACCTGTACAACGATTATGCACATTATTGACGCTATCAAGATCTGGTTACAGTACACAAAGACAACTCCATCTAACATTTTGTTAAAGGGTTCAGAAGTAATTTGGGTATCTGCTTACCAGCAAGTGGCTAATTGCCTCCATCTTCAGCGCACTTGAACATGATCCAGAAGAGAGCATTAGCTGCCATTCTTTCTGCTTTGCAAGACTATACCAGATGAAGTGTGTAGAAATCTTCCTTTATGTATTGGTGGAAGGCTCATATTTTGTAATACTGTGGTAAACTAAAAATGGAAACAGAAGGTTGTTATTGCAGGTGAGTTTCTATGTTCGAAACACATGCTGCTGGGGAGGGTGAATTTGAATTAGACGCCACATGGAGAATTGATAGTGATGAGACAGGTAAATAATCCACCCCACAAAGCTGATAAATGGGGCTCGTGGTACATAAGAGTGCCAGTGATTGTTCTGCCTGGAATTGGTATAGGAAATTGAGTTAAGGTCCACCGTGTGGAATGTAGCTTGCAACTGTGGGGCAGATTTACAAGAAAATGACGCATCTGTAGAGAGGGGTCACTTTCCCTGCGCCACCCTGGGAAACCCTTGCACCACCATGGATGTGACGTATTTACAATACGGCGCACCATGGCGCAAGGATTGACAGATGCGTCAGAAAATCTGACGCATCTGTTGGGGCAAATGTCACACATTGCTGGAGTTCAGCAATGCATTTTGAGGCCTATTCCCAATACACTGCATCACTCCTTACGCCTCCTTCAAGCAGGTGTAAGGTTTTGACGCTGTGGCGTCCTAGAAGTGATGCAGTGAAATCTTGTAGATCACTTTGTCACTTTTACAAAGCTCTCCTGCGTGGGAACGCCCACCCTAAATACATTATACCTGACGCAGGTATAATGTGACTCAGGGCCTTACAATGTGATGCACCACCCTAGATGCGCCATGTTGTAAATTGGCCACATTTTTTATGCCGCTGCTGCATCACAAAAGTGACGCAACGGCGGCGCAAAAGTGTTGCAAAGTGTTTGTAAATCTGCCCCTAATTCTCTAGCAGCAAGCATGACTCGTCAGTGGGGCAGAGTTTTCCCCTTTCCAAAGGTGCCGTGGAGGGTGCAAATTGCAGACACATTGTAAATGTTCTATAATCTGTAGTGCCCTATGGCTCAAGGCGCAAGGTAATGCAAGTTTTGTAATTTGGCAGGGAGCATACAACCAACTATTCACTAATTTGTTACGGTGGAACTGCTGGGAAAGTTTGAACAAGCCTCCTCTTCAAGGTGTCCACAAAGCATATATGCTAGTACCTTTAACTCATAGGTGAAATTGCATATGTATTCCTTCCACATATTGCTATGCGACGCCCTTGATTTCCTAATATTTGACATAAGGCAGTACAGCAGCCAAGGTTATTGTGTTGCCTTGCGTCAAGAGGAGAAAGAAAAAATGTTCCATATCCCATAAGAGATGGCATCTTTTTTCTATCTCACAGCGCTGGCACAAGTTTGGCTCCCATGTGCCAATGCTCACGCTGTTGCTCCATAGTGCACCCATGTGTTTGTTCTCTAAAGAATAGATTTTGTACAGGAAGAGACCCTATGTGTGCTGTGAAAAGTTGGAAAAATAAAGGGAAATTAAAACATTTCTCCTCATTATCCCTGCCTCAAGGAGGAGTAAGGTTTTAGAGCAAATGCGTCTCTAGGAATAATAGATAAGGATTTCCATCAAAACACTGTGGTTGGGTTACAATGAAACTCCTGGGTGCATTAGATAGTAAATCCCACCCCAACACTCTGCTCCGGGTGCATGTCACAAAAATGAATCAAATCAAGCACAGAGTGTTAGTAAATCTGGATGGGCTGTATTATGAGAAATATGGGTTTTAAATGTATTAAGGAAGGAAGAATGACTGCATTTAAATGGCAACTTTCATGACTTCGGATATCTTTCTTTTGCACTCTAGAGCGTGCTGTTCGAATAATTAGATCACCACACAGCAGCTAGCAATTCCAGTGCCTTGAGACCCTCATGGGTCATTTGCCTCGCTCTATAAAGTATTGTATGGGGTGTGGCCAAGATGGCGGATGAGTAGGATGTCTCGATCCCGTCTCTTCGTCCCCTTTGCCGCCTGAGCAGCCTCTGAGCCCCTAGAAAAGCTATACGAGGGTGGAATTCTGCATTGGAAGCTCCGGTGCCTCCGACCATGGTACTGCGTCCTGATGCACGTCTCTGCTGAGACAAAACCGACGCCCGATGCGAGCTGGGCAGCAACACTGAGGCCATGATCGAGCAGCCCCCAGCCTGGGCCCAAGAACCACACCCAGAGGACGCAAAGGATGTGGACCCAGCTCACATAAGCTGGGCCACTAGAGAGATGTGGAGAAGACATGCTGCAGCACGGAGCCCCATCGGAGCAATAGCAATCCGGAGTGAAGAAACACCTTAAGATCAGGTGTCTAGAAGGCGATCGCCCTTTGAGCAGCAAAGCTCAGCGTAAAGTCGCCCAGGCGCAGAGACCAAGAGATTTGAGGCCTGGAAGCATCATTCACCACAATGGTCCAACAGAGCCCCAAAGGAGTAGGCCGAAAGACACGACAGAGCCCGGCAGAGCGGATATCAAGCCCTGATGCAGCCTGAGCTGGGCGGCAAGAGTAGCGGCCGATCGGCCCTCGATAGAAGACCAAGAGACACACCCTGTGACTGCCACACATGCGGGCTCAAACCCAATAGGCCCAAACTACCAGGTGACTGCGGTGTATTGCAAGAGCTTCGGCCGAATGGGCCCCTGAACAAAATTTGTTAATCGCTCTCAGAGGCTGAAACATACACGGACCCAAACCCTATGGGCCTAAACCATCAGGGGCTAGCAGCAGGGATCAGAGGCACACAAAAATAAAGCGACTGTGACCCGAAAGAGGTCTGAGTCTTTAGAGGGAGTGATTGCAACCCAAAGCGGGGGCTGCCCTACGTCCCCACAGAGAGAAGTGAGACTGGTGGGAATTGGGTCACCTGAGGCCTCAGTGACCACTCTGCATCCAGGGTCTGATAACCCCCCTACCGGATCCTGGCCGATCAAGTCTAAGATCCACTCACTGAAAGACAAAACAGAGAGAAAGCCAACTGCACAAGGTGGGCCTTTACAGGAGGTTAGAGGAACAGAAGACAGATCCGCAGCCTCGAAAAGAAAGCAACTTCCCGGAGTCCGGGCGGAAGATCAGTGAGCTAAATAGTGTCCAGGGAGGAGAAGACATATACCCGCATGGGTGGGGAATACTTACCTCAGCGAAACCTGCTCAGGAGCGAGGGGTTGGCGTGGCAGGTCAGGACTAACACACGTGGAGCGGGCAGAAGCAAAGTAACCCTGGAAGGTGGAAATCGCTGGCTCAAGTTATACCTGGGGCTAGGAGAGCAGATCCATACCCCTGCCCACAAAGCTGAGACAAGCATAGCAGTGGTGATTGGGGGCACCCACTGAAATGCAGGGGTACTAACGCCCATGGCAACCACAGCTCACAAACAATAAAAACTGCACTGAAAGATGGCCTCCGCTCGTAATAAGAAAGATCACACAATCAAAAACATGCTCACAGGGCCCACAAACACAGCTGCAGTTACCGAACTACACCCCAGGAAACATCTAGGAACCTGGACGAGTCAGCACCAGATGAACCAGTTACCAAAGTCTTCCTGGAATCCCTGTTCTCCTTGAGAGAATAGCTTCAGGAACTCAAAAAGGACATTTTGAAGGATATTAGAGAAGCCCAAAAAGATATAGACTCCTTGGGAGACGGTGTCGTCGCCCGGGAGGAACCGGAAATAGCCATGTAGAGGACTTAGACTTCCTACAACAGGAGGTCCTTCAACTCCAAGAACAGCAGCCAGATCTACAGGCGCACGCTGAAGACCGGAAAAAAGGTCTAGATGCAGTAACATATGTACGTGAGGGATAACAGCCAAGGCTGAGGGAGATGATATCTATGCATATGTGGGTGACCTCTTCCGATGTATCTTGGGAACAACCCCTGAGCACACGATCAAGATAGAGCATGCACATCAAGTAGGGAGGGCTCGACCACGATTTCCCTGTGAAACAAGACATCCTCTGCAAGGCACGTGAGAAACATCCATAGAACTTCCATGGCAAGACTCCAGTCCTTTTCCAAGACCAAGCAGCAATCACACTACAAAAGCGCTGTGAATTCAGACCGCTCACCCAGCAACTGTGAGGAAAAGGAATAGCCTACTCCTGGGGCCACCCTTTCAATATTATCTTTCAGCTGGGAGGCAAGCTTTATCAACTCCGCTGACTTACCGGAACCTGCCAAATACTCGGCATAGACTTGGAACAAGAAGATCAAACATCTTCTGCCCGCACAAGACTGCAAAAAAACCAGAGCAACAACCGCGGAAAGAAAAAAGGTCAGTCATGCCCGGACCCAGCTGAGATCACAGAGGAGCAGCAGGAAGCTCTCTGCTCCATTCCGAAAGACCTGACCAGAACAAATGAATCGTAGAACTCCTGCAGAGATGAGTACCTAATGCACACACAGCTTGGTGGGGAGCGGTATCACAGGACACATTTTGAACCCCATTTTCCTTCTCGCTCTACAGACTTGGAGACTGAAGTCTGCCTGAGGAACTCTGTTACGAACCTTATGTATCCTAGTATTATATATTGTTAGTGTTTTTTCTTTTTTCGTGGACTATACAAAGAATCACCACGTTCACACACTATACCTCATTCGACATATCCACCCACTCAGCCAACATTCCTACCCACATCACATGGGCCCATACGAGTGTTAACCAACCCCCCCCTATTCGTTGATGTCAGACAACATCCTGAAAATACTGACTTTAAATGCGAAGGTGTGAAACAATCCAATGAAACGTAAAACAATACTGTCCTACCTTGAGAACTCGGGTGCAGACATACGCTTACTCCAAGAGACACACATCCTATCCCGAGACTGTCACCAGCTCCGATCACAAGCCTTTCCATAAAAACTCTGCTCCTCCACCTCTTCAAAACAGCAGGAGTAGCTATATTAGTAGCACAATCCTTTAAGGTGACAATGGGACCCAAGGTAACAGAACTAAGGGGCAGCTTACTCTCCTATCAGGTTATACTGGGTAAAAAGAATTTTACAATTGGATCATTTTATGCTCCAGATGAAGGCCAAGAACCGTTCTTACGTAAGGCACTCGCAAGGCACCAGTTGTAACAGACACAGAGGTCCTCCTGAGGGATGATCTTAACCTAGTATTTAATTCAGATCTTGATAGATCAGCACAATGACATGGTCAGACTGGGGCACTTACGAAAAACAGGCTTAAGTGGGTTAAAGACCTACGACTTTGTGATATTTGGAGGTCTTTCCACACAGATGAACGGGAATACACTTTCTATTCTCATGCACATAAAACGTATGTGAGGTTAGATTATTTTCTAGCCACGAAGACCATTGATAGCTTAACCAAACACACAGACATACTCCCGACAGTACTCTCAGGCCATTTAGTAGTAACACGCTCCTTGAGGATAGACTCAGCCAAGACTTCTCGTCGATCATGGTGCATGCGTGAAACACTACTACACCGTCCAGAAGTGGTCTCCCAAATTCAAGCAGCTGTCTCTAATTACCTAGAAATCAATTACACCCCTGAGGTCTCTATAACAACTCTATGGGAGGCACTAAAGGCAGTTGTAAGGAGTGAAATCATCTCTATTTCTGCTGCTGATAATAAGCTGCGCAAGGAAAGAAGAGACAGCCTTTCTATCCAGGTTAAGGAATTGAAACGTATTCACCGCCGTACGGGTGCCCCAAGAGTGTGGTACCAATTAACGGCACTGCAGGCTCAGCTGACTGGACTAGAACTTAATAGAGCAGAACATGCTGCACTTCATCTATGACACTAGGTCAGGGGGGACAAATGTGGCTGCCTCCTAGCCAACAAACTCCGCATAAAACACCAGGCAACGAGAGTCTCCTCCTTACAAACCAGAGAAAACAAACTCATTACAGACGACAGAGATATTGCAAACTCCTTCAAGGAGTTCTACACACAATTATAAACTAGATAAGACCTAGATTCCTTAGATAGCATTGATTACCTCGAAGGAGCGCAAACCTCGCGCATCACCCAGGAACAGGCTGAGGAACTAGAGGACAAAATACATCCTGAAGAAGTAATTTTGGCCATTTCCTGTTTAAAACTCTCCAAATCTCCAGGACCAGATGGATATCCCTCCATCTTTTACAAAACATTCTGTCACTTTCTAGCCCCAATATTAACAAGATTTTTGAACTCTTTCACACACCCCGGCGCAATGCCTGCTTCGATGCTGGCTGCATCGATTGCAGTGGTACCCAAACCAGGGAAGAATAAACAGCAATGTAGCTCATACAGGCCTATTTCTTTGTTCAATATAGATTTCAAATTAATCACCTGTATCCCAGCACACAGACTGGGTCCACTTCTTCCTGCAATCATAGATCCAGACCAAGCTGGATTCATTCCACACAGAAAGACAGGAGATAACACTAAACGTATTCTGCACATCATTGAAAAAGCTACAAGGGTTCCGAAGGCGACTATGCTCTTAGCCATGGACGCCGAGAAGGTCTTTGATAGGGTACATTGGCCATTCCTAGAACAAGCTGTAACACATTTTGGCCTTGGTGACAAATTTAAAGCACGAATCATGAATTGCTATCATTGCCCCATGGCGACAGTTCGAGTAAACAGCTACGCCTTAGACTCCTTCCAGATAGGCAGAGACATGAGACAAGGATGCCCACAGTCCCCTCTCTTATTTGCTTTATGTATGGAACCTCTGGCTCAGAGAATAAGAGATAACCCCAGGATCACTGGTGCAGTCTTCGGGGGGAACACCACTAATTAAGCGTTTAGGCAGACAATATTCTATTAACCTTAGTGAAACCCGAACACACCTTACCTGCCCATACAGAGGATATGGAGGCCTATAGTTGGGCCTCCGGTTTCTGAATAAACATGGAAAAATCATGGGCACTGAGCCTCTCGATACCCCAGGAATTACCCACAAAACTACAAACACAATTCCGCATTCAATGGGTACCCACTGCGCTCCCCTACCTGGGGATTAAATTAACATTGACACTCCACCAAACCTTAACAATAAGTTACCAAAGCCTCCTAAAACAGGTCAGACACAAGATGTCTAATTGGAAACACCATCAGATCTCTTTGTTGGGCCGAATAGCTTTGGTCAAAATGACTATACTCCCCAAAATTCTCTACATATTCCAAACGCTGCCCCTGGCCCCTCCTCTTCCCCCTCCCCCCAGGGACTACTGTCTAAGGTACAAGCTGAAATCCTACAGTTTATATGGTCCGGGAAACGGCCCTGCATGCGTAAAGATCTGTGCTGTGCCCCCCCCCCCAAATTTGGAGACCTAGATATCCCTGACCTCCAAAAGAATGTATGACATTACAATGCATACTTTTACAGTGCACGCCTTTACAATGCAGTTTTTACATCGCAACATCCTTTACAACGCATTCTTTTACATCACATGTCATTACATCGCATTTTCAGAAACTACCGTTACAACACATTCCATTTCATCGCATTATACCTTTACAGTGCATACCATTACAATGCATACCCTTACATCACATTTAAGGTAAGTGTTGGATATATATGGGTAATAATTACTATTCTAACTCCAGTGACTGCAACAGTAGGGTAAGTGTTGGATAGTGTAGGGGTAAAAATTACGATTCTAACTCCAGTGACTGCAACAGTAGGGTAAGTGTTGGATAGTGTAAGGGTACTATGCGTTGTAATGGTATGCATTGTAATGACTTGCGATGTAATGCCTGCGTTGTAGTGACATGCATTGTAATGACATACGTTGTAGCGACATGCGATGTAATAGCTGCGTTGGAATGACATGCGCTGTAAAGGATGTTGTGAAGTAATGACTTCTATGTGAAGGTAGTGCGATGTAATGACTGCGTTGTAAATGTTGTTTCCCCCTCCAAAAGTACTACCAAGCAACACAGATACAATACTTGGTGGAGTGGTACCAACCAGAATCAGAGAAACACTGGCTCTTCCAAGCCAGAGCAGTTGAAGGTATATCTCTGTGGAAGGTCCCCTTCCTCAAGAAATCCAATAGACCCTAAAACCTCTATCTTTCCCCAATTACACGAGAAAGCATGGAAGCATGGGACCAAACAAGCACCAAACACAGACTCACCTCTTTCCCCTCACAGTTGACCCATCTATTTGATAACCCAGATTTCACACCTAGCCTAGACACCAAGGCATTCACTGAATGGAGAAGGACTGAATGTTCGGCCATGGGACATATGATAGATGAAGCCAGAGTGATACCATGCCAACAACTATGCAACGATTTTAACCTCCCAGAATCAGAACGATTGCACTTCCTTCAACTCCGCCACTTGCTCCTACACCCTAGCAATAAACCATTCATACAGAGACCTCTCACAGCATATGAACACTGGCTAATTTCCCGAACTACAGACAAATGTCTCATTTCGGAGATCTACATGTTCCTAATACAAACTCACAAACATGTCTACAATGCTGGTCAACATAGATGGGAGCAGGAATTAGGGAGGCAGCTAACTGAGAAATAATGGAGCGACACACACCATAGAGCCCGATACACCACCAGTAATAACTCCCTCACTGAATCATTAGTCAAAAACCCCACTTACTGGTGCCTCACACCCACCAGGCTACATCAAATGTACCCGAACCATAGCGATCGTTGCTGCCGAAACTGTGGCAACCGAGGAACTCTAACACATATACTATGGGAATGCCCCGACTCCAGCCACACTGTACACAAATACTAGACGAGATAGACGCCAATCTCAATACAGAGATACCTAGATTTCCTGCTCATGTTTTACTATACCTACCTAACCTTTTAACCTATCCCTTGAACACTAAACGTTGCAGACAAATTGGCCTTGCGCTGGGAGCACAGGCACAGAACATTATAACACACTGGGGTTCACCACAACTCCCCATGCATACAATTTGGCTTCACAGACTACGGTTCATTATGGGCATGGAAAGAATATCCATGACACTCGCAAATCAAGGTAACAAATTTTGGAAACTCTGGTGTCCTTAATTGTCCCTCCTAACGCACAATTTCAGAGAACTCACTTGCCCGAAATATTTACGACTTTTACGTTTACCATAAGCTGCCCTCAACACATGAGTGGATATGTATGCATATGAGGTAAATCAACTATGTTTAAATCATAAAAAATATGAATTAATTAATTGTAATTAAATTACTTACCACCCTATTCCCCTATAAACCCACAATCCCCTCCTAAAAAAATAACACAATTAAGATATTTACTAAATAATTATTAATAGTTAACAACCAATTAATAACTAGTAATTAATAAATTAACTACCACAATTAACAATGTAAAACATTAAATACATAAATATTAATAATAAAAAATAATTAATTAATTATAATCAATTACTTTCCACCTTATTCTCCTATAAACCCACAACCCGCTAAAGAACAAAAACGCTAAATGTAATAAAAAAAAGTATAACTTCTAAAAATTATTATTACATTTATTATAATTAAATTACTTCCCACCCTAGTCTCCCATAAACCCACAACCCGCTACGCAACTAAAATGCAAAATTAACTTTAAAAAAAATTAATAACTTTTAAAAATGTAACAAATATATTAAAAACAAATACAATACTTACACAATAAAATAGAACACATACATTTAAAATACACACTAAAATACATAACACTAAATAAAACAACAATGTTTTTAACAACGATATTTTTGCAAACGATATTAATTACTTTGATATTTTTAAAAACTATATTACTTAACTTCAACTCGATATTTTTGACAACGATATTCTGACAGTCGATATTTTTTGTACTACTATTTTTTGCAATCGATATTAGTGCAAGTCAACATTTGCAACTCAAAATTATGTCTGTTCAGCGTCCCTGGGACCACTGCCTGCTCTGAAAAAAATGTTTGCGCACCCATTCACAAAGGAGAAGGGGTCCCCTGGGGACCCTTGCCGTTTGCAAATGTTTTACCGCCCTCTTGAAGATGATGGAAAACTGCAAGTGTTTTGCGACTGCAATTGCTGTCGCGAAACATTCTTACATAGGGTTCAGACCCGCTATTAGGAAGGGACGCCCTCAGAACGCCACTTCCTAATAGCGAGTCGCTAACCTTTTTTGCAGTCTCTACTTAATTAGCAACTCGCAAAATAGGGTTAGTACATGGACCACAGGTTTTTTGCATGCACAAAGGGTCTAAAACCCACTTGCCCTAAGTTTTTTGCTTGACCCGTGTTCTCTATTTGCAATTTTATTCTGGACGATGGAAACACTGCTATACCAGCTCACTTGCCACCCTTCTTCTGCAGCTTGGGCCAGATGTGTGACCATTCCATTTAGCGGGTCGCAAATTGCATTTTTTCGCATCTCTCAAAATGGAATGTACTCATGACTCTCAGACACATTTAGCGATTTCCAATGTGGTCGCAAATGACCTGCCTCATCAATATTCATGAGGCAGGTTGCAATTTGCGACCCATTAGAAATGGGCTTCAATCACAGGGATGGTGGCCTGCTGGGGACAGCAGAACACCATGTCTGTGTTTGCTTTTTAAATAAGCCATTACAAAAATGGGGTGACCCAATAGTGATCAAGTACCTGGGTAAGGTATGATACAAAAAACAGCGGTCCCAGACCTTCATTTATAAATCAACAAAGGATTTTGTGAGCATTTATTAGAACAAATTAATCGCTCATAGAACTTAATACATTATTTTCAACAGAAGAGTGCAACAAACCATAGTCTGGTTCACCATGCATTTTATTTTCATGTCAATTGGTGAAAATCATATGTACGTTATCAATTTAGCAGAGAAGGTTGCTCCAGAGGGAATGTGCATAGGAGTAAGGGTGTTCAAGTGGAAGGTGGTGAGAAAGAATATTCAAAAAGAGAGCAAAGGAAGGTTTAATACATCAAAAAAGTTGGACTGGTTTTAAATCACCGTCCTTGAGGGCCTGGCCACGCTATTCAATACATAATCACAAGTATATTGCAGTTTCAATTTACATAGAAATCAATTCTAGTATGGCACGTGGGGGGTAAAGTTCGGGGTTCAGGCTAGATTAAAGGGGACGTCGACGTTTCAACCCGTTTTATGGCCATGAGGGTGATTTGATCCTCGGCCTTGCGGATCTTCATCAGGACAGGGTGGGGCAACCTAGGGAGGTATGGGGCCTTGTCACATACCGTATAATGTGATATACTGATCAATAATTAAGGTGAAGGGCTAGCGTCCACAAATTCAATGGCTAATCCGGCCAATTTCGCTGATGGATGCGCTTAGGAGCAGTAGCTTGAAGGCTTGAGGCAGGACATTGAGTATATATCCAGTGGTCTCGAGGTGGTGGGTCCGCATATAGGTCAGTGTTGTCCAATATTATTAATGAGTTAAGTCCACATAGTCAGACGTTCGTTAATTGAGAATTCAATTCCCCAACTTTTAAAGCGCTCTCGGTCCGCATCCGTCTACCGCCGTGTGTGGCTGTCATTTGTTCTAATGAATGCTCACAAAATCATTTGTTGATTTATAAATGAAGGTCTAGGAACACTGTTTTTTGTATCATGCTTTTTAAATAAAGCAACTTTTTTTTCAAATGTTGCACGTTTTACTCAAAGGAAAACGGGACGCATTTAAAAGAAGAAATTACGTTTTCTTTTCATTTTTTAATGGCAAGCAGTGGTCTGTGGGACCACTGCCTGCTCTTACAAAATATTTTTTCATACATTCACAAAGAGAAAGGGGTCCCGTCGAGGCCACTTCCCATTAGCAACTGGCTTACCACCTACTTGAATTAGGTGGTAAATTGCGATTGCTTTGCGATTGCAAAGCAATGGTACATTCCCCCTGCGACTTGCTATTAGGAAGGGACGCCCTAGCGACTCACAAACTCTGTTTTGTGATTTGGTAATAGGTTACTGACTGACAAAATAGGATTTGTACATGCGAAAACCCTTTTTAACAGTCACAAACGGCCCGATTTCCATTTGCGACTGCTGAAAACGGTCATACATCTGGCCCCTTCTTCTTACAATTCACATGCTCCTTCTATTCCTTTAATCATAATCCAACTAAAAATACAACCTAACCTTCCTTGACCCCTTCCTTTGCCCTACCCTATCCCTTACCTCATCATTAACCTTTACTCTAGGCCTAGCCATATAGCTGCTTTCATTAGTTCATCCCTTACATCCCTTACACCATCTATCGCTAGTCTTAATCCATTCCCGGAAATTAAGTTACCTAATCCTAACCTATAAATATTATTGGTATGAAAACACAATAAGGTGAAAACAAGGATTTGGAAGGACAGAAAATGAGGGTGGAGGAGCATGAGGAAGGTAGGGTAAGGGTACTGAACTGCCAACTCTGTGTAACTCCACAAATATGATCTTAATACCATGGATTAATTCAGCGTCATTGTTTCACCTGTCCTTGGGATTGCCTGTGGCTGTAGAGGGACAGACTAAACAGCAACAAAATGAAAGTGAGCCAAAGCAATAACTGATAGATGGCTTGGGTTGTAAGGCTGGGATTGAATGAAGGGTCATACAACCATCTGGTGCAAGATGAGGATGTGGAGGTGCAAGAAACCCCTCAGCCCACCCTAAAGACACCATCACTCAATGCAGGGGAATACAGACCAAATCTACGCCTCCCAGGTGGAAATATTTATTGTTAGTTGGAGGGTCTGTGGTTATTCTTATGTTGTGGTGAGATGGATTGCTGACTTTGTAGAGGACGGTTATGTATTCTGTGAGCAACTGCTGTATTTTAGGGAGGGTGTTTCCTGAGGTAGGTATTGTGCATAGAATTGTTGAAGTTTAGAAAGGGAGTGGATTACTGTGTGTGTTCGGTTTTAGTATTTAAAGATCATTGTTTACTAAATAGTTTGGACAATGGAATGATTTGATCTTTTGCTTTTGTAGGTGACAACACTGGATTTTATTGCAATGTGTAGCACTCTCTTCTCCATCATGAAGCACTAAAGTGATTTCTAGGAGGATGTAGCTACTCAAGGCCTGATTTAGTGTCAGAGTACCCTATTTGACAAACTGACACCCAACTTGATCGTTGGAGAGAGACTGATGGACCACCATGTTTCTGACAGCAGTGCTGGCTTCTCTGATGTAAATCTTTTTCCGGTTGGGACCACCAAGGAAAGCATTTCAGTCCCAAACATAAATAAATTATAAATTTGACCCCACCCCCTTGTATAAAGCTCCTTGGTGTCTGGGTCATTAGCTGTCTTTTTTTTTTTTTTTTAAACAAACTCCCATTGTTGAGTTTGGAGTTTGAATGTTATAAAAAATGTTTGATGAGCAGCTGACTGAAACATGGCTTCAAGATCCTCTGCCTTAGCCTGGAGTGCTTGTAGGAGTTTATTAGTATTTTTACTGGCAACAGTCTTGGCCTCCAAGACCCTTCTCTGCAGCTCATCTAGCCTTTTTGCATGCTTATCAATGCGTTCCAACATCCGGCCCATTCTGCACGTGAGAGCATCGATTTTACTGTCTATTATGGCAAGGCTTTTCTGCATGTACACCAAAAGATTTTTAAGATCTGCCTCTGCTAGTGGCTCCGCCCCTCCAATGTAGTGTTATTATTAGTGCCATCTGTGTCACTGGTTCTGGGGGCCTTACGCTGATCAAAGTGTAGGTTTGCCTGGGATTTGTTGCTTTTCCCCATTGTGACTAATGCGTGCTCCTCCAGAATGCAAGGCTCCTCTATGGGCCCCTATGGATGCACTGTGTCCGTCTATCAGCCTGATGCGGCGGGACCTCCACCCGAGGACTGTAGGCACTCCAGAACTTGCCGGGTCTGCCCAGCCTCTAGTCTCCGAGGCCCATTGTCTCAAAGGGTGGCAGTAGCTCCCTGACCCTGCTGCCAAGTATCTCTCCTGCCTAGGCTTCCCAGCCTTGGGCCCACAGGTGCATCTGACATTGAGGGTTCCACTCAGTGTGGATTGAGGATGAATGCTGCTGTCTCTGGGTTCCTAACTCTTGTGAATCCACCTGGCTGTGAGCTGCCACTGACGTATCCTACAGGCCCTTCCAGCCCGCAAGACCGTCAGGCCCTCTTCCTCTCTGGGTCGCCCCACAAGATATAACAGACACTGGCCCCTCATCATCCATTCTCTCTCCATCCCTTGACATTGGGATGGCAGTTTTCCTCCACGGCTCTGCACCGCTCAGTCCTGGGCATTGCCCCATCGAGGGGCAGCTCTGCTATGAGGAATGGTACAGCCACCTCCTGTCCACTGCACCTCTCAATGCCAGGGTGTTTGCTCACAGCCTCCTTTTAGCTCACCACCACTTAGGTTTAGGAGCAGTTTCCAATCTCTGCCACTGCTTCCAGTCATGGCGCAGCGCCGTGCTTGATCTCCTGGCTGTGTCACACGTTCTCCCGCAGTACGCCGCTTTTTGGTTCTGAGGGCTCAGGCCACCTTGAAAGTTGATAAAGGGGTCACACCAGAGCACCCCACACTCAGGGTGCAGAAAACGTGCAGGATCGTGTCGGATTGTGATGCGTCTTAAGGAGCTTCCCTAGGCTATGGCCCTCTTAGAGCCAGGCAAGCTCCGCTCACCCCAGTTTCCTCCTCAGCAACACCAAGCTAGTTCTGGGACAATCACCCCCTCCCACTGGGTTGGTGCCAGGCTGGCAAAAGACAGCCCCAGAAATTAAAACTCTCTCTTTCCCAGGTCTACCTTTACACAGGAGTTAGTCCCTGTGTCCATATGCCACCCTTAAATGCTCTGAAGTACCACTTTGAAATACTGGGCACCCTTCAGTGAGGCTACAAGCTCTACTTAGGGGTGACGTATTTAATATTTACAAGTGGAGTTCTTGCCTGTCAAAATGGGTATCCTGATAGATTTGCCTGCAGGTTTAAAAGCTGCAGGAGTCAGGATAAGTAGGACTGAAGCCCTGATTTCTTCATCAGCCCCTAAAAACGATATTTTAAACAACGATGAGGCATATTATCAAGAAACAACGTTAAAATTATCGCCGCTTTAGCGGCAGAAAGCTGCCGCTAAAGCGGTGATAATGGGCTTGATAATATGCCCTTGAGAATTCCAATAGAAGCCTATGTTCCGGTGTCAACATGGGCTTCTATGGGAATTCTCTGCGGCATATTATCAAGCCCATTATCGCCGCTTTAGCGGCACTTTTCTGCCGCTAAAACGGCGATAATTTTAACGCCGTGCTTGATAAGATGCCCTATATTTTTGCAAATTATATTAACGGCTTCAATATTTAAAAAACCTAAGGGGCATATCAACAACAACCGGCGATAATTATCTCTAAGCGCACTTAGCGCTAGGATAATTATCGCCGGCTAGCGTGAATTTTTATCGCTGAGATAGCGTGCTATTAGCAACGCTTATCTCAATAGCGATAAAAATCCTCACGCTAACAGGCTAACGTGAGATTATCGCTGGAAACCCAGCGATAATCTCACGTTACCTTGTTGATAGGGACAGGCAAATTTAGCCATGATATCCTCCTTCCATAGGATATCATGGCTAAGTCAGAAAAATACCAGACGTAAAAAAGCAGCGTTAACCGCGGTTAGCGCTGCTTTTTTTGTCTCTAACAGGGTTAGCGACATTCTTGATAATAGGAGAAATGTCGCTTAGCGACATTTCTCCTATTATTTTACTCTGGAACGCCCCCTTTTCATCTCATTAGAGATGCAAGGGGAAGCGTAGAGTAAAAGGGTGCTAACATGCAAATTTGCATGTTAGCACCCTGTTGTTGATAGGGTGCTAGTTTTATCTCTTCTTTTTTGGCTTTTAAAGCCAAAAAAGCAGAGATAAAGCCCTTGTTGATATGCCCCAATATTACTTACCTAAAATCGATATTCATGACAACGATATTTCCATATCACGATTATTTGGACATGATATTTTGGCATGGCAATATTTTTACTTCAATATTTTGTTTGAATACCTTTGTATTTATTTGTGTGAATAACTTTAGCCCTGAGAAAAAGCCTAACCTGTTTGAAGCCAGCGCTTAGGAGGCATTAGTTAATGGTGATCTGAAGGTTGCCCATGCATTCTAATGCTGATTTACGAATCTGTGCTTTATATAGTGCTTAAAAACCTTCAATTTAAATGATGCCTGTAGAGGGAAAAGTTTTTTAGTGTGTGCTTTAAGGGTTCTGCCCCTTACCTAATTCCCCTTTCCAGCAGATTCACTTTATTTCAACAAAATGAAGTGCGTGATCTTTATTACAGCTTTAATATCAATAGATTCCAAGGAGGGCCAGGTGCGGCGCACACATTTCAGTTCTGATTGCTGTTTTATGCGTGCATTCTAGTTTTAGTAGCATTTCGTGAATTTATGATGTATTGTTCCGGGAATGGACTTGAAAATGTGTGGATATATACCAGGCTTCATCCTTTAATTCCGAGTGACTAAATTATTTATTTTTGAAAAATCCCTCAAGGTGCTTTGAAGTTGGTGGTATGGCATGGTGTGACACAATGGGCTCTATTCACAAAGATTTTCAAGGCATGCGTCAGACTTACTTTGGAAAAAGTCGTAAATTAAGGATGTGTATATTATTAACAGCGTATAGGGGTGAAACAAAGGCACGTATTTATATTGGAGTGATATTTATGGGTACGTACAGTACGCACACTTAGAGCCGTCAGTATTCACACACTTTTGAAATAAGTTATGAGCAGGCGTTGAAGTGGGAGCGGCTGAGCAGTTATAGAAGTACAAGCCACGCTGGCGAGCTCTCGCAGTCATCTTTTTATTGGCTTCTCGGTAACCCTTTGCGATGGGTTAATCACCTTTTGCTCGCCTCCAGCTTTGCACCTGAAAGGCCTAAGCACTACAGTACATGTGGAAAGGGTAGCAGGTATCGATCACGCTAAGGAAAAGCACGTTTTTGAAGTACTAAAATATAAACACGTAAAATTTCGAGCATTCCCGAGTTTTTAATACTGCTTTGAATGGGCAATATGGCCAGCACACATTTTGTGCACATATGTGGATAGGAAAAGTGGCATAAGTCATGACAGTGAATGCGACGCAGTTTATGTAATCTATAACATGCATGCATTACTCAAGTTGAAGACGACATATTGGGGGCGTGAAAGATATTTTTAAGTCACAAAGTTCTGAGAAGAAACCAATTACTGATATTTGTAACGTTCCCGTTTTATTTTCGAGTACTTCCCAGCAAACATTTCGCAAGCAATGCTGGTTTATAGTGTAAATGACCAGGTGCCCCCTGGAAATAGCAGTGGGGCGCCATTAGTCGTAACACGGGCACGAGCGAAGTGGGAGTCCCTTATCGGTGTTGCCATCAAGGGGAGTTCCTTCTGATGTCATCTGGGGGCGCCGCCTGGGAGGACAGAATATAAGGCAGCACCATGTTACGGGCGTAACACAGGCCCCCGCATCCCCCTCAGTGCGGCGGTCCCCCAGGCTCCAGGGGGCCCCCTCAGCACTGCACTTCAGCCAGGGAGCTCCTGATAGAGTAGGAGGAGGCCCCTCCACGTACCTTGCGGCGGGCCCCCTCAATTATCTTCACGCCACTGCACCAGGCAAGGAGATGGCCTCTTTTCCCTCGACTGGAAACCGGATTACATTTTAATGTATTTTCACCACCCGCCCACCCACTCCTGGATGAAGACGGTATTGGCGGAATTTAATGAATTTATTGCAGCAGAAAAGGGGGTCTACCCCAAATGTGGACTGAATTTCTGAGCTTTCCCCGTGGAGGGGTGTTGTTTTGTGTGGGCACAGGGCAGGCAGGAAGGGGGACTGACCTGCTGGTGGTCCTGGACCTTTTTGCTCTACCCTGGGATGCCTGGAGTTGATTAATTTGGGGGATTTGCCTGGTGACAGGTACCCCGGCAGGGACAGAGCGCTATGCGGTTCCCTGGTGTATGTTTTGGTATGGAATGGCGGGTATTGCCTGCCCATCCCTCTGAGTGATGAGGGGAAGTGCCTACTAAGGTATGGATGCCCTTGGTGGAGGGCGTGGGCGATGGATAAGGAAAGGGGTCTTCTGGCACTTTCCATCCTGAAGTGTTCAGCTGTGATGGAAGGTGGCGACACCTCTGTATCTTTTGATGGTTTTGCTGACCTGATGTCATACATTCTCCTAACAATAATGTATTTCTTTGCTGATCTTATGTCCTGTATTCTTATAACAATGTGTACTTAAGTCCTGTATTTGCATAACAATGTGCTTAATTGTGGCTATCGTTTCCCAGTGATGCTATGTGAATAAAAGGCTACGCCCTTGGTTAAACCACAGAAATGGCTTTTGTCTCTCTCCTTGGGAGTTGATGCAGCAAGGGGGTAACAAGTTGCACGTGTGAGCACACTATTGCCTCGTAACACAGTAACAGAAAACAACAATAATTTTTCACTTAAAGCGGCCCCTGAGTGTACCATATCTCATGGACATTCATGGAACATGGGCTAAATGGAGGCCCCTAATGGCTTTGCCCCCTTCCCCACTCCAACCCCTCACCCCAAAGGATTTGAGGCCTTCCTGCTCCACGCCCTTCATAGGGAACCTATGTGTGCAATAGAGCCCCTTGTATCCAATGCTTTCACTTGAGCCATGACACTTCCATGATACAAGACACGGGCACCAAGGATGTCTTGGGCCCTGGTATAAGCAAGGAACATGGCCCTCTGACTGAGAATGGAAAGTAAAATGCAGCAACAACGGGGCTCCTCAGGAATCTTGGCCCCTGTGTCACTGGACCAATGGTAGCTACGCCCCTCGTCACGTTACTGCGGCCTCCTCCAATCCTCCTCCCCCCTTCTCTCAGGTGGTAATGTATTGTCTGTCAAAATTAAATGTGTGAACACAATCGCCGACATTTATTTTTGTGAATTGAACCCCCACACTCATCCTAAATACTGAGCAGTAACAACATTGACAAAATCAAAACCTCCTCAGTTCCCTGTTGTGTAAAATGCGGTTTCCTATTCCAAGGGCGCCATAACGTCATTTAGAATATAAAAACATTTCCTTCAGTCATCACATTCTCGACAAGGACTCAGATTTTAAGTCCCGGGCATTTCTTGTTGCAATTAGCCTTCTTGGCCTGCAGTGCGTTCATGGGTGGCGCGCGAGGCTTGCTTGGCTGTGACTGGACATTTTTGAAACCCGTTACTGACCCCCTCGAAAGATTAATCTTGAGTCTGCTTCCCCGGCCATTGGAGCCAATGACTTTTCTGGGAGACAAAATACATCAAGACAATCTCAGAAGCGCTGAAAAGCCCCAGACTTAAAATCTTGTCACTTTTAATTCAACTGATGACATAAACATTAACCAGGACGCCAATGTTTTTCTAGGAACCGCAATCCTTTCTTCCAGTCTGTTTTTTCAACTTCTGAAAAGTTCGAATGGCTTACAAACAGAAACGAAAACCACTGCTACGCTTCCAGAATCAATACAGTGAAGTTATTGACTGCAAAGCAGTTCAAACAATCCAGGCTTATATGAAGAGACTACTAAACAAAACGAATTGAAGACACAGTAAACTCTGTAGGCCTATTTCGTGCTTTACAAATGCCATATTGTTGGTAGCTCCTTTTTTCTGTTACATATTAATGATGTGAAGTAAATGCTCTTATACTAAACAGAATAGCTTGATTTTGATGTTTGTGGAGGAATATAAACAGTTCAGGTTGGTTTGTTGAGAAATAAGCAATATTGTAGTATCGTCATACAAGATCATTCAAATGCTAATATCCATTCGAGTCCTAGATATCTGATTTTATTTATATTCATTTTCATCACTAATAGCCATGTTGAAGGGGCTCTAAGAGCAGGCATGTTTGATGGCTCAGGTTGATAACTATTGTCAATATGAAAGTTTTCAAAAATCCTTAGCCTCCCAGAGAAGGATATGAGCACACAACAAAGGATGAAGGTAATGTAGCATCTTTTGTGTCCTTGTTTTCTTTATTCACGTCAAATGGACAAACAGTTGCAAAGCAGTCCTTCAGCTGGTTCAGCATATCAAAATATTTAAGTAGCAGAATCAAGTTCTCTAGCATGTACTTATAGATTATAGCATATTTGTTTTTCTGTGAGATTCAAAGCGGAACATCGAAAAATATATTTGGATGATTATAAACGTCCATTGCACAGAGAAATTCTATTGTTAACAAACCCTTCCTTTAAATCCTGTAAAAAAGGATTAAGGGAGAAAGTGTAGTAGCTATTCTTTACGAATAGAGAATATTATTTGGAGAAGTTACATTCGAAAATATTGTAAATCTTCACATTATTCACAGTGAATACATAGCTCCTCTATGGATTCAGGCAGTGTTTCTTATCCTGCGGCCCGTGTGCGAAGCTAACTCAGGGGGTCCACAAATACTTAGATAATTAAATAATATTAGCAGATTAATAAAATGCATATAAATAAAATACATAAAATGTCAAATTGAAAATTTTGAAACATTCTGCAAATGTTAGGAATTTGGAATTGGAGGCTAAACATTAAGGGGCCCATTACGATGCGGTCAGGGCCTTCTGGTCCGCATCGTAATTGTCCCCTCGGTTTACTTTCGGACCGCTGCACTACAATGCTGGCAGTCAGAAACTAAACCAGTCCGTCATTCTGGCTGGCTTCGGAAGTGCTCAAGGAGCCAGTCGGAACCTGCTTGAAATCCTAAAAGGCAGGACTTTCCACCCTTGGGATTGCGATGCATGGTTTCCGGCATGGTTTCCATGCCGGCCTGTACGACATGGAAACCGTGTCGGAAAGCGTGTTTGGGGGGTCCCCAGCAGGGACCCCTTGGGTGTGCAGCATCCAGTTGGGGACTGAGGGTGCACCTATGGTGACTCCTTGTTGATCCCTGCACCCTGAGTCAGACACCTTAAGGTCCCCCCGACATCCTAATTAGCCACTAGGTTAGTACCTTCAGACTGATTTGTGGAAGCAGTGAAAGATAATAAAACATAATATATGAGAGACAATGAGTGGCCACAATTTAATTTAGAAAAGCCCCAACTTTCCATTAAAATTAAAATGTTGTTTGTTTTTTATATTTGTTTGTCAATTTAATAACATATTTCATGATTTGTGATTTGATGAAACTTTTTTCTGTATGCTTTGAGTACTGATGTGCAATGTATGTCATTTAAAATGCTTAGGCTGTGGTAACCGACTTCCAGTAATAACTGGGTGGGGTCCCCAGAATCCAGTGAGGGCTCAGTGGAGGTCATTGGGTTCCAGTAATGATTAAGTGGGGGCCCACAAAATTCAAACAGTTAAGAACCACTGGATTAGGGTATTAAACAAACTGCCTCTGAAATAAGGGTTATTGTGTGATTTTCTTTTTGCACAGAAAAGTATACATATAATATAACAGACCTGCAATGAAATTGAACTTCAATATTAATTAAAATAAGGCCGAGATACTAAGTCAAAATGAGGAGCTGGGTAAACTAAACTTTGCTTGTGGGGTCTATGCAGTAGTCACAGGTTACAGGGTCAAATTTAAACTGGTCTATTCCATCCCCTTATCCCCCCACCCCTCTTACTTAACTTCTACAAGTCATGGAATCACACCTCACTGATTGCTGAACAATGTGCTAATCCTAACAAACATGTTATAAAGGCTGCTGCTGATGATGTGCAGAAGGCCTTTTAACATTTCAGACTGCAAGAAAGGTATGAGCGAAAAAGCTGAAAGACAAAGATAACTCCTAAAATTGATAATTATTCTTCCCTAAAAGCTCCCTTCTTTTTATTCGACAATGTACCATTTCACAGACCAGTTGTAAAATTGCAATGCTAAGCAAACCCAAGGAAGCAATCTAAACCAAACTCCCTTCTTGCTCATTGAAACAGCAAAGACAATGGATTTTGCGACCTTGTGCAGTCTCATCCACAAATGGATATCAGTAATTGCACATTACATAAAGATATTAGATACATCAGAAGCATAAGTTAAACCTCTTTATTTTTTTTATCAGAACCATGTTCACTCAAAACATAAAAATGATCATGATCTCCTTGTGCCGAAGACACTCTCTGACTGAAGGCTAGATAGTGGCTCTACTTATTTAATTGATTTTCAAAAAAAGCATACCCATGTTGCTAGAAATTTGGTCTCTGATTGGCAGAGGTTTACACCCTGTCCAAGTAGGGGCCACTATCCTAGTCAGTGTAAGCTAGATGCACACTAAAAGAGAATCTGTGCTCACCCTTTGATAGCTTGGCACAAAACAGTCAGGCTTATCTAAAGGGGCAATGTGGAACCGCTGTCATCGAGTAGCCACTGTGTCGGCATCGAAGTACGATGCAGTGAAATTTCTCACACAGTTGAGGCAATGCATCGATGTTTGCAGAAATCTGCTACAGAACCCACTTCTGAGCCCAGGACTAGAGGGGGCACCCCATGGAAGGGTAGGACTCACAGATGCCAGAGTCAAGCAGAACCAGCAGGATTTCAGAGAGTCTTTTGTGTCCGTGAGACTTCAAAAAACAGGAGGCAAGCCAGCAAGCCCTTGGAGTCACTCTGGGATCAAGTGAGATGGGTCAAGTCCTTGCTCTCAGTAGGGCAGAGATCAGCAGTCAGAAGGGCAGTTCAGCAAAGCAGAGAAGCAGTTCCTCAGAGCAGGCCGTCAAGGCAAAGTGGCAGTCCTTATAGCACTGCAGTCTTTACTCCAGCAGCGTTCTTACCAGGTCTAATAGTGTACTTATTTGGTAGGGTCAGACTCCTACTACTTACACCCAAAAGTGTCTGTGATATAAGGGGATGACTTCATAGGAGCTCTTTGTAGTGTACAAAGATCCCTCTCAACCCAGGCTTGTTTGCCAGGCTAACTGTGGGGAGTGGACCAGTGCTTTGTGTGAGGACAGGGCACTACCTATTGAAGTGTTAGCGTAGAAAAGTGTTTCTTTTGACATAGTTAGCCCAATCTTTTTGCCTGATATAATTTTGAACTGTAAGTGCACTGAGTTCCTTCCAACCAGGTTCCCAGTTCCAGATCTCTTTCCCAAAACTATACCATGCTTGGCATCACTTCAGCCACCCTGTAAGTCCCTAGTAAATAGTACACCTAATACCCAGGGAATGGGTACTGAAGGAGGTTCACTGGGACTGCAGCACAAATTGTGCCGCCCCAGGGACTCCTCACAAAGACCATGCACACTGCTATTGCAGGCTGCATGTCTTGGTGCAAAGAAAACTGAAGAATTGACCTGGCACACATCCTTGTGTGCCTTGAACCCATACACTGTGTGGGCACAGGGCAGGCAGGAAGGGGGACTGACCTGCTGGTGGTCCTGGACCTTTTTGCTCTACCCTGGGATGCCTGGAGTTGATTAATTTGGGGGATTTGCTTGGTGACAGGTACCCCGGCAAGGACAGAGCGCTATGCTGTTCCCTGGTGTATGTGTTGGTGTGGAATGGTGGGTATTGCCTGCCCATCCCGCTGAGTGATGAGGGGAAGGGCCTACTAAGGTATGAATGCCCTTGGTGGAGGGCGTGGCCGATGGATAAGGAAAGGGGCCTTCTGTCACTTTCCATCCTGAAGTGTTCAGCTGTGATGGAAGGTGGAGACACCTCTATATCTTTTGATGGTTTTGCTGACCTGATGTCACACATTCTCCTAACAATATTGTATTTCTTTGCTGATCTTATGTCCTGTATTCTCATAACAATGTCTACTTAAGTCCTGTATTTGAATAACAATGTGCTTAATTGTGGCTATCGTTTCTCAGTGATGCTATCACAAAGACCATGCACACTGCTATTGCAGGCTGCATGTCGTGGTGCAAAGAAAACTGAAGAATTGACCTGGCACACAGCCTTGTGTGCCTTGAACCCATACACTGCATGAGGTATAGGAACGCCACCCCTAGTACAGGCCTTATAGCCCTAGGGTAGAATGCACTATATCCCATGTGTGAACATATCTGCATAAGCAGAAATGACCCTACAATATCAAGCCCATTCTTGGATTTTGTAAGTGCACAGGGGAGCCATAGAGAGTCCATGGGATGGATACTTGTCATTACCAATTTCCAAGCTCCATTATGGCTTCAGTGTACCCTAAGATGTTTGGTACCAAACATGTTGTTTTAATAAATCCTCACTGATGTTAGTGATGGATGAATTAATAATACATATAGGAGACCCTTTAGAAGGTCTCCTGAAAACCTACCAAGCACTGGTCTGGTCTCTGACTAGTCTCAGCCAGCCTACCACCACCAGCAATGTTTCTGACCTAATGGGGTGAGGGCCAGCACTCTCAAAGGGCAGGTATAAAGTCCGATCTGGGCATACATGCCTTCCACAGGATGGTCTTCCGAGGCGGGTAGCTTCAAAGTCGAAACCACCTTTGAAATTCAACCCAGGCATTTCCAGATAGTGGAGGATGCCAACCCCCCTTTCTCTGCCCCACTTTTAGCAAGAGGAAAGGCAGGAAAATTAGTTAGATGAGGAGGTGTGCCCACTTTCAGCCAGAACCACCCCATAGGTGTGGCAGATGATGGGTACACTACTTTTGCAAATCCTCCATCTTGAGATGGTTAGAAAACAACCTATCAGGGCTAGGGTCATGCCTCTTCCCACAGGAAGAGGTCACTAAGAGGTTTTAGACACCCTAAAGGTAGGTAGCCTTTTGGCTACTATCTGTCTTCCCCTTTAACACCTCTAAAATGTAGTAGTTAGGTGGCATCCCTGAACCCTGAACTTAGATTGGATGGACCTAAGAGGAGCAACACAAAAAGAACTGTTGGCCTGCGAACCAAAGACCAGCTGCAGAAAATTGGTGCCAACCCCCGCCAGCTGCTTCGAGGACTCAACAACCATGGCCTGCTGTATCGTCCTACAACTGTGAGGCTCCCAAGAACCCCGGAGCACCTCTAGCCTTCGAAAAATTGCAGAAAAACTCCCTTGGAGTAGAGGAGCTACTCCCCTGCAGCCTGTAGTCACCGATCCGCGAAGTCCAGTTTTGTTGCAGCTCCCCGGCGACTCTGTCGCAGCAGCCAAGGAAAAGGAGGTACTTCCACTCCAATGCGTCAGATCTGATCCCTCCACCAAGTGGAAGGACACCAGGACCTACCAGAGGAGTGCCATAGCAATGACTGGATTACCAGACCCCCTACACCTAAGACCAAGAAGAAAGTGTCCAATCCAGACTCCAATCAAACAGGATGCAAACACCCATTGACGACCTTCAAGACACCTGAGTTCCACTTCGTGCATGGTCCAGCTGTCTCGGAATCACCTCCGTGCATGGTCCAGCTGTCTCGGAATCACCTGCCCGTCCATGACCGCGAGTATAGTCTCAATGCACAATGCACCCTACCCTCCCAGCCTGGGTAACAACCAAACAGTCATGCTCCTGTGATTCTGAGGCCAAAGTGACCTGCTCCTTTGAGTGGGACCCCACAGACTTACCTTTATGTCCTTCTGTGCAGTGTGTTTTCAGGTGCCCCCTTAATAGCGCCTACTACCAATGACCTCTACACTCTACACCCTGCTCCCAGTCGAATTCAGAACACTCCTAAAGTTTTGCTGATGGAACATTGAACCTGGCATTGCTACTTACCCAAATCCAAAAGGTGAGCCTCGAGAACCCACTGTGAGTTTCTAAGTATTTTTCATATTTTATCCTATTGACTACTATACGTAATTGCGCATACCAATGATTTCTTTTGCAAGCTTTGAAAATTCATAACTTAAAAAGTACTTACGTTAGAACAATGTTCTTGATCTGAAAAATTATAGAAAAATCAACGTTATATTTACAAATTGGTCTTGGATTTATTCTTGATTGTGTGTCTCATTTATTACCTTTGTGAGTGAAACAAATACCTAGCACTACCCTCTGATAAGCCTAAGTGCTCGCCCCCACTACCACAAATAGATCATTAGTATTATCTGCTTTTACCACTGTATACCAATATGGGATCCACTGGACTCTCTATACAGTGTCCTTCGTTTTAGTGCACTATAGAATCAGCGTCCTACAGTAAGTGTCAGCCCCTCTCATTCCCCCTGCCCAGGAAAACCCATCAGAATGCAGATGAATGCAGATAAGTGCTCAGAATGCAGATGAGCCTGACTTTCCTGTGTTTTTGGCTGTCTAGAGGGAATCCACAAAATCTAGGGCCAGATGTATCAAGCATTTTACTGGTCTCAATGATCCATTTGCAATGGGTAAAAAGCCTTTTGGGATGCATCAACCCAAAATGCATTCGCAAAATAGCTAATCCCAATTTATGCAATTACCTTTTTTGCAAATGCAGTTAGGGAATTGCAATTTGCGATTCCCTAAATGCAATGCAAGAAGCATTTTTAAAAATGTGACTTTGCATTAAGGAATCGCAAATTACCATCAACTTCAAGTTGATGGTAATTTGCAAATCCTTAGAAAAATGCACAAAATTGCATTTTTCTAAGTGCCATGTGGTGCATATACATGCCCTTAGGGTATGTGTGTGCACCACAGGTGCACACTTACCTTTTTTGGGGGTGCAATAGGAGGGCTTTATGCCCCCTAGCACGCTTGCAATTGCATTAGCAATTTGCGATTACCTATTTGGTAATCGCAAATTGCGAATGCTTTCCCATTCATTTCTATGGGCCTCTAGGCCCATAGGAAGGAATGGGAAAGCATTGCCTAATAGCGAATCACAATTTGCGATTCACTATTAGGGAATGTGTAGGAATCGCTATTTTTTTAGCAAATCCTACCTACATTGCATTTTGTGATTCCAAAATAGCAAATCTGTAAAATTTGCTATTTCAGATTCGCAAAAAGCATTCTTGATACATCTGGCCCATAGCTGTCATCCAGCCCAGACATGTATTGGAAACAGTCTGCAGGCACACAGAGCAATGTGTAGAGCAGAGAAATGTCCACTTTCTAATAGTGACATTTCTAAAATAGTAATGTCAAATCCAACGTTACCACTAAAGAGGATGTATCATTACCATTCCAAAGATATGAAGCATGATTTATCTACTCATTTCTAATCAGGAATTACAGCTTAAAAGCATTTTAACAAATTTGCAAAGCTAGCCTAAGAGACGATTAGACCTCACAGTAGTGAAAAATGAATTAAGCTCTTTGTAACTACCAGGACATGAAAAATGTAAAAGTACATGTCCTACCTTTTAGTTACAGAGCACCCTGTCCATAGGTCTACCTAGCTCCTACCTTAGGGGTGATCTATGTGTAAGGAAAGTGGAGTTTAAGGTTTGTCAAGAGGTTTTAAATGCCAGGTCAACGTGTCAGTAAACTGCACACTCAAGCCTTGCAGTGGCTGGCTTGAGACAAGTTAGAAAGGCTACTGGTGTGGGTGGCACAATTGGTGCTGCACGCCAACTAGTGGTTCCAGTGGATAATAGGACAAATGATTTAAGCAATTAATATGCACAATCGCAATAGGTGTGTAAAAGACCTGGTAATGTCAGAGAGCAAAATACAATTTCTACACAGTTTACTCAATATAGTATTTGATAAAAAAACAGCAAATAGTATATACACTTCTTTAAGTCAAAAGCGCAAAACTTTGTGCATGGTGTACCCAAGTGAAAGTTGGAACCAAAGTTGGAACCAAAAAGTGACTGTACACGGTGAAATATTTTGTAAAAGGTTTCCATAAGTTATAAAGAACGACCATTCAAATACACTTTTTTCAACAGTCTACATATGCAGTGATACAAGCTGGGTGATGGTCCGTTCTATGTGCTTGTCGACGGCGTTTTGACCCTTCTGTGAATGTAGGGTCTCTTCAGGACTAACGATGTAGGGACATCTGGATTGTTAAAAGGGCGCAGCCTTAGTGAACGTGAAGTGCCTCAGTGGAAAGTGAAAGGAAAGAACTCACGTGAGGACCCAGCCGGGATCTCACGGTGTGGAAGGCCAGCTCTTAAAGATAAGGATAGGCCGGAGGGCTCTTCAAATGTCTTGCTACAGCCATAGCAAATTGCTTCCCATTATGGAGCTGGGTTCAATTTGGCATATATTCAGGTGTACTCTGTTTAGTAGTACTGCGAGTGGATATTTGGGAAGAGACGAGCGGACGAATCTCCGCGTGTGGCGCTGCTGCTGCCTGGATCTGCTGCAGTCTGAGCGTGCAAATGCGCTTCTGGTACGATGACACCTCACTAAGACTGCGCCCTTTTAACAATCCAGGTGTCCCTACATTGTTAGTCCTGAAGAGACCCTACATTCACAGAAGGGTCAAAACGCCGTCGACAAGCACATAGAACGGACCATCACCCAGCTTGTATCACTGTATACGTAGACTGTTGAAAAAAGTGTATTTGAATGGTTGTTCTTTATTACTTGTGGAAACCTTTTAAAAAATACTTCAGCGTGTACAGTCACTTATTGGTTCCAATTTTCACTTGGGGACACCATGCACAAAGTTTTGCGCTTTTGACTTAAAGAAGTGTATATACTATTCGCTGTTTTTTTATAAAATACATTATTGAGTAAACTGTGTAGAAATGTTATTTTGCCCTATGACATTACCAGGTCCTTTACACACCTATTGCGATTGTGCATATTCATTGCTTAAATCATTTTTCCTATTATCCACTGGAACCACTGTTTTCTCCTATATAAATAATACCCTGGTTCCGTTGTGAGTAGGGTTCCCCTGTTCTTTGTGGTGGCACACCATCTAGTAGCATTGAGATTACAGGTCCTGGGTATATATATGGTATACCATTTTACAAGGTAAAAAAAATATTCCATTGTCACCATGTTTTAGGGTAAAAGCACATGTACTTTAGCACTGATAAGCAGTGGTAAAGTACTCAGAGCCCTAAGGCCATCAAAAAGATACAGCAAAATGTGGAGGTAAGCAGGCAAAAGATGGGGGGACCACCACCCAAAAGATGAAAGGTCTAACACAAGTCCCCACAGCTGGAAGTGGGGTTATCTACCCAACCATTAGGGAGTTCTCATTACTAAGGCAGAAAAGCCTGAACAGACCGTCAGCATTGGCACAATCTACTCCTGGTCTGTGTTCCAACCTAAAGTCTATTGCCAGTAGGGAAATGGACCACCTCAACAATTTTGTATTCTCTCCCCTCATTTGCATGAGCAACCTGAGGGGCCTGTGGTCAGTCTGAATCAGGAAGTGAGTGCTAAACAGATATGGTCTCAACTTCTTCGGTGCCCAGACTACGGCAAAAGCTTCCCTTTTTATAGAACTTCACCTCTTTTACCTGGGCAGTACCCTCCTGGAGATGAAGGCTGCATGTTGGTCCAAGCCCTCTTTATTTATCTGTGATGGCACTGCCCCAATGCCTTGTTCTGAGGCATCTGTCTGAATGATAAACCCCTGGGAGAAGTCAGTGGCCCTGAGCACAGGGGATGAACACATGGCATGCTTCTGGTAGTCAAATGCAGTTTGGCATGCATCTGCCCACATCACATGTCTGAGCCAATTCTTAAAAGTCAGCTCTGTCAATGGGGCAACAATGATGCATATCCCTTGACAAACCTCCTGTAGTTAGTTGAAATAATTTTTATTAGTTTCATTAAATAGACCTTAGTGCAATAGTGACAGGCATATAATATAGATCACAAAAGATGTACACTACATATACAGTTGGTGCAGAGACAGACTATTGGGTAAAAATTATCGAGTTGCACAAATATTGAGTCATTAATATCATGGTTCAGAAATATCGACAGCGAGAATATCGTGGTCAAGAATATCAACTTAAAGTAAGTATTTTGATTTTAATAATATCGAAGTGTTTAATATCGTTTGCAAAAATATAGTTGTTAAAAATATAATTATTGCATTAATATTATGTATTTAAGTATATATTTTATATGCATGTGATGTATGTTTTTTTGTATAAGAATTGTTTGTATTCTTAATATGTGTTACATTTTTAGTAGTTATTAATTTTATTTATTTGAATGTTGCATTTGTAGTTAGGTACCAGGTTGTGGGTTTATAGGGGAATAGGGTGGGAAGTAATTAAATTAAATTAAATGTATTGATAATTTAGCATTTATTAATTTAATTAAGATTTTAAAGTGTTAAGTGTGTAAAGTAATTTATTATTGATTTATTAATAATTGCGTGTTAATTGATTTGAATGAATTAATTAGTTGTTGTTGTTGTAAAAACGTTATTTCGGCCGGTCAGGCCATAAAAGTGCATAAGAAAAAAAGCAATTCCCAAGTGTATGCACAAGTTATACAACAATTACATTTTCATAGTGTATGCACAATTAAAAACACATACTACCAAGTTCCGTTTAAAAAAAAAAAAAAAGAGCTGGACTATCGTTGAATACGCTTTAAGAATAGACAAGGGGTGCCTCCAATTGATCCTCCCCTATAGATGCTTTAAAAGTCCTCTCCTAATATGCCACATGGCATTCAAAAACCGAGATACCGAAAATACAATTGGAGGATCAGTATCCTATTTTAAAACTCTAAAAGCCTCGGGACAACGGGTAAATCCTAAATTTTTACATAATTGGGTTACCCAGCGTTTGCGGGGTAGCACATATGCCGGGCAGAAAAACAGCACATGCAGATCAGTTTCAGCCGTTAGTTTACAACTAGGGCACACACTCAAGTTCTCCGGAGCTCATGAACTAGTGTACTCTGCCAAAGGTAAATTCCCCCATCTAAGTTGCGCGTACAGTTTCCTCGCCATAGGTGGCTGGATTGCATCCAGAAAGGGTTCCTTCATGTTCACCTCCTTTACATGTAAAAACTCCCTTGTCAACCTGCCCTCTTTAGCGTTCTCTTGTAGAGACAGCAGGTTGGATTGCCTAAAATGTTTTACAAGATCCACCCTGGCAATCATGGGACAGGATAGCTCAGATGATGTCCAAAGCTCTGGTCTCCCAAGCCTATTCGAAAGGCTTCTAATATGGGCCAGCCAAGGTGTTTTACTAGGATTGAGTCTGGGGAGGAGCTCCTTCAGCTCTTCTTTAAACGCATTCAGCTCGGGAGTTACCCATAACCTCCGCCAAAATGTCAAGGGCCTGAGGGCAATCTCTTGATCGATTGGCCCCATACCCAAGTCCATGCAGAGTGGAACCAGTGGGGTGCTGCGTGGTAGACCTAAGAGCTGTCTCATGAAGTTATTTTCTAGCTTCTCAAAATCCATAGTAGAACTGTACCCCCAAAGCTCCGCCCCATATAATGCGGCCCCTCTTGCTTGAGCCTTGTATATCTCCACCACAGGGGCTGCTGGCTTGAAAGCAGATGTTCTGAGCATTTTCATTATCCCCCCTACTGTTTGGGTGAGCCTAAGCCGTGCTTTCCTCATCTGAGGGCCCCACCCGAATTGCTCGGACAATGTTATGCCCAGATAATCAAATGTCCTTACTTTGTCAAGGTGGATGCCATTGAGAGAGGGGTTTGGACGCATGCTCTTTGGAGGGTTGAAGACCATAAATTTGGTCTTAGATACATTTATCTCCAAACCTGTCATATTACAGAACTGTGCAAACCCATCCAGGATGTGTTGAATGCCTAGGGATGACTTGGACAACAGCAAAGTGTTGTCCGCGAACATCAACGCAGGTATTTTCCCGGTGGCCAGTTTTGGTGCATCAGTATCTTTTATGTTGTTTAAAAAAGCAATAAGCTCATTGATGTAAAGACAAAATAATGTAGGGGCTAAAATGCAGCCCTGTCCAACCCCCTTTCTGACAGAGAAGTGCGAGGAAAGTCCCCCATATTTACCGCATCTAACTTGTGCATAATTATCTGTGTATAGCCTCAGCAGCACATTGAGAAGGTATGATGGAATCTCAAGCTCACCAAGCACCTCCCACAGCTTCTATTAGTAATTAATTATGGTAATTGAGTAATTAATTGTAGGTGTGTGTTGTGGTGCTTATAGTGTAAAGGGTGGGAAGTAATGTATGCTTAATTGATCAATTAATAATTGGATTTGAACTAATTTTAATTAATTAATTGGTAATTCATTATGGTAATTGTGTAATTAATTTTGTGTGTGTGTTGTGTTTATAGGAGTAAAGGGTGGAAAGTAATTTGCCTTTAATTAATATAAAGTTGTTAATTAATGTTAATTATTAAGGGCCATATGTAGATAATTTTTATTTACCGATTCATAAATACCGAATTTTACGGAATCGGTATTTATGAATCGGTAAATAGAATGTAGGTAAACATTCGGTAATTATTACCGAATCGGTAATATTCGGGATTCATGAATCGGTAATTACCGATTCGGTAATAATGCATCCCTTCCCATTCATTCCTATGGGCCCATAGGAATGAATGGGAAGCCATTCACTATTACCGATTCAATAAATACCGAATCGGTAATAGGGGGAGCATAATCATGGGTGGCAGGGTGTCACATTGACACCCTGTTGCACCCCTGAATCGTGCATGTGTGCACATGTGGCGCACATACATGCCCTAAGGGCATGTATGTCTGCCATATGGCACTTTCCAAACAGCACAAACTTGCTTTTTCAAAGGTATTCGTCATTTACCATGAACTTGTAGTTGGTGGTAAATAACGAATCCAGAAACAAAAAATGCACTCACTTGAGTGCCCCCTACATAGGATTTCAGGAATCGGTAATTTACCGAATCGGTATTTTACTGATTTCTTAAAATTCCGATTCGGTAAATTACCGAATCCTGAAATCCTGCCACCTACATCTCAATTGCCTAAATACCGGTCGGTAACGGGATATTTACAGATTTTCGGCCGTTACCGACCGGTATTTAGGTACCTACTTATGGCCCTTGATATTTATTTTGGGCACCTGTGTTGTTTTTACTTTTAAAGGGATGAAGAGTGGGTTTTATATACATTCTAATTAATTTATTTTTAATTGTTAAAAGTAATAGTTTTTAATTTAAAAATACGTTTCTACTTCTGTTTTATTATTTTATAGTTTAATTTGGGTGTATGCTGTGGACATTATAGTGTTAAAGTGTATGTAGTCAATTAACGTTTATTTTCTTTTATTAATAATATTATTTTTATTTATTATTAATTATCTTAAATATGGAAGAAAATGTCATAAAAAGTGTTGAAGTGTTTTGTTATTGATGTGGTGTTTTAGGGTAGTCAATAAAAGGAATATACCTATGCATTCATTCATTTTTTTGTTTGTAAATATTTTTGAGTTTAATAGTATAATTTTTAATAAATGTATTATTTATTTTATTTGATATATTTGTAGGTTTTTGTTATATATAATTATTATTATAATATGCTTTCTTTTAATATATTTAATATATTTGATTTTTCATTTATTACATATTGTTTATTTATTTTTATGATTTTTCAAAATGTGTAATACTTTTTATTTTTTGTAACTGTTTGAGTATGAATAGTTGTTTTTGTCTCTCTGCTACACCAACACTTTCCCTAATGTTGCACTCACTGGAGTGGGAATAGTAATGTTTAACTCTCCTCTATCCAGCACTTTCCCTACTGTTGCAATCACTGGAGGTGGAATAGTAATTTTTACCCATCCGCTATCTAACACTTTCTCTACTGTTGCACTCACTGGAGTTGGAATAGTAATTTCTACCCTTACGCTATCCAACACTTTCTCTACTGTTGCACTCACTGGAGTTGGAATAGTAATTTCTACCCTTACGCTATCCAACACTTTCTCTACTGTTGCACTCACTGGAGTGGGAATAGTAATTTTTACCCCTACGCTATCCAACACTTTCCAACACTTTCCCTACTGTTGCACTCACTGGAGTGGGAATAGTAATTTTTACCTCTCCGCTATCCAACACTTTCCCTACTGTTGTACTCACCAGAGTGGGAATACAAATTTTTAACCCTCTGCTATCCAACACTTATCTCACTGCTGCATTCAGTGAAGTGGGAATAGTAATTTGTAGCCCTCCGCTATCCAAAACTTTCTCTACTGTTGCACCCTTTGGAGTGGGAATAGTAAATTTTACCCTTTTGCTATCCAACACTTTCCCTTTTGTTGCACTCACTGGTGGTGGAATTGTAATTTTTACCCCTCTTCTATCCAACACTTTCCCTACTGTTGCACTCACAGGACTGAGAATAGTAATTTTTACCCTCCACTATCCAACACTTATCCTACTGTTGCACTCAATGGAGTGGGTATTGTCATTTTGAACCCTCCGCTATCCAACACTTTCCCTACTGTTGCTCTCACTTGAGTGTGAATAGTAATTTTTACCCCTCCACTATCCAACACTTTCCCTACTGTGGCACTCACTGGAGTTGGAATAGTAAATGTAATTCCTCTACTATCCAACAGATACCCTACTTTTGCACTCAGTGGAGTGGGAAAAGTTATTTTTACCCCTTTGCTATCCAACATTTTCCCTGCGTTTGCACTGATTGTATTGTGAAATGTTGGTTTAAGTATTTTGTAATAGTTTAATGTTTCAATTTATTATTGATTTGAGGTTTTTATATATTAAATCATTTACATATAGTGGGCATTTTGTATATTATTTTAATCGTTTTAATTAAATGAAAAATAAGAGTTTATTAATTGTTTTAAAGTAAATATATATTTATAAATTATTTTTGTGTGTTTATTTGTTTTATTAAGTTTATTTGTTAGAATTAATTAAAATGTATATTACATGTCTTTTATTTTGTTAAAATCATATTTAATTAATATATATATTATATAGTATTTTATATTTGTATAAAAGTTGATATTTTATACATCATTATTTTTACATCGATATTTTTTAGTCAATATTTTTGTACTTATCTGTTTAAGTATAGGAGTCAATGTTGTTGTCTATAGCTTTTTTACATACATATTTTTTACATCGATGTTGTGTAAGTGGACCATCGGGGAGGAGAAGAGAGCACACAGGTGCACTTACAGGAGACGCACCTTGATGCATGTTTGACTACAGGGGTCTTCCCGTCTGTTGCCCTCCTCCTATGGGGCATTTAGGTTTATACTCTAGGACATTGCAATGAGTCCTTTTTCCTGTGGAGTGTGATATAGTCACCCCACTTAGTGGCTTCTTATCACCGCAAGGCTGGTAAGACCGGAGTCCTTCACTGATTTTAAGACCTGATGAATGCCACAGACCCGATTGGGCCACTTGGCAGAAACATGTCGACCCCACCTACAACGGTGAGGGGACAGTAATTTCCCCACTGCACCGTTCACTTGTTTTTAATACCATAAAGTTGCGAGCCACATTAAAAATTAATCTGGTAACTGTAATGGTTTCTAAACATCACTCTTGTCACTGGCCCCCCACTTAGTTTAGAAGTGCATCCCTGTCGTCAGGTGTATGCCCACCCTCCACCAAACCGAGTTTCTGGAGGGCGAGGATTGGTCAATGATGAAGCATGACACCAGGTGGTGTGTGAGACCAGTCCGTCACTTTTTGTGAGATGCCATCACTCACCATTTAAGTTTTATTTAGGTCGGTACCCTGGCCCCAATTTGTGTTGAACATGGTATGTTGGAGGCTGGCCTGCTCCTAGCGCCCGTGCCTCTAGTTCCCTCCCCCAGGAGTCCCTAGGGATAGTGTGGATATATATATAGTGAACCTATACAGTCATTTGCTTTAAAATGGTACACAGATAATTAGGATGAATAGATTAAAAAGGAGAAATACCCAGATAACTATAAATAAAAGTGACATCAAATTATCTCATATGACATGCATCCACAAGCATTCAACTATATTCCAACTTCTGTATATTTTATACATATCTTAGGTCTACTAATATTAGTACAATAAAACTATAACATCAATCCCCCTGACCACAGTCACCCCTAATAAAGAAAAGCAGTCATAAATAAAGTGTCAAAATATTCCTCATGGACAAGTACATCACAGTAGTAACCATTATCACCCAATTTATCAGTATTACATGATTTCCCTTCCCTTACCCACAAGGACTCAGGCAGCTATTCAATGAATTGTTGTCTGCTTCCGGGGCCTACAAACTATCCACTAGTGTGTTCCCATGCTTTAACCCTTTCAATTTTCCCTTGTCCTCTTTTTGTCACAAAATAACACAACACTGTTCAAACTTGCCAATTTAACCATTTCTTTACACCATCTAGTAATTTGAGGACCATGCGCCAATTTACAGTGGCAGGTTCAGCATTTCCATTTCTCCAATAATTCCTTATGTTGAAACCAATGCCCTGTGTGCTAACATTGTCCTGTAGGTATATTAAATTCTTCAGCCAAGTCTTCAAATTTCAGCAAAACTCCGCCCCGATATAGGTCCCCAACACAGTTAACCCCAATGGTAGTCCATATTTCAATCCCTGATAATGTTCCTACCTGGGCTGCTATTATTATCCATTTTAATGGCACTTCAGGCGAATGGGGTATGTGGACTCGGGTTTGTTGCAGGCGAGGTTGCCAGCACTGCTGTATCACTAGCAGCTCTTGAGACATTTCAATAAGTCCTGCAAATTAAGCAGTGGGCCAATAACACTATCCCCTGGGTTCATTTGACAATCAACCCACCTATTGAACCATTGCAGTTAAGCTGTCAGATAATAAGATTGAAGATCAGGAGCAGCCAACCTACCTCCGTTGCAGGGCACTGTAGTTTTGTTAGTGATACTCTACTCCTACCTGTTCCCCAAAACAATTTCAGAAGTAGAGATTCCAATTCCCTAAATAATTGGCGAGGCACCTCCAACGGCAAATTGTTGAAGAAATAGAGCAATCTTGCATCGCCACCATCTTAGCTACTGATATTCTGCCAGCCACAGAAAAGGGTAAGCTCATTAGGGGTGGGCGGAATTTGCGAAATTAACTTTCGCAAATTATCGCGAAAATTCTGAAAATCTCCGCAAACACGCCGGAAATATCGCGAAGACGCTGAAGTTTTTTCCCGCCTGTTGGCGGTATTTTTGGCGTGATCGCGGGTCGCCAACTTACCCATGCGGTTGCTCACGGGCGCGGCCATCTTGTTTTCACTTGGCCCGCCCTCTCGCGATGCTCACTTCCTGTTCCGGGTCGCGCAATACATGTTCGCGCCCGTTCACGGTCGATATTTCCTGTTCGCGACTGCTTTTACTTGATCGCGTTGCTTTTTGCTTGCTCGGGGAGAAAATATCGTGCGTACTTGCGCACGTGGTCGCAATGGGCGTGGCCATCTTGTTTTTCACTCTATTGCATGGTTCTGGGGCCTGATTTTGAATCCTCCCAAAATCTTTTCAATCCTTTGTTTATAGGCACTTTTTTTGGATCTTTATTACTTATTATTTCTCTAACTATTTTCCTGCTTCTATATTTTTGGTTTTGGTCTACTTTTTTTTAGTTTTTTAGCTACTTTTTCTCTTTCTATTGCCTGCTATTTATTTCCTTTACTCCTTTATTTATTTTACCTTTTCTTACCCGCCCCGTCCCCAGAACCATGTCCAAGGGTAGGGCTGTTCGCCGGCGCAGCCAGAGCCGTGACCGCCTTCCTTGCGGAAGGCGGCACCCACAAGGGGTGCAGGCACGGGCCTTATTTGGGGAGGTGGAGTTGGCTGCACTAATTTTCTTTGTGCAGCGCCACCTCCTCTCAACCCTGGCAGCAGGTGGCAGGCCTGGGTCCGGGTACAGCCTCCGGGAGCGTCGGCAGCGGTGGGGGAAGGTGCGCCGGGCAGTGTCACGCTTCTCTGGTGTCCGGCGCACCCAGGCGCAGCTGACGCACCGGTGGTCCGACATCTTGAACCGTGAGCAGGACCTGCTGGACCTGCTGGGAGTGGAGGTCCCGGGGCTTGGTGAGTACCTATTTAATTATTACTACTTTGTGTCTGTTCTTCTGCTCTGTGTTATATATTGCGAATATCTTTTTTTTCTTCCAACCAGCTAGTATGTTGCTGCTTACATTCCAGGTTAATTACGTTTAAAAGTCTGTGATTTTTTTTGACACAGGTGCTCTCCTGCGCTACTACAAATCTTACTTGTTTGCAGCTTTGCGTTTGCGCTTGCTTAGCGTGATTCTTTACGAGTTTATTTTAGAGAAATTAAGTTACGTAATGCTACAGTGACTCTAGTCCACTCCTTACTTTGTCCTTTCACTAATAGATAGGGGTGGATTGATACTTAGGTTTAGGTACTTTGTATGAGCTTCTAATTTGTTAGTGGTATGCGTGATGCTCCCTCACTCAGTTACATGACGTGCTGCTAGTACGGCAGTCTTTATTAGAACCTTTTCTAGTTTGTTCAATGAGTGGTGGTAGGCTTAGCAGTTACTTAGCACTAGCAGATCAGCATCAATCAATCAAACCCAAATTTGGTGTATACAAAAAATGTAGTCCTGTTCATGTGTCCTCCATGATTTGACCATATGCATTGTTGAGGAATACAGTGGAAATGCATACTTAATGTACAATTGGCATGCCTGGAATAGGTGGGCTAGGTTGGGTGGTACGTTGTACTTAGGCTTAGTTGTAACTTAGTATTCTGGAATCAGAATGGAAGACTGGATTACTGTTGATAAATAGTAACTTAAGTAGTCGAACTGCGAATCCCCCGATATTACTTGTTGACCAGATGAGATCGGTCAATTTAGTTATTGCAATTGTTGTTTACATAAGTGTTTTTTGACCGTTGTTGAAAAATATTGTATTTGTTTGACACCATCCATCAATGTTTGTCTCTTTATTATCTTTCCTGTTCATCAGCACCCAGGGGCAGACCGACAGGGACTGGGCAGTCGGCGGGGCACTCAGAAGAACACCACCAGGAGGACACCGCTGAGGGCTCCTCTGCTGGCCCCAGTAAGTCTTCTTGTTTTTAATAATATTTCTTATTCCATAACTTTTACTGCCCCATATTTTTCCCGAACTATTGTTTGTTTCCAAATGCTATTTTTTTACCACCAATTATCCTTCGATCTGTACGGTTTCAAAAATCTTATCCCTGCCTCCGCTATGATGACTCTGAGTACTACTACTACTACATACTATCAGTGTGTCTGTACTGTAGTAGCTAGTCTTGCCCAGTTGGCCAGTGCCACTCTTTGTGAAAGGTTGTAATATAAAACTCATATTCACCAGTAGCTCGAGCCATTGAGTCCAATCCGTTGGGTCGTCGTCTTCTACTGCTTTTACTCTTATTGATCTTGAGGCTTTGAAAATTCACAGCAACAACAGCCGTACCAGATTTATTACTATTTTGATATGATACCCTATAGGACATACTACTGTTGTAGGGATCTTGCACATACACAGACATTTGCACCAGAAAATAGGATGTTGGTGATGGTAGGTTGGACCTTCCTTGCATACCTCAATCAGAAATTCTGCACCCACCACAATTCCCCTGCTTGACTATAGTACTGTCTTGTCATAACTATTAGGTCTCGGAACCCTCCCCAAAAGATACCCAACAAGTAGACAACCCAGAACATAACACACCCAACCTCTCAGTCATGGAAGCAATTCACATGCACACTCTTACTTTAATTTGCTCACTCGTGTAAGTTAGTCCACACCAACTACCACCAAGTCTATGTAAGTTCAAAATGTTTATTTCAATTTGAGAAGGTCTGTACACTGTTTTCTTATAAATGCAGCACCAACCGGAAAATCAATAACATTAAACCAATACACATTGTTACACTTATACAGTTGGGAATTAAATCATGATAACTGAACAGTGATGGAAGGCAGCACCACCATCTCCTAGGAATTTAGTTTATATAAATTTATAAATGAAGATGTGAGTGAAGGGACCCCTCACCTTAGAAGAACCTAGTACTGGTAGTTGTTGCATCATTCAGAAGCTCTGGTTCGTAGAAGGGAATCTTGCGTCTAATGCGAAAAATGAAATGGTGTGCGTTAGTATATTGCAACTAGCAAGCATTTCTCAGCCGTGCCAAAAAGTGTAGCATTCATGGATAAGCAATATGGACTAACAGTAACAGTAGTACACCAGTACTTTCTAAAAAAGTGGCTTGTTAATGTTTGTTGACCGCTTGTACACAGCGCGTAGACTAGACAGTAGCAGTGTGAGGCAGGCCAAAGGTGTCTTAAGAAGCTGCAAGGTAACGTCACATGTGCAAAAATAAAAGACACAAAGGTAAAATGGTAGCATGGCTAGGGCTAATTAAGCAAAGGCTACAATGATCATATATAACTATTAGTGTCTACTCTACTACTACCTGATTTGTACTAGTGATGTATGTTAGTATTAACTCATTTTTCAACCTTGCTACTGATCAATAGGGGGGAGGTGTATATGACGCCTAATAAATGTGTAATGTTTTCTAGGCGCACTACCGACCACCATTGCCGGGGCCAGCGAACAAGGCGACGCGGAGGGCGAGGATGCGGCAGTTGCTGCCGATACCGACGATGGAGCGGTAGGGGGAGTGGCAGCACCAGTGGCAGGCGGTGGTAAGTTAGATTCATAATCCTTAACTATTGTTGAACTTGACAGTACACTGACTGCAAGGGTGTACTGTATGTATATGTATACTGTACAGTTGTGACTTAGGGCCCCATTAGGATGGTGGGCGTATTGTCCCCGCCGGGCCGGCTGGAGTTCACTGCCGACACCGCAGGGGCAAACCTCCCGCCATCCCTGTAGAAAATATTCAGACCCCCCACATGTCGACCAGGCGGAAAAGGGTTCAATATGCCGGTCGTGTCTCTCTGGAATGCCTTTGCGTGGCGGCATTGCCGTCCACCACGGAAAGGCATGCAGACATTGCAGAGTATGCTTGGGTGCCCCCATGGAGGGTACCTACCTATGCTATGGTACCCCCCGCCTTTCAAAGCAAAATGTGACAGGCTCCGTGCGGGGCCCGTCATGTTGTGCTTGGAAAAGCAGCACAACATTTTAGCATTGCTTTCAGCAAACCCAACCAGAATGTAAAAAAAACCAGGATGCACCCGCCACTGTGCCGGGCGCATTATCCAAATTAATTGTCCCCACGGGACCCCCACCCTTTTTAGCATGAGGATGGTGGGCGGACAAAGTCCGCCCACTATCCGATGTCGTAAGTAAGTATGAGTTGTTGGGGACGTTTGAAGAGTGAACTAGAAGACTAGAATTACCTTTAATTGGCATAGGAGCGGGAGTATTGAGTAACCAATGGCCTCATCTATCTGATTTCAACTCCGCTTTGAAAGTTTTATGGAGAAGAGCACCTGGTGCACTGTTCAACTAAAAAGTGAAAGACGGGTGGAAGGAAGAAGGACGGGCGACATTTAAAATGTTATGTACCACTGTGCTTTATTTTATAGTGCTACTCTACCATGCCACTATGTGTATAAATAATTACCTTGTCCTACTGTTTTTCTAAGAGTATATTTTACAATTGTTTTGTTTTTTCCTTTTTGATACACAGCTACTCCGAAACAAAATCGGAAGGAGTTGGCCGCCAAGGCACGGTGCCGGAAGCTGGAGGCAATCCAGCGAGAATACCGGCGGCTGGTGGTCTTAGCCGAGGAGGAGGAGGAGACTGCGGCTGCAATTGTTGAAGCCTCCTCCAGTGGCCCGGGCCCCAGCCACCGCCCTCCAGCGGTACGGCGCCACCGTCTGGCGGCTGCCCGCCGCCACCATGCCATCTCCGGTGTCCCCCCACTGTGGCTGCAACTGCCGCACCCTTAGACGCCTCGTCGCCCGTTTAGAGGGCGAGATGCGCCAGATGCGTGTCCTCCTTGAGTCCCGCCCCACCACTTAGTCCCTGTCATCCTGTTCTGCCCCTTTTTAAATTCTTGTTTGGGTGGGTGGGTGGGAACTTGTTTGGGCGTTACGGACTTCTATGGACATTAATTGGGGTTAGGGAGGGGGGTGGGTCAGCTTTTGTGGGTTTAGTTTATTTTTGTTAGGGTAAATTAAATATATTTTTCTATGTTACATGCAATGTTGTTAATGTTTTGTAGGTGGGGTAACTGTTTTACATCACACTGTTTCCTTGCTGGTGCATGGCCGCCCATAGCCTGTGTTTGATTTCAATAATTGGCTGACTGTATAAGACACAAACAGATAGATGCGACACACCTCACTCATTGACTGGTCCTTCTAGTACTTTCAGTCTGTCCTCTAGTCTATGCATTCTTTCTACTGGTGTGTGAAAATGAAATCATTGACAACATGTCCATTATTAATTCTGCCTCCCCCAAACTTCTCTCTTACCGGTGCTTGATGTTTATGTCCAACTGTGGCACAGCACTAGCTGCATGGTGAAGATGGTTTCGTTTTTCATACATGCCATGATTGGGGTGGTGGTGGTGGTAGCATAGTAGTAGTAGTAGACACTGGCAGGGCGACAGCATTTGCAAAAAAAGAAAAGGAGACAGTCAATCGCCTTTGAGAGACTGTTAGAGGAGTAGTTGAATGAAGTACAGTACAGAACTTACCGAGCCACAATAATATGCTCAAATATTTGACAAAAAAGCAGAATGGTGGTTAGGATAGCCTACTAGACAGAGTTACAAACTATAGTTGTGTCGAGTCACTTGACTAGGCCTACAGCCTAACAGTTAGTGCTGTATATGAGGAATGACAACAAACAAATCCAATCAATGCCGGCAATTCATGCTGAGGTATATGTTCCTTTGTTAAAAAAAATAACCTCTGAAATATCCTACTCATGGGTGGCCAAGCAGAAGAAGATCATCGCTCTGCCTTGAAATTGAAGTAGTGTTGCTTTCACCACATCTGCCCCAGCAAGTGTGTGATTAAGTATTGAAGTACATTTAATTTAGTTACACCTCGACAATAAGTCACACAGCCCGGGGGAAGAGGGTTAGGGTTTGTTGAATGGATGGGAAGGGGGTTTTTGGGAAAGGTTTGACATAGAAAAACAGTAGATCACAGGTCCTGAAAGAACCAGGGTTAATAGCTACAGTACACAGTACTGTTAAGAAACCCTCAATCACGTGTTAGTTCACAGGTGGAATTCTAGGGGTATGTTCGATTATCCGCTACTTGACAACGTGACAGCATCATCATCGGGTTAATGAATGCTTCCTCCACCCGGAGGTAATTCCTCTGGTTTTTTCAGTTGTGATCAGAGAACCGTGTTAGGTGTTTGGTGAAGTGTTATATAGTGAGTGAAAAAAAGGAATTTAAAAGACTCGAAAGAGCCAGTTTATAATTTTAATAAGACTGAATTCGAGTAAGATTAAAAATTACTTATCGTGCACAGAGCAGACTATTTAGGGTCTAGTGCACTAAAAACCGGGTGGAGAGAAGCAGTGACAGAACAAGTCACGTATTGCCGCCGAAAAGAGCGGGCACAGCTTATCACATCTGATGTAACCCTCCGAACGAACAATTAAGAAATAGGTTCAAATTGAACTCAGACCAACGTGTGAAACAACGGTACTAACCCATTTCACGAGGGAGATTCCTTGCAATTATAGAGTCCCCTACACATACACTAGGGTCCTGATGAAAGCCTATATGAACCCTCGGGGCATGACAAAAGGCTGAAACATGTCGACCTATTTTCTGGACACATTTTTTAGTGCACTAGACCCTAAATAGTCTGCTCTGTGCACGATAAGTAATTTTTAATCTGAAAAAACCAGAGGAATTACCTCCGGGTGGAGGAAGCATTCATTAACCCGATGATGATGCTGTCACGTTGTCAAGTAGCGGATAATCGAACATACCGCTAGAATTCCACCTGTGAACTAACACGTGATTGAGGGTTTCTTAACAGTACTGTGTACTGTAGCTATTAACCCTGGTTCTTTCAGGACCTGTGATCCACTCTCCATTGATATTTAAACGTTGAAGACAAAGAAGCTGAGTGGGTCATACCCCTTCTTTCTCCCTCCTTTTGATTTATACATAGAAAAACAGTATGCATACATAGACAAACAAACGACAATCATTGAAGACTACCATATCCATATGTTAAGGGAGAAAAAGGCAATGCATTCATGATGATGAGACCGGGATTACATACACTTCTAGTTCTTGTTCTGTTGTTCCGGCCTTAATACTTTTACAGATAGCAAATAGAAATTTTAAATATTGGTAGGGAAGAATCGTAAACATAGAGCAAACCTAATGATCATAATAACAACTCCAAGAACACACTGTTGTAAAGATTGTATACAAAATATTAATCAAATTATTTAAAAGAAGATTAAAGTGGATACTGTTACTGTGTTATCCTGGTAAAAAATGTGGACTGGATTTGCATCTCGGCATTCCTCTTGCTCCTCTCGTCCATCAATCTTGGGTGTGTCGCCTCGCCACTCACCACTGCCCGGCTGGAAAAAAAATGTTGATTTATTGGTAAGGTAAGAATGCATTGTAATGTTTTCCAAAGTACAGGGCAAGGCCCGGCCTGTAATTGTAGATGGGAAAACCAAAGGGGATATTGAGAAACAAAGTTGAAACAAATGCACAAATTATGGTGTGGTGCAACAAGAACACTTTCCGAGGTGGCATGTATGCATCATCTCTACTCTAGTCTGTTTCCAGCATTGACCTTCAACAGTAACAGGAGAGAGCAGGCTCACAGTGCTTAGCAGTAGCACATCCTACGTTAACACTTTAGAGTCCTTTTTTTTCTCTCAAAGAGTTGGACAAACGCAAAGCACATTATCCATTCCAAACATAGCATTTTACAGTTTAAGTTAGTAAAATCAATGCACTGCAGTCATCCCACCGCTACACTCTATTCAACTTCTACACAGACATTTGGGTCTGCTGTGGTTGTTGTTGACGTGTTTACCTTTAGGCTTTTCCGTTTTATGCCACTCATGAAACGTCCTCCTGACTTCATCATCATCTCTGATACTTTTACTGACTGACTGTGAAGATCGGCCTGCAGTATAAGTAACATTTTTATGACACAACACAACAAGAGTAGAAATATAAATATTACTGACTTGAGTCATTCTTTATTGTGTACAGAAAGATAGATTACCAGTACACTTTGACATCACTTTGTGCACAACAAACAAACAACGGAAACACAAAGACCAATCGCTCAGAGTCAGGTGTCCAATGCATGCCATTAATTGTCATCATTACCTGTTCCTTCTCATCTTAAGTTAACGGGCCGTCTATTTCGCCATCATCATGATGGAAGGTGCTGTTGTGTCAATCATACTCATTGCGCAGATTGAGTGAGTCCCCTTCCTGTATTGAATTAAAAGCAATGTATCACCAAGCTGCAGGAGAAGTAAAAATTTCTTATTTGCAAGAAGGGGAAAATTGAATTCACCTTGAGTTAAGTTTAGTGTGTTCTGTAGAAAGTTGATTAGTGGCAGTGCACAATTACATACATTCATGCACAACAAACACAACAAAATCTAAATCATTCATTCTGCGACTCTGCGTCCAATGCATGGCATCAATCATTACCTGTTCCTTCTCATCTTAAGTTAACGGGCCGTCTATTTCGCCATCATCACGATGGACGGTGCTGTTGTGTCAATCATACTCATTGCGCAGATTGAGTGAGTCCCCTTCCTGTACTGAATTAAAAGCAATGTATCACCAAGCTGCAGGAGAAGTACAAATTTCTTATTTGCAAGAAGGGGAAGATTGAATTCACCTTGAGTTAAGTTTAGTGTGTTCTGTAGAAAGTTGATTAGTGGCAGTGCACAATTACATAAATTCATGCACAACAAACACAACAAAATCTAAATCATTCAGTCTGCGACTCTGCGTCCAATGCATGGCATCAATCATTACCTGTTCCTTCTCATCTTAAGTTAACGGGCCGTCTATTTCGCCATCATCATGATGGACGGTGCTGTTGTGTCAATCATACTCATTGCGCAGATTGAGTGAGTCCCCTTCCTGTATTGAATTAAAAGCAATGTATCACCAAGCTGCAGGAGAAGTACAAATTTCTTATTTGCAAGAAGGGGAAAATTGAATTCACCTTGAGTTAAGTTTAGTGTGTTCTGTAGAAAGTTGATTAGTGGCAGTGCACAATTACATAAATTCATGCACAACAAACACAACAAAATCTAAATGATTCAGTCTGCGACTCTGCGTCCAATGCATGGCATCAATCATTACCTGTTCCTTCTCATCTTAAGTTAACGGGCCGTCTATTTCGCCATCATCACGATGGACGGTGCTGTTGTGTCAATCATACTCATTGCGCAGATTGAGTGAGTCCCCTTCCTGTACAGAATTAAAAGCAATGTATCACCAAGCTGCAGGAGAAGTACAAATTTCTTATTTGCAAGAAGGGGAAAATTGAATTCACCGTGAGTTAAGTTTAGTGTGTTCCGTAGAAAGTTGATTAGTGGCAGTGCACAATTACATAAATTCATGCACAACAAACACAACAAAATCTAAATCATTCAGTCTGCGACTCTGCGTCCAATGCATGGCATCAAGAATTACCTGTTCCATCTTATTTTCAGTTAATGCCCAGTCTCTCTCTGCTCTGAAAGGAGGATAGATATAGTAGTCATCTGATTCATGCTCCACTTCTTTTGGAAGGACTAGGAAAGTTTGAATTTGTTGTTACCATCATCCAATCATCATTCATGAGGGAAATGGAATTGAGCAGGAGATTCAGTATGATGGAGCAGAGGAGCTGGATTCGGAGGACTGTACTGTCAAATAGCAGACACCTGAAACTTGTATATTAAATTAGAAGAGTAGAAGATGGTGGTAATGGATTTGTTGTGATTCACAAGTTTATAACTGGAACGACAGACACATAAACAAAGGGGAAAAAAGGGAGGAAGACAGTAAGTGCGAGCCTAATTGTCAGGGAAGTATAGCTCGTCCTTAAACACTGGGGGTTCAGCCAGTATTAGGTAATCATCTGACACAATACTTCCGTCACCTGAGCCGCCATTGATTCATGTATTGTGTAATTCGGTGGTATGAAGTGCTGATTCATTTTGATCCTTGTTAACCTCTCCACGTTTTTTGGAGATAGACTGGTCCTTCTCAATGTTGCAATGGAACCAGCAGCACTGAAAACACGTTCGGAAGAGACACTTGCGACAGGGCAAGCCAGATAGCCAGCCTGCTGAGCTGTGGCCATTCAGACCTTTTCCTATACCAATACTGCAATGGGTTTTGATCAACGTACACCTCTGTTGGGTCGTCCAGATAGGCCTGGACCATCCGCTCAATGTTCAGGGTTGCTGCTGGTAAGCTTTTGTGCTGTTTTTCTGTGCATCAGCACTGTGCTTTCAAAGGCCCATCTTTACATACCAATCCTGTAATGATAATGATTGTACTCGGCCTAATGATCCAGTTATTGTTTCTGTAGTCGATAGTGATGGTGAGCACTGTTCCCGCTAATGCGCGCGCCCGCGCGCGCGCACACTTCTCTATCCCCGAGCGCGCAGTGCCATGTGTGCAGCGCGCACAGACGGCACTTCCCGCAAGAGAATTCCCGCCGCCGCCGCTTTTAAAAGGCGCGCGAAAACGAGCATTTCCATATTGAGGAGGACGGCGGCAGCGGAAGTGACCACTTTGCAGTGGAACACTGGGAGCGGAGGTAAGTGTGATGTGACTACTTAATTGCCCTGATTGCTGTATTCTTTGAGCGGTAGCCCGAGGCTGCGGGGAAGATTCTGTGCCCTTATTTAAGTATTCATGTTAATTGCAGCCCCTTCATGAGCTGCGATTGACATGAAAACTTAAATAGAATAGCGCGTCAGCTGCACTCTGTGAGCGTCACAGGCTGATGTAGGGCGGACAGACAGCCGCAGAGAGACCCCCAGGGCACTGCCTCGCGCTGGGCTCTTATGCAGCGAGCCCCCGTGGCTCTGCGAGTTCCTGCATAATAAAAGAAACAAGCCTCGGCCCCGCTGGGCCACAGATGCCTCCAGCCGTCCTCACTTTTGCCTCGCTCATTTAAATTAATAACTTATTTCTAACATCTTAAGGTATCCCGTCGCCATAGTAACAGAAGTTCACCGTTTCCCGTCGTAACGGATCTCTTTCTGCTCACATCAGAATGCCAGCTGGTCGAAGCTGACCCGGCAGGAGGTGAATGGACCATGGCAGCTCCAGAAAGAGCCCACTGAGCTACCTTTGCAGCTCGTCGGGGTGCAGCTTGCCCTCAGGGACTCTGTCAAAGATGCCGGACGCCAGAAGAGCCTCTCCTGTACTCAGCGCAGTATTTTAGTTTAATGTGAATGAAGACCAGTCTCAAATCTGGGTTTTAAGCAGTAAAATGCATACCAGCAACCAGCCTTCAAGTGCTGCCCCTCTCACACCCTCACAAGCAAAGGGGATCATTGAAAAGCTTTTTATAAACCGCGTGAACTTTAGCCCTCACGAAAAGCGAAGCTACCACCTCCCGGCGTGCACCAGCACCTGCCAGGAACCCCTCCTGCACACCCACCAGAACATGTCCCCCGGGAACGCTACTCCCCACCTGTCGACGTGCAGCTAACAATGTTAGGATCGGAACACCCCTGTGGTCATCGTTCGCACCACCAGGACATGCCACACATGGGTCACTGTGTGACCTACCCACGTGCGACTGCAAGCTCCACTCGGGCGTGCGGTGATCTTCTGCGCAAGGGGGTGGGGATCTGCCGGGGTGTCTGAAGAGCCATAAGCGTGGCCTGGCCAAGTGGATGCCTGGGGAATTCTGCGCACTTCCAGGGTGTCCTCTCGCCTCAGCGCCACGCCTTCTGCCTGCGTCCCGTTTGTGAAGAGCGAAGCCATGCTTCCCATGATGGGGGTTTAGGGGTTTTCCACCGCCTGGTCACCAGAGGTAATCTACCCCAAGTCTATGAAGCGCCATGACGCCTTGCGCTGTCTGGATGTGCGCTATAGGCCTCGGATGCAAACCTCCCAGGTGATTACCAGTATGCGCTCGGTGCTGTCTGAGAGCCGAGCGGTGATCGCTCGCCAGTAGGTGGCTAGAGCTGTGCAGCCCATAACAAATGGATTAGGTCGGCATCCACCAACTGGCAGCGGGCACTCTGCCCTTTGTGGTATGTAGAGCTGTGTGAGGCGAAACCTTGCATTTCTGGGTACATGGACCGGTCCCAGCAAGATGTTCTCCCAGTCCTTGCCGGTGCTGGGGTGCTGTAAGGCAGCATCCCAGTGAACTCTAAGTGACGTCAGTCGATGCGCTGTATGTGTGCCCAAAGAGTTAGTGAACCACAAAACAAGGCACCAATGGTGTGGATGTATTGGACACAGGCCCGGCTCCAGGAATTTTTATTTGGGTAGGCCACGGGTGCATTCGGGTGGGCCACTGCGGGCTCGATTTGTCGCATATATGTCTAGCCAGGCCTGCTTCAGGGCCCTCCTTTATCTCTTCTTAATCTTACAAGGCCCAGTAAAACGCACTCTTTTCCAAATCTCTTTCTAAATATTATCACTTTCAAAAAGTGTTTTTTTATGTAATGTTCCTTTGATGGGAAGAGGAGGTTTCTAAGGTGGGAGTGTCAGGCAAGTGACACTTCTCGGGCTCCCTCTGTGCGCGCCTTCAGGGAGAATCCCTCTTCATTACTACCTCCCCCTGACCCCTCACTCTGCAGCGCACTCCCTTGCAGGCTTGATTATCCACTGCTCCTCTCCAGTGCACCTTATCTAACAGCTGACCTTGGGCCCCAGCCCCATATCAGGCACCATCGGGCTCCACTTTAATTTTACCCAGGAAAAACATTAGTAAAATCACCTTCAAACTTAAAACATTGAATATAGTAGTAAATATAAATAGCATGCACTTTAAAGTATGTTCCACAGTAGCCCTTATGACCCGACTGCTAATTAAATAAACAAAAACAGAAAGGCCATGACAGGGCCGGCTTTAGCGCTGATGCGAAAGTCTTTTTTGGCGCCACACCAACAACCTCTTTCTCCATAAATACCTTTACTACCACCTTCCAACAGTGCCCCTCATCCCTCCATAGCCCCCCTCATGACCTCCTCCTCCCATTCCCTCACTGCCACCATCCACCAGTGCCCCTCATCTCTCTGTAGCCCCTCCCCCCTCATGACCTAATCCTCAGACTCCCTCACTACCACCCTCCACCAGTGCCCCTCATCTCTCCCTAGCTCCCCCTCCACCCCATGACCTCTTCCTCGGATTCCCTCACTGTCACCCAGGGCACAAGTCCTAAAATAAGAAGTGTGGGGATGCTGACGTCACAACAGGAAGTGAAGTCACGAAAAGTGGCTTGCACCATCAGACTCATTGCTCCCCTCGCTCACCCCTTAGATGCCATTGCATCAGAGAAGCCAGCGCGTGAGCATCGTTCTGAATGAGCACCGATCTCGCCCCAGAGAGGCCAAGGAGTGAATGTGTGGCTCCATTTGCTCCAGTTATCGAGCTCCCGGTAAAATAAGTGGGTGGATGCGGTCCACCCACATGCATACATTTCACGTGCACTATCTATATAGTCCATGAAGTTTCCTGCATGGGCTTTTCTGCCCCTTAGCATTATATTTTTTGCAGATTTCACAACTGCGCAATTTTAATGGTTTTATTGTCAATGTCCTTTAACAGACGTCTTTAAATATTGAAGCATTAAAAAACGTGGGTTGGTGCAAATGAGGTCATGTTCCAGTCCTCCGTGAAGTGACCTAATCCTCCATGAGCTCACAGACTTTGAAGGCTGGCTCCACAGTACACCATCCAAATTTGGTTTTTATAGCACACACTTTACAGAGGACCAAAAACCTTGTCATGGCAGCTTAATCAGAAAATCAGAAAATCTCAAACATTACGCTCAGCCAATCAAATTTATCTGGGTTAACTGGCCCCTATCACAGTTAAAGAAATATCTAATTAGTATAGTATAGCTTTTTAAAAGTTAATAACAACTAAGCATGCAGCAAGATCTAGGAGCAAACATGAAGGGGATTTCTTATACAACCCTCAAAAATTAATTACTCTCAAGGTCTTTGTCCCACTGCTAATCTGCATCCAAGTGTGTTGATAATAAACAAATGTGGATGCGAAAAAGTTGCTGCCAAATTTTGAGCTGATTCAGGTCAAATATTTATAGGAAAGCAAAAATGGCCTTTCCTAAGTCCTATAGGTCTTAACCATAACTGCAGAGAAACCTCGTCTGTGATATAGATACACGCACTCACACAGAGATAAATAGATCTCGAACGGACACATACACACAAACAATGTTAAAGGTGCGGTCCAGAAAGTTAGAAATGAAGCAGATAATTGATAAGTTGTATGGCTGGATTTTCTTTCATTGATAATACCAACCTGTTTGGGTGTACTGCGGCAATCCTAATTTGAGGAGACTGGTAATTTGAAAATTGTATTTGGTCTGAATCTGATGTCCGTGTGGACTAATGTTAAAGATGGCTTAAGTGCTTTACCTTTGTTGAGTAAATCAATGACCAGAGAGGAAAGACTGCCTCCGAGTTTCAGTGGCCACTGGGGGCATCTCATCCTGGCTCTTCCACAATTGCGTTCGTTTGCGAATGTATGGGTGGAAGGGTAGCTGGGTGGGTAAAAGGGTGGATGGATGAGTGAAAGGATGGCTGAGTGATGGGTTCAATGGATGGATTCATGAGTAGGTGAGTAGATGGATGGGTGGATGGACGGAAGGATGGCTAAGTGAAAGGGTTGCTGGGGAGAGAAAGGGGGGATGGATGGATGACAAAGGGTGGATGGGTGGAAGGATGAGTGACTGGATGGATGAGTGAAATGATAGATGGAAGGATACATGATAGGTTTGCAAATGGTTGAATATGTTTGGATATGGCTGGGCCACATGTCTGTAAAACTTACCTATTGTCCTGAAATGTTGTCCTGAATTTTGACCTCCCTATTACAGTAAATGCACTGCTCTCAGGGCAATCATGGACTAGGGCTGTTTCAAAGTTACTGTTTCACTGTGGCGGCGGCGCCCACCAGCACTTATAAAGAAGGATTAGAGATAACTTTGCAGGAGGGTGCAGTGACTGACTGCACGCCCCTGCAAGCGGATGTCTGGGGAGTCCATGGGACCTTCTTACCCCCTCCAGACAGCTTCCATCGGGGGGGATACTGATAGTTCACCACTTGTTTGTGTTACACAGTTTAGTCTGCCTCCTGACAAGGTTAGCTTTGCGACTGCGTCCATAATACAGCGCGGCAGTGGATTTATATAGAATTCATGGCGTTTTAGATGGGATGGACTGTTCCCATGAGGAGCAGAGTCAAAATAGATTTGCATATGGTTGTGTCCAAACTGGTCTTTACATCTTGGTCTTATCTTGTCACATTTGCAGTGCATTCCAATGTCAAGCTCTCGCTTCAGAGGGGGTTTGGTGTTTACTTTTCTTTCTCTAACTTCAAAGTGAGAGAATGTATGCGGCAATCCTGCTGAGCATCCATGTAAGAGGAGAGGGTGTAGGATTTGTTTTGCACTTTGTGATCTGCATGGTTCACCTGCTTTGCATCAAGTATTTTGACCTCCTCCGCTACTTTATAATGAGTCAAACCTTCCACTAGACATAAAACCGATCTCTCTGCAGCTGGTCTATCAATCTCCAGAGTTATCCGGCCAAAGTGAAGCGGAGTAGCCAGTATTGATCCCAAGTTTTCTGGTACCACATTGTTCAGCCACTAAATGTACATACTACTCCAAGTCCACCGTAACCCCTCCCAAGTCCCTGACCACTACCCTGCATGAATCTGTGCGGCCCTCTGTGGCTGGATTGTGTGGGGAGGTGCAGATAAGTTTTTCCTAATGGATGCTAATAATGAAGCACAGGGGCACATGCCTATTTGCCTAAACTGGAATCCCAGGTAACCATTTGGTCGTTTTTCCTATTGGAGTCTCTGGGCCAGTCCCATTCATTGTTTGTAACTCTTAGAGCCTTTGCTAACCATCTCATCTTCAATTGCAGGTTTGCAGTCTGTGAGGTATTTGAGTTTGAATGGTCAGGCGTGAGTACCCACAAAGACAAGGTAATTCTGTTTATGTTCCACATTGGATTTGGGGGTTGCTGGGTAAATAGATTCACAATCTGCACCCCTTTTCTGTTGCAGGTTTGTCCGACTGCGCTACAAATACAGTTGTACAGGCAGACGTGAGTACAGGCAGAACAAACAGGTAATTGTTTGGTAGAGTTAAACTGTGGTGCATCTTGTGTATTGTGGTATAACGACATCCCTTACCCATGTTTTCTTCTGTTGTAGGTTTCGCAGACAGTACCCCACACATTTGAACGGGCATACGTGAGTACAAGCAGAGCAGGTAATTGTTTGGTAGAGTTAAACTGTGGTGCATCTCGTGCATTGTAGTATAACAACATCCCTTACCCATATTTTCTTCTGTTGTAGGTTTCGCAGACAGTACCCCACACATTTGAACGGGCATACGTGAGTACAAGCAGAGCAGGTAATTGTTTGGTAGAGTTAAACTGTGGTGCATCTTGTGTATTGTGGTATAACAACATCCCTTACCCATGTTTTCTTCTGTTGTAGGTTTCGCAGACAGTACCCCACACATTTGAACGGGCATACGTGAATACAGGCAGAGCAGGTAATTGTTTGGTAGAGTTAAACTGTGGTGCATCTCGTGCATTGTAGTATAACAACATCCCTTACCCATGTTTTCTTCTGTTGTAGGTTTCGCAGACAGTACCCCACACATTTGAACGGGCATATGTGAGTACAAGCAGAGCAGGTAATTGTTTGGTAGAGTTAAACTGTGGTGCATCTCGTGCATTGTAGTATAACAACATCCCTTACCCATGTTTTCTTCTGTTGTAGGTTTCGCAGACAGTACCCCACACATTTGAACGGGCATACGTGAGTACAAGCAGAGCAGGTAATTGTTTGGTAGAGTTAAACTGTGGTGCATCTTGTGTATTGTGGTATAACAACATCCCTTACCCATGTTTTCTTCTGTTGTAGGTTTCGCAGACAGTACCCCACACATTTGAACGGGCATACGTGAATACAGGCAGAGCAGGTAATTGTTTGGTAGAGATCCCTTATGGTGCACATAGTAAATTGCTGTATCACAAATTCACAATGTGCTGTAACAATCTTTACTTCTATTGCAGGCTCTACGGACAGTGCTACATTTAAGTTTGAAAGGGCAGGGCAGTGGACAGAAAAATCCAGGTAATTATACTCTACGTTTTGCCAGCAATGCCTCCGTATTATGTGACAGATTGCAATCATGAGCATAGACATCAACTTTAGCCATGTTCCTTTATTTTGCAGGCTTTGTGGCATAGCAGGCTAAACCCAGTTATCACAAATATGTTCAAGCGCAAAGCTGTACCTTCTTCAGAGTCTGATGCTTCACCACAAAGGAAGAAATGTTGTCTTGTATTCAAGGAAGAGTGGATGAAAGAAATTGTGGAGGCTGAGACACAGAAATCACGAAGCAAGGTTCGCGTGCAACTTGGGGAACTATTTCAATACAGTCCAGACGTGGGCTTTATTTGCAAAGCATGTGCTGAAGCCAAGATTGTTGGGGACTTTTCTACAGGGAAGAAATGGAGTGATGGCTGGAAACTGGATTACCTGAAACGCCATCTAATTAGCAAAGTTCACGAGTCTGCCATGGTGATATTGAGAAACAGAAGTGCTGCTGCCAGGTTTGGTTTTGGAGTGCGGGCAATGCTGACGGAAACTGCCACTGACAAAGCAACAAGAATGGAAGTAGTTGAACGACAAAGATCCCTGCCTGAGGAGATAAAGATTCTCATTAACAATGTGCTGCTGGCAGTCAAGATGAATACTTCAATGTTATCTGTACAAGACATCCATGACCACTTAGCTTTGTATGTGAAGATACCAGACAGCTGGAGGAGCAAGAACTATGCCTTTGAGTTCCTTGAGGCCATCAATAGCGTGATACACTGTGAAGGTATGGCAGAACTTCGTAACGCTTTGTATCACACATTGATAATTGATGAGAGCACAGATATTTCTGTTACAAAAATGCTCATTCTCTACTTCAAGTTCCGACCTGTAACCTCAACAGAGCAAAAAACACTGTTTGGGGGCATAGTGAAGCTGACCAGTTGTAATGCTGAGGCTATCACTACTGCTGTGAAGGAATTCTACACTGCCAACGAACTGGACCTCATGAAAATGGTCATGTTCACATCCGATGGTGCGTCTGTGATGTTGGGTAAAAATAATGGTGTTGCTACTCGCCTTAAACAATCTATTCCCCATCTAGTTGAGCAGCATTGTGTCGCTCATCGAGAAGATTTGGGAGTTGATGATGCCTGGAAGAGGGTTCCAATGATTAAAGAGATGGAGACATTATTGAGGACTGTCTACACTGTGTTCTCCAGATCTCCTGCAAGGAAGTCCAAGCTGGATGAAATGGCATTGGTTACTGATTGTGAAGTGGTCTCTTTTCGACCATTGAATGAAGTCCGGTGGCTTTCAAGGCATTTTGCAGTTGGTGCACTAATTCGGAATTACGAGGCTGTTCTTAAGTACTTTGAGCATGAGAAAGTTGAAGAGAATGATCCAGTTGCTAAATATTGTTACAAAAAGCTATCTGACTCAAACTACCATATTTCCCTTGCAGTACTTAATGACATTCTGAGTGAATTTGCATCTCTGTGCAAACTGTTCCAAAAAAGGTCTTTGACTACTGTTGAAGCTGTACAGTATGCAAGAGCAAAGATTGGCCAAATTAAGGAGCAGTATTTGGGGGACACTGTCTTTTGGAGCAGCAATGTAAGAGATATGATGGCGTTGTTCAAGGAAAGGCAAGAGTTTGACAGTGGGCCTATTTTGTCTTTTGTTTCCCTTCTTTGTGAGCACATGCAAAAAAGGTTCCCTGAGGATGAACTGAAAGAATGGGCAAGTTTTGAAATCCAGGCAATATCAACACAATCACATTTTGATTTTGGGACTGAGAATATACAAAGACTTGTTGAAAAGTATAAAAATGTCTTGGTCCTGGGTGATTGTGAAACACCCGAAGACGTTGTTCGACAATACAGAGACTATAAATATGTGGTGGCAGAACATGTAAAGGGTGGTTTATTTACAACATTTCAAGACATGTTGAATTTCACAGTACGCAATGCTGCTCAGTATAGTGTGGTGTCTCAGCTTGTTGATGTCTGCGCAACATTTCAAGCATCTAGTGCAGATTGTGAACGAGGATTCAGCCTCATGAATACTATCAAGAGTAAATTGAGGAATAGACTAGAGCAGAAGCATTTGGATATGCTGATGAGGACAAAGGCTTACCTCCAGAATGGGAAAGTTGACCTTGATAAAGTTTATCAGCACTGGAAAAATGGCAAGGATCGCCGTGAGAAGCAACCGTGTCACCCATCTAGTGATGCCACTTGACTTGTCTGAACGTCCCTCTCCCACAGTCCATGTTTGCCTGGATGTCAGTTTTACAAACTATCTCTGGCAGGATATCCCAACTTAACTCATTATCTTTCACATCAAATTGTAAATGTTATGTAATTTTGTAACTTATTGTGTATATGTGTTATTGTATAGGCTCTCAACATTTCCCCACCCAATGAACAGTTCTCCAGTTAAGAATATTTAGTAAAATCTTATGATGGTACCACCTTTTGGAGTCTTGTGCTTTTCTAAACCTTAAGTGTACTTGCCTGTGTAACCAATTCATGTCATGGCGTCTTTATCCAATTTGCAAACCGGCCCTAAGACCCTTAACGTGGAGCTGTATGTGTGAAAGTGCACCATCTTTTCACTTTTTTTAAGTAAACGTTTGGAGTGACATTTGGCGCTGCACGCGCGCGTGGTCTGGTTCCTGGCGCACATAACCATGGTTGCAGCGCACAGAGACCCTCCTCTGCCGCACACAGAGGAAAAAAATTAGAGGGAACATTGATGGTGAGTGTTGTGATTGTGAGCCAAACGCACTGCCCTCAGCCGACGAAGTTGCACTTGATTCTGCATGGCCTGCTTCAGTACTTGTTGTGGGTTGATCTTGCGGGCTTTTAATTAGCAGCCAGTCGTTTTCCAACTTACTGGCTGCTTCAGCTATACAACTTTTGTAGCGGGCAACATCAATGTCGGAAAAAGCAAGGAATGTCTTCAGTAGTCCTAATTTTGCACGTGGATCCAGAATTGTGGCACAAATGTAATGTTCTTGTGACAAAATTTTATTTTGTATCCTTACATTTTCAGCTAAGCGCCGGGATAAGCTCTCCACCAAGTCATGGGCTGGCCTTCTGTCCTCTACACCTTTGTATGATTCAGACACATTATTCAGCTCATGCTCTAGCATTTGCAATAATGGGATAGCTTGGCCCATTGTATAGTCCTCCTTGCTGACTTCACGTGTGAAGACCTCAAAAGGAGACAGCATCTCAGTCAGGCCTTTAATTAGGCTCCATTGCTCCATGTCAAGGTTCATGCCTTTAACAGTAGCATCCCCTCTTCTGTTCCAGACATATTCATGGAGTGACCTGTACTGCTCATACAGACGATCAAGCATGTAATACGTTGAGTTCCAACGTGTTGCCACCTCCTGGATGAGTGCCTTGACTGGCATCCTATGTTCACGTTGGATGATCCTCAGCTGCTTCCGAGCTTTAAAAGAATGGCTGAAATGAGTGCATATTCTTCGGCAGATGGCCAGTAAATTGCTGACTATGGGTTCTTTTTTCAGAAAGTCTTGAACTATAATGTTTATGCAGTGCGCCAAACACGGAACCCTGAAATAGGAACCAAGTTCCATGGCCTTAAGTACATTACTGCCATTGTCTGTGGCAACAAAACCAATAGCAAGCCCTCTGGGCCGCAGCCATTCCAAAACCTTGCTGCGAAACTTGTGTAAAATGTTTTCAGCCGTATGAGATTTCTCCATGGCGAACATGGCTACAGTTGCATGTTTCCGAGTACCTTCAAAAATCGCAGCTGTGTCAACAACACCTCGTGCAGATAGTTTATCTCTAACCCCCACAAAAGAGATGCAGTGTGCAGTGATGCACATGTAATCTGTGGCTTGGCAACTGCTCCACATGTCTGTTCTCAGGTGGATATTGTGCACAGCACTCTGCTGCAAAGCTTGTCCAACCAATTCCAGCACATCATGATGTAGTGCCGGAACAGCAATTCTTGCGAAATAGGACCGGCTGGGAACTTTCCATTTCGGGCAGATGGCAGACACAAATTCAAGGAAACCCACCCCTTCCACAAATGAAAAAGGAAGAAGGTCCAGCGCTAACATTTTAGCCAGCTTCCAATTGTATAATCGTGCCGTTGGGTGGTTGCGTTGGAACTGCCCCTCCAACCTAAACATGCTCTCAATGGTAGGCTGGCTTACTTTCCTTAGTGGTGCTGTTTTCATTAACCCACTAAGGCTCAACGACACAGATTGTCTCATTGAGGTACTCGCCGGTCGCCTTGGTGTCTCACCCAGACTCTGAGTATGGCTCTTACTGCGGTGCCACTCTGATGGTACTGAGGAAGATGTGGGCGTTACCACTGCACTACTGGGGACAGGGCTAGAAATGCCTCCCTCTTCTTCACCTGCCACCGCAATAATATCGCTCTCTGATTCATCCTGACCAACTTCAATGGGTTGAGTTTTTCTACTTTCTTTCAACTTAAGTAGGTGATCATCCCACACGATAGTGTGGTGTATTCTTAGATGACTTGCTTGTCCTCCGGTACCATAGTTTGTACCAAGCTTACCACGCCAAACACCTTGCCGACAAATTGAGCATTTAGCAATGTTCTCCTCCTTGGCGCTAACAGAAAAGAAGTCCCAAACTGGGGAGGAGAACTTTCTGGCACTGCTGGATGTGCCACTTCCAACACCAGATGAACTGGAGGGGGTGCTTGAAATGTGACCCTGTGCACCTAGACTGTGATTTTTACTACCACTACCTACTGAGATGGTTGAGCTGGATGTAGGTCCCTGCCGGGCCTTGGAAAATATGGCAGCTGTAGGTAGTGGTGGTGTAACCTGTGTTGGTGATATCCGTGCTACATCCCGGTCAGTAGCAGCCTTTCTGGATAGGGTGAGAATGTTGGTCTCCAATCCCTTTGGGGCGGGAGTAATGTGCGTGATGACTGGCTCGTCTTCATCAACATCATCACCCCCCTCTTCTACATCTACCTCCATAACTCTAAGTTTTTCTGGGACCTTCCTTTTCAGAAGCATTGTCTTGTGGCGTATATCACTCTCAGACTGAGCTGGTTGGAGCAAAGTCGCATCACGATCATCAGAAGCGGGGCTTGAAGAAGAAGATGATGGACTAAGCCTCCTTTTACTTGCTGGTGGTCTGGAAGACAATAGATCTTCTGAAACAGTGGTTTCACTTTGCTCCACTTTGTCTGCAGGAAGCTCGATTTCCTGAAATGCCCCTACGTCAGGAGCAACAACTACTATGGTGGGCTGCGGCGGCCGCTGCTGTTCTTGTTGCGGAGTCCGCTGCTGTTCTTGTTGCGGCGGCTGCTGCTGTTCTTGTTGTGGCGGCTGCTGCTGTTCTTGTTGCGGCGGCTGCTGCTGTTCTTGTTGCGGTAGCTGCTGCTGTTCTTGTTGCGGCGGCTTCTGCTGTTCTTGTTGCGGCGGCTGCTGCTGTTCTTGTTGCGGCGGCTGCTTCTGTTCTTGTTGCGGCTGCACACTGATCTGCTGAGTTTGCGCCTGCGTTGAACTTGATTGTGTACTACTTTGCGGTAATGACATTTCTTCAACATCGCTGCTCGTTAGTAGACTGGCTACCTCTGCGACACTAAAGCCCTTGTGCCTAGGTTGGTGTGGTTGGACCGCTGTGCTGCTCCCAGCTTGGTTCCCGGACAACGCTGCAGCAGGCGTAACTTTTTGGGTGCCAAAAAAAACATTGGCCGGCACACCACCAGTCGTGGTTAATGGCACTTCCTTTTTCTGTTCCTTCTTCTTACCGGCAACTTTCTTGGTACTGAACCTGGTACCTTTCTTTGGGGCCATCTTCTTCAGATGTCAGGCAGGATGCAGATGCACAACAAGTTCTGGTCACATGTGGACATGATGCGCAGCAGGACTTCTGTCTGGCTGGCAGTACAACGGGTAGCCGGGTGATGCTGATGACACCTCCTACTCTGTCTTTTGTGCACCTAAAAGCAAATAAGCCAGGAGAAGAACATCAGTGAAATGTTGCATTTGTTGTTGTGGTTCAGTTACTTAGTACTGTACTAGTGCAAACAAAAGTTAGTCTAGCCATTTATGACTTTTTTTTTAACTAGGGCTATGTTATACTACTGTGTACAGCCACACACTACACTCTCAGTAAGGATAGGAAAGTTAATAATAACCACCAAAATACAAATGTCATTGAAGTGGGGTGGACCCTATTTGCCATTAAATTATTTGAGCATCTCAGCATCCATGGAGCTGCTGCTGACAAAGGGGGTGGATGGATGGAAGCAGTAAGCCAAATAGCCAATAGGAAAACCATGCAGGCCTATGGCAAAAGCAGGACACTAATAACTCCCAGTGCAAACACCAAAAAAGGCCGCCACCCACATGGACACTCACAAATCACAAACAAGCCGGGGGCCTGGAGAACAGAACACCAGGAGCTGACAAAAGGCCTATAAAAGCCAGGTAAAGGATGCATGCTAAAGCACACTGCTCTGCCTTTTTAATGCAACAAAATGTAAACACGAACATTCACAGGCCCCAAAAAGGTCTGCAGGGTGCATGCATTGCACACCAACAACACACCAGTGACCAGACACATACAACAAAAGCATGTCTTTAAGACAACCAACATCAGAAAGGCCACCCCCAAAAAGCACACTTCCCCAACTCAATCCAATACTATCCATGCCCTAAATGAAGTCTAAATTCAACAGACCACACAGAAAACACTAGAGTAATAAAGATGTGGGTACATGCTCTGATCCTAGTGGATGAAAGCAGGCCTGTTGGCGGACAAGGCCAGGCAAGCTTGCAGGCCTAGGCTTCAAAATGGCCACCAGCCACATGGCCAGGCCCAACAACATCAGAAAGGCCACCCCCAAAAAGCACACTTCCCCAACTCAATCCAATGCCATCCATGCCCTAAATGAAGTCTAAATTCAACAGACCACACAGAAAACACTAGATTAATAAAGCTGTGGCTACATGCTCTGATCCTAGTGGATGAAAAAGCAGGCCTGTTGGCAGACAAGACCAGGCAAGCTCGCAGGCCTAGGCTTCAAAATGGCCACCAGCCACATGGCCAGGCCCAACAACATCAGAAAGGCCACCCCAAAAAACACACTTCCCCAACTCAATCCAATGCCATCCATGCCCTAAATGATGTCTAAATTCAACAGACCACACAGAAAACACTTGATTAATAAAACTGTGGCTACCTGCTCTGATCCTAGTGGATGAAAAAGCAGGCCTGTTGGCAGACAAGGCCAGGCAAGCTTGCAGGCCTAGGCTTCAAAATGGCCACCAGCCACATGGCCAGGCCCAACAACATCAGAAAGGCCACCCCCAAAAAGCACACTTCCCCAACTCAATCCAATGCCATCCATGCCCTAAATGAAGTCTAAATTCAACAGACCACACAGAAAACACTAGATTAATAAAGCTGTGGCTACCTGCTCTGATCCTAGTGGATGAAAGCAGGCCTGTTGGCGGACAACGCCAGGCAAGCTTGCAGGCCTAGGCTTCAAAATGGCCACCAGCCACATGGCCAGGCCCAACAACATCAGAAAGGCCACCCCCAAAAAGCACACTTCCCCAACTCAATCCAATGCCATCCATGCCCTAAATGAAGTCTAAATTCAACAGACCACATAGAAAACACTAAATTAATAAAGCTGTGGCTCTCTGCTCTGATCCTAGTGGATGAAAGCAGGCCTGTTGGCGGACAAGGCCAGGCAAGCTTGCAGGCCTAGGCTTCAAAATGGCCACCAGCCACATGGCCAGGCCCAACAACATCAGAAAGGCCACCCCCAAAAAGCACACTTCCCCAACTCAATCCAATGCCATCCATGCCCTAAATGATGTCTAAATTCAACAGACCACACAGAAAACACTAGATTAATAAAGCTGTGGCTACCTGCTCTGATCCTAGTGGATGAAAAAGCAGGCCTGTTGGCAGACAAGGCCAGGCAAGCTTGCAGGCCTAGGCTTCAAAATGGCCACCAGCCACATGGCCAGGCCCAACAACATCAGAAAGGCCACCCCCAAAAAGCACACTTCCCCAACTCAATCCAACTCCATCCATGCGCTAAATGAAGTCTAAATTCAACAGACCACACAGAAAACACTAGATTAATAAAGCTGTGGCTACCTGCTCTGATCCTAGTGGATGAAAGCAGGCCTGTTGGCAGACAAGGCCAGGCAAACTTGCAGGCCTAGGCTTCAAAATGGCCACCAGCCACATGGCCAGGCACAACACCATCAGAAAAGCCACCCCCAAAAGCACACTTCCACAACTCAAACCAATGCCATCCATGCCCTAAATGTGCTTGAAAATGAAATACATTCAAAAAACACCAAAAGGAACAGTTGCTTCATCATGCACACACCCATGAGGCCATGCCCATGGCTAGCTCGGGCCTACTACTACTACCCACAACATTTTTTAAAAAAAAGGAATGATGATAATTATCAAAAATAAATTGTAGTTACAAGTGCAATGCCCACAATCAAACAGACACAACAACCACTTACTTGTAAAATATCCTATTCCCAAAATCCTCAAATCCAATTGCAATGATGCAGCAGACAAAAAGAGTGATCTTTCCAGCTCCAAATCCAAAGTCAGAATGAGCAGGAGATGGACAAAGCACTGGGAGGAGCCTGCTGGACAGGAACAGGAAGTTGGAGATTCTGTGTCACTTCCTCCCTCTCTCCACCTTTTTAAAAAAGGACTCCTTGCACAAAAAAGGACAGCCAAATGTCAATGTAGGAGTTGTTTTCATCCAAAATCAGCATTTGCAGAAGGTTTCATGCTGCTAGAGCTGATATTCCTCTCCAAATTGTAAATTTTACATGTTCGAGTTCTCGAGCTTCACATTACTTCCGCCAGCATGTCGAAAATGACATGATCGCGTAGTCTTCGTCCCTGTCGCGTTGGATATGACATTTTCGGGGTCTCTTTCTCCTGTTCGCGTTCGATTAGACGTGCCCGCGTCCTCACCCTCTCGCTCGCGATGTAGAATGACGTGTTCGAGATCTCAATCTTCTCATACTCGCGCGGTGCATGATCGCGAGAAGAATGACGTGCTCGCGCAACAAATGACGTCATCGGGAAAACTTGTCAGCGAACGCGGGGATTCAGGTAAGGCGATCGCGCGAGCGCAAGAATGTATTTTTTTACAGTGCGAGCAAGAAACAAATTATCGCTAAGCTGCGGAATGCAGAAATTTTGACACTTTCGCGCTTTCCGCGGAATGCGAAAATGCCAAATTATCGCAATTTCCGCGAACGGAACGGAATTTTGGCCCAGGCCTAAAGCTGATCCAAAAATTAATATAAGATCAAAGTCTTCAAACAGCTGCACCTTTGTTCCTATCTAATACATCTTGCTTACTATGATATATTTTTACACCTAAATTTTTAATGCAGGTAGGGCTCCAATTGAGACCATGAAAATTCAGGGGCAGCGCGGCATCTCGGAAAAGTGAAAACAAATGAGATGTTTGCCAATTAATCTGTAGCCCAGATACTATACCAACACGGTTTAATAAGTCTATACAACCAGGAAACTCCATCCCAACATCTCAGAGAAACAGCAGCATATCATCAGCATATAATGATGCACAATGGGTTTGCCCACAGACCTCTATCCCATGCTAAAATATCCCGGTGCGGGCACAACTGGCCAGAGGCTTCATTGTGATAGCAAATGGTAAGGGAGATATTGCACACTCCTGTCTTGTCCTGCGCCCCATGTCATAGGGCTCAGATGCCACTCGGCCATTACGCACCCATGCCTTAGGTCCTCTATGGAGAAGTTTGATCCAGTATATTAATCTTGCACCAAAACCCATTTGAGCTATTACAGAATATAAGAACTCCCAATTTAAACTGTCAAAGGCCTTCTCAATGTCTATTGTATGACAGCTGCCCTCTTCTTATCCACAAAATTATCATTTGAGAGAGAGATGACTCTCTGATAATATACGCTGTATTAGGCCCAGGAGTAAAGCCGGCGTGATCAGTATGAGTTAAAATGAGCATATGTGGTAAGAGTCTGCTCGCCAGAATTGTATAATCTACATTGAGCATAGACAATGGCCTATAGTATCCAACACCCATTGAAGGGCATCCAGGCTTCAAAGAGGAATGACCAGTGGTTCACATATAAGCACCGGCAGATGTCCTGTCTTCCAAGATGTAAAATAAATTTCCACCAATCTAGGAGGCAATTTATTCTTGTATGTAGGAAAGAACCTTACCCCACGCCAAATTTTATGGCAGCTCTAATTGCTTGTACAGTTATATACCCCCCAAAATTAACTGCAACCTCAGCGAGAGGACATGCAGTTGGCTTATTGATAAAAAAGCCTCAATATCCCGAGGTGGATGTTCTTATCTGCTGTAGCATATAGGTAAATGTAATATTCACAGAAGTGAGCATTAATAGCAGCTTGATTATATAATGCTTCACCTGCAGCAGAGTCAAGCTCTAGAATACAAGATTCCAGTTTTTTTTATTAATAAATAAGCCATATCAAAAGGAATCCTACTTTATCTCGCTCAGCATGAACACAAGTCAAATATTCTTTATGATGAAAACAACAGAACATTTCAACATGGGCTGCAAGTAAATCCTTTGCCTCAGGTTGGGTGTATTTAAGAGCAGGATTACCTGGCCTACTTTGCTCAAGGCTTCTAAGTACCCTTTCCTGAGTTTTCCCCTAAAGTTCTACGCATCCCAGCCACCTCTATGATACATTGACTCCTGATCACTGTCTTAAATGCATCCAATTCAATCGAAGAGGATGTAGCTGTTCCAGCATTTTCATTAAAGTTAGCGGTTATAGCCTCGCCAGCATTATTTGTAAAAACTGAATCATCTAGGACCTCTACCTTAAAAACGCAAAATCGGAATGCAAGGGCCATCATGCCCCCAATTCAAAAAGACTAACACTGGGTTGCAATCAGAAATAGTTTGGCATAGATATTTAATACTGTGTATCGCACCATGGACAGTAGGAGAGCTTAAAAACATATCCAGCCGAACATGAAGTTCATACTTTGCAGAATACTGAGACGAGACAGATGTGTGATCAGAGTCTGTGTCACACTGTCACTTTCTCTATTGAATGCCAGTAAAGCTGCCTCCCTATTACTCATGGCAGCTACAAACCTCCTGTAGTACCCAGTGAGGCCAAAGAATGCTCTGACCTCAGTCTGGGTTTGGAGATTTCCAGGCCATGACAGTCTCTATCTTGGCCTGGAGGGGCTGCGCCTTCTATAATCCACACAGAACCTCAGTTCAAGTGTGGTGTCTGCTGGGGCAGCAGCTTTTTGTGCCAGAAGCACAGGACTGGGCCGGAGGCTACTGAAGGGTTCTATCACCAATAACTCCAAAATTTAAGAGACTTCATTCTTGATGCTGGCCCTCATCATATCCGAAAACCTGTAAAATGTATCCTTAATAGGGTGGTTGTCCCCTATGTCCACATCAGGGGTAAACAGGTGGGTAGTTCCAGGGATAAGGGAGAAAAAAGAAGAGTATTGGCCCAACACTAGGTGGCATACTCTTTGTTGTTCAGGATTCAGAGTGGCATTGCTTCTTCCCTTCTCCTTCTCCTTGGTGTCCAAGAGGTCAGGGAGAGGTTCACTCTCCTCTGCATTCTCTCCATCTGTCACCAACAGCATGGTGAGCTCAGACCTCTCAAAGTGTGGTTTGCCCAGATGTTTTAAGGTCCTCCAGGTAGGTAGCCTTATCCTTCTTCTCAGTCTCCTCATAGGACCCAGTCCAACGGTCCAGAAGGGCCCTGGGCTCCACTGGTTCCATCATCCATACTTTCTGCCCAGACTGTAATTCCACAGTGGTAGACGTTTGGTCATGTCACTCTTTCATCACAGCCTGGTTGGCTTCTTAGCTGTAAGAAGCTTGCTTCCACAGCTTAGCCATCTGGATTCTGAATACCAGCATGTAGCTCACTACATCCTGGGGAATCTTGCTGTGAGCTTGCTCCTACCCTTCCTTCACCAGACTCAGAGGACCTCTAACACGGTTCTCATACAGAAGCTCAAAGGGGATATAGGTGCGGTCACAAAACATTGGTACATGGCTTTGCGCTTGCTATTAGGAAGGGAACACCCCTTCCTAATAGTGAGCCGCTAAACACTTTTTTGGGAGTCGCAATTTATTTGCGACTCGCAAAATAGTGTTTGTACATTGGCCACCGGTTTTCAGCATGCGCAAAAGGGTATCGCTGTACATCTGGCCCCCAGTCCATACGTCAATGCTAACTGACTCTCAGGTATGCACCAGGCTTATAAGTTCTTTTACAGTGTTGCTCTATCAACACCATTGGAGATAATGAAGTCCATAAAAGCATAATAAACATTCTGTGTTCTTGCCCACTGCATTCTAGGCAATCAAAGATAGGGCCTTCAATTTTGCCGAGAGACAGAACCCAGTAATTAAGCCCCATTTTAGACTAGAGTAATAAATAATACTAATGGACATGAAATAGATGAGAAAGCTAATACAATGCATTTATTTTACCGCAAGAATCAGTGAGGGCTGTCAGATAGCAGTCTGAGTTGTTAATAACCAGTTTACCAAAAGTAACTGGATCAATTTCTGCTCTCACCATCAGGATAAACAGCCCAGGTTTTTTAAATATGTTTAAATAACATTGCATATTTTCTATCAAACCATACTAATACCAAAGTTGTCTTATTTATTTTAAAGTATGCAATAGTACTTCAATATTTTTAACAGTTTGTTTTATTTTTTTAAGATACCTTTCCCTTTAAAGCAAGTAAAACACAAGTATAAAGAGAATAAAGCTACTCCCCATAATAAAACCGTTATTGTTTATTGCCCTTTTGCCGCTTATTTCATCTGTTATTTCCTAGTAGTGGAGAGCAAATGAGAAGTAAATAATTTAATTTAATGGACAATGGTATAAGTCATCTTGATACTTATATGTTATATTTTTTATTTGTGTGTTCTCTTTTACCTGGTGTCAGCACCCATTACATTTTTTAAGCGTTGTAAAAAATATAAAGTTTAATTCTCTTCTCAAAAAATAAGGGGCAACTCTTAAGAGACAGTTTGTCAAATATAATAGTTAATCTGTTTGTGACAAATGAACCTGCAGGGTGAAAAAGCTAATTCCTCTTTGAGCTAATATATCCAAACATGTATCCAATCATAAAAGCAGGCAAATTGCAACATGTTTAATTGTGGTCCTGACCTATAGTGTGTGAGGCATAGGGGAAGGTGCAAATCCTACCCATAATGTGAAATATTTGTTTATACCTACTCTTCTCCCCGCTTCAGTTAAGACTCTATACTAGCAGGGAAAAGGGTTATGCACAGCAGACAAATACAAATATGTCTCATGGTACCATCAACAGTACACTTATGCAGGTCATAACCACTGATGTGTATGATTTGAATTTGCTGAATATTGTATGATCTTCCTAACTCATTCCATTAATTGTTTTTGCTATTTTGTGAATGACATACACCTCCCAGTCTTGCCAGTTCTGCCTATTCTTGCTAATTGTCATAACCTGTTTGTGATTCTATCACATTGAGAAAATTCATGGAGATGGGGTGACACATCAGGGTTTGTGTAAGATGGCAGGACTTTAATATTTTATTAATTTCATTTCATCATGAGTTTTTGAATTCACTTTTTTGGTATTTTTTCACATATTGGAGTTAGCATACTTACTACAATAGATGTTTGAGGCCCAGTTATGATTGAATATTTACTACTGTACCTACACTTCTCAGGGTTGTATATGTTTTCATTCTCCATTTAAGACAAGGTATAGTGGTTGCAAACACTAGACACACATTTGACATTGTATCATAGTAGGAGTTAGCATACTTACTACAATAGATGTTTGAGGCCCTGTTATGATTAAGTATTTACTATTGTACCTACACTTTTCAGGGTTATATCTGGTTTTTTTCTCCATTTAAGACAAGGTATAGTGGTTGCAAACACTAGACACACATTTGACATTGTATGATAGTAGTTGTCGGGGAACAGAGGGGAGGAACTAGGGAAGAGGATGGGGAGGGGGAGGAACAATCACATTTCAAAAATTTGCACATAGAAGTCTAATAGTTACTCCATGTTTCGACATGTAAAACCTCCAATATGTCCTGTATCCCTCCATTTAAGTCATTACTTATAAGTCGGTTGTTGTGGCAGCTGTGAGCTGCAGTGTCTGCAATATATCGGGCAAGTGAGTTCCCTAAAATGATCAGACAAGAATTTCAAACTCGGTCCCTACATTTTCTTGAATTTGGGCAATGTGTGGAACATTACCCCTGTCAATTTCTCCATAGCTAGAACGTCCCATAGTTTATGTACCCAGTCCCCATCCGTGGGTATGGAATAATGCCCCAATGCGAGAGCAATACCTGTTTGGCGGCCCACAGAGCCAATCTGATTTCCTTCCCCATATTTGATCGTAAAGGATACATCAGCGCGTTAGGTGTCTCAACATTGAACATTTTATCTATATCTCGGACCAGTATTGGTGTAGTTTAGGGCAGTGCCATAGAAAGTGGGATAGCGTGCCCAAGTGGTTGAAGTGTCTCCAGCATCTATCATCACTTCCCATTTTCCACTTGGCTGTATAGTACCAGTAGTGAACGATTTTTAACAAGGTTTCCCTACTCGGGGCACTGCCTACTGAACTACGCATCCTCTGTAAAATATTTGCCCATTTCATGTCTGAGAATTGGCGCTCGCATTCTTGCTCCCACCTTGACCTACTAGGGGAATGTAGTTCTCCCAAAGTGGTGTTTAGAAATGTATAGATATCTGATAATAACCGTCCGTCATCCGGCATTACAACTGCTACTGTTCAAATCGGGTAAGCTGCCTACTCGAGTGAGGGTGTGTTAGCGGGTGTGTTATTGTTAGACCTGGCATCTTTGGCGTGGTTACCCCTGACTTTTTGCCTCTACCTCCTGTATTTTTGATGCTATGCTGGATTTCGTTTTTGCTGGTTTAGATGCTGATCAGTGTCAAAGTGCAAGTGCTCCCTTGTTAAATTGTTGTATTGATTGGTTATCCATGATTGGTATATTTGTTTCACCTGTTAGCCCCTAGTAAAGTGCACTGCGTGTGCCAGGGCTGGTGATTCAAATGCTACTAGTGGGCTGCAGCACTGATTGTGCCACCCACAGGAGTAGCGCTAAAATGATGTCTTAGGCCTGCTTGCAGTGCCTATGTGCAGTCCAGGACTGCCATGTCGACCTGGCCAGTGCACCCACTGACCAGGCCTTATCCTTCCCTTTCTGTACATGTCAGGCATCCCTATGGTGGCCCTAGGTACCCCCCTGGGCTGGGGGCAGTGTATCTGAAAGGTAGGGCATGTACTGAGGTGTGTAACATGCCCTGGTAGTGAATTACAGCCATTTTCGTTTTTCACTGCTGAGAGGCTATCTTGCCCATAGGATAGAATGGGGAAGGCTGTTTACATGCCTATCTTCCCATAAGGGCAAGATAGAAAATCCAAGTTTGGTATCTCTGTGTTCAGAATTTAATTATACATCTTTTTAGCAAGATGGTTTTTAAATTCACTGTGTGAGAATAGCACTTTTTAGAAAGTAGCTATTCTCCTGTTTAACCTTCCTGTGTGCCTGTGTGCTGGTTGGCTGACTGGTGTCATGTGATGGGCCAGGTGGCTCCAGGAGCCTGGATGAGTCAGCAGCAGGGTGAATAGGGAGATCTGCTTTAGATGGGTGGGAGGAGTAGTCCCTGGGTTTGAATAGGGCTGCCCCTGACAAAAACAATGCTGGCTCCACCCCCTGCTGGCCAGGCTGAGGACTCTGCCTCTGCTGGCACAAAGAAGGCTCCACCTCCTGCTGAGCGTCTAACGACCCTGCCCCTCACTCTGAAAGGAACCAGGTGCTCCAGAGCAGAGCACACCCAGGAACCGGTTTGAGCAGGGGAATCCCCCCACTGGAACAAAGAGAGACAAAGACTTGGAGGGGTATAAGAAGAGGACCCCAGACACCTAAATCTTTAGATCACTTTGGAACTAAGAAGAAACCTCTGCCAAGGAGAAAGCTGAAAAGGACTGAAGAGGAGAAGACTGCCTGCTTGCTGTTTTGCTTTGCTGCCAAGGAGAGGGGAAGGACTTTGCTGTGTCCCCTTCTTTTGATTCTGATCTCCAAGGGCCTGAGAAGAGCTGGCTCCCTGTTAAGAAGTCCCAGGAACAAAAGGACTTCACCACCAGCTCCCCTGGAACTCTGCTGAGGGATTTCTGACCTGCCTTGGAGTGCTTGCCCAGTCTTGGGGCCTCAGGAGGTCGTTTTGCTGTGTTTTGGGAGCTGGGAAGCCGAAGCGGGAAAAGAGTAACTGGTACCCAACGCATCATCCGATTGCGTGTCGCAAGAACGAGAGTGCGAGGAAAATTTCATCGCGGCACCATCGCAACACGCAGGGTCCCCGCATCGCCGAGTGCGTCGAGCATCGTCCCGAAGCGTGAAGATTCCTGACATTGCGAGGGTCGTCGCAGAACCAGTTTGCGAGCTGCACCACTGCCGGTGCGTGGAAGTCTCCAGTCATCGTGTGCGTCGACGCAGAGTTCCGTTCCGTGGCGCATCGAGAGTTGCGGCGCTGGAAGTCAACGCTGCGCCGCACATCGTGCCACATCGAAGCGTGTCGCATCGAACCTGTGCGTGAAGCTTCCCCCTAAGAAACCTACGCAACGAAGACCAAAGTCATCGCATCCTCCCCTTACAGATCGGAGCCGGCGCATCCACCTCTGCTGCGTGAAGCAGGGCTGCTGCAAAGCCTCTCCAGGATCTCAGGAGTATCGCATCGCCTTTGCAAGCTTCCTTGTTATAGCTTTTGGGAACCTTATCGCAACTACAGGTACTGTTGGGCACGAAAGTGTCGCATTTTGTGCATTGAGAGTCGCATTGTGCAGGACACTGACTTTTACATCCTGGAGTACTTTCTGCAAACTCTTGAACTATCTTTAAAGTAACCTTTTTGAATTATATGTTGGTTTGTCTGTAGTATTTGGTCTTGTGAAGTTTTTAGTAAAGATACCTTATTTTTCTAAAACTGGTGTGGAGTAAATCTGTGGTGTTTTCACTGTGTTACTGTGAGTGTTGGTACAAATACTTTACACATTGCCTTTGATAGCCTAGACTTCTCAGGCCAAGCTACCTAGAGGGTGAGCAGGGGTTATCTTAACAGTGTATCCCCCTTTCCCTGACTAGAAGCAAGGGTCCCTACTTGGACAGTGGTACCTACCCTGCCAACTAGAGACCCCCAGATCTAACATTGGTGGTCAGCGGTGAGGATTGAACTTGTATTTGTACTTGACCCACAGTAATTGGTGTACATCACTAGTTTAAGTGCAGACCAATAGACAACCACATACTGTGTTATTTTTGATCTCTATTTTTGAGTAACTCTTCAAGAGCATCATGTCTCAGGTGGCAACAAGTGAGAAGGCAGAAGTGGAGTTTTCCATTGCGGATTTGTATTCGTGCGGAGTTGTAGCACTCAAGCAATTCTGCAAAGACCGTGGTTGCCCCTTTAAAAGCGGAGCTAGAAAGGATGAGCTCCAAAAAGTCTTGAAGGCCTGGTGGGAGGCCCAAGAGGAGGATGATGCAGATGAAGAGGATGGTTTTGTTCTCCAAGATCTGCCCGTGGGCAGAACAGTCTCAAGGGCTGGCAGCTCCCATTCCAGTAGGGGGCTCACTCCAGAGGAGCTGGAGGAGAATCAAAGGGTGAGAGACCATGAAATGGAAATGATGAAAATGAAAAAGAAGCAATTGGAAGTAGAGAAGGACAAGGCGGCGGAGGAGAGCAAGAATGCCCGTGCCTTGGAAGAGAAGAAATTGCTTCTGGCTCATGAAGTGAGCATGAGAGAACTGGACATCAAGGCCAAGCAGGTGGAGTCCGGTTCAAATGGTGGCAGCGCACAGCCAGTGCTGGGGGGTAAAGTATATATCCCCAAAGATTTAGTACAGAACTACAATAGGAGTGAAGATATCTATGCCTGGTTTACATCGTATGAGATAGCATTAAGAATGAATGGTGTGCCTGAACAGTATTGGGGGGCGGCCTGTGGAAACATTTTGAGGCTTCTGGGAGGAGTGCTCTAGAGCCCTTAGAATTAGCAGGTGCCAGGACCTATCCCAATATGAAGGAGGCCTTATGTCTCAGGTATGGACTTACTCCAGAACAATATAGACTGCAGTTTAGGAACTCCCAGAAGAAAGAGTCTGAGACTTGGATGGAGTGTGTGAATCTGTACTCGCGGGCACTGGAAGGTTGGATGAAGGGCAGCAAGGTAACTGATTATAAGGGGTTGTTGCATTTAATTAGTTGGGAGCACTTGAGTAGTCTATGTGTTCCAGAGCTGCGCCAGCACCTTTTAGACAGCAAGCTGACGGACCCCATTGAGCTTGCTAAGGAGGCGGACCGCTGGACCAGTACCAGGGTCCACAGAGGAATTGTGGGTACCATTGCCAAAGGTGGGCAGGGTCCCCAGCAGAAGAGTGGGGGGGACAAGGTTAACCAAAAGGAGTTCTCACAAGGGCCCCAAAACAGTTCCCAGGGTAACCAGTCCCAGCCCCCCAAGTCAAAACCCAAACCAACCTGGCCCCCTAAGGGCAGGTCGGATAACAAGGGTCCCATTAGGTGTTATCACTGTCAGGAATTGGGTCACAAGTCTCCTGTGTGTCCCAAGTAATCCCAGGCACCCTCTGGTGTTCCAACCCCGGGTATAGCTAGTGTAGCTTTTGGTGGGGATTTAAATTCTAGCGATTTGGAGGGATTAGCAGTTATGTCCCTTGTCTCTTTAGGAGACACAGAGATGGTCCAGGAAACCCCTGTCCCTGATAACACTAAGAAGTACAGGCAGTGGGTGACCATCAATGGGAGGAGGGTGGAGGCTCTCAGGGACACTGGAGCCAGTGTGACTACGGTCAGGTGTCAGTGGGTCCCTGAGGAGCTGATCATTCCAGACGTACTTCACCCAGTAGTGTCAGCTGACAACTCTGTGCGCCTTTGCAAGGTAGCACATGTTCCCTTTGAGTGGGGGGGGGGGTCTCAGGTCCTCTCAGAGTTGTTGTGAGTCCATCCATGCCAGTAGACTGTCTGCTAGGTAATGACCTGGAGAGTTCCCCATGGAGGGAGGTGGAACGCCAGGCTCATTTGGAGATGTTGGGTTTGCCTGAGTGGGTCTGTGTGACCACCCGGTCCATGGCAGCCAGACAGGGTTGTGAAGCAGACCTGGAGCCTGAAACAGTGGCCCAGGTCCCTGCCAGAAAGAGGAAGGGCAAGGGGTGTGGTGCGTCCACCCCCACTGTTCCCACAGTCCAGGAAGGAGCAGAACCTGCAGGGGATGCCCTGGAGCCTACAGGAAAACAGGTCGCTGAGCTGGGAGACATACCTGAGCTGACCCATTGGCAGCGAGAGGGTGGTCCCTACAGAGAGGAGTTCTGCCGCGCACAGAAAGCATGCCCTACTCTTGAAGGTCTGCGGCACCAGGCTGCAGACCAGGCAGCAGGTGCTGATCCGAAGAACTTCTTTCTCTACTGGGAGAATGACTTGTTGTACAGTGAGCCTAGGTTTGCTGAGCCCAGTGGATCACGTACCCTGGTGGTACCCGCAGGGTTCAGAGACTTCCTACTGGGTCTGGCTCACGACGTGCCGCTTGCAGGACATCTCGGGCAGGACAAGACCCGACAAAGGCTTGCCACCCACTTTTACTGGCCCGGGATGAAGACGGACGTCGCTTCCTTTTGTAAATCATGCCAGACTTGCCAGGCAAGTGGCAAAGCTGGAGGAAAATGCAAAGGCCCTCTCCAGCCTTTTCCTGTAGTGAGCACCCCTTTCGAGCGGGTGGGAATAGATATTGTGGGGCCACTGGACCCCAGGACAGCCTTAGGCAACAGGTTCAACCTGGTCCTGGTGGATTATGCCACCCGTTACCCGGAGGCTATCCCTCTCAGGACAACCACAGCCCCGGTGGTGGGCCGTGCGTTGATGGGGATCTTTTCCCGTGTGGGTTTCCCCAAAGAGGTGGTATCTGACCGGGGTACCAACTTCATCTCCAGGTATATGAAGTCACTGTGGGAGGAGTGTGGGGTAACTTATAAGTTCACCACTCCTTACCACCCTCAAGGAAATGGGTTGGTTGAAAGGTTCAACCGGACCCTGAAAGGCATGATAATGGGGCTGACAGAGCCCATGAGACGGAAGTGGGATGTCTTTTTGCCATGCCTATTATTTGCCTACAGGGAGGTACCACAAAAGTCTCTAGGGTTCAGTCCCTTTGAGCTTTTGTACGGGCACCCTGTTAGAGGACCTCTCAGTCTGGTGAAGGAGGGTTGGGAGAAATCCCCTGGGAAAACCCCCCAGGATGTGTTCAGCTATGTGCTGGCCATCCGCAACCAGACACAGCGCTTCCGGGCCCTCGCTCAGGCGAACCTGGAAGCCAGCCAGGATGAGATGAAGAGGTGGTATGACCAGCATACCACTCTGGTGGAATTTCAACCTGGGCAGATGTTGTGGGTGATGGCGCCAGTGGAGCCTTGCGCGCTCCAAGACAAGTGGACTGGGCCATATGAGGTGGTGGAGCGCAAGAGTGACGTGATCTACCTGGTCAACTTGCGGTCTCCCAGGAACCCCATGAGGGTCCTACACGTGAACCGCCTCAAACCCCATTTTGAGAGGTCTGAAATCACAATGCTACTTGCTACAGATGCAGGGATGGAGGAGGATAGCGATCCTCTTCCTGACCTCCTGGAAGCTAAGGAGCAAGATGGGTCAGTGGATGGAGTGGTCCTCTCGCCCACCCTGACCCCAGAACAGCAGAGGGACTGTCGCCATGTGTTGGGTCAGTTTGCATCTCTGTTCTCCCTGACCCTCGGTATCACCAACTGGTGTGTCCATGATGTGGACACGGGAGATAGCATGCCTGTGAAACAGAAGTTTTACATGGTGGCTGACAATGTCAGGGCCAGCATCAAGAAGGAGGTTTCTAAGATGTTGGAGCTAGGGGTGATTGAGCCCTCCAGCAGCCCCTGGGCTAGCCCAGTGGTACTCGTACCGAAAGCTGCTGCGCCAGGTGCCACTCCAGAACTTAGTTTTTTTGTGGACTACCGTGGGCTCAATGCTATCACGAAGACTGACGCACACCCCATCCCCAGAGCTGATGAGCTCGTGGATCGGTTGGGAGCTGCCAACTACCTCAGTAGATTTGATTTAACTTCTGGGTACTGGCAGATTGCCTTAACTGATGGGGCCAAGGAGAGGTCTGCGTTTTCAACGCCAGAGGGGCACTTCCTGTTCCGTGTCATGCCCTTTGGGTTGAAGAACGCCCCTGCCACATTCCAGAGACTGGTCAACCAGGTATTGTCCGGGCTGGAGCAATTCAGCGCCGCATATCTGGACGACATTGCTGTGTTCAGCTCCACTTGGGAAGAACACTTGCAACACCTCTGCGCAGTGTTGAAGGCTCTGCATAGTGCAGGCCTCACTATCAAGGCCTGTAAGTGCCAGATAGGGCAGGGTTCGGTGGTGTATTTGGGACACCAAGTAGGAAGCGGCCAGGTGGCGCCCCTACAAGCCAAGATAGATACCATCCTGGCCTGGGAACCCCCCAAGACCCAGACAGCGGTGAGAGCCTTCTTAGGACTCACCGGGTACTATCGCCGTTTTGTCAAGGGGTATGGCACCATTGTGGCTCCCTTGACAGAACTAACTTCCAAGAAGTAACCAAAGAAAGTGATTTGGACCAGTGCCTGCCAAGAAGCTTTTGATGCCCTGAAGGAGGCCATGTGTACAGCACCTGTACTCAAGGCGCCTGACTTCTCCAAGGAATTCATAGTGCAGACAGACGCTTCTGAGCATGGAGTGGGAGCGGTGCTCTCACAACTAAATGATGAGGACTTGGATCAACCTGTAGCTTTCATTAGTAGGAGGCTACTTCCCAGGGAACAGAGGTGGAGTGCGATTGAAAGGGAAGCTTTTGCTTTGGTCTGGGCGCTGAAGAAGCTGAGACCCTACTTGTTTGGGACTCACTTCTGGGTTCAGACGGACCACAGGCCCCTCAGATGGTTGATGCAGATGAGGGGTGAGAATCCTAAGCTGTTGAGGTGGTCCATTTCCCTACAGGGGATGTACTTTACGGTGGAACACTGCCCCGGTACAGAACACGCCAACGCCGATGGTCTGTCCAGGTTTTTCCGCCGTAGTGATGAGAACTCCCAAGAGGGTGGGTAGTTCTCCCCACTTTCAGCTGGAGGGGACACGTGTTAGACCTGGCATCTTTGGCGTGGTTACCCCTGCCTTTTTGCCTCTACCTCCTGTATTTTTGATGCTATGCTGGATTTCGTTTTTGTTGGTTTAGATGCTATTGGCACTTTGCCACTGCTGATCAGTGTCAAAGTGCAAGTGCTCACTTGGTAAATTGTTGTATTGATTGGTTATCCATGATTGGTATATTTGTTTCACCTGTTAGCCCCTAGTAAAGTGCACTGCGTGTGCCAGGGCTGGTGATTCAAATGCTACTAGTGGGCTGCAGCACTGATTGTGCCACCCACAGGAGTAGCGCTAAAATGATGTCTTAGGCCTGCTTGCAGTGTCTATGTGCAGTCCAGGACTGCCATGTCGACCTGGCCAGTGCACCCACTGACCAGGCCTTATCCTTCCCTTTCTGTACATGTCAGGCATCCCTATGGTGGCCCTAGGTACCCCCCTGGGCTGGGTGCAGTGTATCTGAAAGGTAGGGCATGTACTGAGGTGTGTAACATGCCCTGGTAGTGAATTACAGCCATTTTCGTTTTTCACTGCTGAGAGGCTATCTTGCCCATAGGATAGAATGGGGAAGGCTGTTTACATGCCTATCTTCCCATAAGGGCAAGATAGAAAATCCAAGTTTGGTATCTCTGTGTTCAGAATTTAATTATACATCTTTTTAGCAAGATGGTTTTTAAATTCACTGTGTGAGAATAGCACTTTTTAGAAAGTAGCTATTCTCCTGTTTAACCTTCCTGTGTGCCTGTGTGCTGGTTGGCTGACTGGTGTCATGTGATGGGCTAGGTGGCTCCAGGAGCCTGGATGAGTCAGCAGCAGGGTGAATAGGGAGATCTGCTTTAGATGGGTGGGAGGAGTAGTCCCTGGGTTTGAATAGGGCTGCCCCTGACAAAAACAATGCTGGCTCCACCCCCTGCTGGCCAGGCTGAGGACTCTGCCTCTGCTGGCACAAAGAAGGCTCCACCTCCTGCTGAGCGTCTAACGACCCTGCCCCTCACTCTGAAAGGAACCAGGTGCTCCAGAGCAGAGCACACCCAGGAACCGGGTTGAGCAGGGGAATCCCCCCACTGGAACAAAGAGAGACAAAGACTTGGAGGGGTATAAGAAGAGGACCCCAGACACCTAAAACTTTAGATCACTTTGGAACTAAGAAGAAACCTCTGCCAAGGAGAAAGCTGAAAAGGACTGAAGAGGAGAAGACTGCCTGCTTGCTGTTTTGCTTTGCTGCCAAGGAGAGGGGAAGGACTTTGCTGTGTCCCCTTCTTTTGATTCTGATCTCCAAGGGCCTGAGAAGAGCTGGCTCCCTGTTAAGAAGTCCCAGGAACAAAAGGACTTCACCACCAGCTCCCCTGGAACTCTGCTGAGGGAGTTCTGACCTGCCTTGGAGTGCTTGCCCAGTCTTGGGGCCTCAGGAGGTCGTTTTGCTGTGTTTTGGGAGCTGGGAAGCCGAAGCGTGAAAAGAGTAACTGGTACCCAACGCATCATCCGATTGCGTGTCGCAAGAACGAGAGTGCAAGGAAAATTTCATCGCGGCACCATCGCAACACGCAGGGTCCCCGCATCGCCGAGTGCGTCGAGCATCGTCCCGAAGCGTGAAGATTCCTGACATTGCGAGGGTCGTCGCAGAACCAGTTTGCGAGCCGCACCACTGCCGGTGCGTGGAAGTCTCCAGTCATCGTGTGCGTCGACGCAGAGTTCCGTTCCGTGGCGCATCGAGAGTTGCGGCGCCGGAAGTCAACGCTGCGCCGCGCATCGTGCCACATCGAAGCGTGTCGCATCGAACCTGTGCGTGAAGCTTCCCCCTAAGAAACCTACGCAACGAAGGCCAAAGTCATCGCATCCTCCCCTTACAGATCGGAGCCGGCGCATCCACCTCTGCTGCGTGAAGCAGGGCTGCTGCAAAGCCTCCCCAGGATCTCAGGAGTATCGCATCGCCTTTGCAAGCTTCCTTGTTATAGCTTTTGGGAACCTTATCGCAACTACAGGTACTGTTGGGCACGAAAGTGTCGCATTTTGTGCATTGAGAGTCGCATTGTGCAGGACACTGACTTTTACATCCTGGAGTACTTTCTGCAAACTCTTGAACTATCTTTAAAATAACCTTTTTGAATTATATGTTGGTTTGTCTGTAGTATTTGGTCTTGTGAAGTTATTTGGTCTTTTGAAGTTTTTAGTAAAGATACCTTATTTTTCTAAAACTGGTGTGGAGTAAATCTGTGGTGTTTTCACTGTGTTACTGTGAGTGTTGGTACAAATACTTTACACATTGCCTTTGATAGCCTAGACTGCTCAGGCCAAGCTACCTAGATGGTGAGCAGGGGTTATCTTAACAGTGTATCCCCCTTTCCCTGACTAGAAGCAAGGGTCCCTACTTGGACAGTGGTACCTACCCTGCCAGCTAGAGACCTCCAGATCTAACAGTTATCGAGTGCCGTACCATTGAGTAATGCCAATGCTTTGAATCTGGCAACCCAAAGTCCTGCAGTACTTGTGAGAAGTCCAAAAGTCCTCGCTCATTAACAGGTCCCTGATACGTTTGCAGTTTACTTCTTGCTAGGGGTGGAACGCCTTACCATCCTGCGCTGGGGGAAAATCTGGGTTCCCTATAATTGGAGTAAGTGGAGAAATGGGAGTAGAAAGTTGTTTAGGAATGCAGAGTCTATACCATATCCCCATTGTGGCCCGGACTACTGGGGAGATATACACTCCGGTCGATGCCTTTGTGAGAGCCAAGGGATCTTCCAGATGTGAATCTCTACAACCGCCTGATCAAGGAAGCACCAGTGTTTTTCAGTATACGGTTCCTGCCATTCCACCAGGAAGTGCAATTGGGCTGCTTGATAGTAGCGCAGGAGGTTGAGTATGCCAAGCCCACCCTTTACTACGTGGGAGGTAATCCCGTTCTCATGCCATTCTCACACATTTGCGACCCTAGATAAAAGTTTCTAGGGATTGTTGAATTTTATGCAGTACGGATTAAGGGGGTTGTAGCAGTATTACCTGTACGTAGAATAAGATCTTGGGAAGTAGGGACATTTTAACGGCTGAAATTCGTCCCACCCAAGAAAGTGGTTCTCTATGCCACGATTGTATCAGGGAACGTGTCGTGTCAAGTAGGGTGGCATATATGACACTGCCTTTTCAATGGTTGGGAATAGTTGAATTCCTAGATGGGGAATTCCTTGTGTGGCCCTGGTGAACGGGAGTGTCCTAGCTAGAAGCGCTTGGTTGTCCTGTGAGAAAGTGAGATTGAGAGCCTGAGATTTATTCCTATTCACTTTGAACCCCGATGCCCCCCAAATCACTCAAGATCTTCCAGCAGCGGAGGAAAAGACTGGCATGGATTGATGCCCAGGAGCACATCATCGGCATATAGAGTTATCTTGTGGGATTGACCCGCCATTAAAACCCCCCTCTTTAAGGGGTGGCCCCGTATGTGCGCCGCTAGCTGCTCCATATGGAGCGCAAACAAAAGCGGTGAGTGTGGGCACCCTTGCCGTGTCACCTTCGAGATGGGAAAGGAAAGAGATATCGTGCCATTAACACGGACCACCACCACTGGATTAAAGTAAAAGGCCCATACCCATTTCAGAAACCAGGGTTCTAGGCCCGTAGCCTCGCGAACCAGCCATAGGAAGGGCCAGTGCATGTGGTCAAATGCTTTTTCAGGGTCAATGGATAGCAGCATCTCGGTGACCTTAGATCTCCCTGTTTTACCTGTTAAATTAAATATGCACTTGGTGTTGTCACCACACTTGCATCCAGGAATAACTCCTGATTGAACTGGATCTATCAAACCTGGTATGATACATCCCAGTGTAGTTGCCAGTATCCCACTAAATAATTTTGCATCAATGTCCAACAAAGATATGGAGTGGTAAGAGGTGCAGAGTTGGGGGTCTTTCCCGGGCTTTGGTAAAACTACTATAGTGCCTGATTTCAAGGAATTGGTGGGGGCTCCCTCTATACTAAAAGAGTTGTATAGTCAGGCTACCATGGGGAACAGCCGAGTGGCAAACATTTTATAAAATGCCTCTGAAAACCCGTAGTTGCCTGGGGCTTTATCTAGCTTAAGCTTCCCTGTGGTGTCAACCACTTCTTGGGATGTGATGTCTGACTCCAGTGTAGCCGTTATAAGATCTGGGAGCTTTGTAAGGGGGGCCTGCTCTGGATATGTGGCACAGTCAGAGTAAGAGAGTGGGTCTGCATTATAGAGCTGTGTGTAAAACAGGCTGAATTTCGATGCTATTTCTGAGTCTCTTATGAGGGGACAAGAAGCATGATCTAGTACCTGGGAGATATACTGTTTATGTGTATTTTCTTGTAGCTTATGTGCCAACATTCTCCTTGCTTTATTTCCCCGTGCATAATATCTTTGTTTTGTGAGGAGTAGGGCGTATTCCGCCAGGTCCATATCTAGTGCTATAAGCTGTTTCCTAAGCATTGTGAGTTGGGGACGTATCTTGTGTGAACTTACTCGTCTGTGTGTCTCTTTCAATTCCCTCACTTGTAGCTCTGACTCTACGTGCTTAGCTTTCCTATCCCTGTTTAGTTGTGAAGCTATTACTATGCAAGTACCCCTCACCACTTCCTTGAGGGCATCCCAAAGCATTGCTATCTTTAACCCAGGGCGGAGCTGGCATAGCGCCACTACGCAGACTTCCACGGAGTTGGGAAAAAAACTCTGTGAAACTCCGCTCAGCTCCCCGCCTCCACCACCCCTAATAAAAATATTTTAAAATTAATTTAAAAAGAAACACACTTACCTGCACTGTGGCATCTCCAGACTGCCCTCCACCTCCTTGCCGTCTCTCTCCTGCAAACCCCCTACGTTGGATGTACGTCTTGCAAGAAATGCGCAGAAGGAGGGGAGACCAGAGACGCCACAGTACAGTACAGGTAAGTGTTTAATTTCTTTTTTAATTCATTTTTAAATATTTTTTATCAGGGGTGTTGGAGGCTGGGAACCTATTTTAGCAGGGGGGCTGGCTAACTCCGCTCTGCTGTGGAGTCGGATTTTTGCCTAAACTCCACATTCTTAGCGGAGCAGGCAAAACTCCGCACAGTCTGCTGGCAGGGCGGAGTTCTCTGCCCGCCGTTAGCTATCTCAGTGTCTGGTTATTCGTTAATCTCCAAGTAGTCTATTATTGATTGTTCTATCTCCCGTGCTATTGGGGTGTAGGATAGCAATTTAGGGTTGAGGCGCCACGTCCTAATGTTAGGGCATAAATGGGGCACGAGTAATGTAATTCTAATGGAGGAAAGATCTGATATAGAGGCCACCTTGATATCTGCATGGACTACATCTGGCTGGAGGTGGTCAGACACCAGAAAGTTATCAATTCTTGCATAGGACTGGTGTGCCCCAGAGAAAAAAGTGTATGCTCTTGTATTGGGGTTCAGCGATCTTCATATGTGGGAGAGCCCGGCCTCAACCATCCACTGCAGCCCCTGTGGGGAAGTCATACTTGACAGGCTTGCTCTATGGGGGGATCCATCTAGCTGTGTGTCCGGTACTAAGTTAGAATATCCACCTGTGAGGACTTTAACGTCTGAGGGACTGAGAACAATTCCCTCTGCACCGCGAATAAAGGGCTCTTAGTGGTCATTGGGTGCATAGATGCATGCAACAGTAAATGTATGATGATAAAGTGTATCCCTCAAAGCCAGCATGTGACCTGCTATTTCGGACTATACCAAAAGCACTCGCCTCTGGAAGTGAGTCAAAAGTAAGATCACCATCTCTACCTTTTTCCCACTGCAAGAGGACCAGCATTGGCGGTCAAACCATCTTGACTGCAACAGACCCCATCCGTTATAAGCAGAAACGTTTCTTGTAAAAGACATATGTAACATTGTGCCGCTCTCAGTTGAGAAAGTAACGCTATCCTCTTTGCTGGGACATTCAAACCTCTAATATTGAGACTCACTATCTTGACCATAAATAAAGAGAAGGTGTCTGCCAGGTACTCTCGCTAGTGAGTGGGAGGGACATATGCAAATTCCACGTATATGTTGAGGTGAAGTGGTATCGCATGTCAAGGGAGTGTATTAGAAAATAGTTAAGGCATAATTCAAAACAACAAACATAACTAAGTACACAAACTGGTGTTAACCTGACCAACTTGATGAAGGGGTCCATGTCACTGGTCGACCAAACTGGGCAGCAAAGGGTTAGAAAAAGATGTAGATCGCTTCTGCCGCATTCCCTCTGTTGCACTCTATTTAACGTGATGAGCCAGGCCTCATGCTGTATGATCAGTGTAAGCAGGGATTCCACAGGTGTCCCAGCTTCTTGTCGCCGGCTCCACTCCTTTGGTCCATTTGCATGTGCGAACGGAGGGACACTGCACCACAGCTTAGTCACTCGATAACCTGCTCTGGAGATGTAACCCGACCAGTGAGGTGCTGTATAATGGTTGTCCTTTCTTTAAGGCTCTCTGTTGTGGTTGGTTTGTGCATGCATTCCCGTGAATGTTCTCTTGGGTTCCTGCCATTACAGAGCTTTGGGAGGTCTCTGGGAAGATCGGGTATCTTCTCGCTCCAAGTCCAGCCCTAAGATTGTTGCTGCTTCTGACAGTGTGCAAACTATGTGTGTTTCTCCCTCCGAGGCAAAAATTAAGCCCGGGCAGAGAACTCCACTCCACCAGCGGAGTTTGCAGAGTTTTGCCTACTCCGTACTCCTTTGAGAACGTGGAATTCAAGGAAAACTCTGGCTGCACAGCAGAGAGGGGTTAGTCAGCCCCCGTGCACAAAAAAGGGGAAAAAAAAACTTATCTCTGCTGTAGCATCACTGGGCTGCCCTCCTCCTCCTTGGTGTGATCTCTCTTACTGTCTCCTTGTCCACCCATGCAAAACCCTACATCGGACTTACGTCTTGGTAGGACTGTGCATGCACGGGCATGCGTGCATGTGCACTTCTCGCAAGACGTATGTGGATGAGGAGAACGTGAAAGAGACCACGGCGAGGAGGAGGAGGGCAGCCGGAGATGCCACAGCAGAAGTAAGAATCTTTTCTTTTTTAATTTCTACTTTTTATTAGGAGGATAGAGGCGGGGAACGGTGTTCCACAGAGTTTTTTCCTAACCCCATGAAACTTTGTGTAGTGGCACTATGCCTGGGGTTAGCAAAAATCAGGCAGAATGGATGACACCACCTGTATCGTATCCACTTGTCTCTCAGGTAAGACGTCGCTGGTTTCATAGAAAGGCGGCGTTGTAGCGTGATGATGTAAAGATCTTGGTAGAAACATATTTTGACCCCTTTGACTAGGACATGGGATAGATTGCGCACCTGATGAGCTCCTTTTGTTTGTAGCTGTGAAGGCACGTAAGTATGTCCAGTGGGGTACCAGGCTCCCCAGAGCGGAGTCCTGCTTGATGTGTGCGGTCCAGATGAAGTTCTTTTCTAGCCAGCTCCAGGATGACGTGTCGGAATAGCCGCAGCACATATTCCTCCAGCTTGCCTGCATCGGCGTTTGATGGAACACCTTTAATTCTAATATTGGACCTGCAGGACCTATTTTCAAAATTTTGCAGTTAGTAATTAAGGTCAGTGTTTTGGTATTTGAGTTCCAGGATTTCGCTGCAACACGCTTAAAATTCCTCTTCCCTGGCATCTCCATTCTTTTCCACCGTGTCTACTCTTTACTCCATTTCAACCATGTCACGCCAGAGTTCTTTCACTTCTTTGGTCATTTCCATTTTGAGGGTAGCCATGTCTTCTCTCAAGGTACCAAAGAGAGTATCCATAAAGCCGCGTGTGACAGGTGCCTTGCCATCTGCATCCTGATCCCTACTTGACTTTAGAGGTATGCTGGGTGGCAAGCCAGGATCCTTAGCCTGATCAGGCTTCTTGGATGAGCTCTTAGTAAAAAAAGTCCTTGACCATGGTGTCTTTCTTCGTTCTTGTGGAGGTCATTTGGAGCGCTCTGTGGCATCTAGAGAGGTTTGTATCTACAAATGTGAGTGTTCTCAGTTGGCTGGGGTATGTTACACTCTTTGTGGGCTCTGTGTCTCCACCACACCGCTCCCCTCTGCACCGAGACTTATCAGGCATTAGGGGCCAGCTAGGTTATGTCTTTCACCACCAACTCCAGAGACCCCGGTCAGCCCGTGTCAAAAGAAGAGGGAAGGAGATTACACACCTCTACATCCCCTGTGGGCACCAATTGATCTGCTGTCCCCTGGTTGGGTTCTATTCGCTGTCTCCCTGTGGTAGGGGCCTTGCCCTGTGAGTTCTATCACCAGTTCAGTGGATGTAACTTGGGTAGAGGTAGTGGATCCTACATCCGCCACCAGCCAGTGCTGGGCCCATTTGAACACACCATCTGGGAGGAGCTTTCTTACTCAGTGTGTCTGTCTAGGGCACACCACGGACTTTGCTTTAATGTTCCCTTGCGGCTCCCTCTCTACCTAACACCCAGTATGTTTCCCTTCTCCACACTCACCCCTCACCAGGGGTCTGGACGCTATCCGTCGGCTCAGACCCTGTCTCCCATTCAAAGCAGGATTGGTTGTTGGTAGACCCTGCCGCTGGTCTCTTTGTCTGGTTTCCAGTTAGCACTCAAGCTTGACCAGTCGCGGCCTCATTGAAGTACCAGATCACCAAGGCTCACCTATCAAAGATTGCGTCTGCCTCACTCTCTGTGCTTCAGTCTCTCTCTCTAGAGCCCCATCTCAGCTCTGTCTGTGGTCTGCCACCGAGGCATCTCCGCTGCTGCAGCCCAGTCCAACACTGCGCCTAAGACTAGGCCATTTCTAGACTGGCATCGGCTGTCTGCCACAGCTCGCCTGCTAGCCCTCAGCTTGAGGTGATGAAGCAGTGCCGCTGATTCAGAGAGGGTGACCTCGCAACAGGCTTGGCTGTAGTTGCCCCCTTCTCTGGACCTAGAGGGCTCAATCAGCTGGGTGCCCCGGTCACACAGCAGCGGCCGTCAATTGCATGCAGGCAGCTCACCATCTCTAGCCTCCTTGCAGGTCCCGTCTCTGCCTTGTTTCCCGATGCAGCTTGCACCAGCCCTCCTGGACTCCCCCGCTGGCGTAGTCCAGGCTGACGCTCTACTCATGCCTGGGCTTCCCAGTCCAAATCTAATGCCGCCCAACTGCCTCAGCACGTCTGCTAGTACTCCATTTGTGGCAGTGGTGTGGTGCTTGGACGCTGCAGTTTCTGCAGTAGTTTGCCCGAAATAAGGCTCGGCTGCTATTACCCCCCGATCCCAGAGTCTAGGGGTCTCGGTTTGCAGGTCACTCCCTCTTCACGGGGCATATCTACAAGGCAGCGTTAAAAAATTATCGCCGCTTTTTCGGCCGTTTTCGTACGAAAAGCAGCAATTATTTAATCACCTTATCAGCAAAGACATGCTATCGTGTGTTTTGCTGATTTAGCGCCCCTTACAACAATGCCCAGCTTTGCATCTCTAATGCCCGCTCTCCAGTGAGGGGCAAAACTTGCAGCTCTGCCCTGCTGTGGCACCCCGTTAGTATAGTGCTGCACGGGAGCCTACTTTCTGTCCTTCTGTGTTGGGACAACCCCCCCCCGGACTACCTTTCCCTGAATGGATGCGGCAAAGCTCCGCAAGTCAGCTCCTACACAGGTGCCATCTTGGACATGCCCCTACTTACACTTCTTAGATCAAAAGTCTATTTCTTTAAATGATTTTATTTTATCTATTAATTATGGGTAGAAGAGAAACTAATGCTATTTCTTTAGAAGGGCCCATATAAACTATCCAAGGAAATGTGCCCTGCCAATGTTGGTATATTTGCATGTATGTGGTATATTAATATCGCAAACTTAGCCAGAAGGCAGCAGAGTGCTGTAGAGAACTGGAAGATCTCCTCTTCACTCTCCATGTGATTAAGGGTATAAGAAAAGCAAGGGAGAACCCATATAACCAACTAGAGCCTGAGCAATCAAGATGATATGGCTCTAGAGGGACCAATCTATCTCAACTTTCAATCAACAATTACACCTCAATTGTTATTGGATATATTTCAACAATTTTTCATTCAGTGTTTGAATGCCTACAAATAGATATATCCTACTGGGCACCACATACAATTGAAATATCTAGTATGAATAGAATATACACATCAAGACAAATTAATTTTACATCCTGGAATATATCAAATAAATCTCTCTTTAAAAAAAATATTTTATTGTACTTTTTAGTAAGAGAAAGGCAACACAAAAGGAGAATATCCCTGAGAGATACCAAAAGTCATATTAAGAAGGAAAACAGTGTAATTAAATACACAGGAAGGGAGGCCTCCTTGACATTCGTAATACAGAAGAGCCTCACTCCATTAAGTAAATTGTTATATAATATAATACAACCCGGCAATCACTTAATGTGCATACAGAGCATAAATGAGAAAACGAAAAGAAGAGGGATACAACTATGCCCATTTCTGTTCTCCTCTGTGGGTACAACCCCTCCCCATGAATCAATAGGACTGGGACACCCCTCCCCTAAAGTAAAATAGAAAAGTGTGGAACTCTCTACCAACTGATGTTACTACGAATTACATCCCAGAATTTATCATGCCATTGGGCCAGCTCAGCCTAAACCCCCATCACAATCCAATTGCTCTTGTCCAGGGAAAGTCCTTGGCTAGTTGGTAATGCCCATCAGCCGACAGTGGCCCTGACATTTGGCCCTGGCACCATTCTAGAAAAAATACCCAAACCCATTTCCCTCTTAAACTGGCCTTTTTAACTAGCTCTGTGCACGGAGACATTTTTAGGTTAAACATAACCAGCATGCATGCCAGCCATTGATGGAAAGCCGGGGAAGTGCTGTACAGCATGGTAGATGCAATATAAAGACTGACCACAGCCATGGCGATGAAAGTAAACAGCTGAGGAGGCCCGAGACCATTTTACTATGCACACCTAGTAAGACACGTTGGGGAGTTAAGGTGATTCAAATTTTTAACCTGATTAAAAAAAAACTAGTAATCTTACTCCTAAGGGTTCCTAGAGAAGGAGAACTACAAAACATGTGTATCCGGTCTGCTTCTAAATGTTGACAGTGTGGGCAACAGATGTCCACCAACTACCCCCCTAACTTGGCAATTATGGGAATTTAGAGCTCTATAAAACTGGCTAATAGTACATTGAGAGCCCCCACCAACAGGTCCATCAGATCTATTTTCCTGCCCCCCCTTCCTGAATAGGAAATCTCTGATTTGAAGGTCTTTAAAAAATTCCTTTTAAACAACGTCAGTATTGGCCTGTCACTCCTCAAAGGAGATTATTCCCTCAAGAGAGAAAATGTCACCTAATTTTATAAGCCCACGGTCCTTATAGCCCAACACCGTGGAGTCCCAGAAAATGCCGGGAAGTAAAGGAGTCCTTTGCAGTGGTGTATAATTGCTAAGCCGCCCTAACCTAAACTTTATCCTAATGGCAGACCAAATCTCAAAAGCCCCAGGCAGGGTCTTTATCCGGACCTTCTTAAAGTAGCTGGGCTCTAACTGCCACAGGAAGCAACTTTCACATTATTTTGCTGACAATATACCATATATAGGCAGGTTTATATCTGGTCCCTGATCCACAAACAGAAAGCTCATATACTGGAGAGCTGCCGCCCAATAGTATAGTTTGAAATCTGGGATGGCCCAGCCTCATCTTTCTCTGGGGAGACATATATATTTCAGAGCCCTTCTGGTTTTAATACGCCCAGATAAATCACATTATCATATCGTTCATAGCTTTAAACCTATGATTTTTAAACTCTAGTGGGATTGCGCGGAAGAAGTATAAAGCCTTGGGTAGAAATAGAATCTTGATGTAATTACTATGCACTACCATGGAGAGGTGTAAGTTATTCACTCTGTGAAAGTCTCTACTTGCTTTTCCTATGACAGGGGCAACGTTAGTTTCCATGATCCAGTCCACCTCCACCATCATATTGACTGTCAGATATACTGTCTTCTCAACTACCGTTATTCCGAAACTGTGCGTGCCTGTTATGGACAATTCGGGTTTTATTCTGGTTCAGGAGGTACTCAGAAACCTCCCGAAAGCTGAGCTTCCCTCTCAATTTCCATTAGAACAATCCTGGCTGGGTGTGACCATAGCAACATCATCGGTATAGGCAAGGACTTTAGTGTCCTAGCCGTGATAACACATAGGGCCAATTGTGGGGTTAGAATCCAGCTTCCAAATTAAGGGATTGATGCATAATGCAAAAAGCAGGGGAAAACAGGGACACTCCTGACTAGTACCCCTTTGAATTTGGTTTTCGCTGACTGACCCCCACCATCAGCTGAAGTCTGGCTGTGGGCCAATGAGAGACTGCTCTCACTGCATTGTTATATATCTCGACCCCATTTCAAAGTGGGCCGTGACTGGCCAAACATAATTCCAGGAAACCCTATCAAACTTCTGTCTCTAATAAATAAATAAAAGGGTTCAGGAGACAGCAGAGGCATCAAATAAAGTAATAATCCGGCCCTTGTGATCCGTGGTTCCCCTCTCGGGGGTAAAAAACATGCTGTCCTGAAGAGACGACCTTGCTTATAGTGTGGCTTAAAGTATACCTTCATGTCACTATTAATCAGGGTAATCAGCCTGTATGATCCTGATTGTTGCAGAGAATTGCCTTTTTAAGAAACACTATTATTTTTGGTGTGGACCAAGAGTTTGAGGCCAGCTGACCCTTTGTATCTCAAAGAATTTATACTTGCAGAATGCACCTAGCTGGGTAGAGAATGCCTTATAAAACTCTAGAGCGATCTTGTCCGAACCCACCACTTTTCCTGAGGGCAGGCGTTATATGGCGGCAAGGATTTCCTCCAACTATAGAGGAGCATCCAAAAAATCCCTGTCTTCGGTACCCAACCTTCCAAATGGGATTGACTCTACATAGTGACTTACATCTTCATTGTCATGTCCCTCTCCCTTTTCCTCTCTATAAAGCCTCATGTAAGACCCCCCAAAAACCTCTCTTATGCCCTCAGGGTCAGTAACCAGGACACCTCGTGCATCCCTTACTTCAGTAATCTCTCCCTGGGTCACTTTCTGTCTTGTGAACACAGCTAGAAGATGTCCCACCAGTTCACTATACTAATAGCATTTCCAGACCTCATATTTATCCACCACTTTTCTTGGTGAGATGTCGCTAATCATGGCTTTAGCCAATGCAACCTTGTATTGAGCCTCCTTGGTGTTTAGTCCATCATACGCTGCCAGAATTAGTTGAGCAACATCTTCTAGGGCCCTATAAAGCCTCCTCACATGCAACCTCTATTATTTTGTTGGTTCAGGCTTTAACTAAGTGTCTCACCCCCCACACCTTCTTTGAAAGTGTCCCACACTACCTCAGCCAGGGCAGTCCCACTGTTGAACTCCATGAATTCCAATATTGAATTTTTCATGTATCGAATTTCTTCTTTGCCAGTAAGCAAAGTCCGCTTGAAGGACCAATTCTGTCTTTTCAGACCCAGACTTACCTCATCTATCTCTAACAGCAGCAGGTTATGGTCAGGCATCCCCCATGGGGACATTTCGATTTTAGAACTATTTAAACAAGCTATATGAAGTAAAACAAAAAATCGAGGTTGGCATGAGATCCATGTGGGGCAGAGAAATAAACTATGATCTTAGACCAAGCGTGAGTGACTCCATGATCCTTACCCAAGTGGATCAGAGAGCTGAACACTTTAGGTTTCGTACCAGAATAGGAGGCTGACAGACCTCCCACTATATTGATGTTAAAATCCCTACAGATTATGATCGGGGTCAGCCAGAGTGCCAATTTGATGGCAAGCCAGACAAAGACTGCAGGATCATCAACAATCGACCCATAGATGGAGCATAAGGTAAAGACCCAGCTGGCGTGATGGCCATCAGCATTTACCCATCTTCCGAGTCTGTTAGGCAGAGAGCTGCTGAATCTTCATACCCTACTTCACAACATATTAGACACCCGAGTCCTTTTCCGTTGGATCGTAAAGCCTATTATATGAAAGCCCAAAGATTCAAGCAGGTGCTTACTTGGCTCCGGAAGGCATAATATATTAGCTTTCCATACTTTTCACTCCTGAGCTACTTTTTACCTCTAAAAGCTATCATTCAGCCCACAAATATTAACATTTGCAATGCGCAACTTACTTATGACCAATATCCCAGAAGAATAACTGCAATGAAAACCTTACTGATTTTCGTAGATAAGCCTCCCCACCACTTACTGATGCAAAACTTGCACTGCTTTTGTTTCTCCTCTTGAGTTGACCCTCCTTTGCCTACTAAACCCCATAGATAAGCAAAGAGAACCAAAGGGGATAAATTAAAAGATCCCATTCTAGACATAGTCCAACATAGGAAACCACATTAGCTTTACGGCCAACCCTGACAGAGAAACTGACCCTCCCAGCTAAGAGACCTGTCTGGTCCCAGATGAAATGCCATTCGTAATCTCTGCAGCCTTGATCACAGACTTGAAAGTCTGGGTCTTTCCCTAAAAGACAATCATCAGCTGGGCTGGGTTCAATGAGAAAGCTTTGCCCCCAAGACCCTGAAATGAATTAATGAGCTGCCTGGGCCACCATCTCTTCTCTACGGTGGCATGAAAAAAATCAGGCCCGGTAAAGAAGGTATGTCCATTGTAATTCTGCTTAGCATCTGGCTGGGGCGTCTCGTAAAATTGCCTGCTGGAGTAAGAAGCTCCAAAAGTATACTAAGACAGTTTTGGGCCTTGCTGATTGCGCTGTTTTTTTAGTATCAATGGGAAGTGATGTACACATTACGCCTCCAAATTTCAGTGCCAGTGTCAAGATTGAGTGTGCATGGCAGCTATGCGCCACGACGCGTCGCCGTAGGTGAACCAAGCCCCGCCCCCCAGTAATGGTGGATTCTGTTTGCATCCGGGTGGAAGGCTGAGGCAGAGGCTCCTGCGGAACTGACGGACGGCTTTTTCTACGGGCCCGAGCGGTATGCGACCTCAAGTGCCCCTACCCCAAAGCGTTCTCTCAGGGTGAAGATTCGGCCGCACCTAGTTTTTTTTTTTAATTACAAACACGCTGGAGCTGGAGCTGGAGATGGAGGTGAGGTGGAGGGGTAAGAGGCCAGCGGCTATGGTGGTAATGTGCTGACACTGCCTCTATTACCCCGTTATGGAAAAGCCGGTATTGGCCAGGGGAAAAAAACTGGTAATTTTCCAATTCCGGCGGTGGTCCTGCCAAGGTTAACTGGGGACTTTGTTGCTGCCACTGTCGATGGCTGAGCATATGGCAGCCGAGGTGCCCATTTGATATATAAAACACCCCTCCCAGGCGGAAATTTTTGAAAAAAAAACCAGGGGGAAAGGCGGTGAGAGAGGTGCTGGACCTCATAAAAAAAAGGGAAAAGGAAAAGGAGGCCAAGGTTCGGAACTGTGAGAGGCTTGTGTCAAAAGTAAACTATTGATTCACTGCGATTGCACGCTAGGTGGTTTATGGAAGACTTTCGAATCGACTATTTGTCATCGCTTCTGCCCTGGCTGTACCACCTTGCACTGCCTGTACTGCCTGCACTGCCTGCGGGTAAAGGCAGTGCAGGCAGTACAGGCAGGTAAAGGGGGGTGCTTGCTCACTTGAAGTACCTAAGCACCTAAGAAAATAGGGAGAACATTCTTTGAAAGTTAATACTCCATTTAGTATTGAGATTCGCTCTACCGCTGGGTTAAGGAAAGGAGCTGTTACCTGGTATCGGAGAAATAGCAGGGTAAAATGGGAAAATTGTTGAATGCTCGTATTAAAGCTAAGGCTCGCCGCCTCCAGATTAAGGAAGCAAAAGAAGTGGCTCCGACGGCAGACAAGGAATCTTCTGAAAAATTCTCTGAACTCAACTCTACATTTGAGAGTACAGATGAACAGGAATCACCCTCTGCCGAGCCATTAAGTCAAACTAGTATTCCAGTAAACACGACGACGGCCGATATGAACTTAATCACTGCCAGCCCGGTTTTGTCCCAACCAGATAACATTGGATCTGATAGCCCCACGAAAGCAAAATCAGCTACTAAAGAAGCAAGACAGTTTTCCCTTTTAAAAAAAATAATAATAATAAACCTCACAACCCACTGCGAGTCCTGCCTTAAATCTGCAGCCCGATGTGGAGATCCCGGGGACTTGTCAATCCTCAGCAGCTCCACTATGTGCAAAGTCTGCCATAGTCAATCATGGAGTTCCTGAAGCTGTTACACAAGCGAATACGCGTTCAAATACTGTACCTTTGCTGGGGCCGATATCTCATCAAGATGGTGATTCATCGCTGCTTACTGTTCAAAAGGAGTTTTGTTCAGGAAACATCATACCAGCACAAGTCTTAGTCCAGATGGAAGGCATTTCTATTCCCCCTGGTTCCTCTGTATATCCGCCGGCAAAATTAAAGACACAGTCTCAATTGGATGCACAGAAGACAGCCTCATCAGAAGATACACTGTCGATGGCTGAGCATATGGCCACTCCGCTACCTTATACCACAGACCCTTTTAGTACCGTCTTTAGTCTGAATACTGAGTCAGCAAGTGAGGTCCAGATGATGGTTAAAGACATGCTAAATCTAATTTTAGAGTAGGTTCGGGAGTTGAAAAAAACTCAGAGAGCTGAACTCTCCTCTATACATCAACGACTGGAGAAAATTGAGGATGTAATTTCAGGTTTCCCTCTAAGACTTCAAGAAGCTGAGGCTCGGATTTCTATCCTTGAGGATCAGATGACAGTGGTAAAAGAAGAGGTTAAGGTGGCAGCTAAAAGTAAGCAGGCATTCGAAAATAAATTGGATGAGCTGGAAAATTACACATGGAGATCCAATCTTCGAATAGTTGGAGTCCCGGAGGGGCTAGAGGGGGCCAATACAGTACAATTGGTCATCTCATTCATTAGGCAAAAAGTCGTTCCAGAATTTGAAGGGGACCTGACTATTACTAGGGCACATTGGGTACCTGCTCACCCCTTTCCTAACTCTATGCTGCCATGGAATATACAATTAAACTTCTCCGACTTTCGTATTAAAGAAACAATACTGTCTAAAGCTATACAGCAAAGACAGTTTTCAGTAAATGAAACATCAAAGTGCCGTATTTTTTCGGACATGTCCACAGCGGCGGCACGTTGAAGGAAGGAATTTGTGAAAATTCTTCATCTATTTCAAGCTAATGTAGCTCAGGCCTCTATTGCCCAACAGTCCAAATTGAAAGTTCTGGTGAAAGGCACATTTTTCATGTTCTCTGACTTAGACAAAGCTCAAGAGTTATTGAAGGAAATTTCGCAGGTTTATAAGGGGTGAATGAAAGGAAGTAGAACTGAGCGAGAATCCTCTGTCTTAATCAAATGGCTGTGTTCAGTATAAAAAACATGCTTTACTTTACTTTACCCTGGCTATGATAGCTGGCCTTAATGTTATATGTTAAATAAGATTAGATTGTGGATTATTGTACCTTTCACTAGATTTCACTAGAGTTCAAGCATGTCAAGTCACCTTCATTGCTGTGGGGGGGGTGGAGGGTTCATGGGGGTGTGACAACAAGACACCCAGGTTGTTGGGGGGAGGGAAGTGTGGTTGGCGTGGGGGAGGGAGGAAGGACCACATTCAGGGGGGAGAGGCACAGGGGTAGGGTTAGGAGCATTATGGAAAGGGGGGAGGGTCACGGTGGATAGGTGTAAAAGTAAGGAAAAAATGAAGTCCTTTGGTTTTTTTTATTGTTTTGTTTTTTTAATCACGGTTTTTTATATCTTCCTATGAGGATTGAATTGATTACAAATTTTGTTAAATTGCTTTAATGACTAGCGAGGCGCAACTGAAAGTGGTATCATTTAATGTAAATGGTTTAAACAATCAGAAGAAAATGCGGGCCATAGAGATGTGGATTAAAACAGAAAATCCTTCGGTAATTCTGTTGCAAGAAACCCATATTTCTTCTATAAAGTTATTAGATTTTTCTATGTTTAGGGCCTGGGCCTCGTATCGAGGTTTCTCCAGTCCCTCTGCGTCCCATAGAGGGACAGCTATCTTTTTAAATAAAAATAGTCAAGCAGAGATAATAAACTCAGAAAGGGATCAGCTGGGGCGTTGGTGCTGGGCTACATGTACAGTTAAACATAGACAGAGACCTTTAACTTTTGTTAGTTTTTACGCACCGATTGAGGACAACTTTAAGATCTATGAAGAGCTGTTTCAATCTTTGCTGACTGTTATAGGGGATGTGGTAATTGGGGGAGATTTTAATATACTTATTAATCTGATAATAGACTCCTCTACTAAGACAAGGAAACAACTAAAACCTAAATCACTGAAAATTTTGCAGAATTATGGGGTTACACTTGATGTGCACGATCCATGGCGTTTGAATTTTCCATCCAAAGCAGAATTTACGTGCTGGTCAGGCAGATTCAAGTCTTCATCACGTATAGATTTTTTTTTGGTCTCTAGAAAGCTTTGTTTCAGTCAGCAGAGATTTCTTTATAATGGATTTTCAGATTATGCTATGGTCGTTTTACAGATTTATTTAGAAATCTCGGTAAAAATTCCTAAGTGATGGGTCTTTAATAGACAATATTTAAATGATGATCCCTGGGTTAATTCTATAAAGGTAGAGATTATAGAATTTATTATTTGAAACTATGAATCTGCCCCATTAAATATCGCCTGGGACTCGCTTAAGGCTTTTATCCGTGGAATAATCATCGGAAAGGATGCGGCCAACTTAAAGGAATTTAGAGTTAAGAAGAACAACCTAGAGCAGAAAGTACAAGTACTCAGCACTATAAGGCTTCACAATCCATCTAGAGCTAACCAATATAAGCTTGATCAGGCAAAACGTGATCTTAGTGCTAATTACTATACTCAGAGCGAAGCTGTCTTCCGGCAACAGTATCAAAAGGTATTCGAAGAAAGAAACTTCACGGGTAGATTTTTGGCTTGGCAGGCTAAGGAACATGCTTCCGCCAACCTAATTAAAACTCTAAAATGTCCTCTTACTGATTTAGAGACAGATGATCCAGTTAAAATAGGGGATATAGTGCTTAAACACTATGAATATATATATGGTCAACATCAGAGGGTAAACTCCTTTTTGCTAGAAGCCTTTTTACACAATAATGAATTACCTAGGCTTTCAGAAGTAGATCAACAGTCTATGGCTAGATTATTTTCTAAGGTGGACTTTGAGAGAGTTATAAAAGATCTCCCTAATGGTAAAGCTTGTGGCCCAGATGGGTTTCCATCGGAATTTTTTAAGGTCTTTTTTTCTGCATTTGGCGATTTTTTTCTCATATTAATAAATTTCATGTTAGAGGGAGGTACAATACCAGATTCCTTCAGACAAGGCAACGTAGTGAGTTTCTTGAAAAAGGGGAAGGACAGTAAAGATCCAAATTCTTATCGCCCGATAACATTACTAAATTCTGATTACAAAATAGTAACGAAACTTCTTTCAGTGCGCTTTAATAATATCACAGCAAAATTGATTCATCCGGATCAGAATGGTTTTATTGCGGGCAGACAGTTAGCAACTAACACACATTATTTAATTGAGGCTTTAGATTATTTTGAGACACGAAGGATTTCTGCTTTGGTTTTGTTATTAGATACTGAAAAGGCATTCGACCTGGTGGTTTGGGAGACACTGTTTATTATTTTAGGACACTTTGGGGTTTTGCCTAAAATTATATCTTTGATTCGCAATTTATATTCCAATGCTAAAGCTAATGTAATTATTAACACCACAGTGGCAGGGTCAGTCTTAGTAAAACGAGGTACAAGACAGGGATGTCCCTTATCGCCAGTCCTTTTTGCCTTTTTCATCGAGCCCCTGGCAATAGCATTGAGGAACTGTGCAGAAATTCCCCCCCCAATTCCATCAATGGCAAACCTAAAATTATATGCAGATGACATCATGCTTATTATAAAACTTGAATTCAAGCCAAAGTATTTCAGCTTTTTGAGGATTTTGAAATTCTAGGGGGATATTGTATAAACAAAAAGAAAACGGAAATTCTACAATGTAGGGGTGAAGCTCTGGAGCTACATCCTGACATTCTTTCTTGTACCAACACTAGACCAAAGAGATATCTGGGTGTCTTTTTTTTCAGCATCAGTAAGGGATTTATATGATCTGAATTTTAATCCCCTTCTTCGAAGAGTCCAAACGTTGTTCTCGCGTTGGAACTCTCTACCATTTTCCATTTTAGGTCGGATAGCTTTGATCAAAATGTCGGTTCTTCCTCTTTTTAATTTCTTGTTCTCAACTATTTCATGTTTTTTGTCAGGTTCTTTCTTTACTCGAGTAGGATCAATGTTTACAGCTTTTATTTGGGCAAAGAAAACACCTCGCATTGCACTCAGCACTCTATATGAAGATCTGGATCAGGGAGGGCTTGCTCTGCCAAATCTTAGAGATTACTATAATGCCTATTTTGCCCAGTACCTATCCAGATTCAAAACTCAACTTCACACAAAAAATTATTTATAAATACATTTATCGATCTAATCTGCAAAGAAAATCAGATACATGCTCCTCTTCACGTGTTTAAATCTCCCAAATTTGTTTGTTATAAGTCCATTCAGTGGTTTTTTAAAAAACGTCAGGCTCTGTTTAAAAGATATTCTATTCCCATTATCAACTTAACATCCTTACTATTCAGTATTCTTCCACTGACAGGTGTTACACAAGGTTCAGAATTGGGCTGCGGCCGGGTTCTCGAAAGTCTCAGACTTTCTGAGAAATGGGAAATGGATCACCCTGACGGAAATGTCTCAATTAGTTACCCGAAATTTCATCTTATTAGGGTCATATAAATCTGTTTATAAATTCCTGGTTCAATTGGATATTACTCAGTTAGATCAGCAAAGTCAGTTAATAAAGGAATTATTAGTTGACATGCCCGATAGAAAACCAGGGGAATGAAAGCGCCATCTTGCTCAAAATAGGAAGCTGGACCTTAGTCAATAGGCGATCAAAAAATGGTTGGAGCAGGAAAATCAGGCAATGCCGTTGAATTTTTGGTCTGTCATTAATAGATTTAATTTTACTACATTACAGGGGGCGAATTGGCGTAGAATGTTATTTTTTAGGGAGTGGTTACTTTATCGCACACCTTCTATTGCTAAAATGTATCCTAATCACTCTCCACATTTTTTTAGATGTATCCATCATTCTCCAGCTAATTGGTCACATGTTATGGTTTATTGTGATAAGATTGCAAAATTCTGGGAAGAGATTTTCAGCCATTTCCAGATCAAATGTGGTATTGAAATTGTAGTGAACGAGAAATTAATTTTGGTTTTGATCCTGATCTCACTTTTCCCGACCAGGTGACTAAATTACTATATATTGCTATGGCAGTGGCTAGATCTCTTTTATTACAACAATGGTGTACAGAGCAGATGCCATTCTTTTATGAATGGCTACCTAAGATGAAACGGGTTAAAACTAGTGAGAGGACTTTCGCGCAACGAGTGGGGGGTATTAGAAGATTTGACAGAATCTGGGGGACTTTTTTTGATTAAAATTCGAGAGCAGTTATTGATATTACGGGAAATAGTAGTTTTTATATGCTCTATAGCATATTATATGCAGACACTGTGATTTTAATAACTTTTGCTATAATGCGTGGTGTATGATACTTTCTTTCAGACTTATGTAAAGTTTTTATGCTAAATGCGATGAAGTAATTTCGATGAACTGTATATTATTTACAATTTTATATTGTTTTTAAGAACTTCAATAAAAAATTTTAACAATTAAATAAAAAGGGTTTTATTCTGGTTCAGGAGGTACTCAGAAACCTCTTGAAAGCTGAGCTTCCCTCTCAATTTCCATTAGAACAACCCAGGGGCTGGGTGTGACGATAGCAACATCATCAGCATAGGCAAGGACTTTAGTGTCCTAGCCGTGATAACACATAGGGCCAATTGTGGGGTTAGAATCCAGATTCCAAATAAAGGGATGGATGTATAATGCAAGAATCAGGGAAAAACAGGGACACTCCTGACTAGTACCCCTTTGAATTTGGATTTCCCCTAACTGACCCCCACCATCAGCTGAAGTCTGGCTGTGGGCCTATGAGAGACTGCTCTCACTGCATTGTTATATATCTCAACCCTATTTCAAAGTGGGCCGTGACTGGCCAAACATAATTCCAGGAACCCTATCACACTTCTGTCTCTAATAAATAAATAAAATGGTCAGCAGAGGCATCAAATAAAGTAATAACCCGGCCCATTTGATCCGTGGTTCCCCTCTCGGGTGTAAAAAACATGCTGTCTTGAAGAGACGACCTTGCTTATAGTGTGGCTTAAAGTATACCTTCATGTCACTATTAATCAGGGTAATCAGCCTGTATGATCCTGATTGTTGCAGAGAATTGCCTTTTTAATGAAACACTATTATTTTTGGTGAGGACCAAGAGTTTGAGGCCAGCTGTCCCTTTGTATCTCCGAGAACATACACTGCAGAACGCACCTAGCTGGGTAGAGAATGCCTTATAAAACTCTAGAGCGATCTTGTTCGAACCCACCACTTTTCCTGAGGGCAGGCGTTATATGGCAGCAAGGATTTCCTCCAACTATAGAGGAGCATCCAAAAAATCCCTGTCTTCGGTACCCAACCTTCCAAGTGGGATTGACTCTAGAGTGCCTTACATATTCATTGTCATGTCCCTCTCCCTTTTCCTCTCTATAAAGCCTCATATAAGACCCCCCAAAAACCTCTCTTATGCCCTCCGGGTCAGTAACCAGGACACCTCGTGCATCCCTTACTTCAGTAATCTCTCCCTGGGTCACTTTCTGTCTTGTGCACACAGCTAGAAGATGCCCCACCAGTTCACTATACTAATAGCATTCTCAGACCTCATATTTATCCACCACTTTTCTTGGTGAGATGTCGCTAATCATGGCTTTAGCCAATGCAACTTTGTATTGAGCCTCCTTGGTGTTTAGTCCATCAGACACTGCTAGAATTAGTTGAGCTTCAACATCTTCTAGGGCCCTATAAAGCCTCCTCACATGCAACCTCTATTTTTTTGTTGGTTCAGGCTTTAACTAAGTGTCTCACCCCCCACACCTTCTTTGAAAGTGTCCCACAATACCTCAGCCAGGGCAGTCCCACTGTTGAACTCCATGAATTCCAATATCCAATTTTTCATGTATCAAATTTCTTCTTTGCCAGTAAGTAATGAACGCTTGAAGGACCAATTCTATCTTTTCAGACCCACCTCATCTATCTCTAACACCAGCAGGTTAAGGTCAGGCATCACCCATGGGAACATTTTGATTATAGAACTATTTAAACAAGCTATATGAAGTCAAACAAAAAATCGAGGTGGGCATGAGATCCATGTGGGGCAGAGAAATAAACTATGATCTTAGACCAAGCGCGAGTGACTCCATGATCCTTACCCAAGTGGATCAGAGAGCTGAACACTTTAGGTTTCCGACCAGAATAGAAGGCTGACAGACCTCCTACTATATTGATGTTAAAAAAAATCCCTACAGATTATGATCGGGGTCAGCCAGAGTGCCAATTTGATGGCAAGCCAGACAAAGACTGCAGGATCATCAACAATCGACCCATAGATGGAGCATAAGGTAAAGACCCAGCTGGCGTGATGGCCATCAGCATTTACCCATCTTCCGAGTCTGTTAGGCAGAGAGCTGCTGAATCTTCATACCCTACTTCACAACATATTAGACACCCGAGTCCTTTTCCCTTGGATCGTAAAGCCTATTAGTTGAAAGCCCAAAGATTCAAGCAGGTGCTTACTTGCCTCCTGAAGGCATAATATATTAGCTTTCCATACTTTTCACTCCTGAGCTACTTTTTACCTCTAAGAGCTATCATTCAGCCCACAAATATTAACATTTGCAATGCGCAACTTACTTGTGACCAATATCCCAGAAGAATACCTGCAATGAGTACCTTACTGATTTTCGTAGATAAGTCTCCCCACCACTTACTGATGCAAAACTTGCACTGCTTTTGTCTCTCCTCTTGAGTTGACCCTCCTTTGCCTACTAAACCCCATAGATAAGCAAAGAGAACCAAAGGGGATAAATTAAAAGATCCCATTCTAGACATAGTCCAACGTCCAACGTAGGAAGCCACATTAGCTTTACGGCCAACCCTGACAGAGAAACTGACCCTCCCAGCTAAGAGACCTGTCCGGTCTCAGATGAAATGCCATTCGTAAACTCTGCAGCCTTGATCACAGACATGAAAGTCTGGGTCTTTCCCTAAAAGACAATCATCAGCTGGGCTGGGTTCAATGAGAAAGCTTTGCCCCCAAGACCCTGAAATGAATTAATGAGCTGCCTGGGCCACCATCTCTTCTCCACGGTGGCATGAAAAAAATCAGGCCAGTCAAAAAAAGGCATCTGGCTGGGGCTTCTCGGAAAATTGCCTGCTGGAGTAAGAAGCTCCAAAAGTATACTAAGACAGTTTGTCGGCTTGCTGATTGCGCTGTTTTTTTAGTATCAATGGGAAGTGATGTACACATTACGCCTCCAAATCTCTGTGCAGGTGGTTAATCCGGGAAAGGTCCTTTTAAGAAGAGTTAACATAAAGGGCCTGATAACCTTTAACTCCCTCTGCATTACCCAGGAATCTCAGATTATACCTGCAGTGTCTGTTCTGTAAATCCTTCATCTTCCATAAAAGGTCAGCTATCAGAGGGTTTTAAATTGCGACTATATAGACACCAAACTTGTTCGTAATTGAAAGTTATCACATTTTTGATGTAATAAGGAAGCCCAATGTTATCCTATGGGAGAAGCAGGCCTTGCAGTATTGAAAAATAAAACTTAAAAGCACATGATCAACTTTTAAATACACTGCATCCTGTCATATGGGCTATTTAGGGCCTACCGTAGCCCCCAGGAGTGACATATGTATTTACAAGGAAGTTTTGGGCCTGGCAAAAGGCTAATTTTTCAGGTCGAAATAGCTGTTTAAAACTGTACACAAAAGATGCAATGGCAGTCCTGAGACATGTCTCAAAAAGGCTACTTAAATGGGGGGCACAAAAGATGCTTCAATCCCATTAGTAGCATTTAATTTACAGGCCCTATTTACATGTATAACCACTCTACTAGGGCCTTGCAAATAAATTAAATGTGCCAATTGGGTCTAAGCCAATATTACCTTGTTTTAGGAAGTAAGCACACACACTTTATCTATAGTTAGCAATTGTAAAGTGCAGAGAGTCCTAAGGCCAACAAAAATTAGATGAGCAGCAAAATGGAGCAGTAAGGCAAAATGTTTGGGGGAAGACAACCTTATGACTGACAGGTTTGGCACCTTCAAACACCTTTTTCTGCTTGTATAGAATAATAATGTGATATTGCTAATAGCAAGCTATTGAACCAAATCACATGTGCCACTTAACATCTATCTTACACATAACATGTTTGCTGTGTTATGAGAGTGATCACTCACATAACTGTAACTGTAATAGAAAACAAAATTGTATTCAAAAGGAATGTCATAGTACGGGGTTTTTCCAGCCTTGAAAAAGCCGCAGGGCTGCGAGCCTTAAGGGGGCGAAACACCTGTTGGCTGAGTTTCCAAACAAATGTTCATGAAGCAAATGGGAGGGTCAAAACATGAGATGTTAAATTCACTCTAATTAGAGATCACCTCACGGCATGTAATTTGCAAAAACATGTGGCTGGCTTGTATTTCTGTTTTGAAATATGTACAAAAGTACTCTGCAAAAGTTATGACGCAACCTAGACCAATACACAATTACGATGGAAATATAACCTTTGGTTTTTGTTCATAATTTTATGTTGATGTCACTAATGATTCTGAACAACACCAATTAACCTGTACTATACAGATTAACTTTAAATTGTTAGCATTGAAGGTATTACCTGGTGCAGGGGTGCCACAAGACCCCACCAAATTTAATATTAGCACCTGCAATTCAGGGGATATTGGAGCCAGAGGTTGGCCCTCTCCATCTATAAAATAAACAACTGAATCGATGTGGTGTGCTCTCTTCATATCCCTGGTGATTTTGTATGTATTGTTTTGAGAGCTGTCTTGTTTTTTTCAGAGTTGCCAATCATCAATCCTAATGGGCAATGACAGTGGTTGGTGGGGGTCTGTGCTCAGCTATGAAATTTCATCTAGTGTGCGAGTATAGAGCTCTTCACACTTTTCTTACCTATGACCACCCTGGCTAGTTGAAAGAGTTTGCACACCCAACAGGTCACATTTCACACCAACACTGCCCACTTGCTGCATGGGGCAAGAGGGAAGTCATAAGTTGAGGAGAAGAGGTAAGGATATGCAACAATAGGGCTGTCTAAAAGGATGGATAAAGAAAGACATCATTTTGGTTCGATTGGTCAGGAAAAAGTTGATGCCCTCTGGAGAAAAGCTGTAAATTCTAGGGTGGTGACATGCAAATGTCTGTGATAGGAGATAAGGCAAACAAGTCAACTTCAGAGTAGTTGGATGTTGACAATAAATACTCAAAATGAAGCCTGCCCTTAACAAAAGGGTATCTTTAGTCAGACGTTGACTGGCAGAAATGGCAGACGTGGGAAGGTCAATAGTGCATTAGTATTTGCTTTCCATGAAGAGCAAGGCCACAAAGTGACTGCTAACACTAGAGAAGCTGAAAAGGGAAGTCAAATCCCTCGTCACACACTGGTATATCACATGGAGCCTAGCTGATCATTAACATTTCATAGTGCCAAGAGATCGGGCATCATGAATGATCTCTACAGCAGTAGCTGCAAGTCCTGTGTACCCTTGATATTTGTAACTCCAGATGGACCAGAAGAACTGACTTGTGGGCTTCTTTAGTTGGCCAGACTCGGTACCGAGAAACAGTGGGATGTCCAATGTCCAATGTCCAGCACCAAGAAGTATGTTAACCAAATGTGATGCCTCCAAAGATAGGCCACAAAAAACAACTTCTACAGAAAATATTTTATCTAAGTTAGGAGGAAATAAGTGTCACAGGAAGATCTTTAGCAATGCCTTGGTAGGAAACACAATCAGTGAAAGAGGAAAATAAACAAAACTCAGCAAGGATGTTGCAAGATTTGTATCTGCAGTCTGAGCAACCAAAAACATAAAGTGAACCTTTGATGGTAACTACCTTTATAGAGACACAAAGCCCTTTTCCATGTGATTCATAAGGGCATGTTTTCATTGATGTCGCTGCTGGAAATAAAGCATACTAAAGATATATTACATGCCATATTCTCATTCTCCATGTCTTGAAGTAAATCAATTTTTCCCAAATTGTGTTAAATTTAGATAGCAGCGTTATAAAAAGGCAGGGATTCTTCAGACTATAATTCAAGTCATGTTGCTAAAGACCACTTTGGTACACAGTAAATCAGATGCACAAGGAGACATACATCTTCAAATCAAGTACACTTATCTCTAGAGTGGTTACCGCTAGATATCCAAATGAGCAAAGAGCTGAATACCATAAGTAATAAGATGCTGTTGGTGATAAAGACAATATGGAATGCAAGCAATATTCAAAATGAGAAGATTTAGAATTACACAGTTATTAGTCAGATCTCAGACATTAAACCACTTTTTTAATATCATGGTTGTGTTAATGGAAAAGAACCTGTGTCATCCTCAAAGATACTCATGTAGTCATTATGTTTCTAAACACGTTTTCCATAGGTTGCCATAATCTTCAAGTTTCTAATTCAGTCTCGCTGAGTAGGTTTGATGTGAACTTCATTTTTGCAAGGCACAGACCTTTACGAACCCCGGAGAAGTGGAAAGCAATTGTCTTTGGTTATTAATGTGGTCCCAGGTGGAAAATGATGCATAATGGTCTGGAAGTTCTGTTGTTTTACTGTTTGAGTATGTGCCAGGAAAAATAGTGGCTCTGCAAAATTTGCTACAATTAAAAAATGAGCGATAAGACAGGAGGCAGGGTAATTGCACTGTTTGTATCTCTACAACTGTCTGCCTCAGGTAACAAGTAAATATTAGCTGTATTGTACCGTGCCACCAGGTATCCTGAGGTGGTACCATTGAACAGCACAGTCAATGAGGTAATCATCAAAGACACTTCTGGAACTATTTTTGAGGGTCAGTTTCCTCAGACCAACATTTCCGATAGGTGAACAAATGTCATCTCCTCTTACATGAGAGAGATGAAGTAGATGGCTGGTGTGCTTTACTACTTCTCCACTGCATGCCACCCAGAAACCAATGGGATGGTGGAGAATTTCAAAAAGACAATTTAAAGCATGATGGAAACTCTACCCAGGAGCCTCAGGAAGAAGAGGGATCCTAACATGTCTTTTGTCTGCCTAATTGGAGATTCCATAGAAGAGGGTAGGGTTAAACTCCTTTGAGTTTCTGTTCTGATTGTGCTCCGGGCCTCAAAAAGCTGAAGGCAGAGTTCAAGAGTAAAGTTAAAAGAACTTTTAAGACTTCCAAGAGCTGATGCAGGAATAGTACAAACAGAAAGTGGTGCTGACCGTAGCAAAAGATACTTAGTAAAAGCGTTACCCAGACTATTGCAGAATGATGAGAAGCATGTCTCTTTTGAAAGTATGAAGTTTGCCATGATCTGACACTTGAACGAAAGGAGAGTGCAGAAAGGATTTGGGACAGTTTTCCCACTTTATCTCTCTGACTCTATGGGCTAACATCCATCTATGTCCATGTCATAGACACAAGGGGTAGTGTTTCAGTGAAAATCAAAACTTGTGGAATGAGAGGTTTGGTCTAGGATTTAATTAAGGCTGAAAGGGCTAAGATGCTGGGCCTGAGATTGCTTGAGTGCTCCGATAGCCCGAGGAGCAGAGCTGCTGGTTCCTAAAACAAGGTTTGAAAGAATATCATTCAGTATTGATTATCAAATTCTCAGCACACACTGTAACGAAAACTGATGTACAGTGATCCCCTTAGCTGAAAGCTGATAGACAGCTTAGGTGCTGCTAAATTGTGATTGAAGTTCTTAAATATTTTGAGATGGGGATGTAACATTTTGTATTTTCTCTAGTGAGAGGGTAATATTTAAGAAATATATGAAGGATTTTATGGTCACAGGGCCTGCAATTCACAAAAGCGCTGGCTTCAGGAATGCAGAATCTAAACTCACAATGTGCATGAGTTGAAAAGGTTTTTCCAACTCGCCTAGTACATTTTGTGCCTCACTGCAATTTGGAGTGTGGACGGGGCATGACATAAGTATCTTTTCCCCCTTCTGATTTTCAATTCCATGTATTAATGGTTTGAAATCTGAATTGCAACTGCACATCATTGCCCAGGTACTGACCTGTTGGATGGGATGCCTCCATAAAGTGGCAGGCAATAGAGTGGACTGACACTGATCCTGGCAACTCCTGCCACCGACTCCTCTGAGATGATGGCTAACACGCACTCCTCCAAGCAATCACGCTGCTCTCCTGAGGCGGAAGCCGGGAGCCACATTTGGATATATTTTAAAATTTGCCTATTTGCACTATTGTGATTGTAACACTTGTGTGCTTGCTTGCTGTTGCTCATTGCTGCTCCTTGGGTCTTGGGGCTACCTTGCACAGCGGTCCCAGCGCTGTTGCAGGGAGGGTCACTACAGCGCCGCCATCACCCTCGAGACGATAGGCCACGCCCCCCACAATAAGCCACGCCCCTATTTCTCTACCAATAAGAATGCCTACAACTTGGAAGCGCAGGGGACGAGCGCAGCGAGCGCGCCGGCAGCGTGCCGAATGCGCGCCTAAGGCAAGCCCGTCTGCGCCCGTCCGCGACCAGACCGCGGCGAGCGCGGCCTACTCTGCCCAACTTACCATAAGGCATGGAGCTTCCCCCTCACTTTACTCTCGGGAGACTCTGCTCAGTCTGAGTGAGTATGCGTATGAAGGTCTTCTTTCTTTCGCTGACACTGCTCTCCCATTGAATGACTTTGCGATCAGGGGTCTGCTAGTGGGCGGACTTCTTAACGTAAGATCATTGCCGAAGCATGCCACTGAAATTCAACTATTGGTAGAAACTTATCAGTTAGATGCTCTTTTTTGTACCGAGACGTGGACCCACTCTGATTGTAAAATCAAACTTGAATGGGCGTGCCCGCAGGATTATAAAATCCTGCATTTACCCAGACCCAAAGGTCGGGGGGGTGGGGTGGGAATTATCTATAGAGCCTCCTGGCACGTTAACATCCTAGATATGGACCCGGTTGTCGGGACCGAGCTTCTCGGCCTCTCAATTAACAGTCACTTAGGAGCTACTTTCACGGTAATTATCTGTTATCGCCCACCGGGGGCCTTCAGTGCCCAGCATCAACAATTGCTACTTACTTCTCTCTCCAATATGGCGACTTCTCACAATAAGCTAATTATTCTAGGGGACTTTAACTTATGGCCGAATGGTCCTTTAGATACTGGACTGCATAATCTTTTGCTCTCTAGTGAGAGCGTGGGGCTGCAACAACTAGTCAGGGAACCCACTCATAAAGCAGTGCATCGACTTGATCTTATTTTTTCCACCCCTCAGCTAGTACACTGGAATGATATCCTGCCCATGGGCTGGACTGACCACTCCCGCCTTAAATTCTACATCAACTGTAAGGGGGCTAAAATGCCGGCATGTAGTACCTCCTCTGAATGCATGTACAGAGACTGGAAAGCTCTGGAAAGGCGGAGAACTACTGGTGCCGTGTTCCAAGTGGAGGACAGTTTCTCTCCAAATTGTCCAGTTGAGGATAAGTATGAGGCTTTTTGTCTTAGGATATCGACAACTATTGACTCCTTAGTTCCATTAAAGAAATGCAAGTACAAGGGTAGAGTATAGCTCCTTGGTTTGATGATTCGTTAAAGGCCCTTAAATTGGCCTGTAAGCAGGCTGAAAGAAAATGGAGACAGGGTTACCTCGATGCTAATAAGCAACTCTGGAAAACCAAACTCTTGGAATATAAAATTGAGATTATGAAATCTAAATCTGCTTACTTTTGTTCTACAATTTGTACAGCCGGCAACAGTTCCAAAAGTATTTTCCAGATTCTGAACAGCCTCACTCACCCTGACTGCGCTAAAAAGTCAATCCCTCCCACACAATCCCTTTGCGACAATCTTGCGCTGTTTTTCAAAGAAAAAATTGAGACTATCATTCGAAACCTGAGCACTTCCCCCACACTGGTCGGCCCAACCAGCCCTGAGGTCGTCATCATTGATTATGGAGTGGTGAGCCCAGGGTGCCAGCCTATGGACTGCTTCTGGGAGTTTCCCTCCATTACTGAGGAGGAATTCGATAAACTGGCTCAAGGGATTTCCTCGGGCTCTCCTCTCGACCCCATTCCCCCTAAAAACTGGAAGACATCCGGAGAGGAACTCTTTCCCACTCTCTGCAGGATCTGCAATCAATCCCTGCGTAGTGGCTTAGTTCCTGCTCCCTGGAAGCAGGCTCTCATTAGGCCACTGTTGAAGAAACCCTCTCTGAACCCTGAGTGTCTACAGTATTATCGACCCATCTCCCTGTTACCATTCCCGGCAAAAATTGCCGAGCGCTGGGTGAGCTTGTGTCTCTCCAAACATCTGGAGCAGAATCATTTCCTGGACGAAATACAATTCGGCTTTCGTCCAGCCCATGGCACCGAAACAGCTCTACTTACTGCCATGGAGGACCTTCGTATGCGTGCAGACAGGGGCCAGGCAGTAGCCTTGATCCTGCTGGACCTGTCTGCCTCATTCGATACGGTCAATCACGTGATTCTATTGGAGAGACTAAGAGAGGCCGGGGTGGGTGGCACTGCCCTGCATTGGTTTCACTCCTTCCTGCGGGATAGGAAGCAGGCTGTGTCCCTCCCCCCGTTTCAATCGGCCTTCTCCCCGGTGATCCATGGGGTGCCTCAAGGCTCGTCCATCAGCCCAATTTTATTTAACGTCTACCTAAAACCACTGATCACGTTAATAAAATCCCAGAGGCTAAAAGTAATTAATTACGCCGACGACACTCAGCTCATCCTCTCTTGGGAGGGTGAGGAATCGATTCCTTTGGAATCGTTTCATGTCTGTCTGCGAGACACGGCTGGCTGGCTACACAATAATTCCTTACAGTTCAACGCCTCCAAAACCGAGGTTTTGTTCTGCGCCGGAAGTCGGATTGCCCGCCTGTTCCCGGTGGAGTTTTGGCCCCCTGAAACCTCAGAAAAGCCACAGCCGGTCACCACGGTTCGCAATCTGGGTGTTATGATGGACAACAAACTCAGCATGGAAGCCCGGTTGCGAAAAGAGTGTCCACCTGCTCGGCCCTTATTTGTTCTCTTCGCAAGGTCTTGCCACTCCTTCCCTCACAGGCCCGGGCCTTAATAGTCAGGTGTACCATTCTTAGTCGCCTTGACTATTGCAATGCGCTGTTGCTCGAGGCCCCGTGCGTGCTGCTAGACAGACTCCAAAGAGTTCAAACAGCCGCTGCCAAACTGGCCCTGGGTTGGCCTAGGAGATCTTCGGCCACTGCGGCAATGGCCGAGCTTCACTGGCTCCCTATGAAACAGCGAATTGCTTTTAAATCTCTCTGTCTTGTTTTTAAAGCTTTACATGGAGTCGGGCCCGGCCCCCTGCAATCTGTGTTTGACTGGTACATTCCAACCAGAGCCCTCCGATCTACTACGGCCTGTCTTGTCAAAGTACCAAGATTTAAAAAAGGTCAGGACAGGAGGAAGATCTTTCAAGGTTGCAGCAGCTAAACTTTGGAACAGCTTGCCTTTGGATGTCCGTCAAACAAGTGAACTTCTCCCTTTTAGGAAACGGGTCAAAACTTGGCTGTTTCCTAAATGTTAACTGTTCACTATCCTACTGTCATAGTTGGCAGATCCTCAGAGTTTTGGACTGTTTTTAATGAACCTGGCATGGGCTAACGAGAAAGAATCTAGGATTCTGCATTTCATCTGTTCCTGTGAACAAACATTGGAATGTCAATGCTCCGGGTTTCTACCAGTTTTTAGAAGCCCGAGGCACTCCACTTCAAATAGAGTGCTCAACATTAGACTCCAGCTGCGTCAGCAAGGTCCGTGGGTATATTTTGGCCTCCATGTCAATGAGTGCAATCTGACAGTAGTTTGAAGCCACTGAACGGTTCCCCTTCTTGTATATGTGAATGGGGCAAAGTACCAGGGACTGTTGCGGTTTGGAATGCACTGTTGAAGAATGGAGTCAACATCCTTGCCCAGTTATCAGGGGCACATTTAAACAGTGACACCGACAAGCAAGGAGACATCGACAAGCAAGGAGACATCGTTGAAAGATGATTGGATTCTCGTGAGAAGATGGGGTGTGCTGTTCCCAGGAGTGTGATGAAATCTTACTGGTCAACAATGCAAAAAAAGAACATTTATGTAACAAACTTAGAAAACATGTTTTATATTAATGCTTCTTCCTAGACTAGTTAGGTAGATGTGAGCCAATTTTCCTATGAGGTGGATTCAGGCTGATACAAGCAGACTTTCCCGACTCTCTTTATGCAGAGCACAAATGATGTGTTACTTTTCCCAACTCTTCGATAGGAGATTCTGTGCTGAGTTTTGGACACCTCTTTATGAGAAGTCTTAGTTTATTTCTTGATGTGCTGTTATTTGAGCTGATAATATGTTGCAGCTTCTTCTGCTAAAGCTTTCTGCTATTGCTCTGTTTCTCTCATCAGAGCTCTGTTGGGTTCAGGACGGGCACCTAAAATCGCTTCTATATCAACCTTAGTTTAAAATAGGGACTTTTCTTAATGGGACGTGCTTGTGGTGTTTACTTTGCTAATAGTTGTTCTGATTACTAAAGTGATTCATTATTATTAAATATATAATTCATTGGTAATGTTTATTGATGATTATTGGCGAATAATACTTTAATAAATTATTGCCCGAAGAAATAAAATAAACCCTTTAACTCAATCAAACTCTCTTTATTGACTGAATTAAAGTAATGAAAACTGATTTCAATTTGATGTCCCAGCTAACAACAAAGATCCATTGAATTGACTTTGTGTCTGGGGTTCTATCTAGAGGAGTGAGTGTCCGGCGGAACCTCGTGCTCCAGCAGAAGTTACCATGACATGAGTCATATAAGTGGCTAGATTCTCCTTTTCACTTCACTTTCATTTTAGATGTTAAAGCAATTTGAGATGTCTTTTGGATGTAAGATACGACTTCACAGAAAAAGTAGAGTACTTTTTTTGGGCAGTGCTAAGTTCAAGGCGTTTGGGCTCTTCTGATATTGGAAGAGAATGAATCCTGGTTTTCACCCCAATACCTTTGTATTGGGACAATATTTACCATCGGGTATTTCCTGTAAGAGCAATTGTATGTTAATTTTTTTCTCTATGTTTGTAGACTATGACTGTGATATATACATTCTGATAGTAAGTGCTGAAATGGTAGAGCTAGGAAACATGTGTAATATGTTTATGACAGAAAATGACTAAACAGTGTTGAAGGTAAACAATCTAATACAAAATAAAAACTTTTAAGTGCTTATTTGGCAAATGTGCAAAAAAAGGGCTACCCTATATTCCGGCATTAATCCATGTTCAATATTAGTTTAAAGACAATGTTTGCTACTGTTGATTGGTTCCAAGCAATCAATTACCTGACTCCTTGTGTGGATGCATAATACATCAAAGCTTTAAAAGAGGGAACAGGTGTGACACCTCAGACTATCGATAAATGACACTGATCGATGTGGAATCAAATTATTTTGCCAGCCTAGTACTACAAGACCTACTTGGTTGGACTGAAAACCAGAAGCACATCCCGTGGAATCAAACGGGCTTCCCCGCATGGCAGGACACCCTATCCAACACAGCTGCTATTGAGATCTGTATGAGTAAAGCGATTAGCAGTCATCCTGCTTACATGCCTGCTTTATCGAGATTAAGGTAGTATTTGACAGGGTCTCACGTGACCTTCTCTGGAATAAATTAATAAAAGCTGAGATTCCTTTGGCACAACTTAAGGCCATTCAACATTTACATACTAATGCCTGGCTGCATGTGAAGATTGGGGCCAGCATGAAACACTTCCGCAAGATCTATATGAAGCAGGGGTGTGATCTTGCACCCCTGCTGCTCAACATCTACATTCTGTGTCTTTCCAGAGATCTTGATTCAATAAACGCTCATCCACTGAAACCTGGGAGTCATGCCCTCAGCCACATCTTATATGCCGATGACCTGCTACTAATGAGACATATCCTTGTGGGCTTAGATGAACTTTCTGCCTTTACGTTACAGAATAATTTAGAAATCAAGCTCAAGAAAACTAGAATCGCTAATTTCTCAAAGAAAACAAGAACAAACGTATCCTGGTTTATTAATAGCACCTGAGTCGCCTGTGAAACACACAACATATATCTAGGGGAAAACATTGATACAAGGGCTCCTTTAAGCCACACCCAGAAGCGATGAAACAAAATCAGCTAGGATTATTGACCCTTTTAAGGTCACTCAAAGGCTCGACTCTGGGGCTATTGCAGAAGATGATGTTTGCCACACTCCTTCCAGCGAGCACTTAGGGTTGTGAAATTACTTTGAATAAAGCTTCCAGGCAGTTAGACCTATTACTGGCTAAAGCATTCAGAACTGTGTATCAGCTAGTAAATCATAGTGCTTTTGTTTGGAATTTGGACTGATCTAGCTATCCTGCGGGATCAGATGCTCCTTATCTCAAGAGTTGCCATAAATCCAGACTTTCCAGGTAAAAATTTGTTAGCATCAGGTGTGTAGTAGAAAATAAATATTTTGAATCCAAGATCCACATATCGCCAGGCGCTACATGAAGCAGTCCCATTACTACAAATTTCCAACCCGTGGGACACTGGGGTGTCAACCTCTGTATTTAAGAAACAATTTAACGCCACAAAACTTCACCTTCTGCAAGAGGGCAAAGCAACTTAAGCAAAGACAACCCACGCGTGGAAGGTCATTACATCTTATCATCTTAAGTCACAGCCCTATTTTGACCAAGGGTACTCTTATCATTCAAAGATCCAATTTATGTGACCCAGGCTAGGTGTTCATCCAACCTTAGGTGCAATAACCCCTTGGTAAGAGAGAGAATTTCGCAGATTGTGAGACTATGATAAAGAACCCGATTCACATTCCTTGTATTTGTTCCACCTTGTTATCTGAACATAGATAGCAGTTAAGAGGGAACTTTAATCAAAAATAATACAATCATGTATAAAATCTCTGTTATAGCACAATCCTGACCACCCGCAACCAAACGTGTGACATGTCAAATGCCCCGCGACTTTCAATGCAAAGGTAAAAACCATTGGGAAAAGCACATAATTTCACTGAAGAACGCTCGCTGGAAAAGAGATTATATAGACAAGCACTGTCACTTTAGTCGGACAGCAAAAAGACTGAATAAATTTGTTTGCTCCCTTAGTTTCATTAGTTGTGTCTTGAACGTCCGCTGGATAAGTGTCTTTATAGTCAGCAGCATCACTTTAGCATTCACTAGGGGCCTCATATACGAGAAGTGGCGCAGCGCTGCGTGACAGTAGCAATGCGCCACTTCTCAGTGCGCCCTCCTTGTGACACCAATGATGCATCATATTTACAACATGACGCATCATGTCGTAAGGAAGGACAGATATGTCAGTATAATTGACGTATCTGTCAGCACAAAAAGTGGCGCATTGCTGGAGTTTTGTCGGAAGCCTGACGCAGCTTCAGCAATGTTCCTTTCACATGGGGCAAACCCCATGTGAAAGGGCCTGCATCACTCTTACGCCTGCCATGAGGCAGGCGTACGGTTTTGACGCATTGGTGTCCAAGAACTGGCGCAGCAAAATCTAATAGATTTCGCTGCGCCACTCCTACGACCCTTTCTTGAGGGGGAACGCCCACCCTGCATACATTATACCTGACACAGGTATAATGTAGCGCAGGGGCTTACGAAGTGATGCATCTTCCTAGATGCGTCACTTCATAAATATGGCGCAACATGGCGCATTGTTTATGCCACCACTGCATCACTAAAAGGGACGCAACGGTGGCGCAAAACTGGTGCAAGGGGCTCATAAATAAGCCCCTAGCACTTTAGTCCCCACTACCTGGCTATCAAAGAGATCCCCTTGATATGAGTAGCCATTTTCGTTTAATTAGTTTGTGTCTTAAAAGTCTGCTGGAAAACAGTCTATATGGATACACATCATCACTTTAGTATTAATTAGCTGCCCATCAACGTGACTATAGAGCAGTGATACTCAAAGTACGGCCCGGGGGCTGCTTGCGGCCTCTTGACCTTTACGTGAGGCCCCCCTGAGAGCAGCAACACCAGCTGCTGTTTAGCAGTTGATCACTAATATTCAGAAAAAAAATGTTAACTAAACGGGCAAGCATTTATACCTATAAATAAAAGCATGTCCTTTTACTTAACTTCTTTAGACCTCCTTAAACAATCCCTGACCCACCCAGACTCCCTACCGCCACCTGCTGGCATCACTGTGACCCTTAGCCACACCACAGACCTTACTTTGTGGCCCCTGGGCAATTGTGTGCGAGTATCCATGCTATAGAGATATGTTCAGTTTTTTGCTATTGCTAAAAATTAGTGCCTAGTTTCAGTGTTTGATTAATTGCAGGAAAGTGTGATGCTTTTTATTAAGTATGCACCTTTTGAAATAAATTGAAAATTAAAAATTGAAATATTGCATTGTATTGTTTTTTATGGGACACAAACCTCGTTAGGAAACAGAGACATACAAAAAAGTGGATAAGAGATTGTTTCGTATCTGGGCAAACAAAACTCAGCATTTTACCTACCGAATTATGTGGCATAGGTTTTCTTTGGTTTGAGATAACATTACATACAACATGGTCCTTGATCTGAGTTAACATGGTCTCCACCTGTTCACTGAATGCATTGAGAGACAGCATTATCTACTAAACACAATATGTTTACAAGATGTCAGGCACAGTGCCCTGTCCTAAAAGAAAAAAATCAAAAGACCACAAAGGGGTACAGGGTAAGCACAGCCTGATCCCCAGGCCTCTCATTGGGCCTGAAAAAATAGTAGAATACTAAAAAGAAAACCATCTGCACCCGAAAGTCTACAAAGTATTCAGGCGACAGACTGGGAACACAAACTGTCCTGGCAATTGAGTTGGACTGGCCACATGTGTGTGTGTGTGGGGGGGTGCATGTGGAAAACACTGCAGCTGCTTTTGTTACAGGGCGACTATGCTGCAAAACCGCCCCCCGGTAACAAAAACAGCCCACCACGAGTCTAAAACCGCCCCCCATCCTGACGACCCACTGTTGAAACGCCTGGTGCCTGCTATGGCCAGTCCGGCCCTGAAAGTATTTCTTGGGACCGTGGCCTGCATGGCGCTATTACTCCATCTCAGCAACATGCAAACTGCAGACCCAACACACCTAAGATGGCACTTGTAGTCTGCAGCCTTCACAACTAAACCATGGACTGGGAGTGCCATCTTAATGTGCCACGTATGAGCCTCTGTTTTTGCAGCAGACTTGAAAAATAGGCGGAGACTTCTGACACATACGGGAGATATTTAAAATTACAAAGCGACATTGGGAAACTCCTGAGATTCCACAGAGCTGCACTGCCATGTCATCATTTGAATCAAATGAATTAAATTCTTATGCTTTACTCTTTACTTGTTTCTTCAACTTTAAATCTTCCATTTTTAAAATTGAAACTCCTACATTTTCCAGCATTAAAAGTCTCCTAAGGTGTGCCCTGGATTTAGTTAGAATTTGAAAAGGACTTCTCTCGTGAGACTGCAGGTCTAATGCACACAGCAATGAGGGCTATCCTTCCTGTGATATCGACAGATGTCTGCAGACTAGTCTAGGTTTTTAAGGCATATTTCAGCTTACGATTGGTTGCGCAAACAGGTGAAATAAAGTGGATTATTATTTGGGGTGGTTTGGTGTCCACCACAAGTCATAAAGTCACTATCTTGCTAGGTCAATGCAAAGGTTACAGTAATTTAAACATCAGCTCAACCTCTGGTAGTTGGTGCACAGACCAGACAGTCTTAAATTAGAGTAAATTCTGATGCATCTCGAAGTCCCCCAGCAGTTAAAAAAAAAGTCAAAAAACAACAATGTTACACTCCTACTCTAATTTATAAAAATAAAAATAAATTAATAAAGAGAATGACATCAAATCAACAAAAATCCATCACGGGGAAGTGAAGATAAGAATGTTTAAATATTTAAGACAAAATAACACCAAAAACAGCAAAAGTGTCAATGGTAGTTAATGGTCACTGCACACTGGGACCTGCACTTGATTTGAGATAGACCACCATGGAGTATGTGTCTGATGCACCTAGTAGATTAGCCCCGCTAGAGCCTGAAAGTAAAGACATTTGAAAAAGTTTCTCAGTCTCAATCTTAAACAAGACATTGTTGTTTTTCTGAAGAAAAACTCTTCTTTGTGCAGGACAAACCTGAAATTCAGTCGGACACCGTGGAACAGTCATATGCTTTTTGCAGCCAGTCTCCTTGAAGCTCTGGTGCAAAATATTTTTTAAAGTCCCCAAACTTCTTTTAGTGCCCACACAACCACAGAAGTATACTTTGAAGGCCATAGTATCCCAAGGGGAGCACTTAGAGACACCCATGATGCAGGCAAACAGCACAGTACAGGTCTAGTTGCCACTGGTCAGCAGGGATACTTTACAGTAATATCCTTTTCAGTTTTTGTATGATCCTTTAGCCAACCAGAGGATCAGATTTAAGATCCGTGGAGATCTTCCTGTCCTTGAATTTTTAGTGGAAGGGGGTTCAACCTCTTTGTGTCCTCCTCAGAATTCACAGATGCCAAGTGCAGCAGGCTAATTATGCCTGGCATCTTTTCGAAAGTCCAGCAGGGCTCTGAGGAAGGGTGGGTGAGGGCCTAGTTTTTTTAGGGGTTCACTAGCCTGTGGGTGGAGGGCACACTAAGACGATGCTGATACCTCTCTGAGTAATGAATTAAAGGTTCCCAGGCCATGGCCTACCTACCTTCGCAGTAGTTCCTCATAGTTTTGCTGCAAACAGGCCCAAAATGCGATATGAAAAGACCAATTAATGGACAGAATGCAGAGCAATGTCATACATTCAACCCAGTACAAAGATCTGGGCCTAAATTAATCGTTTTTGGCTCCCCATGCCATTCCAGTTTGAACCCAGCCATATGCAAATCAGTCTTGACCCTGTGCCCAATGGGAACAGTCCAGCCCGAACTGCCAGGCCAGGTCCTCCCTGGACAGGAAACAAGCATCCTAAAACCGGTTTCGGGGTTTCACCCTTCATTAGCCAGGATAGCTTGACTCCAGTAGCATGGAGAGCACGTCTTGGTTCACATCTAACACAATTTCCCACAAATGTTTCCATGGTTCATTGCACTCCTCACCAAGGGGCCCATTATGATCTCGGGCGGATCGCCATCTCCCACATGGCAGTGGCGATCCGCCCGAGATCCGTCCCCGCCCGCCACCCATTTCCCCCCGCATATTACTATGGCGGGGGGGACCGCAGCAGATAGAAAGACTGTCAGCCGCATTTCCGCCCGGTCAACAAGTCGACCTGGCAGAAAAGAGTTTAATATGGTGGCGGTGTCTGTGAGACACCGCCAGCCATATTACTATGGGCGCGGAAACATGCCGCCATGGAAAGGCATGCGGGAATTGCTTGTGGGGGCACGTTGCAGGCCCCCAGGGACTCTTGGGGGTGGGAGGTGCCCATGGGGGGTACCTATGGTACCCCAATGCATTTCAATAGACAACGTGGCAGGCACCGTGCGGTACCTGTCACGTTGTGCATTGAAATGTGCGACATGCATTTTTAGCATTGTGGCGGGCGGTGCTTTCAGCACTGCCTGCCGCAATGTTAAATAAGCGGGATGCGCCCACCACTGTGGCGTGCGCATCCTAATTGGCCCCGCGGGACCCCCGCCCTTATGGCGGGCGGTCCCTCTTCACGCGGTCCCTCTTCACGCCGGGATGGCGGCGGACAAAGTCCGCCCGCCATCCTAATGATGCCCCTAGTATTGTTATATGTGAATGACAATGTTCTATTCGCTCGTACGTCTGAATCTCTGCATTTATTAATTCACTCATTTGTGGAATTCATGGGCTCTCTCGAACAGCTAACTAATGTTTTCAAATAATTTGTTATGGCCTGCTGGCCCGAAGAGTTCTTTCAGACACTGCAGGTGGGACAAACCGCCTACTAAGCACAAGCACTTTTTACTATGTGTGGGTGATTTTTAGTTCTACTGGCTCACGGACACCTAATATACTTGAGTGTAGTGCTAAGTTATCTAGGGCTGTTGGGTCGCTCCTTAGCTTTCTGTCTCCAGCCAATGACTGCTCTGCGGTAACTATGTTGCAAATCAATTTTTTACAATGTGCGCCGGTGACTGTGCGGGCGGAGGTCTGGAGAATCAGGGACCCATCAGTCATCCAGGTGAAGGAAAATCATTTTTGTTGAAAGCTTTTATCTGTCCCATTTTCTTTTGTGCAATTTATTTGGCAGAATGAGCTGGGGCTAAGCTACCTAGGTGATCAAATTCGAACCTGCCCTCTGCTGATATGGAAGTCCATCTGGAAAATAAAGTCATCACTAACAACAAACACAGCTGAAGACTGTCTAGTGTGTGACAAAGGCCTTGACATCCCTTGGTTGTCATTTGTGAAAATATCTTTTGGTGACGTTGGTTTATCGCAGGCATTCACCAATGTTTAATGTTTGTATTCATTGTTATCTCATGTCCAAGAAAAAAAGCTTAGTGCAGAAGCATTAACATTGTATATTTCCTTGTAATTGTTAGTAATACCTGAAAATACAGTTAGTAACTTTTTATGTAGTGAAAGAGGACGCTGGGATGTTCCCCAATGTTTCGCTTCCAGGCCGAAACAATGAATATCTAATATGCTGCCCACTAGGCATCCTGTGTAACCTAAAACCATGTGCATGTCCCTGTAATGACACCTCAAGGCAGGTCATGCTACCGTTTTCCTTTTTCTGCTCTTTTTATCAAAAATTCACAACATTGTTTTTAATCCCTTTTAATGAAGCTATAAATTTGACGCATTATTCCCAAGTTTTTATTTTTTATAACAGCTTCATGATGAAGAAACTTGTTTTTGTGTCAGCTCTTTTTATGTGGTACGCTCCAGAAGCACATTGTACTTCAAGTAGGCTGGTTGTACGTAATGTTTTTATTGCTTATTGGTGATTTATCTCTGTTGCATTTGGGTGTCTATGTATTTATTGCTAATTTTGCACTTTTATGGTTGCTTTGCAGCCAAATATTGTTTCTTCTGATTCTGAATTCCTAATTTTGGTCATTTTCATTTGTATGTCCTACAACCCTTTCTCTTATCTTCGGGTATGGAAAACAGGATGATTCACTGGCCCAGATGTACTCATTTTTCACTGGATACAACACAGCATCCACATTTATGCACCACATTGTGTAAGGAAGAAAACACAGCACAGCACTGTATCTACAAAGATTGGCAGTTTGCTGCTGACATCCTTGCACTGGCTCACAACAGGTTGCCATGCATGGATCACAGCCTCACACAATGGTGCAGAGGTGAGAGTGCGCTGTCTAACATAGGATTTGTGCTGAAAGCCTAGTTTTCCATTACAAATTCTTATGCCTAGGCAAACTCAGAAAGATCCCAGGAACCGGCTGTGTCCAGTCTAGATATATTATTAGATTGTGCTTTGTGTAAAACCATGGGTGTTTGTGCTGAACAGCCCCAGTAACTCCCATTTGATGCGGAACAACACAAAGCAGTGCAAAGGAGGTTTTGTACAGAGAAAAGTAACCTTTCCAGCACTAACACTGTTTTACAAGACTGCATATCTTTGTGTCATTTTATGTGCTTTACTCCATGTAAAGCATTAGTGAATCTGGGCCGTGGTGTTTGTGAGCATGCCCTATTATGCTATGTTATGTTATGTAGATTTGTAGAACACACTATCACCTGGAGAGGTATCCTGGTGCTGTGCAAGTGTGAGTCTAGGCAAAGCTAGGGCCTTCTGGGACTACTCACAAAGCATGGCCTTCAGCTTCTTATGGAATTCAAGAAGTAAAGGGGAGGCTCTTATGTATAGGGGCAGGTTATTCCACCCTGTATGAGTTTTTAGGAGTGATGTAAGAGAAGGCTTGACTCCAGGACCTGTTTTTCCGTATGAATGGGATTTGTGCAAGTAGGAGTCCGGACAAGCAGAGTTGTCTGGATGCAATTGTTGAGGTATGCTGGGCAAATGTTATGTAGGGCCTTGAAAGTTTGGGTGAGGAGTTTGAATTATGCTTGTTTGTGTATGGGGAGCCCGTGGAGCTCGTGGTGTGATGTGAGTGCAGTGTGGAAGCTTGGGAATGAATCTGGCCACCAATTTCTGGATGGTCTGCAGCCGTCTGGTGAGTTTTTTGTTGATCCTAGAATAGAGGGTATTTTCGTAGTCCAGCTTGCTTGTGATCAGAGCATGCATGACTGTTTACTGGGTGCTGATTGGGAGTAATTTAAAATCTACCTCAGCATCTTCAGGGTATGGAAGCATGAGATGGTGATGACATTGACTTGGGTGGTCATGTAGAGTTTGCTGTTGATGATGATCCCGAGGATCTTGTTTGAGTGGTGGGGGTGGTATCAGTCCTAGCTCTGTTAACCCCCAGGTGGGGTCCCACGGTAAAGTGCTTTTCTCAAAGATCACAAATTTCACTTTGATGGTGTTCAGCTTTAGACATTTGGGGGTTGATTAGGACGGCGAGCATATCGCCACCTCCAGCCCGGCGCGGCCGATCCACCCCCCATCACAACCCGATTTACCCCCTGCCATGCAAAGTGCATCCGCCACTTTTCCGCCAGTCGGCAATCGTTCCGATTGGCAGCTGGGCGGATTTGGGTCACAATATGCACCGCCATCCATATTAGGATGTGGGAAAATCAAGGCCCATCACCGCCATGGAAAGGCTGGCGGGGATTCACTTTGGGGGCACGTTGCGGGCCCCCAGGGGACAGGTTGGGGGGGGCTGCACTTGGGGGCTACCTATGGTACCCCCTACATTGCCCTGCACATGGTAGCAGACACCACGCGGTGCCTGCCACGTTGTGCAGAGGAATGCACAACATGGCATTCACACCATTGCAGCCAGCAGCACCCGCCGCTATGTTGAGAATGCCTGATGTGACCTCCGCAGTGGCGGTCGCATCATGATTTGGGTGATGGGACAGCCGCATGGCTGGCGGGTGGTCCCGTTTCTGCCGCCATCCTAATCACCCCCTTGGTCTTCATCCAGTGGACAAATTCAGTTGTGGAGACACTGAACTTGTTCCAAATATTGGGCATCTTGTTTATGAGGGAGAGAATGAGGTTGCATGTCATCAGTGTAGGAGGACGGCAATATTGTGAGAGCAGATGAGGCTGGCTATAGGAATTTTGTATGTGTTGAAGAGAATCAGGCTCAGGGAGGATCCTTGCTCAACTCCACAGATGAGGTTGCGGGCATCCAAGCTGTATGGTGCCAGAATGACTGAATGGGTACTTCCAGTCAGGAAGGAGCAGATCCATTGGAGTGTGTGTCCTGGGATTCTGATGTCATGCAGAAACTTGATGAGAATGGGGTAGGAGAGGTCCAGGAGGATGAGGGATGCCATGTCTCCTCTGTCCAGTGTCATGCTGATGTCATCCATAGCAGAGATGAGGGATGTTTCCATGCCGTGTTTGGGTCTGAAACCAGGCTGAGTGTTGTCAAGGAGTTGGTGGTCACTGAGGTATTCATTGAGGTGTTGTTTTTTTTCTAAGATATTGACAGCGAATGGTACGAGCGAGATGGGCCTGATGTTGGGGAATGCTGGAGGAAAATAAAACCAAAATGGTGAATGAGTAGAAATGTCTTGACTCTACACTAAAATCTTTATTGGGTTGTAAGTCCTTTGTGAAAACTGCAGGACAGATGCTAGAGCTCAGCCCTGTCTATGTGTCGAATTCTAGTAAGGGCAACTTCTTCATGCAGATATCCAGACTTGTTGATTTTGATAGGAAGCAACCTGTAGTTGGAGTAAGTGGAACCTGGCTGTTAACATGATAGTTGACAGGACGGAGGCTTTGTATAAGTACAATGTGGGTTATAGTTTCCACTCACAAGATGACATGTGCGACTTTCATCTTGTGGATGCGTGGTGCATTACACTTCTATCTGGCAAACCATATACCTCTTCACAAATAGATTATTTCCTTCTATGCAGCTCGCTTTTCCACCTGGCACTCAGGGGCCGATTCCGATCCGGGTCGGAAGGGCACCGAACGCGATCCGGCCGGAAAAGCTACGTGCCGTATGTGTGTTTTCGGCCCGACTCATACAGCTGTACGAGCTAGCAAGTACGATGCGAGCTACATGAAACACACGACCGACTCGTTTCCGGGTCTGAACCGCTCCGTACATCTCAGTCGGAAGCTAACCATGGCGGGCAATGGATGTGATTCACGACCGAGTCAGTACGATGTACGCGTCGGACAGCCTGTGTGAGCCGTAGTGTCCGGCTCGCAAATCATCCGGGTGGTTGCCTTTGGGGTTCCGCATCGGACCCCCTATCACCCGCAGCCCTATGACTCGGACACAGGGGGCGACCCGTGGGTCTCCCCAACACAGGCATGTACAGTGCGGATGGCACTGACACGTACTCACTGTAGGGTGCGCACTTGTCCGCGATGTACCCATTCAGTCAATGGGAGTCCATGTACACGTCGTACGACCGGCTCCCACTGACTTCTATGGGAGTCCGACCGAACCGAGTCCGACAGCATATGACCGCATCGTACTCGCTCGGTCTGACTGCAGGACTCCGGCTCGGTCGGAAAACACTCCGGATCCGGCTCGGTCAGAGGGCATTCCGACCCGGATTGGAATCAGCCCCTCAGTAGTAATATTCAAATGGGTGGCTTGTTGAATCACTCTTTGATCCAGTAGGGGGGGTTCACTGATAGAATATCAATGTTCAAAATATTGAGAATAAAAATATAGACTACAAAAATATCAACTCCCATACCTACACAGGTAAGTACAAAAATACTGAATCAAAAATATTCATGTAAAAATATCGATTTAAATATATATGTAATAAAATACTATATATTAAATATATTAAATATTAATATTAATTTTAACAAAATTAATTAAATATACATTTTTACAAAATATTACAAATAAACTTTAATAAAAATAAACACACAAACATAATAATGTATACATATATATTTACTTTAAAATAATTAATACATCTATATTTTATTTTAAAACTTTTTATTATATAAAAATAATATATATATAGAGATAAATAATTTAAAATATTAGACCATGACAAAATATTTACACTTAAATTGGCCAATACAATCAGTGCAATGGTAGGAAAAGTTTTGGATAGCAAAATAATAAAATTTACTATTCCAACTCCAGTAAATGCAACAGTAGAGAAAGTGTTAGATAGTGGAAGGGTAAAAATTACTATTCCCACTCCAAACAGTGCAACAGTAGGAGAAGTGTTGGATAGCGGAGTGGTAAAAATTACTATTCCCGTTCCAGTGAGAGCAACAGTAGGGAAAGTGTTGGATAGCGGAGGGGAAAAATTACTATTCCAACTCAAGTGAGTGCAACAATAGGGAAAATGTTGGATAGAGGAGGGGTATAAATTACTATTCCCACTCCAGTAAGAGCACCAGTAGGGAAATTGCTGGATAGTGGAGGGGTACAAATTACTATTCCCACTCCACTGAGTGCAACAGTAGGATAAGTATTGTATAACGTAGTGGTAGAAATTGCTATTCCCACTCCAGTGAGTGCAACAGTAGGGAAAGTGCTGGATAGTGGAGGGGTAAAAATTACTATTTCAACTCCAGTGAGTGCAACAGTAGGGAAATTGTTGGATAGCGGAGGGGCAAAAGTTACTATTCCCACTCCAAAGCGTGCAACAGTAGGGAAAATATTGGATAGCGGGGGATAAAAATGTGTATACCCACTCCACTGAATGCAACAGTAGGATAAGTGTTGGATAGCAGCGGGGTAAAGAACTTTATTTCCACTCCAGTGAGTGCAACAGTAGGGAAAGTGTTGGATAGGGAGGAGCAAAAATTACTATTTTAACTCCAAAGAGTGCAACAGTAGGGAAAATGCTGGCTAGAGGAGGGGTAAAAATTAGTATTCCCACAGCACTGAATGCAACAGTAGGGAAAGTGCTGGATAGCGGAGGGATAAAAATGACTATGCCAACTCTAGTGAGTGCAACAGTAGGGAAAGTGCTGGATAGAGGTCGGCAACAGTCGGAAAAGTGTTGGATAACGGAGATTTTATTTTATTATTCACAGTCAAACACTTAGAAAAAAACTACAAATATTATAAAAAAATAAAAACTTAAATACATTTACAACAAAATAATTATTTTAAACAAGAAAATATTTACAAAAAAATAATTAAAACATCAATGTATTTATGTTATTTCCTACCCTATAACACTACACCAATAACAAAACACTTCAATATTTTGTATCACCTATATTTACATAATTAACATAATTAATAATCAATTAAAAAATATTACATACACATTAACACTATAATATTCACAACACACCCAAATTAAACTATAAAATAATAAATCACAATTAAAACTTATTTTAAAATTAAAAACTATTACTATTAACAACTAATAATTAAATAATTCAAATGTATTTAATAAACACCCTTTACCCCTTTAAAAGTAAAAACAATACACAACAAAATAAACAATTACCCCAAATAAATTTCAAACACTTAATATTCATTAACACCTATATATAAATTAATTCAACACAAATTACTTCCCACCATTTACTCCTATAAACACCAAAACACCCACCTAAAATTAATTACACATTTACCATAATTAATTACTAATTAATTAATTAAAATTAATTAACAACCAATTATTAATACAACAATTAAAAATAAATTACGTCCCACCCTTTACACCTATAAAAACCACAACAAACACCTAGAATGAATAACACAGTTCTCATAATTAATTACAAATTAATGAATTAAAATTAATTAACAACCAATTATTAATTCATAAATTAAAAATAAATTACTACCAACCCTTACACCTATAAACACCACAAAACACACCTACAATTTATTACACAGTTACCAAAATTAATAACCAATTAATTATTTAAAATTAATTAATAACCACTTACAAATTCCTAAATTAAAAATAAATTACTTCCCACCATTTACACCTATAAACACCAAAACACACACCTAAAATTAATTACATAATTACCATCATTAATTACCAATTCATTAATTAAAATTAACAACCAATTATTAATCAATTAATAACAAATTACTTTACACATTTACCACTATAACATCTCAATTAAACAAATATTAATAAATAAAAATGAATCAGTACATTGAGGTGCTGATTCCGATCCGGCAAAAAAAAATTGCGTACCACTCGTATCCGTATATTTTCACATACGAATCGTACAAGTACCGTGCAAACTGCGAAGTACGATTCGTACGTGAAAAATACATACGAATTGCGTCGGGAAAAAGTACGAGAGGGAGCCGGAAATTTTTACGTCTGAATAGCGTCGGGAAAAGTGTACAAGAGGGAGCCGGACATTTTTATGTGCAAATCGTAAAACATAAGTCCGAGTCCAAGTACAATCCGTACCACCCGTCCGAATACACAACCGCATGTAAAAGGCCCCGTACGGAGCGAACGCTGTAGCACACATGTACACGGGTAAACTTGTGCCTGGATGCAAGTCGTACAGCCCCCCCTCCCCCCGCATCTGTCAGCACCGTACCCCCGTATGTCAGCACCGTAGCCCCCCCTCTGCACCATACCACAGGCCCGTACCCCAGCCCCCCACCTGTACGTGCCGCACCCCAGGCGCGTACCCCAGACCCGTACCTGTACGCACCGTACCCCAGGCCCGTACCCCAGCCCCGCACCTGTTCCCGCCGTACCCCAGGCCCTTCTCCCAGCCCCATACCTGTACGCACCATACCCCAACACCGTAGCCCAGCCCCGCACCTGTACGCACCGTACCCCAGGCCTGTCTCCCAGCCCCCCACCTGTACGCGCAGCACCGCAGGCCCGTACCCCAGCCCCGTACCTGTACGAACCATACACCAACACCGTACCCCAGCCCCGCCCCTGTACGCACCGTACCCCAACACCGTACCCCAGCCCCGTACCTGTACGCACCGTACCCCAACACCGTACTCCAGCCCCCCACATGTACGCGCCGCACCCCAGGCCTTTACCCCAGCCCCGTACCTGTACGCACCATACCCCAACACCGTAGCACAGCCCCGTACCTATACGCACCGTACCCCAACACCGTACCCCAGCCCCCCACCTGTACGCGCCGCACCCCAGGCTCGTACCCCAGCCCCGTACCTGTACACACCGTACCCCAACACCGTACCCCAGCACCCTCACCCAGCATCGCTTATGTACGGACCTTACCTACGTGAAAAAGACTCGTACAGAACCAGGACACTGTAAAACAGCACAAGGAAGGTCAATTTGACTCGCACAACACCACAAAACACGTCTACATGACAAAATACATCTCAATGACTGACCTGGCACATCCAAACAGGCAAACAGAGGCCCTAAATCACAACCACCTCTTATAACACACCCACCACAAATTCAAACCCAGCCACACCCACAAATTGACCAATAAAAAGGGCCCACACACACAACCCATGAGTCTTTGCAACAGACCCACTGCTGCCTGACCCCACAGACAAACAACTGCACCTTACTTACACCTTAACTACACCTTAACTTACACACCTTCACACAACCTCCTTCACAAACACCCCCTCTTCACATTCACACACACACCGTCACATTCACACCCACACACCCACAAACATCCACACCCACACCCCACACCATGCCCACAGACAAGAATCCAAAGTTCACAAGGGGGGAACTGGACCTCCTTGTCAACGAAGTCATCAGAGTCGAGCCACAGCTGTTTGGAACATTGGTCAGATAGACCAGCATAGCCCAAAAAACAAGCCTGTGGCAGAGGATCGTCGATAAGGTGAATGCTGTTGCGCCCATCCGAAGGACCAGGCATGAATGCCAAGCCAGGTGGTACGATCTGCGCAGGGCAGTCAAGAGGAAAATGAAAGAGGAATACGCCCAGAGTAACATCACTGGAGGTGGGCTGCCCCGCAGACCCGTACATTACCATCCCTGGGAGGAGAAGGTGATGGCCATGCTTCCGCCGGTGGGAGTACACGGAGGGCGAAGGAGTCGCAGAGCCTGGTGAGCACACAAACAACTCACGTAACATGGGGGGAATGGCATCCACACCACAAATACACCAAATGCACGCAACTTCCCCAAGCCCTCACCGCACACAACCACACTCAAAATCCACGCTCATGCCACTAACGTCTCCATGCCCCATTCACAAATAAAGGCAATGCCATGTCCCAGGCCACACCAACCACAAACCCAAGACTGAATGTCCGTGATGCTGGGAGGGTGGGGCTCACACAACACATTGTGCAACTCAGAAGCAGACACCAATGCCCTCAGCCCATATGGCCTAGGTGCATACCCATGCACCATGCCCAATGCACAGGGACTGGCAAAGTACTGACAAGGTGGCTGACACTTGGCCCTGCTGTAGGCAGCACAAGGCCCTCCTGTGACCACTGTACACTCAAACCCCAACTCCACAAGCTAAGATATCTAGCACAGGAACACACACTCACTGTCATGCCAGCATGCACCATGAAGGGACAGACACATCACCTGGGAGACCCAATGACAAATCACACTACACCCAACAGCAGGCCTGGTCACACACCCCCCTCACACAAGCACACACCCCCGGGCAGGCAACGGATTTACCTACTCCCACAATGGACATGTGACACAACAAGACCAATCCATAGCCAAAAAATACATATCAATCTGTCCCCCGCAATATACCCATCCCCAAGTGTACATTGAGAGGAATGCTAGGCACATCCAACTACCTGGAGGAACTGTGACAACTTGAATATGTATGAAACATGGATGTGGCATGAAACAGCATTAATATTGTCTCTCTCTCACACACAGGGCAACGTCATCAACCTCCCCCCAACAATGGGGGGGAACAATTACAGTCCCAGGCTCAGCGTGAAGATGATCCCACCGGCAGCGACGACTTTCACCACTCCGTGGATGACCCCGACCAACCTGGCCCCTCTGGTGCCCAAGCCCCTGCAGCACCTGCGTCAGGTACATTTGTGCCAACCCCCACCCCCATTCCTGCCACATCCCAGGAGACACCCAGGAGCCCTGCTCGCACTGAACAACAGAGCCAGTCTGACCAGGAGGGACAAGGTTCTCCGGGCACCCAGGAGGAGGCAGACAACCCCGCTGATGCCATCTCTCAGGGGTCCCGTAGACCCGATGTGCCCACAACGGCAGGCCAGGCTCATGTGGGCAGGGGTGGTGGGAGTGGAGGCAGGCGGAGGCGAGAACCAGCTGAGGGAACTGGTATGTCACACATACGCTACATCCTGGACACATACCGGCGTGACACCAGGGGCATCAGCCAGGTAGTGTCGAGCCTCACAGAGATGAAGGGGACCCTGGACGAGATGAAGAACATGCAGGCCGAGCAACATGCCAGTCAACAACAACACCAAGGACGGATGGAGGCAAGACTGGCTGAGCTCCTGGCGGTGCAAACGGACATGAGCCGTTCACTCCGTTGGATCATAGACAACATGGGCAACCCTGCCTGTGCCACCAGGCGAAGACCACCACCAGCCACAGGGAGGGAGGAGGAGGAAGATTCGTCCGACGGAGCATCACAGACATCGTCAAGGCCTGCATCTGAGGGTCCCCCCAGGAAGGTGGGTTGTCCACGGAAAAGACCGTGAGTGTCAGCGGACCGTCCACATTTCCCAGGTCACCTGGCCTGGCACCTGGCCCTCTGGCGCAACAGCAGCACCTCACCCAATGACATTCTCTGCCACATGGACTTGCTGGTCACAGTCTGACCAATGATGACCAACACTGTGGTCTGGACTCTGATGACCCCAACTGACAAGGATGCCATCTCCCCCTGTGAACTTTGGATTCTATGCACCCGGTAGAGCACCTTAGTTCATCTACCAAAAGACTTACCCCACCAAAAATAAAAACTTTATTTTGTCATGAGATGTTGCTGTCATTTGGCATTAGTCCACAACATATGTGTGTGTAAATGTCAAACTATGCCTGAGTGTTGAACTAACTCCACCCATCCATACCCTGGGATCTGAGTCTGGTACAGGACACACATGGGTCACAATGTATCATTCAATGAAGACATGGAGCACAATACTCCCCTGTGAAGGCCTCAAGCTGCTGAGCGGGTGCATGCAATACTGTGCGGACAGACCTATTTGGAAGAGTATCATTAAGGCGTAGAGGTCATGCCTCATTCGGAGGTTCCCGGGGAGGGAGTCCCAGGTATGTGTTCCCAGGTGGGAGAACTATGTCCTGCATGCTGGAGTACGGTGGATCTGAAGAATGGTGGCCAGGTCAAGGTTGGATGCACAGAGATGGCACTACGGGGTCTCGGATGACAGTGGTACAAGGTTGGTTTTGGGTCGGGGTTGTGGCCTGCCTCCTGAGTGTGGGTGGAGAGTCTGAAGTTCATCCTGAAGCACACAGTGATCCATCGCAGCTATCTCTGCTGGACGGTGATGTGGCTGGGGCGCGGGATGTTGCAGTTGAGGTGTGCAGATGCAGCCTGGATGTGGACAAGTTTCCCGGGAGTTTGGTTGTGGCTGCTCCGTAGAGGGCAGGGCAGTATTTGACACGGATGTTTTTGTGGACCTGGGGGATGGTCCGTCTTTCCTTGGAGTGGATCTATCTGGGGATCATGTGGATAATTCAGAGGGTGTTGCAGTCTGAGGCACAGATGCTGGTGATTAGCATGGCAAATGTGAGCAAGCAATCCATGATGCACACCATCTTGTGTGCGTTGACACTGGGTGCTTGTGCAGGGCTTTTGCGGGTGGGACCCAAGCAGTTGACCCAGCTGTAAGGGGACAATCCTCAGATGTTGACCTCAGTCCTGTACAAGTCCAGCCTGAGGTGGCTGCTCTTCTGCCATTCATCAATGGATCTCATGCAATCTTGAATATTGGAACTGGCAATGTCTGCGTCCTTGGTGAGGGTGAGGAGCACCTGACTGTCAATGGCATACGAGTTGATGATGAGGTTGTGTGCGCATGTGATGTTGGAGAGGGGGGTCCTGGACACACTGTAGATTGACACGCTGAGAGATGATACCTGTGCCATGTGCCTGACAACAACACCATACTACATGCAGAAGCCTTGAGTCCCGCTCCCATGGCCTTTACGGGGTACAGAGCCGGTGGGGAGTAGAAGGGACATGACCTGGTGGGTGTGACATAGCCTGGAAGGCGCGGCAGCGCTGTGTAGGCAGTCGGAGTTGCACACTCATCATGCAAAGGTGTTGTGTGTGCGCTAAGTGTATGCCTGAGAGCAGGCGGGAGATGTGTGGATGGACATTGCTTGGAGGGTGTCTGCAACATCAGACTGTAGTGTGATGTGGGTCATGCAAGGACCTGAGGGTCGTACAATGTGCACGTTGCATGTGCAGACGGTCCAGCCTTTGGCACCGCGTGGCCGCAACTGTGGCACAGACAAGCTGATGACAGCCAAATGAATGGGTTGAGGGAGTAAGGGAGGAGCATCTTTGATGTGTGTGTGTTGCCAAATCAGGAAACTTCGTGTGCCCTTGCTACAGTGGCTGCAACAACAGGCGGCATGTCCTGGGAACTATGCCACAATTTCCACACAAAGACTAGGATGTCAGAAAGGACTACTGCAACAGGTGTATGTAAAGGAAGGAGTGACCGGTTTTCAATGGCACACCCAGAGACAAAGGATGCACAATCACCAAAGATGACTGACACCGGATCATGAAACTGAAGGCCGAGCTGCACACAGGAAACGGGGAACAACCTTAACAACGCAACTTTTACAACGCACTACCATTACAACGCATTTTTTACAACGCATAATCCATTACAACGCATGACATTACAATGCATGACACTACAACGCATTTTTAAAAACTACCTTTACAACGCATTCCATTACAACGCATACTACCATTACACTATACTATCCAACACTTACCCTACTGATGCACCCCCTGGAGTTAGAATAGTAATTTTTACCCCTACACTATCCAACACTTACCCTACTGTTGCACCCCCTGGAGTTAGGATAGTAATTTTTACCCCTACACTATCCAACACTTACCCTACTGTTGCACCCCCTGGAGTTAGAATAGTAATTTTTACCCCTACACTATCCAACACTTACCCTACTGATGCACCCCCTGGAGTTAGAATAGTAATTTTTACCCCTATACTATCCAACACTTACCCTACTGATGCACCCCCTGGAGTTAGAATAGTAATTTTTACCCCTATACTATCCAACACTTACCCTACTGATGCACCCCCTGGAGTTAGAATAGTAATTTTTACCCCTATACTATCCAACACTTACCCTACTGATGCACCCCCTGGAGTTAGAATAGTAATTTTTACCCCTATACTATCCAACACTTACCCTACTGATGCACCCCCTGGAGTTAGAATAGTAATTTTTACCCCTATACTATCCAACACTTACCCTACTGTTGCACCCCCTGGAGTTAGAATAGTAATTTTTACCCCTATACTATCCAACACTTACCCTACTGATGCACCCCCTGGAGTTAGAATAGTAATTTTTACCCCTATACTATCCAACACTTACCCTACTGATGCACCCCCTGGAGTTAGAATAGTAATTTTTACCCCTACACTATCCAACACTTACCCTACTGTTGCACCCCCTGGAGTTAGAATAGTAATTTTTACCCCTACACTATCCAACACTTACCCTACTGTTGCACCCCCTGGAGTTAGAATAGTAATTTTTACCCCTACACTATCCAACACTTACCCTACTGTTGCACCCCCTGGAGTTAGAATAGTAATTTTTACCCCTATACTATCTAATACTTACCTTAAATGTAATTTAATATTATGCGTTGTAATGGTATGCGTTGTAAAGGTAGTATGCGTTGTAATGGTAATGCGTTGTAAAGGTATTTTTTAAAAATGCGTTGTAGTGTCCTGCGTTGTAAAGTCATGCGTTGTAATGGATTATGCGTTGTAAAAAATGCGTTGTAAGTGCATGCGTTGTAAAAGTGTGCGTTGTAACGTCATACATCCACAGGAAACACACCCCAGAAGGTGTTGACGGCCCGTTGTGGGGACCAACATGCCAACACACATACACAGCCATGGACTTCATGCACAATAGAGAATCAAATACATGAAGAACAGCATGCAGGTTGCTAATCTACACATAGACTCATATGCACAATCCTTGACAACCATGCCAGAGATGCCGCATGCACAGTGGCAAGAGACCTGCATTGACAGAGATGAGGCACCTTGGAGGGTGAGGAACACCTTTATTACTCAGGCTCACACCTATGGAAATGCATCAATATGAACAGACTCACAGGTCTTTTGGATGAACATGTGGGACCTACACTGGACACCCCCTTCGCACCACAGATGCTGTGAATCCATTGAACTGGCACACAAGTGAAGGAGGTGGGCGAAACATCCCCTGCTGCACACGGAGAGGCTGCAATTCCCCATTGAGCCTCTTATGGGGAAGTCCCACACTATGTCCTCCCGTAGCCTCCCGTATGTTTCCGAGGGAAGTTGTACACACATTGATGCCTTCATCACAATCCACAATCCCATAACAGATGATTGTCACGAAGTGTGACTATCAATTCATGTGAGTCATGCTACATGTCATGTGCCCCATGGTGAATCGACATGTATGCATAGTAACAAAACCTGCACAGGAGCAGTACCCACACATTCCAAACAACTACCACACCCAAAATGCCTTGCTGCAATCCTTACCCAAACAAGACTTTTCACCATGTCCGTGCATGTAACGCTGATTCAGCACACGTTGCAATACTCATGAGGAATAGCAGGAGCACGACGATGCCACGAGCAGACAGCATGCGCAACTACCTGGGGATGACAGACACACAAGAAGTCAGGAAAAAGATAGTCATCCGCATGCATGGTCATGTACTCCACATGACTAAGGTTGACACCATGCTAGTTGTCAATTGAGTGTGTCAGCTACAATGTGTGGAATGACATCAGCACTCGAGTGACACATCAGAACACAGCTCTATTTCACTTAGCATACAGTCAGCTGGACACACACATTGCAACACATGCCACTCAAGGCTCCAAGCGTGCACACTCAGACCCAGGGACTCACCATTATGAGAAGAAGTTATGTATGAGCTGACTCCGGATGTCCTCCTCCTCCTCCTCACTTGCCTCGTGACCAAGGCCGTCATCCTCCACGGGTGGATGTTCCTGCTCATCGGGATCCAGGATGAGTGGCACAGCTTTCTCCACTGCCATGTTGTGCAGCATGCAGCACACGAGGAAGATTTTGAAGACCTTCACCGGTGCATATGGGAGGGACCCGCCTGTCTTCTGGAGGCAACGGAATCGGCTCTTCAGGAGGCCAAACGTCCTCTCAATCACTCGCCTCATCTGCCCATGGGCGTTGTTGTAACCGTGATCTGCAGCTGTTCTGGGGTTGCGGAGAGGCGTCACCAGCCATGGCATGTTGGGATAGCCAGAGTCCCCTACATGGAAACATCATGTAAAGAAGTGGGTCAGCAGATGCGGTAACATACAAAGATACCGCTAAATACTGGACAAACAGAGTCTACCCACCAACAAGACATGCTCGTTCGGTGTACAGCCACAGCATCATTTCTGGCACCCTGCTACGCCTCATGATGTAGGCATCGTGTGCTGACCCTGGAAAACGTGCACAGACATGGGAAATCAGCATGTTAGCAAGACACACCACAAGGTCATTAATGGAGTGATAATGTTTACGGTTTTGATAGGCTACCTCCTGTGCCTGTGGTGGTACCAAAGCCACATGTGTCCCATCAATGGACCCAATTACATGGGGCATCCCTCCCAGTGCATGGAACTCACCCTGGATACCTGTCAACTGCTCACGAGTTGGAAAATGGATGAATTCATCCAGGTGCTCCAACATGGCTTCTAACACATCATGCAGGACACGGCTGAACATGGCCTATGGTGAATTGAAACGTACCGGTGGCAAAGAAATGTAGGGCTGACATCACCTTCATCTTGGGGGTCAGTGCAGTCAGATAACTGTGTCGCGGTTGGAGGTGTGGTGCCAGCCTGTTTGTCAGGTCCTCAATTAACTGTTGGGGGAATCTGTAACGGCGTATGCAGTCACGTTCCCTCATGGCACCCAAGTCTGGCATTGGTCGGGGGAGAGGCGGTGCCCTGCAGAAATTTGGAAGGAAGAACAAAGATTGAGTACATTACTACACCAATGTCAATGAACTGAGCACATGTTCAACAGCTGATACACATATGCTACATACAGAGTCTGGCCTGTGCAATACATCCTGCACACGTATGCCAGCAAGGTGATACTCCTACCAAGAGCCAGCTACAAACGTGGATTGTCAAGGTCTACATTACATGCCATGAAAGTAGCTGTGGGCCAGTGTGAGTGAACAGCCAGACACATTACAGGAGTGACATACATCCACATATGTGCATTTGAAGGATGTTATCTCATACAGACAGCTGCCGGCAAGCTAGTCACACAGGTCACATGTCATGGAAAAAGGACAGACCACACACCTTGCCATGAAGAGGTACATGTCAAAACTTATCACACAGACATTGAGACTACGCAGATATGTCCTCAGCTCGCAAGTCCCTGTTCGATGCATACAGACACACGTTACTTGTGATTCCACATGTGGCCTGGTGTGCGTAATAGTGTGCCATGGCCATCTACACACAGACACATGTTGGATGCAGCTACAGCAGATGCAGTTGACGGAACACCAACAGCAAGCTCATGGGAACACATGACACACACATGACATATTCACATCGTGGCACGCTGGAAGTTAGATGTCAGGTGTCATCATCCGTGTACCTGGCATCGGGGGACAGTTGCGGGTGTTGGTGAATGTGCCGTCCATGTGATGCAGTGCTTGACAAGTTTGTACTACATGCACACATGTAAAAGGTGTGAAGGGTAAGTGTGCCACATAGTGCCCCATCACACATGACATGTGTACACAGGTCATCACACAACTATTGGGTTAAAACATGAGGAGACGTGCCACATCACTGCCTGACACACCTAGGCCCTACACATGAAGGACTGCACTGAAAATGACTTGATGTCCATCCTTGTGCAAGTCTGACACCTCCATTCCTTTCCTGTGCGCCTCCTATCACCAGTGTAAGCTGTGAAACGCACCGTACACACGCTCTGAGGGCGTGTGTACGGTCGTATCACTATATAGGGGTTGGGTAGGAGTACACGTCTGTGTACGGACCGTACACACGTACGTGTACACAGAGGTCCTATCCCTATGGTAGTGTTGCTGTAGGCATACGCCATAGTGATATGGCCCGTACATGCGTGTGTAGGGGTCGTATCCCTATGGGAGTGTTGCCGTAGGCGTACGCCATAGTGATATGGCCCGTACACGCGTGTGTAGGGGTCCTATCCCTATGGGACTGTTGCCGTAGGCGTACGCCATAGTGATACGGCCCGTACACACGTGTGTAGGGGTCGTATCACTATGGTGTACGCCTACGGCAACACTCCCATAGGGATAGGACCCCTACACACACGTGTACGGGCTGTATCCCTATGGCGTACACCTACGGCAACACTCCCATAGGGATAGGACCCCTACACACGCGTGTACGGGCCGTATCACTATGGCGTATGCCTACAGCAACACTCCCATAGGGATAGGACCCCTACACACGCGTGTACGGGCCGTATCACTATGGCGTACGCCTACTGCAACACTCCCATAGGGATAGGACCCCTAACCCCTACACATGCATGTACGGGCCGTATCACTATGGCGTACGCCTACGACAACACTCCCATAGGGATACGACCCCTACACACGCGTGTACGGGCCGTATCACTAGAGTAGTGGTGCCCTAGGGGTACGTGTGAAACGCACCGTACCGGTGTGGGTATTTGAAAATTACAATGGGGAGACATAAGGGACAAGTATTAGGGCCTAAATGCATGCTGGTTGTCATGGATACCCAGTTTCAAGATCAAATTTTCCATCATGTGGCCTGGAAAAAGCAGTTGGGGAGCTTATACATTGTTGCTAAGTGGTTGTTGACTTGACATGATGCTGCAAATGTGTATGCTAATGCTGTCACTGGTGTATGTTCAAAGGGATTGGAGGAAACGTAGGATGTAAATGAGTCTGACCAATCACTCGGTACTCCTGTAAAGGAAATAGCCCAGCAAGGCAAATATAAGTCAGCCAGGACCCATGAGAGGGCACTTGCCTGCACAACCTTTCATCAACACCACTGTTGCTGTTTGGCTTCCTCTGGCACCATATCAAGGACTGTGGAGAGGGCCCAGCCTTTCACCCAGGAGGAGAATGAGGCGTTGCTGGACGTCATCTTCCCACAGTTCACCAGCCTGTATGGTAGACCAGGGGAGCAGGTGAGTGCTGACTCCGCTACCTTTGACTGTGCCCCTTCTTTTTGTGACTGGCACTTCTGGCATTGTGTCCAGGTGTGACAGACATGCAATGTTGTTTAGAGTGGGTCCCAGGGGGGGGGGGATGGCTTAGTTCTGTCATGCAGAGCATGATGTGGTTCATGTGTGCACTCCTCACTTGCATTGTGCTTACTGTGACATTCACTGCATGGTGCATGGCACATTCAGCATGGCTAATACTCTTGGCCATTCTTGTTCTATAGTCCTGACGTGATTCAGTGTTCCCCCCGGTGTGACAGGTGACTGTACCCACAGATGTGTGTGAGTTTAGTGGAGCTGTGGTGAGAGTGACCAAATGATGTGTATGCCCCCTGGACATTGATGTGTGTGAATGTTCCTTGTCATGTGGGTGAGTGTCTATGTGGAGTGTTGCACCACAGCTGCATGGAGGAGGCAACTGCTCAACCCATCTGATGTAAGAAGTAAGCTGTGCTGTGTGTCTGACTAGCTGGGCTAGCCCCACACCTGTGACAGCCCCCAGGCAAGTGGCACATGTGCAGAGTGATGTTTGTACCCGCTGTTGCCAATGGCATGTGATTTATCTGTGCCTGTGTGTGTCCGTGTACTCTGCTGAGGCTGGGTCAGTGGCCTGGGGCATGTGACTGCTTGGAGGTGCTGTCCATCAGCCTTGTGTTGCTTGTGATGTACAGTGTGTGCCATGATCAGGGAGTGGGTTGCACCCCTCATGCCACCTGTGTACTTTCAATGCCATGTAGTGCATTGGAGCTTACACAGAGGCGAACTTCCCTATGACTAAGGTGCTATTAGTTTGCAGCATGCTATGCCCTGTTCAACAAATCAAAGATGTTCTAATGTGTGTCTCTGTGACATGGAGCAGGTGTAGTGATCTATTCTCACTTTGACATCCTCACAGGTAACCGCCTACGAGAAGGGGAAGATATGGAAGTGGGCCGTCAGGGCCGTGATCTCCGTGGAGGGTCGCAGTAGCGCCTGGCCCAGGTGAGGAAACGCTGGCAGGACATCCGGTGCTGGACCAGGAGGATCGCCCGGGTCCTGCTGGGGGACTCACCAGCACGAAAACACGGCGGGCGCCGGCGCCTGACCCACCAAATGAAGCGTGTCCTGGTGGTGGTCTTTCCTGACATGGATAGGAGGTTACAGGAGAAGTAGCAGCAGCAAGGGGGTAGGTACATGTGTGTCTGTTGTGTGTCACAAGCTTTTGGAAGTGCTCAGTCGCATGGATACACTGCCAGAGTTTATATGTGCAGTACATATCCTTTTGCCCCTAGTCAACCACTGCTGTTCTTCCTCCCTTCCCCTCCTTGACATGTGTTCCCTGGTCTGTGTGTAATCACTATTGCACATGGTCATCTAGGCTGCAAGGTCATCACGGTGCACAATGCTTTCTGCATCATGTGTGGGGGTGGTCTGTGACATGTGTTGGTACCTTGCCTGTGCCCTGTCCTGTCCACTCATTTGGGGGTCCATAATTGTTGGCACTGTCCTGAGGCTCCACATAGGTGTGTGAGTTTTTAAATACACACCCTTGCAGCATGCATGACCAATGTAGTGGCCTCAGACATGATGTGCATGAGTGGGAGATATGCCTAGGGCCGGGACAGTTGCTCCAGTTACAGTCAGATCATTCCAGGACCATGGAGCAGTGTGCCCACTACTGTCCCATGAGACACCTTATCCTAGGAATCATGTGTGGCATCACACACTGTGGGCAGTCTCTGTGTGTTCAGCATAGTTTGGCCTCTGTGGCATTGTTCCCTGCCCTAATTTGTATTATCGTAAAGTGTGCCGTATGTGTCCACTGTACAGGGTGACCCCATTAGGCTTGTGCATACTCACACTGGGCAGTGCCTGTGTGTCTATGTACAACTATCAGTTGAGGGTTGTTTGTCACAGATATATGTGTGGTCAGCCTCACGAGGTGATGTTGAGTACATTTAGGAGTTCTTGATTCCCCTTTTAGTAAACACAGATTGAGAGGTGTAACTACTTGCTCTGTCTCAATCACATTGTCTCATGTATGGGGGGTTTGTGCAGGAAAGGCATACATGTCAAAACCTTATGTCTCCTTGCCAGGTCTTACCTGTGTGTGCTAATTGTCTGGACTGACACTCAACGTGCAGTGACCCAGACATGTTGTGCAGGGTGTCATGTTTGTGCTTTGCAGCATGTGTACAATGGCTTCTTGGCATTAGGCTGGAAGCTCATATAATGACTGTGTAAATGTAGTTTTGTGTGCACCTCCTTGTGTGACTTCTGATATTCATGCATATGTGTGTTCTGTTCCACAAGTGGAACATTCACACATTTCAAACTTGTCAATTGTGTACAGTTTTGTGATTCCCAATGGATCAGAAAGTATTTATTTGGATTTTCTAAAGTACTCACAGGTCTATGAGTGTGGGGACACCTTCAGCATTGGTGTCTGTTATTTGGCATTGGGTGCACCAATACTGTTTCGTTCACAGTGAGCAAGGGGTGGCATGCCTTCATAGTCTGGCTGTGCTCCACTGTTCACAGACACTAGCTTCTCTGTATAATTGGATATCCAGTTATTTGCTGTTGTGTCCTGATTTTCATTATTTAAGGTGGCATGGTGGGTGAACCAACTGGGGAGTGCAGGGCTTACATATGTGCGGAGTCATCTAGATGTTACTCATGATACATTTCATGATATGCACTGTGACCTATTATGTTTGGACTCATATGTCAGATGTACACAGGTGACTGATTATTTCCTGTCTCTTCACCTTGCCCACAGCATCATCGGGGGACACCGAGGGAGACACCTGCACGGACGTGGAGGAGGGATCCAGCACCAGTGCCACCACTCCTGGCGAGTCGGAAGCATCAAGTGGCACGGAGGGCGAGGGGAGTGCGGTGGAGGACCTGGGTAGTACCAACACAGACTACGACGCTGACGGGTCCGAGGCTGAACTCCCTGAGTGGGCGGAGGCTGCTCCAACAGCTGGAAGCAGCACTACAACTGTCACCGCCCCCTCCATTCCCATCACCGCCCTCCCAGTTGCTCCGGTCCCTTCTGTCCATGTAGGGCAACAACGTGTCTCCTTCGTGCCAGGCACCGCACCCCCTGCCCCTGTCTCCCCTGCTGCCCTCACTGCCGAGTCTGTGGACATTCAGCGGCAGTTGCAGGTTAGGCAGACATCGATCCTGACGGTCCTCCATGGCCACACCACACTGCTGACACAGATGGTGTCGTACATGGAGGGCATGTCATCAGCGAGGTCTGACCAACGGATGTTGCTGAGGTCCATGGACTCGTCACTGACAGCAGCAGTGGGTCTCCTGCAGCCCTTGGTCCCCCACCTACCCCTGCACCATCCACACTTCCCACTCCCATGCCTGTCCCAAGCACACACACACATTCCCAGGCAGGCACCACACCAGACACAGCCAGCACACTAACAGGGAAGGGCAAGCGCACACCTCCAGTCACGCACACTCAGGGGGTAGAAGGCACACCCACTGGGTTTAGGGCACACAGGCAGACACGCAGCCACAGTCGGAGTCCGCATGCCTCACTCCCCAGTCCCTCCAATGTCACTCCCCTCGGCTCCCCTGCCCCACAGTCTGAGAAGGAGGCCTACTTGGCTGTGCTGGGCCTCAGCCCCACAGCTTCACCATCGTGCAAACGGGCCAGGCACTCCACGGGTAGGGGAGTTGAGTCCCCCTCTGTCCACCACCTCCCCCAGTAGCGCTGCAACCCATCCCTCCGCCCCTCCCCACTCCTTGGGGCCTGTGGTTCATTCGGGTGCAGGGGGGACGCTGGCAGAGCTTGTGGACATGTGCAGCGCCATACTAACCTCCACCTTTGCCGCTGCCCCACCCCCTGTGGTGTAGTCATCCGTCCCTGCACCCACAACACCTACCCTTCCCCCTCCTGTCCCTGTGGTGCCTGGTCCTTCCCCACATGATGCCCCCACCCCAGTCGATGAACCAGAGGTTTCGAATGTGCAGGCAAGCTAGGGGAGATGCGTGGACATGTGTCCCCCCCAGGACATCGCATCTGGACTGGCCTATGGCCTTTGTGCATAGTGTCCTTTTATACATTTTATTTTACTGCTGAATAAAGCATTTTGTTTTCCCTTTGAACACGATTGCTTTTCAGGTATTGATGTTGGTGCTGATGCTCCATGAGTTGAGGTGGTGATCATTTGTTAGGTGTCTGGGAAATGTTGTAGTATGGTGCTCATGGGGTGGACCCTGGTATCTGCGTGCCATCACAAGGTTTCTGCAAAGATTCTTTGCTCGTGTATGCTCTTTGTGTTTGGAGACATTGTCTCAAGGAGTGTTCCTTCCTCTGTGGCACCTGACATCTTCCCTGCAGGGAGTTGCACAATTGTTGTGCTGACCTGTATCTACATTTCCTTGGTGGCTGACGGATCACTTCAACTAGGCCCAAGCCTGCTCAGCAATGTCTCCGGCTGCATCGTCTGTGCCATCCTTGGTTGTCACTGTACTTGTGTATAGAGTATGTTGCCATGCCTCTATGTGGAAATTGTCACTTTTCCGCAATATGCATGTGTGTACTCCCAGCCTAGCACACAATTGGTACTTGTTGAGCAGGGTATTTGGTCACAATTGTGGTCATTGTATCTGTGGGAAGTCCACCCTATTCCTTCCATGGGAGACAACTACTTGGTGGCTGTGCCAGCACCTGTACATTCCTATCAGTCCTGGAATGTGCGTGACAGTGTGTATTCCATTTGGCTCTTAGTTTAGTAGGCTTTCACATAACTATGCAGTCTTGTGACATGTTCTCAGTGTGTGTATTGTGCTGCATCCGCCAGGGGTGGGTATGCATGTGTCATTTGTCCTCACACCCACATGTGGTGTGTCATGCCGTGGGGGAAAGACGTCCATCCTCATGGGAGTGGGACACTGCTGTCAGTGATGTGTTGATATGGCACTCTCAACATTTTCACACATTGGGGATGTGTTCATGAACCCATGGAGTTGTGGTCATCTGAGGATGATGCACCCACCACTCATATGTCAGGACTATGCTGGGAATCCTCTGCACCCACCCCCATGTCTCTGTCCACTGCTGGTATTCCTCTGCACCCACCCCCATGTCTCTGTCCACTACTGGTGTTCCTCTGCACCCACCCCTCATATGTCTGGGCACTGCTGGGAGTGATAGGCACCCACCCATCACATGTCTCTGTCCACTGCTGGGAGTCCTCTGCACCCACCCCCATGTCTCTGTCCACTGCTGGTATTCCTCTGCACCCACCCCTCATATGTCTGGGCACTGCTGGGAGTGATAGGCACCCACCCATCACATGTCTCTGTCCACTGCTGGGAGTCCTCTGCACCCACCCCCATGTCTCTGTCCACTGCAGGTATTCCTCTGCACCCACCCCCATGTATCTGTCCACTACTGGTGTTCCTCTGCACCCACCCCTCATATGTCTGGGCACTGCTGGGAGTGATAGGCACCCACCCCTCACATGTCTCTGTCCACTGCTGGGAGTCCTGGGCACCCACCCCCATGTCTCTGTCCACTGCTGGGAGTGATAGGCACCCACCCCTCACATGTCTCTGTCCACTGCTGGGAGTCCTCTGCCCCACCCCATGTCTCTGTCCACTGCTGGGAGTCCTCTGCACCCACCCCCATGTCTCTGTCCACTGCTGGTATTCCTCTGCACCCACCCCCATGTCTCTGTCCACTACTGGTGTTCCTCTGCACCCACCCCTCATATGTCTGGGCACTGCTGGGAGTGATAGGCACCCACCCCTCACATGTCTCTGTCCACTGCTGGGAGTCCTCTGCACCCACCCCCATGTCTCTGTCCACTGCTGGAAGTCCTCTGCAGCCACCCAGCCACCCACCCACCCACCCACCCGCCCCCTTGGTGCAGTACACTGCTGTCCTGTGCATACACACACAGCAATATACAGCATATATGCTGCACCAGGCCCTAAGCCAACATTCGTGGCGTGTGTACGCCTTGTATCCATTCTGTACTAGTGCCGTAGGGGTACGGGTGGGACGGACCGTAACCCCACATTCATGGGGTGTACGAGCCGTACCCACGCTCTGGGGGCATGTGTACGGACCGTACACATGCCCCCAGAGCGTGTGTACGGCCCGTACCACCATTGGAGTGGGGATGTAGGGGTACGCGCCGTTACCACGCCCTCAGAGCGTGGGTACTCCCTGTACCACCATTGAAGTGGGGATGTAGGGGTACGCGCCATACCCATGCCCTCAGAGCGTGGGTACGGCCCGTACCACCATTGGAGTGGGGATGTAGGGGTACGCGCCATACCCACGCCCCCAGAGCATGGGTACGGCCCGTACCACCATTGGAGTGTTGATGTAGGGGTACGCGTCATACCCACGCCCCCAGAGTGTGGGTACGGCCCGTACCACCATTGGGGAGGGGATGTAGGGGTACGCGCCGTATCCACGCCCTCAGAGCGTGGGTACGGCCCGAACCACCATTGGAGTGGGGATGTAGGGGTACGCGCCGTACCCACGCCCTCAGAGTGTGGGTACGGCCCGTACCACCATTGGAGTGGGGATGTAGGGGTATGCGCCGTAACCACGCCCCCAGAGTATGGGTACGGCCCGTACCACCATTATCGTGGTGAGGGGTATGCGTCCATGTCCACTTCCGTTGCGCGTACTCCTACGTCACCACTCCAATGGTGGTACGGGCCGTACCCACGCTCTGAGGGCGTGGGTACGGCACGTACCCCTACATCACCACTCCAATGGTGGTAAGGGCTGTACCCACACTCTGGGGGTGTGGGTACGACGCATACCCCTACATCAACACTCCAATGGTGGTATGGGCCGTACCCACGCTCTGAGGGCGTGGGTACGGCGCGTACCCCTACATCACCACTTCAATGGTGGTATGGGCCGTACCCACACTCTGGGGGCGTGGGTACGGTCCGTATGCCACCAAAACTCATATTAGGGCCCTATGTATTCTGATGGGGGTCGAGCTGGTTGAGGCCGAGACTGAAAATAGACAAACTGAATGCACACACGCAATAGAACATCTGGCTACTGCCTCATATGGGATATTATTATCTCGCCCATCACGTTTCTCAGCTACTGTATATGGTACGCTCTCCCTGCTCCTCACGGCCTCCTCCACTGCAAACTGGACTCTTCACACCAGACTTTGAGAAGGTAACTTTTTCAGCAGGACTAACCTGGTCCCTGTATCTAGCCCACACTCCATCATGGTCCACCTGAACTTGTGACTTTCTCCTGGTCTAGCACAACTAGATGACCACGCGTGATGTTTTTTGCTTTCAGGTCCGATACCTACCTAAATCTTGGAAATTGCATGTCTCCAGTCCTACTGTTTGGATTTTTTTTATTCTGGCATCATGTTATTTACTAAAATTTACTGTACTTTTCAAAAATGTTCTTGTGTTGTGTTTTCACTTAATTGCTGTCTGTGTGGTGCATAAATACTTTACACACTGCCTCTAAGTTAAGCCTGACTACTTTTGTGTCAAGCTACTAGAAGGATAAGCACAAGTTAATTTGGTGACTTTTGTGGTTTACCCTGACAAGGATTGTGGTTGTTGCTTGAGAAGGGGTTTCACCCCCCTCAACCAATAAATTAATTTCCTGCAAATATGTATAAACATTTAGACATTCCCTTAAAAATATAGTTAAATTGAAGTTATGGCTCTAAAATAAAACAAAAAATCTATTACATTGGCAAACTGTGCTTAGATGCACAAAACATAAGTCATGCTCCTCTCTGAAACCAAAACCTGCCCCTTAAATGGGCTGCTCATGTCTAACCCTGGGCGTAGTTCGCGAAGTAGCACTTCGCGAAGCTACGCAAAGTGCAGTTCGCACTACTCGAGCTACGCGTAGCACTTCGCGAACTGCGTAGTACCTTGTTCGCACTGTGCCAGATGTTGTTTTCAATGATTGAACAGTGCGGACAAGCAACCGGCACTGTGCAATCATTGAAAATGGCATCTTGCACAGTGCAAGCTGTAGTTTTCTGTTGCTCGAGTAGATTTTTTCTCAACGCGAACTGGTAGTTTCTCATCGCGAGCGGTCGCGAGCATACGCGACCACTCGCAATGAGAAACCTGACCTCCTCGCGTTGGGAATCTCGCCGGGAGGTTTATTTTCCATGCTCGCGATCGCCAACTTGAGGTTGCTGATCGCGAACAAGGAAAAAGTCTCGCCGGGATGTCATTTTGCTTGCTCGCGGTCGCCAACTTTACGTTGAGGACCGCGAGCAAGCAAAAAATGACCGCAGCACTACGCAACACTACGCTACGCGTGTTCGCACTGTGCTATGTGCAGTTCGCGTAGTGCGAAGTAGCACGAACTTCGCAAACTACGCGAGCGTAGCGTAGTGCTTTGCCCAGGCTTACTCATGTCCTCAAACGTGATGTCACTGATGCCATCATGTATGATATCTATGATATCACTCATAATATTACATATTTCCTCACTATTGACATCATTGATATTATTGATGTCAACACTCTGCTTATAATAATTCCATGCTTGGCTACCTGTGCTTATTCCTAGTGGTTATTGGTGAAACTTGTTGATGACTGATGGAAATATTGTGAGGTCATGAGCAGTTCACCACCCCCTTCACCTCTGATGAAGTCGGATACTGCACCAATTCAGGAGGAACCTCAAGACCAGGCGCTTCAAATGACCCCAAACGGAACTGCCCCCCTTCAGCGCCTTGAGACCCTCACAGGTGAGTAGCACGCTCTGCAAAACCCTGATTGATTGATTGATTGATTGAGTTCATTCTGGGCGACACTTATGATTATCATGATGATATTGTTTTCCTTTTATTTGTCTGACTCCTACTTTGGCTTGGTCAGGTAGGTATAGAATTGTTATATTGAAAGCATCAAGTTCAAGGGGTTTGGCTTTTGGTTGGCCTGTAGTTTGAGGTGTCTGCTTAGCCTAGAGGACTAATGCGACTTGTGTTTACGTAACATGTTCCAGGACATTCACTGGCTCCAAGGAGAAGTAGAATAGTGCCATGAAAGGCTCATTGATGCAAGGGAGCACCTGAAATGCCCTTGAAAACGCCTAGATTCCAGTTGTGTTAAGGCCAGATTTGTACTAGCTTGAGCACTTACTTGGATAGGACATGGGATCGAAGAAATTCAGGGATTGTCAGGGCTTAGTTGGGAAGGTGCGTTCATCCAATCTCAGTCAATTTGGCTGGGTGATAGTGTAGAGGAAGTGGAATGTGCTTATAGATGCTTTGGATTTCTGTTGTTAGGTGTTAAACTCATTTGCTGTAGAGTTCCTGGGACAGGGATAATTTGTCAGTGCTTTTGGGTTGCAGGTCTCGTTGATCATTGACTGTAAGAATGCGTTTTGGTTGACACTTTTGTCAGTGGAGTTAGCATTACTTGTATCTATTGTTCTAGGTTTTTGCTGAAAACCATGCTATGTGGGTGCGTGAAGTGCTACATAACATCCAGGCTTAGTATGGCTTATACTAGGCAAAAGTGGTTGAGAACCATTTGGAGAGGTTCATTTTAGGGAGGAGGTGGTGCTTCTTAAGTGGAGCTACTGTGTCAAATGTATCAAGACATAATAAGAGTGCTCGAACTCCTGGCGGTGATACATATTATGCTACATTGAAGTCAAGGAACATATAGAAAATATTTTGTTGCACTTAATAGAAGACAGACTGCTATGTGGAATGGAAGGCAAGCATCAAGTCAATGGTCCCTAATGCAAGACAATATTGAGAAAATGTGCACAACATTGACTAATAACCATGTCAGTGGGTATCACTATTACACAGTTACAAAACATATACAGTCAATTCAGTGTGACAGGACATTGTTGAAGAAGTCTTTGAGTGGATCTACAATTTTCAGAAATGCATGAGATTGCTTTCTAAGAGCTAACAGATTGACCTGCATAATCTTTGCAGTGTGAAAAGTATGCACCTTTTCAAATAGGAAGGAATGCTACACAATGACACAAAGGAGCTCGACTTTCATGACTAACACAATGGACGAGATATGTGTCTTTCATTGCGGTTGTTGTGGACGAGGGAGGTGATCCTCAGGCCTTTCTATTACAAACATAAAATAAATATCTCAAAAATTGTCTAGCGGAGGAATAATCCAGGTCCCATGGAGTAACGTCCCTATGTTAACCCGGAACTTTCACAATTATTCTTGGTAGGTGCATGCGGGCAGCCGATATTGATTCAGGGCCTGTTAGACGGACCGGGAGGGTCAGCCGAGGACAAGGGGAGAGGTCTCCGGGGAGAGCCGTCTCCAGCGATCGTACAGATGAGTAACTTCCCCCCCACAGATATACACCACACAAGGATAGGATTTAACGTTCTTTATAAGCGATTTCTTAAGGTACGATGGAATGGTACAAGGAGGTCTGGACTCAGGGGTCCCCTCGATTCTAGTCTCTTGGTTTGGGGAAGGGGGTAGCGGGACAGTCTGGTTACCAATCTGGTAGCTGAGATGGTATGATGGATAGCTCACAATCCTCGAGCTCGGTGTTCTAGCTTTGGACGGGCCGCGGCAGCGCCAGCAGGTCCCGGTGAAGGTGGTCGTTACACGGTCCGCGGCAGCGCCAGCAGGTCCCGATGAAGGTGGTCGTTACACGGTCCGCGGCAGCGCCAGCAGGTCCCGATGAAGGTGGTCGTTACAACGGTCCGCGGCAGCGCCAGCAGGTCCCGACGAGGATGGAGGATGCAGAAGGCCGCGGCAGCGCCAGCAGGCAGGACGATAGTTCACAAGGCAGGGCTACGGCAGCGCCAGTAGTCCGTCAAGGCTGAGTTCTTCTCGGTGTCTCTCGACTCCAGGATACAACTGCCTTCCTGCTCTGGAGCTGCCCTAGTTATAGGTCTGGCGCCCTTTGATGTCCGGACCCTCGCACTTGGAGGTCGGAAGGTCCGGGATGAGGGAGTCCAGACACCCAGCAGGGGGGTGGAGCCAGCGCCCGGGGGAGCTGGAGGGCGATCGGCACCTGGTGGGGGAGAGCCATCGACACTTCTTTCTCCCATTGACCTGCCAAGTGGTCCGTTCACCTCCTGGGTGGATGGTGGTGCCGGGATGTCGGGGCCTGGCCAGGCCCAGGGTTAGGGTCGAGCTGAGGCTACGCGGCCTCGTGGTGCAGTGTCCAAGATGGCAGCTGGTCCGGCCGGGGGAGCCGGTAGTGGTTCGGCCCCATGATACATGGATGTCCGGGGGCAGGAGTTCCGTCGGGAGATGGGGTGCGGGTTGTTTCTGTGGGTAACACCTGGAGGGCCGGGGCTTGGGCCCTGTCATGCGGGGAGGGAGCAAGCCCTTCATGTGGCCTGTCCAACATGCGTCCCCCCCAGCTGAAGGCGGGGAGAGTCACCCATCCTCTTGGGGACTCTCCTCGTCGAGGCGGAAAAAGCGTGAGAGGCCATCTGCGTTGGCGTGGTCTTGGCCCGGTCGATGTTCCACAGTGAAGTCCATCCCCTGCAGGGAGATGGACCAGCGCAATAGTTTGGGGTTTTCCCCCCGCATCTGCATTAGCCACTGCAGGGGTCGATGCTCTGTTTGCACCCGGAAGTGGGTACCGAAGAGATAGGGCCGGAGCTTTTTGAGGGCCCACACCACTGCGAAGGCCTCCCTCTCGATTGTGCTCCAGCGCTGTTCTCGGGCCAGGAGGCGTCTGCTGATGAAGGCCACCGGCTGGTCAAGACCCTCGGGGTTCAGCTGGGAGAGGACCGCCCCGATGCCGTGGTCGGAGGCATCCGTTTGCACAATGAATTCCCGACTGTAATCGGGGGCCTGGAGCACAGGGGCAGTGCACAGGGCGGCTTTCAGCTTCTCGAAGGCCGCTTGACAGTCGGGGGTCCAGTTAATCTTCTTCGGGTGGTTTTTGGACGTGAGACCCGTGAGGGGCCCCACAATGCTGCCATAGTCCCTCACGAACCGCCGGTAGTAGCCGGTGAGCCCCAAGAAGGCTCGGACCTCGGTCTGCGTGACTGGGGGCTGCCAGGACTGGATGGCAGCGATTTTGAGTTGCAGAGGGGCCACCAGACCACTTCCCACCTGGTGTCCAAGGTAGGTCACGGATCCCTGACCAATTTGGCACTTGCCGGCCTTGATTGTGAGGCCGGCCCGCTGGAGGGCCTGCAAGACCTCTCGGAGGTGGTGGAGGTGGTCGGACCAGTGGCAGCTGTACACAGCGATATCGTCCAGGTAGGCGGCGCTGAACTCCTCGAGCCTCGCCAAGACCTGGTTCACTAGTCGCTGAAAAGTAGCTGGGGCATTCTTCATGCCGAAGGGCATGACCTTGAAGTGGTAGTGGCCATCGGGGGTAGAAAAGGCGGACCGTTCTTGGGCCCGGGGTTTGAGACCGATCTGCCAGTAGCCCGCTGTCAGGTCGAAGATGCTGAGGTAGCGGGCAGCCCCCATGCGGTCGATCAATTCATCCGCTCGGGGGATGGGATGAGCGTCGGTCCTGGTGACAGCATTCAAGCCCCGATAGTCGACGCAGAATCGGAGTTCAGGAGTGGTGCCGGGGGCAGCAGCTTTGGGGACCAGCACGACCGGGCTGGCCCAGGGGCTGTCCGAGGGCTCGATGACCCCGAGCGTGAGCATCTTGGATACTTCCTCTTGGATGCAGGCCCGCACCCGATCTGGTACGCGGTATGCCCGGTGTCTGATAGGGGGACTGTCCCCAGTGTCCACGTCGTGCAAGCACCAGGGGGTGACCCCTGGGGTGAGGGAAAACAAAGTAGCAAACTGCAGCAGGAGGACCCGGCAGCCTTGGCGCTGCTCTGGGGTGAGGGCATCAGAGAGCCGGACCCCGTCCACAGAACCATCTTTCTCCTGAGTCTTCAGGAGATCAGGGAGAGGCTCGGAGTCTTCTTCCGCCCCACTGTCAGTAGCCATCAGGAGGCTGAGTTCCGAGCGCACAAAGTGGGGTTTGAGTCTGTTGGTGTGGAGGACCCGGAGGGGTTTCTGGGGAGACTCCATATCGATGAGATAGGTGACTGGGCTTTTGCGTTCGACCACTTTGAAGGGCCCCATCCACTTGTCCTGCAAGGCACATGGTTCGGTGGGGGACATCACCCACACTTGTTGACCAGGTTCGAATTCGACGGAGGAGGCATTTTGATCGTACCATTTTTTCATGTCCTCCTGACTGGCCTCAAGATTCGCTTTTGCCATTTCCCTGAATCGCCGGGTCTGATTGCGTAGTGTCAGGAGGTACTTGAAGACGTCTGGAGGGGTCTTTAGGGGGGCCATCTCCCAACCTTCTTTGACTAGGCTGAGGGGCCCTCGCACAGGGTGCCCGTACAAGAGTTCGAAAGGGCTAAAACCGAGGGACTTCTGGGGAACTTCTCGATAGGCGAAGAGGAGGCACGGAAGTAGTACATCCCACTGGCGACGGAGGGGCTCTTCCAATCCCCCAATCATTCCCTTGAGCGTGCGGTTGAATCGCTCAACTAGTCCGTTTCCTTGAGGATGATAGGGGGTCGTGAATCGGTAGGTGACCCCGCACTGTTGCCAGAGGGACTTCATATATTTCGAAATAAAGTTTGTGCCTCGGTCGCTGACGACTTCTCGGGGGAAGCCCACCCGGGAGAAGATCCCCATTAAGGCCCGGCCGACCACCGGAGCTGTTACAGTTCGCAGGAGCACGGCCTCGGGGTAGCGGGTGGCGTGGTCCACCAGTACCAGGATGAACCGATGTCCTTGTGCTGTGCGGGGGTCCAGGGGCCCCACAATGTCTATTCCCACCCTCTCGAACGGGGTGGTGACAACTGGGAAGGGTTGCAGAGGTGCTTTGAGTTTGCGGCTGCTCTTCCCGCTGGCCTGGCACGTGGAGCAGGACCGGCAGTGGTTGAGGACGTCGTTTCTCATCTTCGGCCAGAAAAAGTGGGTCACCAGGCGACTGTAGGTTTTGTCCTGGCCCAGGTGTCCAGCCAGAGGGACATCGTGGGCCAAATTTAACAGGAAGTCTCTGAAACGGAGGGGCACCACCAGCACTCGACTGGCCCCTAACTCCGCGATTCTCTGTTCACTGTATAACAGGTCGTTATCCCAATAGATCCAATGGGCTCCGGTGGTGTCCCCTGCGCTCTGGGCGATGGCTTGCTGGCGGAGTCCCTCGAGGGAGGGACAGGTCTTCTTCTCTTGACGGAACTGTTCCTGGGTGGGCCCCCCTTCTTGACGCCACTGAGCCAGGTCGGGAAGGTCCTGGGGCTGGGCGACCCCTTCGGGGGTTTGCTCTGGGGGGTCGGTTAGTCGGTGTCCTCTACTGGAGCGATCGGGGGAGGAGGTGCAGGCTATTCTGGTTCTTCTGGTCGGGGGATGGCACGGGCGGCCATGGACCAGGTGGTTACGCACGCCCAGTCCGGGAGGCCCAGCATCCCCAGGTGCTCTCTTCTTTCGACGGCGGCCCACGGGGAACTCTGAATTGTCGGCTGAGCGGACGGGGCAGAGAATGTTCGGCAGGATCTGCTCTGGTTTTACCAGGTGACAGCGGACGGCCATCACACTGGCCCCTGTGTCACGTAGGGCTTCGGCCCGGCGCCCATTAATGTTCACCCACTGGCTATATTTTCTGGTGTTGGCGGGTAGGGGGGCCCGCGGGACCATGTCTTTTCCCCCTAGGCACGCTAGAACCATGGCGGCTGGTTCCCACTCTTGTTGTGCCTGCTCGTATTCTTCTTGTTCTTCGGAGATTTGTTCTCCCCCCAGGGCGGCGGCAGCTACCTGGCGGGGTTTTGGAGTTTGGTTCTGTGGACAGTTCGGGTCATTGGCGTAGTGGCCGACTCGCTGGCATCGGTGACACGTGACGTTGGCTCGGAACCCCGGGCGCATCGGGGGGTTCCCCCGGCTGGCCGGGGGCGGGGTGCTGGCAGCGGGAGCGGCCGGGACGGTGTCTCTCCCTCGCCCCTGGCCTCCTCCTCCTCCTCGGGGACGGTGCTGACCTTGGTTGTTCCGGTTCTGCTCGTGTGGCCCTCTCCGGCCCACTCGGGTGCTTTCCCACCGGTCAGCTTCGACGGCGAGTTGCCGTGGGTCAGTCAATTTACTGTCGAGGAGGTGCTGCCTGAGCGCGACGAAGCAGTTGTTAGAGAGGTGCTCCCACACCATGAGATTAAAAAGTTGCTCGTAGGTCGTTACGTGGCTTCCCTTGATCCAACCCTCGAAGGCTCGGCTGAAATAGTTGACATATTCCACCCAAGTTGTACCCGGGATCCGGGTGCAGTCCCGAAACCTCTGGCGGTACATTTCGGGTGTGAGACCATATCTGGTGAGGAGGGCAGCCTTCATGTGGTCATAGGATGACATCTGATGGTCTGGGAGCTGTAGCAGGGCATCGCGGCCTTCGTTGACGAACCTCCCCCATAGGCCGGCTCCCCAGTCACTTCGATCGATCCGGTGGGAGGTCATGGCGATCTCGTAGGCCTTGAACCACTGTTGTATGTCGTCCTCTCGGACATACTCTCGGACGACATCCTTGGGGATGTGGACTTTCTTTTCTGTCGCTCCCGGGGTGCGCGGTCGCTCGGGCACCTCCGGTTCTTTGTTCTGCTTCCGTAGTTCTATTTCTGCCAGTTTGCGCTGGTGTTCGTATGCTAATCTTTTTTCTTCGAGCTCTCTCTGCCTCTGTTTTTCTTCCCGTTCTTCTCGGAGCCGCAGATGTTCTAGGTTCAGTTTTTGCTCGGCTAATTTTAGTTCACCGTCCATTTTGAGCCGTGCCATTTCTAACTCATGTAGTCTGTTTTTTTCTCTTTCTTGGATCTCTTCCTGCGAGAGGCCCGTTCCTCGCTCCTCGGGAGCCGTGGCGTTCCTTTCTGATGCTGCACCGTTTCGGTCTGGGGATCTGGCGACCCCGGTTTCTGCCCACGACTCAATGGCATGCTTAAAATCGTCTTTGGTACTCAGGCCGGTGGTAGCAATGCCTAGTTCCATGCAGAATTGTTTCAATTCACGATGGCTGTACTCTTCCAATTTATCCATCTGGAATTTCTCGGTGGATCCGCTCTCTTTGGTTGACATTGTGGTTTTGTCGTGGGGTGAGCTACTCTCTGTACGGTTACGCGTTGATTCGGATCCCGCCGCTGCCACCAATGTTAGACGGACCCGGAGGGTCGGCCGAGGACAAGGGGAGAGGTCTCCGGGGAGAGCCGTCTCCAGCGATCGTACAGATGAGTAACTTCCCCCCCACAGATATACACCACACAAGGATAGGATTTAACGTTCTTTATAAGCGATTTCTTAAGGTACGATGGAATGGTACAAGGAGGTCTGGACTCAGGGGTCCCCTCGATTCTAGTCTCTTGGTTTGGGGAAGGGGGTAGCGGGACAGTCTGGTTACCAATCTGGTAGCTGAGATGGTATGATGGATAGCTCACAATCCTCGAGCTCGGTGTTCTAGCTTTGGACGGGCCGCGGCAGCGCCAGCAGGTCCCGGTGAAGGTGGTCGTTACACGGTCCGCGGCAGCGCCAGCAGGTCCCGATGAAGGTGGTCGTTACACGGTCCGCGGCAGCGCCAGCAGGTCCCGATGAAGGTGGTCGTTACAACGGTCCGCGGCAGCGCCAGCAGGTCCCGACGAGGATGGAGGATGCAGAAGGCCGCGGCAGCGCCAGCAGGCAGGATGATAGTTCACAAGGCAGGGCTACGGCAGCGCCAGTAGTCCGTCAAGGCTGAGTTCTTCTCGGTGTCTCTCGACTCCAGGATACAACTGCCTTCCTGCTCTGGAGCTGCCCTAGTTATAGGTCTGGCGCCCTTTGATGTCCGGACCCTCGCACTTGGAGGTCGGAAGGTCCGGGATGAGGGAGTCCAGACACCCAGCAGGGGGGTGGAGCCAGCGCCCGGGGGAGCTGGAGGGCGATCGGCACCTGGCGGGGGAGAGCCATCGACACTTCTTTCTCCCATTGACCTGCCAAGTGGTCCGTTCACCTCCTGGGTGGATGGTGGTGCCGGGATGTCGGGGCCTGGCCAGGCCCAGGGTTAGGGTCGAGCTGAGGCCACGCGGCCTTGTGGTGCAGTGTCCAAGATGGCGGCTGGTCCGGCCGGGGGAGCCGGTAGTGGTTCGGCCCCATGATACATGGATGTCCGGGGGCAGGAGTTCCGTCGGGAGACGGGGTGCGGGTTGTTTCTGTGGGTAACACCTGGAGGGCCGGGGCTTGGGCCCTGTCATGCGGGGAGGGAGCAAGCCCTTCATGTGGCCTGTCCAACATGCGTCCCCCCCAGCTGAAGGCGGGGAGAGTCACCCATCCTCTTGGGGACTCTCCTCGTCGAGGCGGAAAAAGCGTGACAGGCCATCTGCGTTGGCGTGGTCTTGGCCCGGTCGATGTTCCACAGTGAAGTCCATCCCCTGCAGGGAGATGGACCAGCGCAATAGTTTGGGGTTTTCCCCCCGCATCTGCATTAGCCACTGCAGGGGTCGATGATCTGTTTGCACCCGGAAGTGGGTACCGAAGAGATAGGGCCGGAGCTTTTTGAGGGCCCACACCACTGCGAAGGCCTCCCTCTCGATTGTGCTCCAGCGCTGTTCTCGGGCCAGGAGGCGTCTGCTGATGAAGGCCACCGGCTGGTCAAGACCCTCGGGGTTCAGCTGTGAGAGGACCGCCCCGATGCCGTGGTCGGAGGCATCCGTTTGCACGATGAATTCCCGACTGTAATCGGGGGCCTGGAGCACAGGGGCAGTGCACAGGGCGGCTTTCAGCTTCTCGAAGGCCGCTTGACAGTCGGGGGTCCAGTTAATCTTCTTCGGGTGGTTTTTGGACGTGAGACCCGTGAGGGGCCCCACAATGCTGCCATAGTCCCTCACGAACCGCCGGTAGTAGCCGGTGAGCCCCAAGAAGGCTCGGACCTCGGTCTGCGTGACTGGGGGCTGCCAGGACTGGATGGCAGCGATTTTGAGTTGCAGAGGGGCCACCAGACCGCTTCCCACCTGGTGTCCGAGGTAGGTCACGGATCCCTGACCAATTTGGCACTTGCCGGCCTTGATTGTGAGGCCGGCCCGCTGGAGGGCCTGCAGGACCTCTCGGAGGTGGTGGAGGTGGTCGGACCAGTGGCGGCTGTACACAGCGATATCGTCCAGGTAGGCGGCGCTGAACTCCTCGAGCCCCGCCAAGACCTGGTTCACTAGTCGCTGAAAAGTAGCTGGGGCATTCTTCATGCCGAAGGGCATGACCTTGAAGTGGTAGTGGCCATCGGGGGTAGAAAAGGCGGACCGTTCTTGGGCCCGGGGTGTGAGACCGATCTGCCAGTAGCCCGCTGTCAGGTCGAAGATGCTGAGGTAGCGGGCAGCCCCCATGCGGTCGATCAATTCATCCGCTCGGGGGATGGGATGAGCGTCGGTCCTGGTGACAGCATTCAAGCCCCGATAGTCGACGCAGAATCGGAGTTCAGGAGTGGTGCCGGGGGCAGCAGCTTTGGGGACCAGCACGACCGGGCTGGCCCAGGGGCTGTCCGAGGGCTCGATGACCCCGAGCGTGAGCATCTTGGATACTTCCTCTTGGATGCAGGCCCGCACCCGATCTGGTACGCGTTATGCCCGGTGTCTGATAGGGGGACTGTCCCCAGTGTCCACGTCGTGCAAGCACCAGGGGGTGACCCCTGGGGTGAGGGAAAACAAAGTAGCAAACTGCAGCAGGAGGACCCGGCAGCCTTGGCGCTGCTCTGGGGTGAGGGCATCGGAGAGCCGGACCCCGTCCACAGAACCATCTTTCTCCTGAGTCTTCAGGAGATCAGGGAGAGGCTCGGAGTCTTCTTCCGCCCCACTGTCAGTAGCCATCAGGAGGCTGAGTTCCGAGCGCACAAAGTGGGGTTTGAGTCTGTTGGTGTGGAGGACCCGGAGGGGGTTCCGGGGAGACTCCATATCGATGAGATAGGTGACTGGGCTCTTGCGTTCGACCACTTTGAAGGGCCCCGTCCACTTGTCCTGCAAGGCACATGGTTCGGTGGGGGACATCACCCACACTTGTTGACCAGGTTCGAATTCGACGGAGGAGGCATTTTGATCGTACCATTTTTTCATGTTCTCCTGACTGGCCTCAAGATTCGCTTTTGCCATTTCCCTGAATCGCCGGGTCTGATTGCGTAGTGTCAGGAGGTACTTGAAGACGTCTGGAGGGGTCTTTAGGGGGGCCATCTCCCAACCTTCTTTGACTAGGCTGAGGGGCCCTCGCACAGGGTCCCCGTACAAGAGTTCGAAAGGGCTAAAACCGAGGGACTTCTGGGGAACTTCTCGATAGGCGAAGAGGAGGCACGGAAGTAGTACATCCCACTGGCGACGGAGGGGCTCTTCCAATCCCCCAATCATTCCCTTGAGCGTGCGGTTGAATCGCTCAACTAGTCCGTTTCCTTGAGGATGATAGGGGGTCGTGAATCGGTAGGTGACCCCGCACTGTTGCCAGAGGGACTTCATATATTTCGAAATAAAGTTTGTGCCTCGGTCGCTGACGACTTCTCGGGGGAAGCCCACCCGGGAGAAGATCCCCATTAAGGCCCGGCCGACCACCGGAGCTGTTACAGTTCGCAGGAGCACGGCCTCGGGGTAGCGGGTGGCGTGGTCCACCAGTACCAGGATGAACCGATGTCCTTGTGCTGTGCGGGGGTCCAGGGGCCCCACAATGTCTATTCCCACCCTCTCGAACGGGGTGGTGACAACTGGGAAGGGTTGCAGAGGTGCTTTGAGTTTGCGGCTGCTCTTCCCGCTGACCTGGCACGTGGGGCAGGACCGGCAGTGGTTGAGGACGTCGTTTCTCATCTTCGGCCAGAAAAAGTGGGTCACCAGGCGACTGTAGGTTTTGTCCTGGCCCAGGTGTCCAGCCAGAGGGACATCGTGGGCCAAATTTAACAGGAAGTCTCTGAAACAGAGGGGCACCACCAGCACTCGACTGGCCCCTAACTCCGCGATTCTCTGTTCACTGTATAACAGGTCGTTATCCCAATAGATCCAATGGGCTCCGGTGGTGTCCCCTGCGCTCTGGGCGATGGCTTGCTGGCGGAGTCCCTCGAGGGAGGGACAGGTCTTCTGCTCTTGACGGAACTGTTCCTGGGTGGGCCCCCCTTCTTGACACCACTGAGCCAGGTCGGGAAGGTCCTGGGGCTGGGCGACCCCTTCGGGGGTTTGCTCTGGGGGGTCGGTTAGTCGGTGTCCTCTACTGGAGCGATCGGGGGAGGAGGTGCAGGCCATTCTGGTTCTTCTGGTCGGGGGATGGCACGGGCGGCCATGGACCGGGTGGTTACGCACGCCCAGTCCGGGAGGCCCAGCATCCCCAGGTGCTCTCTTCTTTCGACGGCGGCCCACGGGGAACTCTGAATTGTCGGCTGAGCGGACGGGGCAGAGAATGTTCGGCAGGATCTGCTCTGGTTTTACCAGGTGACAGCGGACGGCCATCACACTGGCCCCTGTGTCACGTAGGGCTTCGGCCCGGCGCCCATTAATGTTCACCCACTGGCTATATTTTCTGGTGTTGGCGGGTAGGGGGGCCCGCGGGACCATGTCTTTTCCCCCTAGGCACGCTAGAACCATGGCGGCCGGTTCCCACTCTTGTTGTGCCTGCTCGTATTCTTCTTGTTCTTCGGAGATTTGTTCTCCCCCCAGGGCGGCGGCAGCTACCTGGCGGGGTTTTGGAGTTTGGTTCTGTGGACAGTTCGGGTCATTGGCGTAGTGGCCGACTCGCTGGCATCGGTGACACGTGACGTTGGCTCAGAACCCCGGGCGCATCGGGGGGTTCCCCCGGCTGGCCGGGGGCGGGGTGCTGGCAGCGGGAGCGGCCGGGACGGTGTCTCTCCCTCGCCCCTGGCCTCCTCCTCCTCCTCGGGGACGGTGCTGACCTTGGTTGTTCCGGTTCTGCTCGTGTGGCCCTCTCCGGCCCACTCGGGTGCTTTCCCACCGGTCAGCTTCGGCGGCGAGTTGCCGTGGGTCAGTCAATTTACTGTCGAGGAGGTGCTGCCTGAGCGCGACGAAGCAGTTGTTAGAGAGGTGCTCCCACACCATGAGATTAAAAAGTTGCTCGTAGGTCGTTACGTGGCTTCCCTTGATCCAACCCTCGAAGGCTCGGCTGAAATAGTTGACATATTCCACCCAAGTTGTACCCGGGATCCGGGTGCAGTCCCGAAACCTCTGGCGGTACATTTCGGGTGTGAGCCTATATCTGGTGAGGAGGGCAGCCTTCATGTGGTCATAGGATGACATCTGATGGTCTGGGAGCTGTAGCAGGGCATCGCGGCCTTCGTTGACGAACCTCCCCCATAGGCCGGCTCCCCAGTCACTTCGATCGATCCGGTGGGAGGTCATGGCGATCTCGTAGGCCTTGAACCACTGTTGTATGTCGTCCTCTCGGACATACTCTCGGACGACATCCTTGGGGATGTGGACTTTCTTTTCTGTCGATCCCGGGGTGCGCGGTCGCTCGGGCACCTCTGGTTCTTTGTTCTGCTTCCGTAGTTCTATTTCTGCCAGTTTGCGCTGGTGTTCGTATGCTAATCTTTTTTCTTCGAGCTCTCTCTGCCTCTGTTTTTCTTCCCGTTCTTCTCGGAGCCGCAGATGTTCTAGGTTCAGTTTTTGCTCGGCTAATTTTAGTTCACCGTCCATTTTGAGCCGTGCCATTTCTAACTCATGTAGTCTGTTTTTTTCTCTTTCTTGGATCTCTTCCTGCGAGAGGCCCGTTCCTCGCTCCTCGGGAGCCGTGGCGTTCCTTTCTGATGCTGCACCGTTTCGGTCTGGGGATCTGGCGACCCCGGTTTCTGCCCACGACTCAATGGCGTGCTTAAAATCGTCTTTGGTACTCAGGCCGGTGGTAGCAATGCCTAGTTCCATGCAGAATTGTTTCAATTCACGATGGCTGTACTCTTCCAATTTATCCATCTGGAATTTCTCGGTGGATCCGCTCTCTTTGGTTGACATTGTGGTTTTGTCGTGGGGTGAGCTACTCTCTGTACGATTACGCGTTGATTCGGATCCCGCCGCTGCCACCAATGTTAGACGGACCGGGAGGGTCGGCCGAGGACAAGGGGAGAGGTCTCCGGGGAGAGCCGTCTCCAGCGATCGTACAGATGAGTAACTTCCCCCCCACAGATATACACCACACAAGGATAGGATTTAACGTTCTTTATAAGCGATTTCTTAAGGTACGATGGAATGGTACAAGGAGGTCTGGACCCAGGGGTCCCCTCGATTCTAGTCTCTTGGTTTGGGGAAGGGGGTAGCGGGACAGTCTGGTTACCAATCTGGTAGCTGAGATGGTATGATGGATAGCTCACAATCCTCGAGCTCGGTGTTCTAGCTTTGGACGGGCCGCGGCAGCGCCAGCAGGTCCCGGTGAAGGTGGTCGTTACACGGTCCGCGGCAGCGCCAGCAGGTCCCGATGAAGGTGGTCGTTACACGGTCCGCGGCAGCGCCAGCAGGTCCCGATGAAGGTGGTCGTTACAACGGTCCGCGGCAGCGCCAGCAGGTCCCGACGAGGATGGAGGATGCAGAAGGCCGCGGCAGCGCCAGCAGGCAGGACGATAGTTCACAAGGCAGGGCTACGGCAGCGCCAGTAGTCCGTCAAGGCTGAGTTCTTCTCGGTGTCTCTCGACTCCAGGATACAACTGCCTTCCTGCTCTGGAGCTGCCCTAGTTATAGGTCTGGCGCCCTTTGATGTCCGGACCCTCGCACTTGGAGGTCGGAAGGTCCGGGATGAGGGAGTCCAGACACCCAGCAGGGGGGTGGAGCCAGCGCCCGGGGGAGCTGGAGGGCGATCGGCACCTGGCGGGGGAGAGCCATCGACACTTCTTTCTCCCATTGACCTGCCAAGTGGTCCGTTCACCTCCTGGGTGGATGGTGGTGCCGGGATGTCGGGGCCTGGCCAGGCCCAGGGTTAGGGTCGAGCTGAGGCCACGCGGCCTCGTGGTGCAGTGTCCAAGATGGCGGCTGGTCCGGCCGGGGGAGCCGGTAGTGGTTCGGCCCCATGATACATGGATGTCCGGGGGCAGGAGTTCCGTCGGGAGACGGGGTGCGGGTTGTTTCTGTGGGTAACACCTGGAGGGCCGGGGCTTGGGCCCTGTCATGCGGGGAGGGAGCAAGCCCTTCATGTGGCCTGTCCAACGGGGCCCAACCCGTATCTTTCGGTAAACTTTTGAAGTTATTTGTTTTGACGGATTTTACCATCACTAAGATGAGTCTGGGGAGGTATTCCTGTGAAACCAGACTTCCGTTTCTGAGTGAAGCTTCCCATAAAACTTTGAAGGACTGATGTGCCATCATCTTCTCACTGGATTACTTATTCAGGTCTATTACCTCCGTGACATTAGTGTACTTGTGACAAAGGGACACTGGATGCAGGAAAGTATATCTGTCACCAGCGCCTGCGTGTGGACATTTTTCACCTGAAACACAGTGCTAAAAAGCCACAGTTGCGTGGTGGCGTGGTGCAGAGGAGCCTCACGTTGATACCACATTGTTCTGAGTAGTTCCCTAGACCATCAATCTAGTATAAGAAAATGTCAATTTGGCGGTCGAAGGGAATAAGGGCAAAATACTAATCAGCCACCCCTGCTGTATTGGATTTGAGGTACTAGCGGGAGGGGGTGGGGGGACGGAAGCAAACAAATCTTGTTGAACAGTCTGTCCCTATCGCTTGTATTCAAAAATTGTTTAAATAAAAATGACCTTCCCTTTGCTTGTGTGCAATGTAAAGATTATCCCAGCAAAGACTGAAAAATGCTGGGAAAGAAAACATTTTTCATTTCACATCTTGCAAACATTGTATGGAACTAAGAAGTGATTCGAAATACCTTATCAATCAAGATAAGCTCATGAAAGGTACAGAATAACAATGTAGTGGTTATGGATAGCTGTTACCACTAGTTCAGATGCTAAGGTCAACCAAGGACTAAACACCAGGAGGAAATAGCTTGCTAAGTGATTACAAACAGGCGTGAAGTGCTTATCTAACAAGCAATCAAGGGTATAGCTGTGTCGATGTCTCGGATAACATTTTTAGGACAAGCCATGGACTGTCTCTTCACATTTCTATATGCCACTGAGGGATTAGGGTCTCATTAGCTTCTCTGGTTTTAACACACGTAAAGCAAAATGTGGTCATTTATTTCCTAGAATTACAAAAATTACATATTACACACTACTTGTAGGCAGGATTGCCAAAAAAGGTTCGCATGACAGCTCAGTGAGCCAGACGATAACTGCTGAAATATGCAGCAAGCTGCAGATTACTAATTAGAATTCTGGGCAGCATGAATTCGCATCACCCATAATTCCAAAGTCAGTAAGTAGATTGCCCTTATATTTGGTAATAATAACACATAATTCTTACAGTGCTTAAAAGTGAATTGTCGACTAAATATAAAATGATACTTTTAAAAATCTCATGAGGCTTATTTACAAAGACATTTTGGAATATTCAAAGTAGTTTACGTACTCTTAAATGCTTCTACGAATCGGGCCCAAAACATGTAAAATGGGAATATTCAGAGAATGTTTATACATAGTTAGTACAAATAGAGGGAGTTGGACAGTTCGGTGCAGATTCACAAAGGCATGTAAGAACACGTAAAAAAGAATTCCTGTAGTAATGCTTCCAGTAGTCCTAAATGCTTTTAGTGAATTGTCCCCCATGTCGTCAGCCATGTCTTTAATGGATGAATGGCTATTGAATCGGCCCCAACAGCTCTGAGGCAGTAATAGTGTTGATGAGAATTGCAAAAACAAAATTTTCACATACTGAACAAAGATAAAGCAACATTTTGTACAAACTGGTCAGTGCAAATGTCAGTGAGGACTGGTATAAAGTTGCCTGCCACTGGTGTATTTTATGTGATCTAGCTCAAATATTTGAAGCACTTAATAAATCGCTAGAAATAAGTTGAATCAAGAATTGGCTAAAATGAAAAGAATGAGAAGGAAAGCCATAAAATGAAGCACTTCCTCAACTTTACATTTATATTCACAATTGTCATCATATCTTTAAGTATGGCTGGTACTTACACCTCAGTTACAGGCTCTTCACTTTCATTCAATAGAACAAATATTACACGTTGTCCTCCCTTCTCTTTTAAGCCATAAAGCATTAAAGCAGGCATCCCTCAAGGCTCAATCATCTCACCAAGGATTTTCAACATCCATAGATAATCATTGCTAGATCTGATCAATGGCTTTGACATCACTTGCTGTAATTATGCACAGGAAGCATAGATACTTCTGAAACTCAAAACACACACGATATTGGAGCATCAAAATATTCAATTGCCTCAGGCGGTTGACAAATGAAGGACATGGAACCATTTCAAACTGAAGGTCTAAAAAACTGGAATATTCACCTAAAGTGACTGGCCAACCTATGATCTTCTCTGCGCCTAGCGTAATGAACTAGGACCAAAAAAACCAAAGGAGGTAGGAATGTTCAGAATTACCATAGACACCAGGCTGTCAATAAATGCACAAATGGATAAGTTTGCCAAATCAAGTTTTCTCACAATTTAAACACTGTAATGCATATTCCCACCTAGAAGTCTCCCACAGGGTTCAAGCTACCATCTCTCTTGTCCTATCAAAACTGGTTTATGTTAATGGTCTGTATCACAGCTCACCTTTGTCAACTATGAGAATATTAGAGAATGCAGAACACTGCCGCTAGATCCCTCCCACCAGTAAAGCCACAAGCACGCATCTCCCTTGTCTTGAGGGCCGTATACTGGTTACCAGTTGCCAGAAGATCTACCTTGATGGTCCATTATATCACACACAAAGCATGACATGGCAAAGAAACACTCATCATCTGGAAGAAAATCACCAAAAACATACAACAAAGGAACCTATGCTTCAGAATGGCTTCCCGCCTCAGAATTCCTACGTACAAGAAAATAAACATAGGTAGAACATCTTTCTCTGTTCAAGCAACCAAACTATGAAATGTGCTACCCACAAGCAAAATATCCACTAGTTATCTTGGCTTCAGGAGACTAGTCAAGACCTGACTCTTCCTCACATGACGACTATGCTCACAACACAACAGTGTAACATAACAGTATATGCAGACAAGATAAACTTTGCTTCCCATGGTATGGAGATGAGTTTGACGTTATATATTGAACTATGCTTCCTGTGTAAAGCAGACACATTTATATAAGAGCAAAAAATATATCACAGCACAAAATACATGTGTGTATTAAGCCGTGTCATAATTGCTACTTCTATGTACATATAGGTGCATATATGGAGGGGTTTATAACTGCTACTACAACTTTTCTACATGGCATGTGTATATTTGTATGTAAATGTCGATTATAGTTATTTGTAAAAAATGTGTATACTTCACCACAACATAAATGTCCATATCAGACAATGTAAATATAACTACCTCTATGTACATGTAGATGTATATATATCTAGAGGTGTTTACTCCTGCCACTAAAACCTTTCCTAGTGTTACATGTATATATGTATGTATGCGTACATTTCAGTTTTTGTTATAAATAAACCATCCTCTTCAACCTTTATTCCATCCCTCCACTCTCTGATTTATCCCAAACATTTCAGACTACTATGAACTCAAAAACATCTCTCTCAACTACTACTAACAAAAACAACTGACTACTTTGCCTTTTTAAATCCATTCCCATCATTATATCCCTACCCAAGCTCTACTAAGCACACAAGAAATGATGAGCACAATCCTAACACAACTAATGGACATGGAAAAAAACACTTTTTTAGTAATTGAAAATATTTGAAATACATGTTTTATTATAAATGTGATTAATGTTTTAAATTAATGTATATATAATTATGTTATAAGGGCAGAATGTTGGGCTTTTTGGGGAAAAGGGTGTGAGGATTAATAAAATATTTAAATAATAATTGGCTTTTGTATTACATTTTATTCAATATATTAAAACATTATTTTTAAAATGGATGAATACATCTGTTTTAAATTTTATTTTTCATAATACATTTTTCTTTAATTGTTTCAATTAATTTAACATGCTAGTATTCTTGTAAATTTTAAATTGTTTATAATAAATCGACATTTGAATGTATGCAATTCATTATATAGGTAGATTTTTGGCATATCAATATTTGTACATGTTTTATAAAATAATAATTTTAAAATTAAAGATTGCCTTGTTATGTTTGTTATGTTGAAAAGTAATTTGTAATTTTAATGTAATTAATTGATGATGCTAAAATGTATATTTCATATTTATATCTATTTTTGTATTTAATCACAATAATTCATGTGATGGTTTATGTTTAGGAATACGTAATAATTTAATTTTTCCAAAATATTTTGGGTAGAAAACAGGAAAATATTAAAATATAAAATAATTTTCAAACTGTTTTTTTATATGATTTTTAATGATTATTTTATGGGCTGTACATGTAATTACTTTGTATTAAACAAAATATGCTTAAAAAGCAAGAATAATGTTGAGTTTTCCAATTGCTTTGTAATATTTGTTAAACATATATTTTTTGATATTGTATTTAGAAAAAAACAATATTTTAAATTATTATAAGTAAGGTAATTGTAAAGATAATTTAAATATTCATGTGTGTAATCAAAAATGGTTATATGTAGAATGTACATTATAATAAATACATGGTATTTTAAATATATAATTCAGAAATATCTGTAATTTTAATGTTGTTTCCTTACTGTTAATGTGTGATGTAGTGTGGTACCTATAATATTTTTAAATACATTATTTATAATATTGAATATAATGTATGATTCATTTAATGGTATCAACTTAAAATTATTAATTATTTACGTAATGTATGCTGTTATTTATATAAAATAGATTAGGTAAGAGTAGGTTCTAAGTTATTTTATGCCTTTACTGTAAATAAATATGTAAATTGTCTTACTAACACCTTCCTTAAAATGATTGAGATAGGAGAAGGAATAGTAAATATTACCCCATAGAGTCCGGCACCTTACCCTACATGGTTTAGATTGGATTGGGAATAGTAAATGTAATCCCTTTAGTGTCCAACACCTTCCCTGAAACGGTTTCGGTTGTAGTGGGACTAGCAAAAGAAACTCTTTTAGTGTCTGACATCTTTCCCCACAGTGTTTATATTGGTGTGAAAATAGTAAATGTAACCCCTTCAGTGTCCAAAACGTTCCCTAAAATGGTTTAGATTGAAGTGAAAATAGTATATGTAACCCCCTTGCTGTCTAACACCATCATGTCCCTCAGCCACACACTTTTCAACATATCTATGTCACTGCTCGCCAACATTATCCAATCTCAAGACATCATTATCATCTCCTATGCCGATGACACCCGACTCATCCTCTCCTTGACAGAAAAAACAACCACCTCCGGAAACAACTTCACCACCTGCATGACCATGGTAGCAGACTGTTAGCGAACCAACTGCCTGCAGCTGAACTCCGAAAAGACAGAAGTACTGGTCTTCGACAGCAAGACCTCCGCATGGGACTTCACCTGGTGGGAGTCAGACCTAGGACCAACGCCCACAGGCCACGTAAGAAAACTAGGAATCCACCTAAATGATAAGCTCAACATGAAGGTTTAAGTCAACGCAGTGTGCAACTCCTGCTTTCACATCCTATGCATGCTAAGACAAAATCTTCAAATGGTTGCCTTCGAACACCAGAAGGACAGTTACGTAAACACTCCTCACCCGCAGGCTGGACTACAGCAATACTCTCCTGACAGGATTCTCCAAACAACTCCTACACATACTCCAGACCATCCAGAACACAAGTGCAAGACTCCCCAAGCAGCACAAGCATCACACCACAACTCAGGAAGCCTCACTGGCTACCCATTCAAAAGCACTGTGTTAGAACCGGGATTCTCTAGTTGGCTGAGGTAGATACCTTAGGCCAAATAGGGACCCTTGCTTCTAAATCAGGGAAAGGAAGGACACCTTCCCAGATAGCCCCTGCTCACCCCCTCGGTAGCTTGGCATGAGCAGTCAGGCTTATCTTCAAGGCAAGTGTGTAAAGTATTTGCAACCACGGTCTCAGCAACCCAATGTTGACACCACAAATGGACTCCACACAAGTTTGATAAAAAAAACAATTATGTTTTTATATTAAATAATATACGATGAGACAGCACAATAAGAATCCAAAATATGTGTATTTGTAGTATTTCACCTTGCTGGCTATTAGGCCAGCAAGCACTTGTAGGTTCTTGCAGCATTAATGAGCACTTCTCTATGATCCCCTGCAGTCCTAATGCAATGCTATGCCGTTCGTAATGCAAGAATCAGACACTTTGTAATGTCAAAATAATGCAGTTCGTTATGCAACAATCAGGCAGTTCGTAATGCCAAAATAATGAAATGCATAATGCAACAATCAGGTAGTTCGTTATGCAAAAATAATGCAATGCGTAATGCAACAATCAGGCAGTTCGTAATGCAAAAATAAGGCAACAATCTGGCAGTTTGTTATCCAAAATTATGCAATACGTAATGCAACAATCAGGCAGTTCGTTATGCAAATATAATGCAATGCGTAATGCACTCCGGCACAATCACGGTGCTTTGGACGGTCTCTATGCCACTTGTACTGACTCGAAGTCAGCATCTGCCAACATCTGCCCCCAACACGAGTATGGTGTAAACCAAAGTACAGCTCCACACTCCGTCCCCGGTACATCCAATCCTTTCAAGTACAGGCCGCGATATGAGCTTGAGGGAAGGCTCGCGCTGCACAAATGGGAGAGGCCGAGAGTGCCTCTCCCTGAGCCCGCACCCGTCCCCAGGCAGCGACACATTCGAGGAGACCGGCATGAGGAACGAGTACGCGGATCGGCGACTTGGCTTTAAGATTCGGGAGCATAGGAAACGGAGCAACTGAAGAAATCTATAAATATGCCCAGCAGATTTTATTGAATTCTCACCTCACGCCACAGGATTAGTGAGGCCTGGAATTATCGCTACATTGGAAACTGCAATTTAGTGAATAGGTTCAGCCGTGAACAAGTCGCATGTACAAAGTTACTGAGGCGACGAAACACGTGTTGGCTTGGGAACAGTTCACTCATTTGAAGCTTGAAGAAAAATTAAAAGAAGAAAGAATCAACTGATTGATTTGTTGTGCTATATGTGAATAACATCTGAAACTGTCATTTATTGAATTCACGTGTGCTGGGGTATGCTGATTACAGCGACACACGTTAACTGGGGGGCGTGACCTCCCTCTCCTCTACTCTCGACTTCGGCCTCCAATGTGACTGCGTTGATTCCGGGCCGATGACGAAGATCTCAGGCTGCACGAAGCACACGCACCCAGCGTCGCTGCGACTCACTTGAGTACCGGATGCACACGATCACAGTGAAATCCTCAAGAAGGTCTCAGGCTGCACGAAGCACATGCACACAGCGTCGCTCAGACTCACTTGGATTCCGGGTGTGCACGATCACAGGGCAACCTCACGAAGGTCTCAGGCTGCACGAAGCACATGCACACAGTGTTGCTGAGACTCACTTGGATTCTGGGTGCACATGATCACCGGTCAATCCTCGCGAAGGTCTCGGGCTGCATGAAGCACACCCACACAGCGTCACTGAGTCCCACTTGGATTCCATTCACCCACAATCACAGGGCAATTCTTACGATGGTCTCAGGCTGCAAAAAGCACACACACACAGTGTCGCTGAGACTCTCCTGGAAACTTTTATGTTCCTGAGTTTCCACAACAGGGAGCTAGCTCTCCTCGAGCCCTTGGGGATAAGTTACTTCAGGACACAGCACAGCAAAGTCCTTTCAAGCGGGGGACATAGCACTCAGCAAAGTCCCTTTAGCCTCTCCTTGATTAAATCAGAAAAATGCATGCCAGCCACAGAACACACAGCAAGAGCTAGTCCTTTCCTTCAGTCTCTTCAGCTGTTTCTTCCTTGACAGAGGTTCCTCTTGACCACGAAGTAGTTTCAATCCTTTACAGTCTTAAACAGTTTCATTCCATTCCAATGTTCATAGGCTTCAGCTTTCATAATTATACCCCTGCATGTCTTTAAAGTCTTTGTGTTCAGGGGGCACTGACCCCTGTCCAAACCAGTTGTGGGTGTCTCCCTGCCAGTGACACCTTCTTCCTTGATAGTGGGGTCTGGATCCTTAATCACTCAGCAGGGATGGAGCCATTGTTTTATGGCAGCAACCCAGGCCTCTTTACTTCTAGGGGCTACTCCTCCCCCCTACACTCCAGATGCAGGTCAGCCTGTTGCTGTCTCACCTCCTCCCCTGGGACAAGATCTTCCCCAGAGCCTATCACATTCAAACTCAGACAGTCAATCCACAACCAGCCAGAGACACACAGAAATGATAGAGCACAAAAAACCCAGCCACTTCTAAAAGAGTGGTTTCTAAACACACAATGCAAAAACCACCTTCACAAAAAGATGTGTTATTAAATTGTGAGTTCAGTCACCCTAAACTTCACCTATCCATCTTATGCATATGGGCAGATAGGCTGGAAACATATTACACAGCCTCCCCATTCTGTCCTATAGGCAAGATGGCCTTTCAACAGTGAAAAATGAAATGGAGAGTATTTCACTGTTAGGACATGGTACACTCCTCAGTACATGTCCTACCTTTCACATACACTGCACCCTGCCCAGGGGGTACCTTGGACCTACCATAGGGGTGTCTGATGTGCATAAAAAGGGAATGGTAAGGCCTGGCAAGTGGGTGCACTTGTCAGGACAACATGGCAGTTTACCAAACTGCGCGCAGGAACTGCAGTGGCAGGCCTGAGTTCTTTCTTTAGGGCTACTTGTGTGGGTGGCACAATTAGTGCTGCAGGCCTTCTAGCAGCATTTGCATTACTAGCCCTGGCACATAGTGCACTTTACTAGGGACTTTACTATTAAGGCAAACATACCAATCATGGACAACCAATTACCATTACACTTTATACAGGGAGCACTTGCACTTTGACACTGATCAGCAGTGGCAAAGTGCCCAAAGCCTCTAAGTTGGCAACCCCATGTCAGAAAAAAGGTCTAGGGGGAAAGCAAAATGTTTAGGGAACTTTAGGCAAAAAGGGCCAAGTCCAACACACTGCCAATTCAAACTTCTCCCGCACACATACAAAGCCGTACACAACACAGGTCCTGAATACCTGAACAGCTGCATACACTTTCACCAACCCACCAGACCTATGCTCTGCCTCACTCGCACACATTCCCCACATCTGCAGAAGCAAAGCTGGAGGTTTCTCATTCTCCTACATCACACCTAAGACATTGCATGACCTCCCTCAATACATCAGAACCTCCTCCTAACATCTTGAGTTGCACAAGAAGCTGAAGATTTGGCTCTTCGTATAAGCACCTTAGGGGCCAAAAACCTACACTCCTGCCCAAGTGCCTTGATACCCTAACGGGTGATAAGTACGCTATACAAATCAATATAACCTAACATTACATAAAAATGGTGTTGAGTGGAGTGGCAGTAGTAAATTTAATCCCTTTATTGCCCAACACATTCCCCAAAATGGTTTTGATGGGGATGGTAATAGCAAATGTAGCCCTTTAATGTCAAACACTTTCCCCCAAAATGCTTTAGATTGGAGTGAGAATAGTAAATGAAACCCTTTGGTGTCCAACACCTTCCCAAACTGGTTGAGATTGGAGAGGATTAGCAAATGTAACCTTTTTAGTGTTTAACACCTTCCCCAAAGTGGTTTACATTAGTGTAGGAATAATATATGTAACCCCTTTAGTGTACAACACCTTCTTGATAATTGTATGGATTGGATTAAGAATAGTCAATGGAATCCCTTTAGTGTGCAACATCTTCACCTAAATGATTTTGATTGGAGTTGGTATTGCATTTTTCACATATATTATTATTATTTAAATTTTTAAAATAACAAATGTACAAAATACAGCTTGTAATTTATATTGATATTTTTACCATGTGCTTATGGCATATGAATACGTTTTTAAATGCAGATATATTTGCATACATAAGAAAAGCACTTTCATTGTTATAGTTCAATATTTTAGTAAATTTTTTATATCAAGGGGCCGATTCCGATCCTGTATTTTTTTCCGTACGAATCGTACAAGTCACGTCCGACCCGTGAAGTACGATCCGTACGGAAAAAAGTACATACGGATCGGCCTGATCCGTAGCGGGAAAATTAGTACGAGACGGACCCGGATACTTCTCCGTACAAATCGTAAAAATGAAGTCCGACCGTACTAGTACGATCCGGACCGGCGTTACAATTTACGATTCGTACGGAAAACGTCCCGTACATGGGGTATGACTTTGCCTGAACTGCGGACAGTGTAAAACAGCACAAGGAGGGCCTATTCGACTCGCACAACACCACAAAACACGTCTACACTGCACAAAAAATTAAAAGGACTGACCTGGACACATCCAAACAGGCAAACAGAGGGGCAACCTCACAACCACCCCTTAGAACACACCCACCAAAAATTCAAACTGAGCCCCACCCACAAATGGATCAATAAAAAGGGACCACACACACAAACCATGAGCCATTGCAACAGACTCACCACTGCTACAGAGCACACACAAACCACTGCACCCATCCACCTAAACATATACACCTACACACACACCCCTTCACACATACCCCCTCTACACATTCACACACACACCGTCACATTCAGACCCACACACCCACAACCATCCACACCCTCACCCCACACCATGCCCACCGACAAGAATCCAAGGTTCACAAGGGAGGAGTCGGACATCCTTGTCAATGAAGTCATCAGAGTCGAGCCACAGCTCTTTGGAACATTGGTCAGACAGACCAGCATAGGTGAAAAATCACGCCTGTGGCAGAGGATCGTCGAGAGGGTGAAAGCTGTCTCACCCATCAGAAGGACCAGGAATGAATGCCAAGCCAGGTGGTACGATCTGCGGAGGGCGGTCAAGAGAAAAATGAATGAAGAGCACGCCCAGACCAACATCACTGGAGGTGGCGCACCCCGCAGACCAGTACATTACCATCGCTGGGAGTAGAAGGTGATGGCCATGCTTCCGCCGGTGGGAGTACATGGACTCCAAGGACCTCCAGAGCCTGGTGAGTATACAAACCACTCACGTAACATGGGGGTAATGGCATCCACACCCCAACTACACCTAATGCACGCAACTACCCCCAAGCCCTCACCCGCCAGAACCACAGTCACAAACGCGAATGCCAATAACATGTGTATGCCCCATTGAGAAAGCAAGTCCATGCCATGTTCCATGCTACACGAAGCACCAACTCAAGAATGGATGTCCCGTATGCTGGGAGGGTGGGTGCACCAAAACGCATGTTTGAATTCCAAATCAGACACAATTGCCCTCATCCCATATGGCCCAGCTACATACCCATGCACCATGCGCAATGCACAGGGATTGGAAAAGTACTGACAAGATAGCTCACACTTGGCCCTGGTGTAGGCAGCACAAGGCCCTCCTGTAACCAGTGCAAACACAAACACCAACAAAACAAGGTCAGATATCTTGGATAGGAACTCACGCTCACTGTCATGGCAGCATGCTCCATGGGGGGACAGCTACATCACCTGGGAGCCCCAGGGCCAAATCACACCACACCCACCAGCAGGCCCTGTCACACACACCCCTTACACAAGCACACACCACCAGGAGAGGCAATGGATTTACTCACTGCCACAATGGACATGTAGCACAACAACACCAATACCTAGCCGAAGAAGCATCCAAGCAACAACTGGGCATGTCAAAGACTCAGGCGAACATATCAATCTGTCCCCCGAAACATACCCATACACAAGTGAACATTGAGGAGAATGCTAGGCACATATAACTACCTGGAGGAACTGTGTCAACTTGAATGTGTATGAAACATGCATGTTGCATTAAACAGCTTTAACATTGTCTCTCTCTCACAAACAGGGCAACGTGATGAACATCCCCCCAACAAGGGGGGTGAGAATCACAGTCACATGCTCGAGAGGAACCGGATCCCACCAGCAGCGACGCCTCTCAACACTCTGCGGATGACCCCGACCGACCTGGACCCTCTGGTGTCCAAGCCCCTGCAGCACCTGGTTCAGGAACATTTGTGCCCACCACCACCCCCATTCCTGCCACATCACAGGAGACACCCAGGAGCCCTGCCCGCACTGAATAGAGCCAGTCTGACCAGGAGGGACAAGGTGCGACGGGCACCCAGGAGGAGGCAGATAACATCGCCACTGCCATCCCTCAGGGGTCCCGTCGACCACATGTTCCCACAACGGCAGGCCCGGCTCATGTGGGCAGGGGTGGCGGGAGTGGAGGCAGGCGGAGGCGAGAAACTGAACAGCCAGCTGAAGGGACCGGTATGTCACACATCCGCAACATCATGGAGGCATACCGGCGTGACACCAAAGAGATCAGCCAGGTAGTGGGGACCCTCACAGAAATCAAAAACCAGCAGGCTGAGCAACACGCCAGTCAACAACAACACCAAGGACGGATGGAGGCAAGACTGGCTGAGCTCCTGGCGGTGCAAAGGGACATAAGCCATTCACTCCGTAAGATTGCCGACAACATGGGCAACCCTCCCTGTGACACCAGGCGCAGACCAGCACCAGCCACAGGGAGGGAGGAGGAGGAGGATTTGTCCGACGGAGCATCCTAAACATCATCAAGGACTGCATCTGAGGGTCCCCGGAGGAAGGTTGGTCATCCACAGAAAAGACCGTGAGAGGCAGCGGGCCATCCACATCTCCCTGGTCACCTGGCCAGGCACCTGGTCTTCATGTGCGACCGCATCAACCCATTGATTGACATCATCTGCCACATGGACTTGCTGGTCACAGTCCGACCAATGATGTCAAACACTGTGGGCTGGACTCTGATGACTTCAAATGCCAAGGATCCCATCTCCCCCTGTGAACTTTGGGTTCTATGGTCCCTGCATTTCCCCTTATTCTGTGCACAAATCATGCCCCAGAGCTCGAAATTAAAAATGTAATAATTGAAATCTCATGTTGCAGTCATTTAGCATGAGTCCACAACCTACGTGTGGGGATATGTTAAAGTATGCCTGTGTGTGGAACTAACTCCAGCCATCCAGAAACTTGGATCTGAGTCCGGTCGAGGACACACATGGGTCACAATGTATCACAAAATGCAGACATGGAGCTTAACACTCACCCGTGATGGCCTCAAGCTGCTGAGGGGAGGCTTGCTATATTGCTCTGACAGACAAATTTGGTAGAGTTACATGAAGGTGTAGAGGTCATGGGTCATGTTGATGTGCCTGGGGAGGGAGTACCAGGTCTGTTTTGCGAGGTGGGAGAACTATCTCCTGCATGCAGAGGTTATGTGGATGTGATGAATGGTGGCCAGTGCAAGGTGGGCTGCATGGAGTAGGGCCAACGGGGTGTTGGATGACACACGTCCAAGGTCGGTTTGGGTCAGGGGTTGTGGACTGCCTCCTGAGTGTGGTTGAGGAGTCTGAAGGTGATCCTGCAGCACACAATGAGCCATTGTACCTATCTCAGGTGGACCGTGATGTGGCTGGGGTGGGGGATGTTGAAGATAAGGTGTGCGGATGCACCCTGGATGTGGATAAGTTCTCCTGCATGTTTGCTGTTGTCCTCTGTAGAGGCCGGTGCTGTATTTGAGCCAGCTGGCGTCCTGGACCAGGGGAACGGTCTGTCTTGCCTTGGAGTGGATCTATCTGGGGGCCATCAGCAGCATGTGGAAGGTGTTGCAGCATGAGGTACAGTTGTTGGTGAGTTGCATGTTAATTGTGAGCGATGGGTCCATGACGAACACCAGCTTGCCTGCGTGGCCACTGGGTGCTGGAGCGGTGCACAGACCAGTGGGACGCAAGGAGTTGACCCAGCCGTAAGGGGATAAACCTCAGATGATGACCTCTGTCACATCCAAGTCCAGCCTCAGATGGCTGATGTTCAGCCATTCATCAACGGATCTCATGCCTTCGTGAAGTTTTGATCTGTCAATGGCTGGCTCTTTGGTCAGTTTGAGGAGCAGCTGGGTGTCAATGGCATACCAGATGATGATGAGGTTGTGTGTGCATGTGATAGTGGAGAGGGGGTCATGGAGACATTGAAGATCGTCACGCTGAGAGAAGAGCCCTGTGGCATGGGCCAGATGCCCCCAGTGTACTACATGTTGCAGGGTGGAGGCAGACTCCCTGGCCGTTGCTGGTGAGCTACTTCCTGAGTGAATCCTGGGCCCTCCTCTGGATACCACTGTTGGAAATGTGTGATGGTGTAGAATGGCGTCGAGAGGACAAGGGTGGTGGGCTCACCATTGGTGAGCAGGGCAAAGTAGTCGTTGGTGTTGGCAATGATGACGGTTGCAGTGGTGTGATTACTGTGTAAAACGGTTGGGTGCCAGTTGGCTGGAGATGGTTGCATGTAGGAAATTGGACAGTTGCTAGTTGAGTGTCTTCCTGGTGACATTTGCTGGGTAGGGAAGTAGGCTGATGTACCAGGAGTTCCTGCGGTACTACCGTCCGTTGTTTAAGAAGGGCCTGGGGCTCTGCATGCCTCCTGCAGCCATGGAATGTGACTAACTCAAAGGAGACATTCATGACGCGCAGGACGTGGGCTTCAAGGATGGCGAATGATGTGGTTGAGAAGTTGTGTGGGAAGGGGCCTGATGGAGAGCCAGAGTGGATGGTGCACATGATCCAGGTTGTGTACTTGCTGCTGATGGGAGTCCATGACCTGTGGAAAATAGTGCTGTCTGCCTCTGTGTGCCAAGGCTGTTGTCCATGGCCATGAGCTTGCAGTGGTACAAAGTAGCAAGGGATGGGATCTGCCTTGCAAGGGTGGGGTGTCTTGGATGGAGATCTTCTGTCAGTTCACTCACAATGCTGAAGAGCTCCTTGATGTCGTTTGTTTGGGTGTCTCGGCACTATCTGAAGGATCTCCACTTGTCCTTGCTGAAGATATGGTGATGGCTGTGTGTGGTGTTTTCCAGGGCTGTAAGGAAAATTATGGCTCTTTGTGTTGCAAGGTTCGCACAAGAGTCCGGCTAGGTCTGTAGGAGTCCAGTAGGTCTGCCTTGTCACAGGTGCCTTAACTGTTGTTTTGCTTCACAGGAAAGTCCGTCAATGTGGCTAGATTGATGGATCAGTTGCTGATCCAGTGTGTGAGTTTGCAGGGTGTGGCGGTGGTGTTGTTTTGAGTGTCCCACACAGCTTGTCTGTGGCGACTTACATCAGGCATCTGTGATGGATCGGTAGCGGGGTGAGTGGCACTGTGTTGCTTGTGTGAGACGTGGATTCAAATGTTGATGGACTAATGATGGATGGTGGTGTGTGTCCCCTCCAGCAAGAAGTTACTGGCCCCCAGCCACATGTAGCCTGTGGAGGTGAGGGCCTGCGTGCAGATGTACGTGTTGATGGCTTAGCGGAATTGTGGGTGTAGGCCTGCAGATCTGTAGATGAGTGTTACTCTGAGGGTTGCTAGGGAGTTGCTGCAAACCCGGACTTGTGACTCTGAGGGTGTACTTGTCAATAATTACCTATTGAGCCCACGGGAGTGGTGTTGGCGTCCCTGCGGGTGATCTTGTATCCGTCTGAGATGGCAATGAAGACGTCATTTGCTGAGGATGCTTTTGTCCAGGTTACTCTCATGAAGGTGATGTGTGGGGCTGCAGTGTTGAGGAGGTAACAGAGTCCAATGGCGTGCTGGTGGATGGAGCGGGTGTAGAGTAGGAGGCACCTAACCTGGTTGGAATGACAGGGTCTGGTAGGCTGGGCAGCGCTGTGTAGGCAGTTGGAGTAGCACACTCAGCATGCGAAGGCGTCGTGTGTGTGCTTAGGGGTTGCCTGATGGCAGGAGGATGATTGTCACGAGGACATTGCTTGAAGAGTGGCTGCAGCATGAGCCTGTTGTGTGATGTGGGTAATGCAAAGACTAGAGGGTCGTGCACTGTGCATGTTGCAGATGCAGACGGTCCGTCCTTTTGCACGGCGCTGGGGCTACAGTGGCACAGAAAAGCTGCTGGCTGCATTACAAATGGTTGGGAGTTGCAGAATCAGGGCACTCGGAGTGGCGGGGCCGCAGGTGAGGCAGCAGCAGGCGGAAGGGGTTAGAAATCATGAAAAAATCAACACACAAAGACAAGGAGGTCTGCAAGGCACAGTGCAACAGGTGTATGTCAAGCAAGGAGTGTCAGCTCACTCATGGGTCACTCCCAGAAAGTGTATGATCAATCACCATAAATGACAGCCACTGTGTCAGGAAACAAAATGCGGAGATGCGCAAAGGAGACACACCATCAGCAGGCATTCACGTCCCGTTGTGGGCAGCAACCTGCACAAATACATACACAACCAGGCACGTCATGCACAATAGAGATCATTAGCCATGAAGCACTGCATGCATGTTGCCAAAGTACACATACACTCATATGCTCAATCTTTGTCAAGTCTGCCATAGATGACGCATGCAAACTGGTAAGAGATCTGCAGTGACCGAGATGAGGCACTTTGGATTGTGCTGAACACCTTTATTCCACATACACATACAAAGGGATATGCCTCCATATTAACAGACTCACAGGTCAGTTGACAGAACATGTGGGACATACGCTGGACACCCCCTTCACAACACGGATGATGTCAATCCCAATGAACTGGCACACAAGGTAAGGGGATGAGCAGAACACATCCTGCTGCACACTGAGAGGCTGCAATTCCCCATAGAGCATGTTGTTGTGATGTCCCCCACTATGTCCACCCGTAGCCTCTGCAATGTTTCAGAGCCAAGGTACACACACATTGAAGCCTTAACCAGATGCCATATTCCACTACAGATGTCTGTCAAGAAGGCTGACTATCATGTCATGGGAGTGATGCTACATGTCATATGCTCCATGGTGAGAAGACATGTATGCATGGTACCACAACATGCACAGAAGCAGTCACCACACATTCACAACATGTATCACCACAAAAAAGCCTTGCTGCAATACTTACCCAAACTGAAAATTTCCACATGTCCGTGCATGGAACGCTGATTCAGCACACGTTGCAATCCACACGAGGAATAGCAGGGGGTCAATGATGACACAACCAGACAACAGGTGCCAAATTCCTGGGAATGACAGACACACGAGAAGTCACCAAAAAAAGATTCTCAATGCACACATGGAAGTGTACCAAACAGCAACAATGTTGGACACATGTAAATTGCCAATCAAGTCTCTCTGCAAAACTGTGTTGCATGAAATCATCACTCGAGTGACACATCAGAATACACATCCAAGTCACTGTGCATTCAGTCAACTGGACACACACATTGCAACACATGCCACTCAACGCTACAAGCTTGCACACTCATAGCCAGTGACACACCATTATGAGAAGAAGTTGTGTATGAGCTGACTCCGGATATCATCCCACTCCTCCTCATCATCACTAGCCTCGTGACCAAGCCCTTGATCCTCCACGGGTGGATGCTCCTGCTCATCTGGATCTAGGATGAGTGGCACTGCCTTCTCAACTGCCATGTTGTGCAGCATGCAGCACACAATGAAGATTTTGCAGACCTTCTCCGGGGCATAAAGGAGGGACCCGCCTGTCTTGTCCAGGCACTGGAATCGGCTCTTCAGGAGTCCAAACGTCCTCTCAATCACTCGCCTGGTCTGGCCGTGTGCATCGTTGTACCGGTGATTTGCAGCTGTTCTTGGGTTACGGAGAGGTGTCAGCAGCCATGGCATGTTGGGATAGCCAGAGTCCCCTACATGGAAACACCATGTAAATAAGTTGGTCACGAGATGCTGTAAGAGACAAAGATACCGCAACACATAGGACAAAAAGACTATACCCACCAACAAGACATGCTCGTTCGTTGTGCAGCTGCAGCATCATTAGTGGCACCCTGCTACACCTCATGATGTAGGCATTGTGTGCTGATCCTGGAAAACGTGCAGACATGGGAAATCAGCATCTTAGCAAGACACACCACAAGGGCATTTATCGAGTTGTAATGTTTGCGGTTGCGATAGGCTTGTTCCTGTGCCTGTGGTGATACAAAAGCCACATGTGTACCATCAATGGACCCAATTACATGGGGCATCCCACCCAGGGCATAGAAATCCCCCTTGACATCCCTCAACCCCTCTGGACTTGGAAATTTGATGAATTCATCAAGGTGCTCGAACATGGCTGCTAAAACATCACGCAGGACACGGCTTACCATAGCCTGGGACATCCCACCCACATCAGCTATGGTGAATTGAAACGTACCTGTTGCAAAAAAATGTAAGGCTGCCATCACCTTCATCTTGGGGGTCAGCGCAGTAGGATACCTGTGTTGCGGTTGGCGGTGTGGTGCCAGCCTGTTTGTCAGGTCCTCAATCAACTGTTGACTGAATCTGTAACGGCGGATGCAGGAACGTTGCATCATGGCACCCAAGTCTGGCATTAGTCTTGGGACAGGTGGTGCCCTGCAAAACATAGTTTAGAGGAATGAAGATTGAGAGTCGGCAAACATCAATGTCAATGAACATAGCACATGCTACACTGCTAATACACATCAGGTAACTATGGAGTCTGGTGTGTGCAATACATCCAGGACACAGATGGCAGCTTGCTGGCAATCCTACAAAATGCATGATACACCTGTTGATTGTCACGTCAACATGACATGCCCTGAAAAGATTTGGGGCCAGTCTGAGTGAAGAGCCACAGATATGACCGGAGTGACACACAACCACATAGCTGCATTTGAAGGATGTCATCTCATCCAGACAGCTGACTGTGAGGCACACGCACAGGTCACATGTAATGTCAAATGTACATGTCAAACACAGTGCGATGAAGGGGTACATGTGACAACACAAAGACACTGCCATTGAGATGACAAACACATGTATGACTGTAAATATATGATGTCCCATGCACACAGACCCTACAGCCTTGGGAATCCACATGTGGCATGGTGTGCGTAGATGTGTTACATGCCCATCTCCACACAGACAACTGTTGGATGCACCAACAGCAGATGCCGTTGACGGGACACTGACATGAAGCTCATGGGAACACATGACACACAGCCGACATAATCCCAAAGGGGCACGCTGATCATGACAGGTCAGTTCATAAGTTTCCATGTCCCTGGCATCAGGAGACAGGTGCGGGTGTTGATGACTGTGCCACCCACTGCTGCTATGCATGACACAGTTGGACTACAGACACACATGTGGCACGTGTCAAGGTGATGTGTGCCACATCATGCCCCATCACACATGTGTCCACAGGTCAGAACACATCAATTGTGCAACGAGATGGAAGGACCTGTGCAAGATCACAGGCTAACACACCTAGGGCCTGCACCTGAAAGTATGCAATGATAAGTACTTGATGGACATCCATGTGCGACTCGTAGCCATCCATTCCTGGAATGTGTATGGCTGTATCACCATTGTAAGCGTGTGAAATGCTTACACGTGCGTGTAGGCACTGTTAGTACACATATGTGTACAACTGGTGCGTACACGGACGTGTACAACTGGTGCGTACAAGTACGTGTACAAGTACGTGTAGGCACTGGTAGTACACGTACGTGTACCACTGGTGCGTACACGTACGTATACAGGTACATGTAGGCACTGGTAGTACACGTACGTGTACATCTGGTGCGTACACGGACATGTACAACTGGTGCGTACACGTACGTGTACTACCAGTGCCTACACATACTTGTACACGTACGTGTACGCACCAGTTGTACGTGTACAACTGGTGCGTACACATACGTGTACAACTGGTGCGTACACGTACGTGTACAGGTACGTGTAGGCACTGGTAGTACACGTACGTGTACAACTGCTGCATGGTAGTACACGTACATGTACAACTGGTGCGTACACGGATGTGTTCAACTGGTGCGTACACGTACGTGTACTACCAGTGCCTTCACGCAGTTGTACACGTATGTGTACGCACCAGTTGTACACGTATGTGTACGCACCAGTTGTAGACGTACGTGTACTACCAGTGCCTACACGTACTTGTACACGTACGTGTACGCATCAGTTGTACACATACGTGTACAACTGGTGCGTGCACGGGTGTGTACAAGTACGTGTAGGCACTGGTAGTACACGTATGTGTACAACTGGTGCGTACACGTACGTGTACAAGTACGTACACAGATGTGTACAGGTACGTGTAGGCACTGGTAGTACACGTATGTGTACGCACCAGTTGTACACGTACATGTACGCACCAGTTGTACACGTACATGTACTAACAGTGCCTACACGTACGTGTACTAACAGTGCCTACACGTACGTGTCAAACGCACTGTGCAACTGGTGCCGTAGGGGTACGTGTCAAACGCACCGTACCTGTGTGTGGCTTTCAAATTTACATAGGGGACACATAAGCTACAGGTATTAGGCCCTAAATGCATGCAGGTTGCCATGGATACCGAGTTTTGTCTTCAAAATTTTCCAGCAGGTGTCCTGTTAAAGTCAGTTGGCCACAATATACAATGTTGCAAAGTGGTTGTTGACTTGACATGATGCTCTAAATTTGAACAATGCAAATGCTGTCACTGGTGTATGTTTAAAGGGATTGGAGTAAACGTAAGATGCGAATGATTCAGACCAATCACTATGTACTCCTCAAAATGAATGCCCCTCAGCAAGACAGATATAAGGCAGCCAGAAGCCATGAGAGGGCACTTGCCTGCACAACTTTCCTGTCGACAACATTGCTGCTTTCTCTGCTTCCCTGGACCATGTCTCGTGCTGCGGAGAGGGCACAGCCATTCAACCTGGAGGAGAATCAGGCCCTGCTGGACGTCCTCCTCCCACAGTACACCAGCCTGTATGGGAGACCAGGGGAGCAGGTGAGTTCTGAGTCCATTACCTTTGCCTATGCACCTGTTGTGTGACAGTCAATATTGTGTCCAGGTGGGACTGATATGCAATGCTGTTCAGAGTGTGTCCCGGGGGGGCATGCTTATGTCACTCATGCAGTGCATCATGTAGTTCCTGTGTGCACTCCTCACTTGCATGGTGCTTACAGTGACTTTCACTGCATAGTGCATGAGACATTCAGCCTGGCTAATCCTTGGGGGCTTTTCTTCATGTTGTCCTGAGGTGATTCAGTGTTCCCCCCGGTGTGACAGGTGACTGTACCCACTGATGTGTATGAGTTGGGTGGACCTGTGGTGAGAGTGTCCAAATGACGTGTACGACCTCATGGACATTGACGTGTGTGAATGTTCCTTGTCATGTGGGTGAGTGTCTATGTGAAGTGTTGCCCCACAGCTGCATGTTGAAGGCTACTGATCTAACCATCTTATGTGACAAGTGAGCCGTGCTTTGTGTCTGACTTGCAGAGCTACCACGACCCCTGTGACTCCCCCCTGGCAAATGGCACATGTGCAGAGTGAGGGTTGTATCCGCTGTAGTCAATGACAGGCCAGTGCTCAGTGGCTGGGTGTGTCTGTCTAGTCTGCTGAGGGTGCGTCAGTGGAGTGGGACATGTGACTGCATGGCACGTGCTGCCCATCAGCCTGCTGTTGCATGTGCTGCACAGTGTGTGGCATGTTCATTGAGTGTTTTGCACTCCTCATGCCACCTGTAGACTTTCAATGCCATGTACTTCATTGGCGCTTGCACACAGGCCACTTGCATGTTGTGAATAAGGCTATTCCTGTCAGCATCGTATGCCCTGTTCAACATTTCAAAGATGTTCTGATGTGTGTCTCTGGGACATGGAGCAGGTGTATTGATGTTGTGTCACTTTGTCATCCTGACAGGTAACTGCCTATGAGAAGGGGCTCATCTGGACCAACGTCGTCAGGGCCGTGAGGACTGCGGGGGGCGTGATCGGCAGCTGGCCCAGGTCCGCAAGAGGTGGCAGGACATCCGGTGCTGGACCCGGCGGATCGCCCGGGTCCAGCTGAAGCTCTCTCCACCTCGCCGCCATGGCGGGCACCGACACCTGACCCTCCACATGAAACGTGTCCTGGCGGTGGTCTTCCCTGACCTCGATAGGCATTTAGAGGAGGGAGTGCAGCAAGGAGGGGGTAGGTACATGGGTTTTGTTGTGTTATGTGTCGCCAGCTTTCGGAAGTGCTATTTTGTATGAAGACACTCTAAGAGTTCATATGTGCAGTGCATTTTCTCTTTCTAAATTTCACCTGGGCATCTTTTTCATCCCTTCCTCTCCTTTACATGTGTCCCCTGGTGTGTGTGTAATCACATTTGCACATGGTCATCTATGGTGCCAGTACATCTAAGTGCACATCGCTTTCTGCATCATGTGGGAGGGTCTGTGACTTGTGTCGGTACCTTGCCTGTGCCATGACCTGTTCACTATGTAGGGGGTCCATAGTTGTTGTCACTGATGCTGATTCTCAACATAGGAGTGTGAGCCTTCAACTGGACACCCTTGCAGCATGCATGTGCAATGTTGTGGCCTCAGGCATGATGTGCATGAGTGTGATGTATGCATAGTGCCATGACGGTTGTACATGGTAGAATCAGCTCAGTCCAGGACCATGGAGCAGTGTGCCCACTACAGTCCCCTGAGACACCCTGGCCTCCTAATCATGTGTGTCATCCAACACTGTGCACATTCTCTGTGTGTGCTGCATAGGTCTGCCTCTGTGGCATTGTTCCCTGCCCTACTTTGATTTGGTTAATGTGTGCTACATGTGTCCACTGGACAGGGATACAACATTTTGCTTGTGCATACTCACACTGGGCAGTGCCTGTGTGGCTATTCACAACAATCTGTTGATGGTTGTTAGTCACAAATATGTGTTGTTAGCCCCCCGAGGTGATGTGGTGTCAAAGAAGCAGTTTTGCAAGCACAGTTGTTGTAACCCTGAATAAGAGGTGTCACTTCTTGATCTGTATACATCACATAGACTCAGGTATTGGGGGAGGGGGGTGCGGGAGAGGCATACATGTGCAACTCAGATTTTTAAGTGACAGGTCTGACTTGTGTGGGAGAATTGCCTGGACTAAAATACACTGGGCAGTGCCCCTGTGATGCTGGCCAGTGCTCAATGTACGTGCTTTGCAGCCTGTGTTTTTTTTTTTTACCAACAAGTATCCTGCTCATACATTTTTTGGCACGTGTGTGGTTCGGATGCAACGCAGTTTGGACTGTGTGTGCTGACATCTGTGTGTACATTCAGGTTTGCCATGAGGGTGTCCCCACAGTACAGCTGGCCTTTTTAACACCCAATTGCAGTCCCATTGGCTAATGCATTGTCCTGGGTGTGGACATGGGTGCCTTTCCAGATGACAGACAGTAGGTCATATGTGTAGCCAACTGTGTAATCAGGTGATGGATGGCCTGGTGACAACTGACATGATTCTAGTTGTTACTCTTCATGATTTGTACCTTGGCACTCACAGCACTTGTCAACAGTTGTTCATGTTGTACATGTGGAAATTCGTTGATTTGTGTTGAGAACACTAATGTGCCTGCATGCAACATGTCGCACAAGGCAGTGCACACAAAAGTACATTGACACTGTCATGGAATGAGCTGGCACATTTTCTATGAAGCCACTGTTTTAAATAAATGTTGTCACAGATTCTCCATATACATGTGCCCACGATGGTCTTGATTTTGTGAGACTCATTAGTTGTCGGTGATACAAACTAACAAGTGTCAAGACGTCCAGACCTCCGTGGGCCCATGTATATGTACTTTCTGCAACACAATCTATTTCTGACAGTGGCTCCTCCGAAAAGGTGGCAGCTTCTTCAATGACAGTGTCAATGTACTTTTGTGTGCCCTGCCTTGTGCAACATCTTGCATGCAGGCATTCAGTGTTCTTTTAGCAAAATGGCAAATTGGCACATCCCAACCATGTAGATTGGTAGAAGTTGTGTGAGTCCCAAGGTACGAACATTTGTTTGTTTTGTGTTCCAAGGGACTTACAGGTCTCTCAGTGTTGTGACACCTTGAGTATTGAGGTGTGTTAGTTTACCTTGAGTGCACCACTGCTATTTATTTCTGGGTAAACAAGAGGTGTCATGACTTCATTGTATTGCTGTGCTGACTGGTTCACAGACACTAGCTTCTCAGTGTATTGCTATTTCAAGTAGTGGCCTTTGGTGTACTGAGTTTCCTGGTGTCATAGTGGCATGGTGGGTCTACCAACTGGGCAGTACAGGGCTTACATATGTGCGGAGTAATCCAGCTGTTACTCATGATGCATTGCCTGATATGCACTGTGACCTATTGTTCTTGTGCTCATGTGTCAGATGTATACAGGTGACTGATGCTTTCTGGTTTCTTCTCCTTGCCCACAGCATCATCATCCACACACAAGGGAGACACCGGCATGGACCTTGAGGAGGTACCCAGCGACAGTGCCACCAGTGCTGTGGAGTCAGCAGGAGACAGTGGCACGGAGGGCGAGGGGAGTCAGTCAGAGGACCTGTCCGGAGGCGAGAGCATGTACGACACCAACGGGTCCCTGGCTGACATCCTTGAGGAGGCGGAGGATGCAACAACATCTGGCAGCATCCCACCATCTGTATCCGCCTCCTCCATTGCCATCTCCGCCCTCCCAGTTGCTCCCGTCCCTTTTGTCCGTGCACGGTCCCACCGTGTCTCCTTCAGACCAGGCACCGCAGCCCCTGCCCCTGTCACCCCTGCTGCCCACAGTGAAGAGTTTGTGGACACACTGCACCAGTTGCAGGTTGGTCAGGCAGCATCGATGCTGCATGTCCTCCATGAACACACTAGACTGCTCACACAGTTGGTGTCTTTCGTGGAGGGCATGTCATCAACGATGACTGAGCAACGCAGGTTTCTGCGGTCCATGGACTCTTCACTGAAGGAAGCAGTGTGTCTCCTGCGGCGCTCCATCGCCCCCCCTACCCAGGACCCATCCATACTGCCCTCTCCCATGCCTGTCCAAAGCAAACACAGACAGTCACAGGCACACACCCCAACAGACACATCCAGCACACACCCAACTAAGGCACAGCGCACACCTCCTGGCACGCACACTCAGGGGGATGTAGTCACACCCACAGGGTCTGGGGGCAAACGGCAGACACACAGCCACAGTCAGAGTCCGCAGTCCTCACGACCCACTTCCTCCAAATCCACTCCCCTTAGCTCCCCTGTCAAGACATCACCCAAAGTGACCGACAGGGCTAGTCAGTCCCTCAGCCCCACTGTGACACCACCCCGCAAGCAGTTGAGGAAGTCTCCGGCCAGGGGAGTTGAGTCCCCCCCCCCCCCATGTCCACGATCTCCCCCGAGAGCGCTGCACCCCATCCCTCGGACACCCCCCCTCCGTTGGCCCTGGTGTTCATTCCGGTGCAGGGGTACCTCTGGACGCCCTGGCTGCAGTGTGCAGCGAGCTGCTCACCACCACCTTTGGCGCTGCACCACCCCCTGTAGTGGATACGTCCAGCCCTGCACCCATCACACCTACCCAACCCCCTCCTGTCCCTGCGGTGCCTGGTACTCCCACTGATGATGCCCCCCCCCGGTCGACAACCCTTGAGGTGACTTTGTGCAGGCAAGGTAGGGGTGGACACACTCGCATACGTCCACCCTTGGACTCAAACTATGGACTGGCCATTGGCCTTTGCAAATAGTGTTTTATTACAAGTTCTTTTTTGTGTGTGTTGGATAAAGCCTTTTCTTTTAGTTTCCACACTATTGCATTTCAGGTACTTGATGTTAGTGATGAGGCCCATGAAGTTGGTGTTCTGGTAATGTGTTAGGGTTCTGAGAAATGTTTTAGTATGATGGTCATGAGGTGGACCATGGTGTCCGTGTGCCATCTCAATGTCTGTGAAAATATTAATTGGTAGTGTGTGTTCCTTTGGATTGTGAGATATTGTCCCAGGAAGTGTTCCTTCCTCTGTGGCACCTGACATGTTCCCTGCAAACAGTTGCACAATTGTTGTGCTGACCTATGTCAACATATCCTTTGTTGGTGACGGATCCCTTCACCAATGGCCATGCACACTCACCAATGTCTCCTGCTAAGTCGTCTGTGCCATCCTTGCCAGTGACTGTACTTGTGTTTTGTGTATGTAGGAATGGCATCAGGGAGCAATTGGCCCTATTCAGCACTATGCATGTGTGTAATCATGGCCTAACACACAAATGGCATGTGTAATGCAGGGTATTTGGGCACCTGACTCACAATTGTGGGCATTGTATCTAGTGGCAGTGAAACCTATTCCTTACATGAGAGACATCATCTGGGTGGCTGGACCAGCACCTGGACATTCCTATGACTCCTGTGATGTGCGTGACAGTGTGTGGTCCCCTTGGCTAACTTATTTTAGTATGCATTTCCATGACTATACAGTCTGTTGGCATTAAATCCGGGTGTGTATTGTGGGGCATCCGCCATGGGTGGGTATACATGTGTTGTATGTCCTCACATCCACATGTGGTGTGTCATGCAGTGTGTGAATGACATCCATCCTCCTGGGAGTGGGGCACTGCTGGGAGTGATATGCACCCACCCCTCATATGTCTGGGCACTGCTGGGAGTCCTCTGCACCCACACCTCATATGTCTGAGCACTGCTGGGAGTGATATGCACCCACCCCTCAAATGTCTGGGCACTGCTGGTAGTCCTCTGCACCCACCCCTCATATGTCTGGGCACTGCTGGGAGTCCTCTGCACCCACCCCTCATATGTCTGGGCACTGCTGGGAGTGATATGCACCCACCCCTCATATGTCTGGGCACTGCTGGTAGTGATATGCACCCACCCCTCATATATCTGGGCACTGCTGGGAGTCCTCTGCACCCACCCCTCATATGTCTGGGCACTGCTGGGAGTGATATGCACCCACCCCTCATATGTCTGGGAACTGCTGGGAGTCCTCTGCACCCACCCCTCATATGTCAGCGCACTGCTGGGAGTGATATGCACCCACCCTCATATGTCTGGGCACTGCTGGGAGTCCTCTGTACCCACCCCTCATATGTCTGGGCACTGCTGGGAGTGATATGCACCCACCCCTCATATGTCTGGGCACTGCTGGTAGTGATATACACCCACCCCACATATGTCTGGGAATTTGGAATGTGGAGGGGTATTTCTAAAGTGCAGACGTTCGCTCCGGAAGGAGCATCATGGCGCTGTAAATCCTGTAACCAGTCCACAGAGTGAAAGGAGGGGGGGGCTAGATGGCAGCTTTAGTCCAGTCGTCGGAAAGATTAAAAATCCACGTTTTGAGGAGCTTCCTAAAAGGCTTCTCGAGTGTCTGAAGTCTGAGATGCCTTGGCATGCTGTTCCAGGCTTTAATAGCCAGGGTGCTGAGAGTTTTTCCGCCTTTAGACTTCAGATTGAATTTGGTGGGGGTCATGAGGTTTTCTTGTGAGGATCTGAGGGAGCGGCATGCAGTATAGTGAGGGAAGCGTCTAGACAAGTAGGACGGACCGGATTTGTTGCAGGCTCGGAAGGCTACAATGAGTATTCTCTTGTGCAAGGGGAGCCAATGTAAGGTTTTAAGGGCTGTAGAAATAGAGGATTTGCGTGGAAGTTTTAAGACAAGACGGGCGGCAGTGTGCAGAACACTTTGAAGTTTCGAAAGAGTGGACTTTTTGGTCCCTGCCAGAAGACCATTACAGTAGTCCACTCGAGAGAGTATAAGGGCTACCGCCACAGTCTTTCTGGAGTCGAGCGGGAGGAAATCAAAAAACTTTCTCAGGGACTTAATTATGCCGAAGCATTTTCCTGCTACGGTCGAGACGTGGAGATCGAAAGAGAGCTCAGAGTCGAAAAGGACCCCAAGGTTTCTGGCCGATGAAACTGTCTGAGGTGGAGCAGCAGAATTGTCAGGCCACCACAGGGCAGGGCAGAAAGAGACATTCTTTCCAATGGGAAGGATCTCGGTTTTATTCGAGTTGCAGCGGAGGTGGTTAGCGTCCATCCATTGAAATACTTCTGTTAGGCAGTGTTTCAGATTGAGCTCTGCCATATTGGAATTGTCGTCTAGGGGGATGATAAGCTGTGTATCGTCGGCATAGGAGGTGACAGTTATGCCGAACGATTCTATAAGGGTAAGAAGAGGGATAAGATAGATATTGAAGAGGAGGGGACTTAGGATGGAACCCTGGGGAACTCCACAGGACACCTTTTTCTCATTAGATTGGAAGGGGCCAAGGGTGACAGTTTGGTACCTGTCGCTGAGGAAAGAACTAATCCAAGATAGAGCAGAGTTGGTAACGCCGATGTCCATGAGTCTATTAATAAGAATGGAGTGGGAAATGGTGTCGAAAGCTGCCGTGAGGTCAAGAAGGATCAAAATGGCCTTCTTCCTTTGATCCTGAAGGATTTTGATGGTATCGGTCAGTTCGATCAAGGCAGTTTCGGTAGAATGTTTAGACCGGAACCCGGATTGCTGGGGGTGAAGTATGTTATGGGAATCCAGAAAGGTCTTGAGCTCCTTGTGGACTAACTGTTCAGTTATTTTACCCAACGCGGGTAGCAGGGTGATGGGGCGGAGGTTGGTCAAATCCGAAGGGGGTTTGTTCGCCTTTTTCATGAGTGGCTTAACCACACCTTTTTTCCAAGAGTGGGGAACAGAACCGGAATTGAGGGATAGGTTGATTATTTCATTGATGATGGGGTTAACTTCATCAATGATGAGGTGAAGGACCTTTGGGGGACAAGGGTCTGAGGGGGAGCCAGATTTGCAGGAAAGGATTGCTTCTCTGGTCTGAGTCAGAGTCACCGGGGTAAAGTTTTTGAGACTGTTAGCAATCAGGCGCGGTTGATCCAGATCCGGGATTGATTGAACAGGAGGGGGAGGGGGGAAGTTTTTATGGATGGAGGTGATTTTATCATCAAAGTAGTCGGAAATCTTGTCACATAGTTCTTGAGATGGGGGGATTTCCGGTTGGAGAGATTTGGGTTTGGTGAAGGATTTTACTATTGTAAAGAGGGTTTTTTGCTTTTGGCTGGCATCCTTAATGGCGTTTACATAGTAAGTTCTTTTAGCTGATTTGATAGTTGAAAGATAGTTTTTCCTCTGTAGAATGTAATTACTACGATCGCCATTATTGTAGGTTCTGCGCCATTTACGTTCCGCTTTCCTGCAGAGGAGGTGTGCGGCTGTATGGTCAGGCGTGTACCAGGGGGCTTTGATTTTAGTTTTCTTCAAAGTACTGTCCTGTTGATTGGGTGGGCATCGTTTTGTAATTTCTTGAGAGAGCCAGTTATTGAAACAAACTGCATCTCTATCGATGTTACCAGAGGGAGAGGGGGCATTGGTTGGGGAAAAGGGATGAAGAATAAGATTTTTCTGGACAGTTTTCCAATTAATGGAGTGAACGTGTTGGCGCGTGCGGGCACTGCTGGAAGTGATATGCACCCAGCCCTCATATGTCTGGGCACTGCTGGTAGTGATATACACCCACCCCTCATATGTCTGGGCACTGCTGGGGGGTGATATGCACCCACCCCTCATATGTCTGGGAACTGCTGGTAGTGATATACACCCACCCCTCATATGTCTGGGCACTGCTGGGAGTCCTCTGCACCCACCCCTCACATGTCTGGGCACTGCTGGGAGTGATATGCTCCCACCCCTCATATGTCTGGGCACTGCTGGGAGTCCTCTGCACCCACCCTTTATATGTCTGGGCACTGCTGGGAGTGATATGCACCCACCCCTCATATGTCTGGGCACTGCTGGGAGTCCTCTGCATCCACCCTTTATATGTCTGGGCACTGCTGGGAGTGATATGCACCCACCCCTCATATGTCTGGACACTGCTGGGAGTCCTCTGCACCCACCCCTCATATGTCTGGGCACTGCTGGGAGTGATATACACCCACCCCTCATATGTCTGGGCAATGCTGGGAGTGATATGCACCCACCCCTCATATGTCTGGGCACTGCTGGTAGTGATATACACCCACCCCTCATATGTCTGGGCACTGCTGGAAGTGATATGCACCCACCCCTCATATGTCTGGGCACTGCTGGTAGTGATATACACCCACCCCTCATATGTCTGGGCACTGCTGGGGGTGATATGCACCCACCCTTCATATGTCTGGGAACTGCTGGTAGTGATATACACCCACCCCTCATATGTCTGGGCACTGCTGGGAGTCCTCTGCACCCACCCCTCACATGTCTGGGCACTGCTGGTAGTGATATACACCCACCCCTCATATGTCTGGGCATTGCTGGTAGTGATATACACCCACCCCTCATATGTCTGGGCACTGCTGGGAGTCCTCTGCACCCACCCCTCATATGGCTGGGCACTGCTGGGAGTCCTCTGCACCCACCCCTCATATGTCTGGGCACTGCTGGGAGTCTTCTGCACCCACCCCTCATATGTCTGGGCCGGCTGGGAGTCGTCTGCAACCACCCCTCATATGTCTGGGCACTGCTGGTAGTGATATACACCCACCCCTCACATGTCTGGGCACTGCTGGGAGTGATATGCACTCACCCCTCATATGTCTGGGCACTGCTGGTAGTGATATACACCCACCCCTCATATGTCTGGGCACTGCTGGGGGTCCTCTGCACCCACCCCTCATATGTCTGGGCACGGCTGGGAGTGATATGCACCCACCCCTCATATGTCTGGGCACTGCTGGTAGTCCTTTGCAGCCACCCCTCATATGTCTTGGAGCTGCTGGGAGTCCTCTGCACCCACCCCTCATATGTCTGGGCACTGCTGGGAGTGATATGCACCCACCCATCATATGTCTGGGCACTGCTGGGAGGCCTCTGCACCCACCCACGCACCCCCTGGGAGCTGTACACTGCTGGCCAGGACCTACACACACATCAATTTGTAGGTAACATGCTGGGCTAGTCCTCTATGCCCACATTCCTGGCGTGTGTATGCCTCGTATCCAATTTTTCCTGCTGCCATAACGGGGTACGTGTGGTATGGACCGTACCCGCGCATGTATGTGTGGGTACGGTCCGTACCTGATTAATTATGGGGCCATAGGGGTACGCACAGTACCCACGCATTCATGCGTGGGTACGGTCCGTACCTGAGTACTCATGGGGCCGTAGGGGTACGCACCGTACCCACGCATTCATGCGTGGGTACGGTCCGTACCTGAGTACTCATGGGGCCTTAGGGGTACGCACCGTACCCATGCATTCATGCGTGGGTACGGTCCGTACCTGAGGACTCATGGAGCTGTAGGGGTACGCACCGTACCCACGTATTAATGCGTGGGTACGGTCCGTACCTGATTATTTATGGGGCCTTAGGGGTATGCACCATACCCACGCATTCATGCGTGGGTACGGTCCGTACATGAGTACTCATGGGGCCGTAGGGGTACGCACCGTACCCACGCATTCATGCGTGGGTACGGTCCGTACCTGATGACTCATCGGGCCGTAGGGGTACGCACCGAACCCACGTATTCATGCGTGGGTGCGGTCCGTACCACTGTTGGCATGGTGCCGTAGGGGTACATATGGTACGCACCGTACCCACGCATTCATGCGTGGGTACGGTCCGTACCACGTTGTCATGGCGCCGTAGGGGTACGTGTGGTATGCACCGTACCCACACATGTTGTTCTCACCTTCTGCGGCGTGTGCGTTGGGTGCGGTGCACCAGGTCGTAGGCCAAGAGGACCGGGATGACACGTATGATGGGGTTCATGGCTGTACGTCGCGTACCGGGGCTCCGTGGCGTTGCCGTTCGCGTCGGACTCTGCCTTTCCGGCTGTGTTTGGCTCCCGTAAACAAAGAGCCGTACGGAGTGACGTCGGCACGAATCGTACTAGCTGGGCCGGAAAACGCTGGTGAAATACGTACGGACGTCGCGTACAAGCATTTCCGGATCGGAATCATGGGTATTTTTTTGCTGTACGGTCTTTTGTACGATTCGTACAGAACAAGGCTTTCTTTACGAAGCGTACTTCCTAGTTTGTGAAATGAGTTTACCTGGTACGAGTCGTACGGGGAAAACGCTCCGCACGACTATTCGTAGGGCCTTTTTACAGGATCGGAATCGACCCCCAAATGTAGATAATTTTTGAACAGTTGTGTATATTTTTAAATGTTCTTTTATTTTTTCAAGTATGATACATTCATTTTTTAAAACATGTATACACTTGTTTTACATACATTTGTGTTAACATTGTTTAAATCCTTTTCAAGTATATTTTAAATAATACTATATCGTTAATTTTTTACAGTATTATTTAGTTTATACTTTACATACGTCTTTCATATTTTGATCTAACTTTTTTGAATTTTTTTAATTTGTTTACATTTTTTATAACCCTTTAAGACATTTTCTAATAAAATCCCCACTGTTTTCTAAAGGGAGATAGTTTTTTTTTGTTTCAATTAGCGGCCATTCGCTGTTACAGCTAACTTAACTTCTGTAGTCTATTTACATATTTCTTTGTTCATTTTCCTGGAAGTGAGTTGCGGGAAGGTGCTGCTGCTTGTTGGATCAGGTAAGACCTTTTTTAAAGTTTTTCTATAAGGTTTTGGGGAGAGTGGGATGTAGGGAATACTAGTAAATTATCATTATACTATCTCTTTCTAGTTATTTGGGAAGTTTATTTGTAGTTTGTGGTATTTTGTTATGTTGTGAGTTTTGCATAGTTTTCCCACTTTTTGGTGGATTATATTTTTTACCTCATGGACATAGACAAAGATCTACAGCTACACAATGGTAAAGTAATTTTTGGGGTGGGAAATGTTATATTTTATTATATATGTGTAGTTGATGTGATTGGTAGTTGTTATGTTAGATTTTATGTGTTGTTTTCAATTGACACAATTGATTTTATTTGTCATTTTGAGATTTTTGGCTGGTGACCTTTTCATTTCTTAACTAATCAATATACATTTTGATTTTATGCATCAGTCTTTTTTGCTATTTTAGTTCTATGTTTTTTTGACTGATGGATCAAAATAATTTGTATAATATTTAGTAAATATATTTTAGCTATGCTGTTTTGAATTTTGGTTTAGGTTTACTGGTTACTGTGTAGATAATTTGGTTTTTATAATAGGGGTTTGGCTATTGATTCTAAGTAGTGTACTCCCTTGTTGTTAATAAAGAATTTTACTGTGCAATATGGCATGTCGTACATTCTATTAATTTGCTTGTGAGCTTTAAGTTTCGTTTGGGTTACTGATTGCTCCATTCATAGTTGTTGGTAGCTGTTATTAGCTTTGTTCTTTTTGTACGGCTTATGTGAATTTGTAGAGTCCTGCCTAGTATAGATTGGAAGGCATTGTGCCATTCTTCTACTGCATTGTTGTTTTTGGTTTCTTTAGCCATGGTGGTGTCGCAGACATTCCACCAAGAGATTTGGAATTTGATTTGGCTTCTGTGTCCAGAGCGGTGCCGTCTGCCAATCCAAGTCTCTTCAAAGTAGTCCTTAGGGGATTTAGGGCCTGATTTATTTTTGGAGGTAAGGATACTTCATGGCAAAGGAGTATCATTACCGCCAAGAAGGCAGTCTGTCCTCCCAATTCATATGCTGGTGGACCTTGGAATTAATCATGGTGGAGACTACACCATCTCCACCGTGATTAATCCCCATGCTGTGATTAATCCCCACGGATGGCCCTGAGGAGTAAGGTCCATCGGAGGCTAACCTGTCATTCCGCTCACTTTGATGGGAGGAATTACAGGTCAGATTTCACTGCCCATCACTGCCAAGAAAACTCTGGTGGTAAGAGATAGTGAAACTGGTAAATGCTCCACTTGCCATGGGAGAGGACTCCTATGGTGAGAGGAGCATTTTATTTATTATATTCAACAAGTAAACTGCATAGTGCAGGGATCCGTCCCACTGATGAGCCCAGAACCAGCAGGAAAATGCTTTGACAGGAACCGCCTAGATGGCAGTTCCTGCCAATGCTATATAAATGAGTGCCAGCTTGGCAGTCATTTATAAATTTTCCCAGGCGGTGCCTCCCCCAGGGCGATGGAGCAATTTACTCCATCTCCCTGGTATAACAACAGGCCGTCCACAAGGAGTTAAATCAGGCCCTTAGTTTGTGTTTGTTTTGTTGGTAGAATGGACTTTCTATAAGTAAGTTGTAGTGGTTAGCAACCTCTGTTATAGGATCATAGGCTAGTGCAATCATTTTTTTTTATTTCAAAGGCAAATTGGATGTTTGTTGCATATTCTACACTAAGGGCCTTATTAGGACATAAGTCCGCCAGACAGCCTTGCAGTCTTGGGACCTCCGGTCGGCAGTCTCGAAACCGCTATTACAATGCAACCGCACATGATGCAGTCGCATACTCCCATTTCTCTATGGGAGCTTGTGCTGCGGCCATAATCTGTCTTTAGCAAAAGCTCCCATAGAAAAATGGGAGTTTCTGTTAATCCCTGCAACGTGTCGGCAGCCATCTCACTCTGCCTGCCAAACAGTGCAGAGATTAACAGGGGGCACATATGCCACAAACTAGTTGTCGCAGGGAGAAGGGGGCCTTGCTAAGGGCTCCCAAAGTCACTTCCCGACAGGTTTTTCATGTCAGAAAGCCCGACATGGAAAGCCTGTCGGACACCGACATCGCACTCTCGACTGCAGAAATGCTGACCTAAGGGATTACGGTGAGGCCTTCGACTGGCTGATGGGCTCCTTGAACCCATTGGAATCCCGCTGGAATGGACGGCTGGGTTTACTTTCGACCGCCTGCACTGTAATGCGGCAGTCATAAGTAAAACCAAACATGTGGTCAGAGGCTTTCTGAGTCACATCGTAATAGGGCCCTTGATGCAGATTTTTTAAGGTGTCTCCAAATGCTTTGGATAACATGGTAGGAAAAGCCTTGTATGGTTGTGTGTGGGTATAGTTTAAGGATAGTTTGGATCATGTCTTGTTCACAATCAATTATTATTTTATGTGAGGAGCAGTTTGTGGGTAAGTGGTTCACAGTAAAAGCTACTTTGTCAATTAGATAGCAAGTCATACATGAATGGTGTATTAGTGTTTTGGCATTCACTGTGTATGGTGCATATCCGAGTGAATGGTTCGGGCATATTCTGAATGCCCATCAATCATACATATTTGACTGGCTTAGTTTTAATGTTCCTAGCAATAAATATTATTATGCATTTTTCATTGCTAAGGTTATCATCATGAAAGAGGAAGGGTTCTTCATTATGCATGGCGGTTAAGTGTTTGATAATTTATATATCTTTGAATCTTCTACGGACTGGACGGGTATCACCAGTGGCTTTTGTAGTTTGAGGTATTCAGCATTTTAAGGTCAGCATAGCAGGTATCTGGTCTGTACTGTGTTCTGGGACTTTAGCGATGCTATATTTTAGCATTTTAATTGTGGGCTCTTGGGAAGTAGTGTTTGCCTCTCTTAAATCTGGTAGTGCATCCCTTACTTCAATTCCCATGACATTATAGGTGGGGTTATTTTCTCTTACATTAATAACAACAGTATCTTTTGTAGTCACCATCACAAAGCAAGTATTAAAATAATAATATTTAATACATTTTCAATTGATGGTTTTTCTGCTTGTACTTTCTTGGTTGTAAGTATAGCCCATGTGAGAAAGTAATTGTTTCCCTTTCTGTGATGTGCTCATTATGTCATTATGTCTGAAAATTATATAATATTACAAATGATTGAATGTTAAAAAGATACCTTTATAAAGTACATGCAAACTTATGGTACTCATTTTTTATTTTATACTTACATATGTGTTCTTGCCGGTAACTGCAGTCTTTATTTTCTGTTTTTTGATTGGGGGTGTTGTAATATGATTGAGGCGGCTCCTTTCTTTTGGGAAAAAAGGTTGCTTTAGTTTTATTTTAAACATTTGTTGCTTGGTAGGTAGTAGGGGCTTAGGGAATGAAGTAGTTTGGTTTTAGTTTTACTGTTTTAGGATGATTTGTGATTTAGAAAAAATGTTATGCGCTTGCTTTTTGTTTGCCTTTTTGCATGTATGTGATTTCTGTAGTTTTTGGGTAGATTAGCAGTTTGTCGGTGGTACAGCAATTCCTCTGTAGTCTCTACATTTTAAGAAAAAAAGAAATAGAGTGTTTTGTTAGTTATTAATTCTTTTTCATTTGTTTATGAACTCATTTATGGTGACTGCTAATTTGTGTTTATTTTATAATGCTACATTTTATTTGTGTTAATTTGAATATATTATTAATGTATATATTTTTTGTGAATGTTGTTTAATATTTAGAATTTAGTATTTGTTGTTTATTTTGTAATAATATTTTGATGTATTGAAATGTATATTTTTTATGGTGTTTCATTTTTGTGATATTAAAATTGTTATGATGTTAGAATATTTGGATATTTTTTAGACTAGATGTTTATTTTTTAGTTAATGTAAAATGCTGTAATTTCAATGTTTAGTAACGAAACATCTTTATTATTGGTGAACAACATGTAGTCGATATTGTAATATTTTTGCCAACTGATATGATTATTTAAAGATAGTAATATTCTATTTCCAATATCTTTGCTAGTAATATAAGTAAATATTGATATTTTTGACAGCGATAGTTTGATTATGGATATTTGTGTGTCTATTAGTTAAGAATAGGAAGCCGATATTTTTGTTAACAATATTTATTATTCAATATTTTTCTGAATCTATATAGTTGCTATTGATAGTACATCATTGATCTGAAATGTGCTACATCTCAATATCCTATCAATCATATTAAAGTAATACCCCACACTGGAGTGTAGCTTATCAACATTATATTTCTATCCCAACATGCTACTCCAGTAGGTCCTGATTGGCATGCAAACCCAATTTCTAAGATTCTGCTAGATTTGAAAACAAGTGGAGATGTCAGTCACCCTTCAATATAATTGACATATTTCTCTGCACATTAATACCCACAGGGTCCTGTGCATTCTTCGGTGTGGAAATTTAGCGTGCAAACTGAACATTATCTGCGCCATCTTGCCTCTCCCCAGCACCACGCACCGCGAATGCACGGCCGCCATTTTAGGCACCCCACTCTCTCCCCGCTCATTTTCGATCACCAGCGCTTTCCCCTGGCGCTGCGAGCATCCCCCGCGCGCCGGCCACCCCCGCTCTCTCATACAGGCCATAAACCCTCTCCTTCTGCGCGACCCTGCTACGGAACCACATCCGACCGACATCCCATACATGGTCATGCCTCTCCTTTGATAACCCCCTTCCTCTGCGCCCCATTGTCCGAACTGGTCCCAGGCCATCACCTAGCCCTGCGGATGCAGTTTATTGCCCCTACTGTAAGGGAAACACCCCGCATCAAAGGGATTACAGTAGATCAAAGCCCCTACCCCCTGAGACCCGGCCGGTTGCACACACCCCCGGGAATTAGCGGAATTCCCTGCTGCGCGATAGCCATCTCCCACTGCGGGTAGGGTGGGAACTTCTACTGTATCTATGTGTGGGAATCGGATCTGAACCGGGGCTTCAGGGGATATTCCCCCATGCATCAAGGGAATCTCAAGAATGTACTATGTGTAATAAAGCAATAAACCAGTGTATAAGAGACCAGGTCTCAGAGATGCAGTTAGAGCACCTCGTGACGATACCTTGCTGTCTGATCTGATGTGTTCTGCTCCGACGGAATAAAACTTTGTTTCCTGCCTTCCAGTCTCCGGCGCCTGCCTCTTTCATTGGTAAATTATCGAGTGGTATAAGAGGCGATTACCGCCGGGCAAATACTTGAAAGGTTATCGACTGAAACTGCCGCTACCATTTAACAATTGGCGTCCCAAACGTGGGGCCCATCAGCGACACGTGGATCCAGTGGGAGAGGTCCCGACGACAGAGTGAACAACTGCAACGATCGGGAGAGCTCCTGCCCAATAGACCCTCGTCTGGCAGCCGATCATCCGAACTTCACTGGTTCCGAGCAGACCTCTCTCGAGTGATCTACGGTCCTGACTGGGAACCATCAGGAGTGCCGCGGCAAATACGGAGAGTAGAGGACGATCGGGCGCTGGAGGCGGAAGACGAGAAACTGTCCACGCGGTCCGGGTAAGGTCGTGATACACGACAAAATGCGAAATAATTGATTGATTGTTTAAAGCTTTGGAAATACTAGTATTGCTCATTGATTGTGCTCATTGATTGTTCTTTTTGAGATATTCGCTGTCTACAAACGGGGAGGAGTAGAAATACTCTCTCTCTCTCTCCCTTTGCAGATAGTGAAGGGTAGGTAACGCAGACTTTTGTCCCCGTTGAAACCCGTCGTGCCTATCTTTATCTCCCCATTGATTGATTGTCCGAACATTGATTGTTTTGGAGAATAGTGCTTTTTGAGATATTCTCTGTTTGCAAATAACGTAGAATAGGAATATTCTGTCTAGTCTTTGCAAATAGTGAAGGGTAGGTAATGCTGACTTTTGTCCCCGTTGAAACCCGTCATGCCTATCTTTATCTCCCATTGATTGATTGATTGATTGATTGTCCGAACACTAGTTGTTCGATATTGGTTCTTTGGAGGTATTCTCTGCTTACAAATAACGAAGAATAGAGATATTCTGTCTAGTCTTTGCAAGTAGTGAAAAGATAGGTAGTGCTGACTTTTGTCCCCGTTGAAACCCGTCATGCCTATCTTCTCCCCACTGATTGGTAGTTGGTTCTGCCCGGACCGCTTATTAGAGGTGAACCATCCGGCTCCACTGGAGGGCACCCCTAATAACGGAACTTCAATGGGCAGTACATTTGCTCCAAGTGTAGCAGGACTGTATGTGAGCAACTTTGAACATGAACACGTACAAACCCCCAACAACCCCTTCTACGGAAAAATCAGGTTTTGGCGACGGTACATAGACGACGTGTTTATGATATGGGAAGACAGCCAAGAAGCTTTAAAAAACTTCCTGACTTGGATCAATATGAGGGATGACTGCCTCAAATTCACATTAACAGCAGACAAACATCAATTGGACTTCCTTGATGTAACTATCTTCTCCATGAACGAGTCACTACATACCAGAACATTCTACAAACCGACGGCCAGAAACAGCATTCTCTCTTATAAGAGTTTCCATCCTCGACCTTTAAGAGACAATCTCCCCTACAGTCAGTTCCTCCGCTTGAAACGAAACTGCAGTAATTTGTAGGATTACAGACAGCAAGCTAAAGATCTAGAACATCGACTCACCAAAAGAGATTACCCCATTAAAACGATAAGGAAATGTCAAAAGAGAGCACGCAATCAACCCAGAGAAAATCTATTATCTACTATACAACGAGAAGAACCTGAAGATTTAATGACATGTGTAACAACATATAACACTGAATCTAACACAGTCAAAAAAATCATTAACAAGAATTGGAGAATTCTAACCTCTAACACACTGAAATGGCCAAAACCAAGATTTGCCAACAAGAGAACCAAAAACATTAAAGACATCCTGGTCCACACGAGACCAAGGACTACGACCACAAGAATAACTTTAGCAACAGCCTGGAACTTAAGTCCGGTAGTAGGTCACTACCCATGTGGCTCCTGCTCAGTTTGCAAGTTGACTAAAATGACAAAATCCCTGCAACTTCTTCCCAACCTCAAATGGGAATTACGTAATCACACAAACTGCAACACCACACATGTGGTGTACATGATAGTCTGTCCTTGTAACCTGAGATACATAGGAATGACTTGCCGAAAAGCCAAACAACGGATAATTGAACATCGCAGCAACATCGCATGCAAAAGGGCAACAACAAAAATGAGCAAGCACTTTATTGACACTAACCACACCCCTGAAGATCTGAATTGGGTAATCTTGGAGACCCTAGCGTTTAAAAACCATAATGTTGAACAAACACTTTTCGAAAAAGAACAACGCTGGGTCCATCGCCTTAAGACAGATAAAGAGGGACTTAACGATTCCATACCCTGGTCCACTCTCTGCAAATGATGACAAATGTCTCCTCTTTTTACATGAAGACCCGTTAGATTCATAGAAGGGAAACACGTAACATAAGGAAGACCATTCCTACAATCATTATGATTCTAAAAGTGATAAACATCAACATAATATGGGCACAACCCTCGTTTTGCTGTACGTAACATCGCCAACCAGAAGTACCAATTTAAATACAATACCACACATTTGGAATCAAATTTGACTTCTCCCTTTCTTTAAAAACCATTCCTAAACGTGGTGCATGTTATTGGTGATAACCATATACTAAATTGCCAACCAGTTTCAAACAACCTAATGCCAACCAAACCGAGAAGTCTTTCTTTGATTTTTGTAACGACGGCCTTTTTAACGCGAGTCCACCGGAATGCACGTTATCCCAGGATAACGTCAGAGTCAGAACAAGTGGGTCTGCCGGAGGAACCGGTAAGCGACGCGGAAGCCGTCTCCCAAAAGTAGCGCCAAACAGTGAGTAAGACAACTAATTCTTTCTCCATCTCCAACAGCAACAGGTTTCTACTACCTGACTGACATCCTGAAGCAAGATGTTCGAATCCAAAACAAGGTAATCTCCTTTTACCGAGAACTACTCCCATTAGTCTAGATAGAGACTTCGCGCTTGTTCAGACAGCAATAGCCGATTTCTTTACTTTCTCACTAGCTTTAGATTAGTAATGAACACAGAAAACACATACTGCTAACAGTCAATACAACTAAAATAAGCAAGGAAAAGCGATGTGATGTTTACTTAACCTCTGTTTTTAACTCGACCGCAAATCTTTCTTTCACCAAATCTGTATGTGATAAAACGCCAGTGAAGCGCAATGAACACAGTACACTAAGACTGTTTGTTAAAAATATCCGTTTTAGCATTACCCACAAGAGAGAATACTAGCAATTAATATTTTGTTAGGATGTGATAATACACATTATTTCTTTTTCACAGGAACAGGTACTTAAAGATCTGACTCCTTACTTCAAGGGTGGTGAGTACACGATAACCGCCCCCAGAATTCACAAGGTGAGCCCAGTGTAGCTCCCCGTAACCCACCTTGGTCCTGACGAAAGCCTCTAGACTCTGCACGAGGCTGAAACATGTAGACCAGACCTCCTAAAGACAATAACCAGTGCATCAGACCAATAACTAGGTCTCCACATGCACGTTCACGATTTTAATTTCCCAAGTCAAATATCTCAAGAATAAAGGAAAAGAGTTTTGACAGCCTGGTTTTATCTTCAGAATCACTTTTTCACTGAGCACGAGCACACCCTCTTTTTATCTCTCTGACCACTACTGTAGAACCAGTTGGTCTTCCTCCATGGGGAGGCAAGCATTTGGACAAAAAAAAGCCCAATGATAATGCTATTACGACACACGAAGGCGGAGAACCAACATATACCGCCCGAGACTTGTGTACGTATATGAGGGTTTTTTAACGACAGCCATCCACGTTAAATGAGACCCTGGTACACAGGACAAGTGGTCTATTCCCCCCCTCATTGTTGATTTTTGTACTAACCATTGGAAGCTGAATAGATCACCGCTTCTTTTCCCTCCCCCCCATTGATGATCTGTACCCCTAATAAGGACATGTTCACTAAATATGGACTAGTCGCCGTAGCTTATACCAAGCTATGGCATAAATATACAAAGAAGGACCCCGAGAGTCAGTGGCCACTGATGGGATCCTTCGACGACCATAAGATAGAAGCGCTAGAAATAGCTCTGCGTAGCAATAAGACGACGCCTACTATGCTTGACAGTATCGGCATGTGGCGCAAAGAAGCAACGCAACGGAAAAAGAGGGAAGAAGTAAAAGCAGAAAAGGAATTACGAAAGGCAGCTCACCTTGCCGCTAGAAATTTAGAAGAACACATAAAGGAGAGAAGGGAAACTAAACTAAGACAGGAGCCCGAAACCTCAGGCCAGTACGCTGTTAGGACCCCTTCTTTGCTCTACCCTGAGTTGTCCTCCAAGCAGCGAACGAATGATGAATTACTGTTAGGTCCCCCGATCATTTACATGCCCCTCCATATGCACCCTCCCAGTCAGTAGTGCAACATCTACAACCCCCGAACATGAGTGAAAGCAGTACAGAGGCCTCGGTCCTCACGGCCTCCGCGCCGGCCGAGCCTCCTGTGCTGGACACAACGTCGGCTATAACGTTAGACGACCCAGAGATGAGAAAGAAAGAGTCCACCAGAATGAATCGGCTAGCGAAGGATGAACGAACAGGAATCGACAAGATAGTAAAGGCACTGGTAGGATCCTTTTTGACCTTACAAAAACTAAAATAACGCTAGGAGTTAGCCCTTTGTGGGACATATGAAACCAAGGAAAGGAGTCAAGCTCACGGTCGAGACGACCACGAGGTAGCCCGACTCCATTACTCTCGCTACCTAAACATGTCTGCCCTACTGCCCACCCCGCCCAATAAGCATGACAAAATCCCGCACAAACGGAAGCCTGCTGACACCCACCATCGACGTCACCAAACTAGGGCTAGATCGCGCACAATTGGGCTATGTTATTTTTCCGATTGCACAGTAACCTCCTTGTGCTCGTCATCAGACTGCAAATATGTACAAACACTCCAACGAAGTAGTATAGTTATAACATTTTAATAACTTATAGGATATAACAAACACACCAACAGGGTAAACAGGTTAAAACACGTTTTAAAACAACTATTTACATGACAGTCTGCTGCAACCTCCATCCCAAAGCCTTAACGTCCACGTGACACCGTCCTCGCCTCTCCTTCCTCGAAATTGCAACATTGGCCTGTTTTGGGCGGTTCTTTTAGTCGGCTTTGGGCTATAAAAGCCATGCAAAAATCCATTGACCTCAGTGGCGGACGACTGTGCGAATAGGCCGGAGGCTATACGAAGCGCCGAAGTTCTGGCAACCCCAAGGCGGAACCCGCCACGCTGTGCGGGCCTTTCCGCTTTCTCTTCTTTCTTCAATGAGGGCTGATACCCTGGCGGGGGGAGGCGACGCAGACGGGCCTCCCCCACCTCCCCAGGTGGAGGCTCGCCAGGCACCCCAACCATCTTTTTCATCGGCCTGCTGAATTTCACCCTGGCACGCTGTGCGGATCTTCCCATTCTCTTCTTCCTCCAATAACGGAGGGGTGCCCTGGCGGGGGGAAGCGACGCGGACGGACCTCCCCCACCTCCCCAGGTGGAGGCTCGCCAGCAGATAAGGGCACCCCAACCGTCTTTGACTCACCGGCCAGCTAAGCTGCACCCAACCGTCTTTGACTCACCGGCCAGCTAAGCTGCACCCAACCGTCTTTGACTCACCGACCAGCTAAGCTGCACCCAACCGTCTTTGACTCACCGGCCAGCTAAGCTGCACCCAACCATCTTTTTCATCGGTCTGCTGGATCGCACCCTGCCACGTCGAGTGGATCCTCCCATTCTTTTCTTCTTCCTTCAATAACGGAGGGGTGCCCTGGCCGGGGGAAGCGACGCGGACGGGCTTCCCCCGCCTCCCCAGGTGGAGGCTCGCCAGCAGACGAGGGCACCCCAACCGCATCTTTCACACGTCAGCCAGCTGAGTTGCGCCCTGCCACTTCATTCGCCGTTCGGCTGAGCCGGCGCCCCTGCACGCGGCCGCCAGGCAACCACCCAAGCACCGGGTTCACCAGGACTGCCGCTAGCACCCGACGTGAGGAGTGGGCCCCCGCAGCAAGGTAATCGGGGACCCACCCCGGTGGTGATACCATCCAAACTGCTGTCGTCACTGCTACTGGAATCACCCCGGTGGCAGTACCATCCGAACTGCCGCTGTTACTGCTGCTGACTCCTCTCCGGTGACTGTACCGAAGAGCTGCCGCTGCTGCTGCCCTTGAACTCCGGCGGTCGACTCCTCCGGATCCAGGCCTAAAGCCCACCGTGAGACAATTCTGGACTCGAAAGCTTGTCTGCTTGGGCATGGGCCCCACCCTTGACAAGATGCTCCCCTCAGCCTTGCAGAATCGGCTGGAGTCATTTGACACTCGACTCCCGCGGACTTCCGGTAAGGACAAACCGCCGCCATTGCTCTTTGCCCCGGACGGCAGCCACCTTGCCTCCGCTTAGTGCAGTGAGAAAGACTGGTTCGAAGCATTGGCGGAAGAACCCGCCTCCTGCCCCGCCCCAAGAACGAACCATGGCATTTCTACGGGGTCGCAGTGACGCCATGCTGACGCAAATTTGACGCTAACGAAAGTTCTCAAACTACTGAAAGGGATTCTGGTCCAACAGCAAATTCATGGAAAGACTTAGACTGTACTCTGGCCCGACTTCGCCCCAAGATGGCGCCGATGTAGGAGAGGCCTACACACCCTTGTGGCGTCCCAGTCACGTGACATTTGTATTAAACAGATATATATATATATATATATGCAATGCTTCCACACATGATGGTCGGGGAGGGGCGGCAAGGGAACCGATTTTATGCCGTAGTAGCGTTGCTCATGACACTCGACGCCTCCCCACCACGTGGCCGGCCTGAACGGTTGTAGGCCCGTATCTTGTATGCTGACATTGTTTTAAATAAAGGGTCTCTTGAAAGAATTACGGAATCAGTGCCATGACTAATCACATAGGTTGATAGAGATTACTTCGTTTGAATAAATGATTGTTACCCCCAAGCAATAGAAAACAGATAATGCAGTCCCCATTTGCCTGAATCTTTTTGATTAACGGAATTTGTACCCATCACACCTATCTTTTCCAAGAGTTGTTAAACCATGGTCAACCATAGCTCAGGGTATATGCCGAACGCAAGGTATGGTATCTTGCACCCTAATACACGACCGATTGAGAAATGCATATATGACAAGGGAACCCGAATTTAGGAAATGAAATAAATTAGAGCATCTTTGTCTCAGACAAAGAGAATAATAGGTCTGTGGTATCACCCATTCCTGCGACTAGCTTGGTACGTGGTAAGTAGAACTTTTTCATGTCTGCGCGCGCTGGGGTACTTTGAATACTGCACATCCCTTCCCCTCTTTTTTCCCCTCTATAGGTCACAACGAAGTTCCGACTGAAGAGTGGAATGGACATGGACCGCACCGAGTTCAATATCAGGGAAAAACAGAGACAAACGTTGTGAGATAGTGCGTAAAATTACAGACCACCATTAGGAACATGAAAAAGTGTATGATATGATTGTGCGTGTGTACTACGATTATACGGCATGAATGTGTATGCGTTTTATATTTGGGTCACTTGAAGAGAGCGTCCCTGTATGATTGAAGCGCTTGTCCACCGATCAAAGGGAGGAGAATAAAGGGTCAGACACCCCCTAGGATAAACTACAAAATACTGAAAGTACGCAGCATAGAAAAAGGGGACAGGAAAGGAGAGGTCCCGATGCTCAACTTAGCCCTGAGTCTCCATCTTAAGTTTCTGCACTTGATGCATGTACTGTCACACCCTATCCGGCATTTGTGTGTACGTGATCACCGAATTTATGTCTTTTCCCCGCTTGTGTTTTCTTACATGGAACAGACCCATGCTACTCCATGTTGTGTGTGCACCAAGTGGCCTATTTTCTTACCCATGTCTCTCTCTCGTTTTGTGTCGTATGTATGCCAAATAGCCTACTTGATGCACACCTCTCTCTCTCTCTCTCTCTCTCTCTCTCTCTCTCTCCCTCTCTCCCTCTCTCTCTCTCTCTCTCTCTCTCTCTCTCTCTCTCTCTCTCCCACTCCCTCCCTCACTAAAAAGCCTTCTTACCCTCTTTTCTGTTTGAATAAATTTAACGACACATACCTCCTCGGTAAGTGTATAATTGGCCTGGAGCACGGTGGTGTTCGAACAAATTGACTGAAACAAAACGACCGTACTCTGCCACGTTACTACCTCTCCTTTCTACAAATATTGAGCTTAATTGGCTGAGAAAAGAAAGGACAGGTAAGACGACTGATGTCTCCCAATTTGGCCCTCATCACCGGGGACTATATGTCAGTGGTTTCCGTTTTTCAGAGCTTTAACAACCCCATCTCCACCGCCCAGAATTACCCCCGCCCAATTACCCCGAAATAGAACGTCTAAAGGCACCCCGTCCTCCCAAGATAACCCCAGCCCTATACTAGCCGCCTCACTAATAATACATCACCTAAACTGTTAAAGGGTTACCTATTGTCGCCAGTAAAAATAATGCTTAGCTTATGTTCCTCCCCGAAATGGATACTCGTGAACCCGTGACAGTAGCACCTCGCACTTTCTTTTCATAAACTTAGCAGTCCTCGGAAGGAAATATATATTAACAAAACTTGTGTTGAGACGAACGAGCCTCTGCCGGAGAAGCCGGTTCGAATTTTTAATAGACTAGAAGGTTGACAGATGTCAGGCTTCCTGCAACCAGTATCGGGCGCAGGAATTGGCACCTAGGGGGCCAGACGATGGACAGGGACACCCACAGAAACTTGCACCACAGCAATGATTAATAGATTAGTAACGCACACACTAACATCAGAGTTAAAAGACACCAATCATGCAGCAACCGATAAAAACATGTCCGCAACTACTCGGTGGTTGGGAGAGAGGATGAAGTATGTAAATGTCTTCCCTGCCAACTCTCTAAGACTTTTGTTTCTTGTACCCATTTAAAGATAACGTGCTGCCATCGGAAGGGAGGGGTCGGACGTGACGCACAGCCTGGCTGCAGACCTTGGAACATCTATGACATCGACCAAGGGGGAGGCTACGAAGCAAAAAGGGCGTGGGACGAGACACCATTTTTCAGGATGATAAGCGCGAGGGGCAACATCGAGACCCCCTGCTCACCGACCAGCGTGCCTGAAGTCCCAACCCGTCGGGCCCGATTGATGGGCCCAGTGCTGGAAGATTCTGCTCCCCTTGGTCCACATTTTTGATCTGATCCCACTCCAACCCCTCTTCCCTCGGCGTCCCGAAGCACGTCACACCCTTCTCTCTCTCACCATCTTTTATATGGATTATGAATCTGACCTACCCACAGAAGAACAAAAGGCAGGTACCCTGTCTCAAAGTACCTATGGTGAACTGTGTTAAGGAACAGGGCTGTGATCGGAGAACAATGAATGATCACACCCTGCAACGTGAGAAATTGGATTTGAGCTGGACCTTAGCTCCACCGCCGGTGCTCAACAGTGCCAACGAAAGAAGAACAACAATGAGAGCTTACCAGTGATAGCTCTTTATAAAAAGGACACTGGAAAGAAGAACCCATGTCAAAGTCGAAAACCCTCTCCCAACCACCTTTTTATACTAACTATCTTCTTATCAAGTTTTTATGGTGTTGCATCACTCACTTCTGACTGTGCACTGAGAAGTTAAGGAAATGTAACTTTGTATAGTAACATCCATACAACACCAGCCATGTACACGACTACACTGTAACTCTGTATGTACTACCTCCTCGCCTACTTTATCACCTGTAAGTAACTATAAGCAAATGTGTCAGATTACTCCTGCATGCCCTAAAAACTCTGTATCTTTAAGGAATGTACGAAAGACATTAACGATTTTATAGCTGAAGGTTAACGAAGAATAAATGACGGCCAGGCAAGCCGGCGAGATATGTTAAAAGGGAGGACTGTGGAAATTTAGTGTGCAAACTGAACATTATCTGCGCCATCTTGCCTCTCCCCAGCACCACGCACCGCGAATGCACGGCCGCCATTTTAGGCACCCCACTCTCTCCCCGCTCATTTTCGATCACCAGCGCTTTCCCCTGGCGCTGCGAGCATCCCCCGCGCGCCGGCCACCCCCGCTCTCTCATACAGGCCATAAACCCTCTCCTTCTGCGCGACCCTGCTACGGAACCACATCCGACCGACATCCCATACATGGTCATGCCTCTCCTTTGATAACCCCCTTCCTCTGCGCCCCATTGTCCGAACTGGTCCCAGGCCATCACCTAGCCCTGCGGATGCAGTTTATTGCCCCTACTGTAAGGGAAACACCCCGCATCAAAGGGATTACAGTAGATCAAAGCCCCTACCCCCTGAGACCCGGCCGGTTGCACACACCCCCGGGAATTAGCGGAATTCCCTGCTGCGCGATAGCCATCTCCCACTGCGGGTAGGGTGGGAACTTCTACTGTATCTATGTGTGGGAATCGGATCTGAACCGGGGCTTCAGGGGATATTCCCCCATGCATCAAGGGAATCTCAAGAATGTACTATGTGTAATAAAGCAATAAACCAGTGTATAAGAGACCAGGTCTCAGAGATGCAGTTAGAGCACCTCGTGACGATACCTTGCTGTCTGATCTGATGTGTTCTGCTCCGACGGAATAAAACTTTGTTTCCTGCCTTCCAGTCTCCGGCGCCTGCCTCTTTCATTGGTAAATTATCGAGTGGTATAAGAGGCGATTACCGCCGGGCAAATACTTGAAAGGTTATCGACTGAAACTGCCGCTACCATTTAACAAGAATACTTATGATGTGCATGCCAATATGAATCTCTTGCTTGGAGAAAATATCAAAGAAGTGAAGCACAAACATATACTCTCAATCTAGCAAACTCCAATCAGTTATGGATGCTTGTTGAGGACCAAAAACAATTTCGAAATATGGTTCAGATAAAATTCCATATATTCCTATAAAGTTTACTTTACCGCTTATTGCGTACTCATCTTGGTCAGAAACATAAGTAGTCTATCACAGACAAAGGTTTTAGCCATTCCATTGAAACTTCAACTATATGCCAGTCATGTACATGAATTATGGCAGAAGTGTTCCTACTCAATTTCCAAACAGAATCCTGTCAAATCTGTTATAATACATTTTACTAGTAATGAACAGCAGGTCATCTCTTTCTCTTCTCTATCTGTTCCACTATCTCCATGACACCCAGATGTGAAAATGGCTTTGCTAAATATGCCCAAATATTACTTGCCAGCTCCCTAATGCCAATTTCACAAGCTAGTTTAGAAAACCATGGGGCATATTATCAAGCCAGGCGATAAAATTATCGCCGTTTTAGCGGCAGAAAACTGCCGCTAAAACAGCGATAATGGGCTTGATAATATGCTCTATGGAATTCCAATTGAATCCCATGTTAGACATCTTTCACATTTAACATGGGCTTCAATTGGAATTCCATAGAGCATATTATCAAGCCCATTATCGCCATTTTAGCGGCAGTTTTCTGCCGCTAAAGCGGCGATAATTTTATTGCTTGGCTTGATAATATGCCCCTAAGTTAGTAAACTAAGGAAAATATGAGTCTGACAGTTTCCTCAATCTTTATTCTCACACTAAAATCTTACAAATTTAAGAGCACAGCATGCTCTGTCTGTAACAGAAATCTGACCTCCCTAGCAATCTGTACTCTCAGTGGTAGCTTACTTGAGCAGCCTATGCCTAAATCAAATGAACTGGTAGGATTGCAGAGACTAGATATAGTATATTTGAAAAAGATAATGGGACAGTTTATTTTGTTACAACGTAACATTAATATAAGAAGCAAATCAATGTAAGTCACAACTATTTAAAGCATGCAAATTAGCACAATATAGCTAGTCATAACTTTTGGAATCCATGTATATTATTCTCAATCGCTAACTGATCACAGCCAATGTGTTGTTAACAATTAAAATGAGAATACCACTGGCGACTTTGTTCCAAACTATATTGGCAATTGCAAGCTTTACATGTTCACGAATACAATTACAACAAACGCTTAGAATAAATATTACAGCTTGTGGGGGAATAGTGTATGGTTCTTGTATCTAAAACTGGATGCTTCAGTTAAAAATTATGGGGCCCTAGAACCTTGCTGTGTCTTGTTTTAATGTTTAGGGTTTGTTTATCCCTTGAAATGATGATATCTCATGACGCAAATGTCCTAGGAATCTTGATCATGAGCTCCATGTCCTGGGGCATATAAATTGTGCAGAGGAAAACAGGATGTCACAAGGACACATGGGCCTCACAGGACATCATCAAACATCTGATTCTGGCTATTGTGCAAGCCAGCCAGGTGATGGACCTGTTCAGAGAAAGGCAGGATCGGGAATGCCCAAGTGTGGAAAGGTTTAACTTCTTTTAGCATCCAAGCTTTGTCAATCAATCAATCAAAAACCACTTTATTCGATTAATTAAAATCATAAAAGTGTACAATACATTCCACAACAATTTAAAAACATTTCATTTTATACATAGTAAAAGATGTAAAATAATTAAATTATCCCGGTGGTACAGTTTATAAAACCAATCAAATCACTCCAAATCAGCCAATCTATCCCTCCTTAGCCTAATCGAGGCTACTAAAAAGCTAGCTACACAAAACATGGTTAAAGGTAGTTCCATTAGTTGTAAAAACATTAAAGCAGGTTTAACTTGGACGAAAGCATTCTTTTTCATAATAGCACGATAAACTTTTCCTAGCATCAAGATACAATGGACAAAAAAACATAAAGTGCATCGTATCTTGGACAGAAAAATCATCGCATCTGCAGGGGACCCCATCTTCCGGCCTACACCAGCCCTCTGGGACGCTTAATATATGGTGGATCTGATTAAAATGAAATTTTGTCAGAAGCCATTTATGATAAAAGTTTGAAACAGTTGATAAATATGGATGCATAGCCACAGATAAATTAAGCAAGAGGTGAGCCCTTACAGTAGATTTACCATACTCATATGATTCACGCTCAACCTCGCAGTGCTTAATGAAATTTGTCTTGACCCATATTATATCTGCTTTACATAATCCTTCAGGGTTTGTGAAAAACTCAGGGCGTCCTAACTCCTTAGAGATTAATTTAATGTATGACAGCCACTGGATACCCTTCCAGTTATCTAGCTTACAACAATCTTTCAAGATATTATGGTTCAATGTAAGATCCGGGTTTAACCAGGTTCTAATCCATAATAAAAGTGGTGCTATTCTTATAATATCTGTAATAAATCCAGATCCCAGTTCAAGGTGGACCGAATATGTCGCTGTAGATTGAGGAAGGCCAAGAAGGGCACGAAAAAATGTATTCTCTTCTATTTGAATGGGATCTGAGTTAATATACCCCCATATAGCAGCCCCATACCTAGCTATTGATACAGTTTTGGCTTGAAATATTTTTAAAATAGCCTCACAGGGTTTCCCTCCCAATCTTTTTGCAAAACCCAATATGGCAGCCGAGGAGCTACGTACCGCTTTTGCCTTAGAGGATACCTGGGGTACCCAGGTGCCCTTATCGTCAAAAACGACTCCCTAATAGGTAAAAACATTCACTCTGGAGATAACAGCTCCGTTGCAATAACAAGATTTTAAATGGTTTTTTCCCTTCCCCTATGCCATAACATGCGATTTACTGTTGTTGACCACAAGGTCCAAGGATTTCATAAAAATCCCAAAGGCATTCAATAATCTTTGGAGCCCCAATGACGTCCGGGCCAACAAAACGGTATCATCCGCATAAAGAAGTACGGGTATGGGAATACCATCTATCCGGGGAATGTCTGGAGATGCAACTAGCAGGCTATCTTCTAGGGAATTTATATACAACGTAAATAACATAGGGGCAAGAATACAGCCCTGACGTACCCCTCTGCCTGATTTAAAACTGGCAGTACATTTCCCCTCCTGCGACATCCTTATTGAGGCTTTCAGGTCTTTATGTAGTTCAGCCAAAAAATACACAAGAGGCCTATCCATGCCAAGTTCCAGGAGTTTTGACCAAAGCTTAGACCTGTTTACCAGGTCAAAAGCCGTAGACAGGTCCATAAAACCTAAAAAAATCGAACCCCCTGAGGCTTTGGTATACGTAGCAATAATTAAATGTAAATTAAGGCATTGGTCCTCTGTACCCCTCCCCGATCTAAAACCATACTGTGCATTAGAAATTATGCCTTTCTGGGAAGTCCAGTTGCTTATCCTAGCCAGAATGACCTTATCTAAGATTTTAAACGAGGAGTCTAGCAGGGATATAGGCCTATAACAACTAGGGTCACCCCTTTGGCCCGTCTTAAACACAGGGATTATGATTGATTGAGACCAAGTCTTCAGTGGGGCTGCGGTGACCGCTGAATTAAAAACATTTAACAAGACTTTAGCCCAGTATTTGGGATTAGCCTTGTACATATCCGAGGGCACCCCATCAGGGCCAGGAGCCTTACGCCCAGCCGTCCCCTTGATAGCTTTCTCAACCTCTTCGATAGTAAAAATAATAAGGGGGAAAGGAGAACTAATATTTGGAGTCACAAAGACTTCTATCTCGAGATTACTTCCATATATTTTTTCAAAATGACCTAACCAATCTTCCTCAGAGATATTCACTTCCAGTACTGAGTTCTGGGAACCGGATAGCAACGGAGAATTAATAATCTCCCAAAATTTGGAACTATCTTTCAGGCTAGCATTATCCGATAAAGCTACCCACGCATCTTGTTTAATTTCTCTCTTCCGTGCTAGTATTACTTGTGAATACTCTCTCCTTAATTGTGTCACTAGACCTTTGTCTCTCGGTTTAGCATTAAGGGCTTTTCTGAGTTGATTTAAAGCTGAGGTACAACTACGATTGAACCAACCACAAGCAGACTTATTTTTAACAGTTTTGCCTTTCATGGTGAGTTCTTTAGCCACTTGAGAGCAGATGGCTTCAAAGGCCAATATTATATCCCTATCATTGGAGGACGAGTCGGTACATTTATTTAAGTGAGGGCCGACCGTTGTGGAGATTAGGTTAAAAAAGTCTTCGGGGATGACCTTACTCCATTTTAGTCTCCTCCCTTGATCTTTGGCTTTCACAGAGAGCACCCCAGATGCCAGGGCACGTTTGTTCATTAAAGGGAAGACATTAGCTAAAAACAAGACCACCGGGTTATGATCGCTAAAACTAGACCGTAGGGCATTATAGAAAAACACATATTTTAAAAGCCCTGCAGATAAAAATATGTAATCAATTATAGATTCACAATCCCTTGCAGCATAGGTGGGGACACGATTATTCTCGTCCTGGAACTCTACTTCATACAAATCAATGTTTGACAGTAGGGACTCCAAGGCTTCCCCTTTGGAGCTGTGTTCAAAATGTTGGGGGGTTGTGAATTGAGGACCATCATGATCACTATATTGGCAATTAAGATTACATAGATGAACATTAAAATCACCCATCAAAATATAATGGGAAAAAGTGGTTTGATTGTCCTTATAAGATAGTAAAAACTTTGTCAGCCAGTTAATATGTTCATTAGGGGACTCCTCTTGCTGAGAATTATAGCAATTAATCAGTACAAACTTAATATTATTTGGCAAGCTAAGCTCCAATATAAGGCAATTATGGGAGGAGCATATAACCTTCTTAACGTTACCCAAGATATTTACTGAGATGAGGTACATAAGACCTCCCCTATCTCTTCCAGCTGAAGAGCTCTGAGCTGGGACAAAATAAGAAGTAAAACCATCCATCCAAAAATCACAGTTCTTATCCCAGGTTTCTTGTAAGGCTATAATATCATATTGTTTTAGAATATTAAGCCAACCACTATCACACTTTTTGGACCGTAAACCCGCAATGTTCCAGCTCAACATTTTTACTATTTCCCCGCTATCAGTTTTAACGTTATCACAAATCAATTTTACACTACCAGGATTCGTTGTGGCTTCAGTAATAACTTCGGGAGCCAAAGTAACTGGAGTAGCACTCCCTTGAGTTTCTGAGACCTTACGTCAATCGCAGGCCTCCAGACCCGAGAGTGCCCCGAATCTATTGTGGGTTGTAACATTAGATGCATACCCCCCAAAATTATCCGCATTATGACCATGAGGGGCCACAGATGTCCGAGATTCCCAGGATATAAATGTTCGGGGTCTCACATGGTTCAGGGATCTACCTTGGTGTGTATAGAAGTAACCCAACGGGCGTACCGTCACACTATTAATATCACAAACCAGCGAAGCTGCTCGTGATAGGACTGTGTTGACATGTTGGGGATATCTAAAATTAATTATAATACAATCCCCACTACAGCCCTTCCGGGATGGGCCGACCCATTGCGTCCTTCTTGTAGATAAAATGTGATCTGCATAAGCTATAGGAAAGCCACATTTTCTATTGAGCCAGGACAAAGTTTTGTTTTTTAGTGACTCATGTGATTCCTCTCCGAACTGTGCTTGCTGGCTTTGAAGGGTGGGCACATTTGTCAAAACGACCACATATGGAGCACAGTCTGGAGGAAGATTAGTATATCTGGTGTTTGTTCCATAACTAAAGGAAGATAAGCCACCTTGTCCTGCAGAGGATGGTTTGGCTGGTTCACTCGGTGGAAACAGGTTAGAGGGGACAATTTGCGGTAAAACAGGGGACTGGGGAAGTCGCAACAAGGGGTTACCTATGGTACCATCGGATGCACTGTCGGTGCAGACATCAGTGGGTTTAGAATTCCCACTACCAGCCAAAAGACTTGCTACAAGATCACCAAGCCTCTTCACTTCTAGGTTGGCACTATTTAATTGGAGCATTGAAGATTGAGTATGCTCTGCTAACTTAGATTCAAATTTAGCCTCAAGTGTAGTTACTAGTAATGCAAATTGGTCAGGTGCTAAGGTAATACAGGCTGAGCAATTACCTTCTTGGGGTGCTTCAGTAACAATACTATTATGAGCTAAATGTAGGACTTCCACCCGTTTTTTAACATGCCTCCCCCAGCTTTTGTTGAGTTGTTTCCTACAAGCTCTCACAGGCCTAGGGCTAGGAGGCTCTTCCTCCAAGGCTATAGTAGTCACATCCTGCGGGGCCACCAGTCCTTCCGTGTTGAGCTGTACTTTAGTTGATGGGCCTGGACATGGGCTCGTTTTGTTAAAGGCCTCAATTATATCGTCAGTCACTGGATTGGAGGTGGTATCAGGAGGGGCAGGAAGGCCCCCCTTGCCAAGGGAAGCTCTGCGGTCGTTATTAATTTTGTTGACCACTTTAACTAAGTAGTTGTCCATAAGGCCAGGTCCAGCTACAACTTTGTCCTGTTTAGCACTAGGCATGGTACAAGAGATGTTTGATGTCAGTACACCGGCAATAACCAATAAGGGAGCAGCAATTCACCTTTAAGAGAACTGGAACTCAGCGGGACCACACGGGGATGTAGAAAATATTATAATATAATATGTCCCCGAATCTGACGAAATCCTCAACATGCGATCACTCACTTGAATGGAGCTCTGAGACGACGAACTAAGATCTTTGGCCCAGCCCCAGCCTCGTCCGGCCCCGGACGGCCACAGACGGTCCCGCCCTTGTCCCGGGCTTAACCCGGCGCGTCCCGCACGCGTCCCGCGAAGCGGGCCTCTGGAAGCTTTGTAGGCGCCTCCTGGCGCTTGCGCCGCGTCAGAGCTGCGCGCCGCCGCTAGTGCTGCCGGGAGTTGCGGTCCCGGGGCGGCGACGCAGGAGATAGTGCTCACTGGTGCGGACTGCCCTGGACTCTTGGCGGTGACGGCGGCGGCAGAAATGGCGTGGCGTGGCGTGGCTCAGGTGAGTTTTGGCTGCTTCCCCTCCGCTCCGCCGGCCTCTGGGAGCTTTGTAGGCGCCTCTTGGCGCTTGCGCCGCGTCAGAGCAGCGCGCCGCCGCTGGTGCTGCCGGGAGTTGCGGTCCCGGGGCGGCGACGCGGGAGATAGTGCTCACTGGTGCGGACTGCCCTGGACTCTTGGCGGTGGCGGCGGCGGCAGAAATGGCGTGGCGTGGCGTGGCTCAGGTGAGTTTTGGCTGCTTCCCCCCGCTCCGCCGGCCTCTGGGAGCTTTGTAGGCGCCTCCTGGCGCTTGCGCCGCGTCAGAGCCGCGCGCCGCCGCTGGTGCTGCCGGGAGTTGCGGTCCAGGGGCGGCGACGCGGGAGATAGTGCTCACTGGTGCGGACTGCCCTGGACTCTTGGCAGTGGCGGCGGCGGCAGAAATGGCGTGGCGTGGCGTGGCTCAGGTGAGTTTTGGCTGCTTCCCCCCCGCTCCGCCGGCCTCTGGGAGCTTTGTAGGTGCCTCCTGGCGCTTGCGCCGCGTCACAGCCGCGCGCCGCCGCTGGTGCTGCCGGGAGTTGCGGTCCCGGGGCGGCGACGCGGGAGATAGTGCTCACTGGTGCGGACTGCCCTGGACTGTTGGCTGTGGCGGCGGCGGCAGAAATGGCGTGGCGTGGCGTGGCTCAGGTGAGTTTTGGCTGCTTCCCCCCCGCTCCGCCGACCTCTGGGAGCTTTGTAGGCGCCTCCTGGCGCTTGCGCCGCGTCAGAGCCGCGCGCCGCCGCTGGTGCTGCCGGGAGTTGCGGTCCCGGGGCGGCAACGCGGGAGATAGTGCTCACTGGTGCGGACTGCCCTGGACTCTTGGCGGTGGCGGCGGCGGCAGAAATGGCGTGGCGTGGCGTGGCTCAGGTGAGTTTTGGCTGCTTCCCCCCCGCTCCGCCGGCCTCTGGGAGCTTTGTAGGCGCCTCCTGGCGCTTGCGCCGCGTCAGAGCCGCGCGCCGCCGCTGGTGCTGCCGGGAGTTGCGGTCCCGGGGCGGCGACGCGGGAGATAGTGCTCACTGGTGCGGACTGCCCTGGACTCTTGGCGGTGGCGGCGGCGGCAGAAATGGCGTGGCGTGGCTCAGGTGAGTTTTGGCTGCTTCCCCCCCGCTCCGCCGGCCTCTGGAAGCTTTGTAGGCGCCTCCTGGCGCTTGCGCCGCGTCAGAGCCGCGCGCCACCGCTGGTGCTGCCGGGAGTTGCGGTCCCGGGGCGGCGACGCGGGAGATAGTGCTCACTGGTGCGGACTGCCCTGGACTCTTGGCGGTGGCGGCGGCGGCAGAAATGGCGTGGCGTGGCTCAGGTGAGTTTTGGAAGCTTTGTGATCAGTCAGTGTTCATATTGCATAGTTCATAGTTCATAGTTGCTAGAGAAGGTGGAAAAAAAGCAAGCAGAATAGATTCACTCTGAGCGCACTTTCACTTCTAGATAGATAGTTTTTGCATAGCCTTTTTCTGGTCTCTATGAAACCTAAAAAGGGTCTCTTGCAATGGTTAATGGATTTCATGTGGGCAGGGTCAGCAACAGCAAAAAAAAGTCTTTAGCAGGGTACCAGAGTTAGCCATATACTTTGGGAAATGAGCTGTACACAGCTCAGCATTAAGAAAACACAGCAGCAGGATCCTGATATTTCTAAATTCATGACGATCGTACACTTGATAATGTGAAGCTCCACCGTATGTGTCCAAGCCTTGGTAGTTGGGTAATATAAATATGGGTCTAGTGCTTGGGTAAGGAGAAAAACATATATAATGTAGTGGTATGTTCTGGTAGGAAAACTAGAGAAATGCATCCAGACAGATCCTAATGGCAAAGAAGCTGAGGGGGAAGAAGAATTGGGGGATACACTGTACCTTTTGTTTCTATGTGGGTAGCAACTGCATATTTAGTGTTCATGCTTTTATATGCGTGTGGCAATTTTTACAACCATCACTGAAATGTAAGCTAGAAAATGTTTTAAGACATTCCTATTCATTCAAAAATACACATGAAAGGACGCATGTACCTAAGGTTTATTGTCTCAATTTACTTGGATGGACCTATAAACATTTCCTCTGGGTGGAGCTAATGCACCCCAGGAATATGAGATGCTTCTGCAAGCCAGGACGTGGCAAAAGGGGAGAGGAGGTACTAGCTTCTGACGACACTCTGGGTGGACTAGTGGAAGACTTCCCCTTTAAGTTTTCTATAGAAACTATGGGGCAGATTTATGTTGCACTTGCGGCACTTTTGCGCCGCCGTTGCGTCACTTTTGTGACGCAGCAGCGGCGCAAATCCTGCGCCATGGTGCGGGGCATTTACAAACGTGACGCATCTCCCAGATGCGTCACGTTGTAAAGCCCTGCGCCACATGTAGGCGTTCCAGGGCAGGTGGGGGCGTTCCGGCGCAGGAACGCCTCCTAAAAGTGGCTGAGTGAAATCTACAAGATTTCACTCAGTCACTTTTAGGCCCATGCTGCGTCAAAACCCTGCGCCTGCTTGAAGCAGGCGTAAGGATTGACGCAGCATTGTACAGATAGGGCCCCCCAGATCATTGCTGGAGCTGCGTCGCGCTTGCGACGCAACTCCAGCAATGCGCCACTTTTCGGCACAGATGCGTCACGCATCTGTGCTGTTTTTGCCCCATGGTGCGCCGCATTATAAATGCGGCGCATCCATGGTGGCGCAGCTGTGGCGCATAATAACTGGCGCATCCCTGCTGATATGCAGGGATGCGCCAGTCGTCATAAATCTGCCCCTATGAGGCTAAGTATGGGCAAGCCCAAGGCTGAAACCATTCTCAGGTTGCTTGTCTTCCAGTCTAGAGGGAACCTGGACTGAAAGTGAGGGATGGACTGTTCCTATATGGTAGGACTGTTGAGCATGGCGCCTTTTCTGCAGGGTCAACCCCATTAACCTGTTTTTGCTTGCTTTAGGACTCTGCACACTTTAACCCTGATAATCAGTGCTAAAGTGCTTATACGCTCCTTAAAACATGGTAGAACTGACTTACACCCATTTGGCACTTTTAATTTACCTGTGAGCCTCTTGTAAAGTGGTATTGCCTTTACCCAGACCGTGTAAATTAAATGCTACAAGTGGGCCTGCAGCACTAATTGTGCCACCCATTTCAGTATTCCTTTAAACATGTCTCAAACTTGCCTTTGCAGCCTGTGTGTGCAGTTTTGAGCTGTCATTTTGGCCTGGCAAAATAGACCTTTTGTCAGGCCTAAACCTTCCCTTTCAAAACATATGTCACCACTAGGGTAAATCCTGAACAGCCAAGAGGGCAGGATGCAGTATATTTAAAAAGTAGGACATGTACTTTTAAGTTTTATATGTCCTGGTAGATAAAAAGTCGTTTTTTCACTACTAGAAGGCCTACTTCTCCTATAGGATAACATTGAAGTAACCTTATTACATTTATTAAACTGTATTTTTCAATTGGCAGGTAAACAGATTGACGTTAGAGGAATTGAAATTAGAGGTCCTCTTTAATGGTAAATTTGGATTTTTAATTACAATTCTGAAAATGCCACTATTAGAAAGCTTTTATTGTAGTGTCCTAACCATTTGGTGTCTGCAGCCTGATCTTGGGCCCCATGAGTACGAGTATCTGGCAGTTGGTCCTTGTGTATTGCTCCCAGACAGTGAGACAAAGGAAAGATAGATGTTGGCAGGATGGGCCACTCTGAGTTAGTGAGAGGGAGGAGCTGTCACCTACCACACTTGCATGTTACAAAGGCTCTCCCTGAGCACTCTGTCAAAGGGTTTGTCACTAGTCTAGTGTTATCTCAGACAAGCTGGAGCCAGGACAGGGAAGAAGGGAATGACCTATACATCAGTGGGGTGGAAACATCTAGAAGCTTCGTCCGCTTCAAAGTGGGCACCAGTTATGAATGTTGAGCAGACCCCAACTCTTCGGGACACTTCTGGACCTCTGGACTGTGCCAGGAAGAAGGACTGCGGTGTTGCTGAAAGCACTGCCACTCTGCTGGACTGCTTCTCTGAAGGACTGTTGCTGTGCTTTGCTGACCTGCTGCCCTACTGCCTGGATGAGGATTGGACACACATTTGTTGAACCCAGGACTCCAAAGTGACTCCAAGGACTACTTGGCTGGCCTCCTAACTACAGCCTCACTACAGCCTCATGGACACAAGTCTCCAATAACCTTGAACCCAGCACCTGGACTCTGCCACCTGTGAGTCTTACCCTGCCAGGTGTGCCACCCCAGTCCCATACCCTTGGAAGCGTGCTCTGCCAGCCCCTCTGTGGATCCAGCAGAACCAACAAATCTGCTGCGCAGTGCAACCCCGAGGAGCACCGATGCATCGCCTCTGCTATGTGGGTTTTCCCAGCCCACAGCCCCATTGGAACTCCCGCTGTGCAACACATCCCCAAAACAGGTCCTCACATCACAAGCTTCTCATTGACTCAACATCAACGCAGGAATCCACATCGCAAGCCCCTCAGCTTCTTTGAAACCTACCGGTGTGTGGCACATCTTTGATGCAGGACTGCGCATCACAAGCCACCTTCCAGAACAAAATCAATACAATCAGGCAATTTTCTCTAGCACACAGAGAAAAAGGAATAAAAACGAGGAGAAATGATGGCATTTCACCTCGTTGCGCCTCCCTAACCCCACCCTTGATTTGCATTAGATTCTGACGCAGTCCCAGGGTTACGATTTTTCGTAAATCTGGGAATACTTCAGATTACATGGTTGTTGTATGTGAACACCCACAGCAACACCCATGGAACGCAGTGTTCTGCGTGAAAGGGGCATATATTTACAAGGCCATGAAAAGCCATGTAAAGTGGCTGAACGTGGCATTGTAAATATGCTGTGGCATATTGCGCCATAGGAAAGTTAAAAAAAGCCTTTTTGGTGGCGCAAAAGTGCAACAGGGGCCTCACAAATGAGGCCCAAGATGGATAGGTGCAATGTATGGGAGATTGTATGCATTTGTGCTTTCTGCAGAAAGTGCTTGCCGCAATATCAGGGGAATCGACAGTAAAAACTGGCCCACCTGACCATAACATAGGCCCATACACAGCAAAAAAAAAGCCCACACACTGATCTGTCGGACCAGACCTTCTGCCACTGCCATATTGCTCTTCCGGTGAGTCTGAGGCCAGTCTGACCCTGTTCAGCAATGTTGTAAATTGGGAAAATCCAATCATTAGCTAAATATAACATGAGAGTTCTGCCCATTTCCATTTATAAGCACTTGTTCGCCAGCTACAAGGTCCTAAAATGATTTTCTGGCCAGGACAAATGATTTAACCCCCACCTACAACTGACTCTCTCAGATGTCACCACTCAGTCTGATTGTTGGCACCCAAACTGGAGTCTACTTGCTGGCACCCAAACAGGATGAGGACTTGCATATGCTAAATGAAGTTGAGATCATCTTATTTTCCCATCAGTCATGGGATCATGGGCCACGTCCATCATTCAATCTCAGTTACTGCCACCTAGGCCTTCAAAACTCCCCTCTCGCTCTGCACTCAGTGACTCTTTATTGTTGTGACAACTTAGTACATCTCCTTCCCTTCTTACAAAATTGACTCCCTTTCTGCTTGATGCCAGTCAATTGGTGAGGCAATCCTTGTGCCTCAGCCAGGGTCCGTGCACGTCAAAGCGGTGGGGCGGTGGAGCTGTGTAGGGGGATTCCGAGGGACGATGCCAAAGGAAAATTAAATAAACAATTCATTTTCCCTCAGCATCTTCCCTCGATATCCCCCCTTACACAGCCCCACGGCCCCACCACTGTTACCTGCATGGACCGCAGCTGTTGTGCCTTCAAAACACATTCCAGGTTCTCCCTCTGCTTACATTTGGAAGCTCTAGCAGCAAAGACAAAACATAAAGCGATACATTTACTAAGGCTTTGCTTTGGTTCAAAACCAGGCAAGGCCATGTAAAGCCAAGCAAAACCACTTATAGCCACTAAAGTATAGTCTTGATGTTTTCTTTCCAGTGCAAATGGCACTTTGGACTGGAAAGGTACCCTTTTTTCAGTGCGATGAGAACTTTGAATCCTCTTATGTATCTTTGCAACATGGGAGCACTACTGGGGGGTTACTTAGGTTGGATCAATACCAAAATCCATATGTATTGGCACAAAAGTCGATTTGCTAAGATAGAGAGACTGGCATCAAAAACGAAAAACGAAGGCATAAACAGGGGCAAATATTTTCATTTCTATAAAAATCAATAGATTAAATGTGCACTGCAACACACAGCACACATCAAATGTGGATTGCTTTAGAGTTTGTCTAGGCATAGGAATGTGTACTGTAATGGTATGCTCCTAGTACACATCCTATGCTAGACAGCAGACACACAATTCTGAAAGGCTCTGAGGAATTCAATGCAACTTATTTGTGCGCTAGTGCAAGGGTCAACAGGAGCAGCAGTCCAATCTTAGTAGATATGATTCTGCTTGTTTTACAACTTGCACAATGCAGCACAGTGAATTTGATGTGAAAAATGTGTAAATCTGGCCCATACATTCATCAAACTTGGCTGCAAAGATACTGCACATCTACACACTGTTTTATTGTGGCAGCGTATAGAAGAGGCTTCTCTAATGAGTAGCTCATGAACTACTGGCAGCTCTCCAGCTACTAATCAGTGGCTCTCCTGTATGGAGGTGCAGAAGCTCTTGTTTGGTTCAATTTATGCATGTATCTCAAAACTCCAAAGTCTATGCTCAAGATGAAAATACATGCATTCTAAGAACTTATAAGCTGATGTTTAGAGAAAATGTTTGAACTTCTAAAATATGTTTAAAGCTGATATTTGGGTAAAAAAGCATGTGGCGTTGGTGATATTTATTATTAATAATCTGACCTTGTAGCCACGGGCATCACAGCTATGAATTTTATGTATTATCCATGTAGAGATACTCCACATTAAAAAAGCCTGTTTAGTTCGAGCCTAGTGGCAGTACTCATGCGCTGCTCGCTCTGCGAGACTGCTGTAGTAGAGTATGGGAGAGAAGCCCCCCATCACTCTCCTCCCATAATTTTCATTGGCTTGTGTCATTGTCTTTCGTAAATGCTGACTTGGGATTCGTTAATAGGCTTGTTAGTTCCCCCTTAGTACAGCCTTGTGTTAATTTATACCCTCCTATGGCGGTTTTCCCTTTTACTTTGGTTGTTTACGGGACCTGTTATTTAGTTTGTAAGCACTATTTACTTTAATGAGTTTAACTTACTGCAGGCCGGACATGCGCTGCTTCAGTGGAAACAGCTTTTGTTTTTTTAAGCAGCACGACCGCCCCATAACACGGGCACCCACTTTCAATCACTTTAACCCAGCATTATCTCATGTCTGTTTCAGCGCCCCCCATAAGTTGAATGGATTTAGAAATGATTAGCAAAAGTCATGTGAATACCGGGGCGGAAATAATCCTGTGCTAATGGGCTGAAGCTGACAACTGCACATCTGTGTTAAAAATACCCGTACTAAAGCCACCTGACTGGTTAATTTCAAAAGCCTGTATTATTAACATCAACACCACCACCAATACCACCACCACCAATATAACACCAATACCACAACCTCCACCAATACCACCTCCACCAGCACCACCAACACCATCACCACCAATACCACTGCCAATACCAATACCAATACCACCACCAATACCACCACCCATACCACCACCACCACCATCACCAATACCAATACCAATACCATCACCATTACTACCACCACCACCAATGCCACTACCACCACTACCACCAATACCACCACCACCACCACTACCACCATCAACACCACCACCAATACCACCACCACTGCCAATACCACCGCCAATACCGCTGCCAATACCACCACCACTGCCACCAATACCACTGCCACCAATACCATCACCACCACTATCACCACCAACACCATCACCAATAACAACACCATGGATGTGGTCCATCGGCTACGCTGCCGACTTTGGTGCTGGAAACCAGAGTTCGAGCCTCGAGGTCGCGTCCACATCCGGTGATTCTGAGCAAATCACTAAATCTCCCCGTGCCTGAATGTGTAATGTAAATACGGTGCTACGTAAAGTGCTCCAATACCTTCGGGTCGAGTTCGCGCTATATAAATATGCAACAAAAAAACCACCAACACCACTACCTATACCACTACCGCCACCACCATCAATACCAGCAACACCAATACCACCACCACCGCCAATACCACCACCACCACTACCATCACCATCAAAACCACCAATACCACTACCACCACCACAACCAAAACCACCACCATCACCAATACCACCAACAATACCACCAACACCACCACCACCAATACCACCACTACCAATATCACCGCCAATACAACCAATACTACCACCATACCACCACCACCACCAATACCACCACCAATACCACCACCACCAATACCAAAATTACCGACACCACCACCACACATCCCACTACCACCATTACCACCACCAATACCACCACCAATACCACCACATCCACCACCACTAATACCACCACCACGTATACAAATACCCCCACCAATACCACCACCACAAAGACCAACACTGCTAATATCACCACCAATATCACCACCAACACGAATACCACCACCAATACCACCACCACCATCAACAGCACCAATACCACTACCACCACCACTACCACCTCCACCAAGACCACCACCACCAATACCACCACCACCATCAATACTAGCCCCACTACCACCCTCACTAATAATACTACCAATACCACCACAAGCAATACAACCGTCCAATACCACTACCAACAGCACCACCAATACCACTACCACCACTACTAATACCACCACCAATATCAATACTATGAATACCACCACCAATACCAATATCACCACCACCACCAATACCACCACTAATACCACCACCACCACCAATACCAATACAACCACCACCAATACAATACCACCACCAACACTAATACTACTACCACCAATACCACCACCACCAATACCACCAATACAACCACATCCACCAATACCACCACCAATAACACCAATATCACCACCACCATCAACAGCACCAATACCACTACCACCACCACTACCAATACCACCACCACCACCACCTCCACCAAGAACACCACCACTAATACCACCACCACCACCAATACCAGCCCCACTACCACCCTCACTAATAATACTACCAATACCACCACAAGCAATACAACCGTCCAATACCACTACCAACAGCACCACCAATACCACAACAACCACCAATACCACTACCACCACTACTAATACCACCACCAATATCAATACTATGAATACCACCACCAATACCAATATCACCACCACCACCAATACCACTACTAATACCACCACCACCACCAATACCAATACAACCACCACCAATACAATACCACCACCAACACTAATACTACTACCACCAATACCACCACCACCAATACCACCAATACAACCACATCCACCAATACCACCACCAATAACACCAATATCACCACCACTAATACCACCACCACCAATACCACCACTGCCAATACCACCAATACCACCACGACTGCCAATATAGGTACCCAAAATAGGCACAGGTAACATTGCAACCTTTCATCTATATTCTTCCCAACATTACATACCTAACGGTTCATAGGGACTGACCTTTTACCTAGATACGACACTGCAGTCAGAACGCAGGTTTTTCCTTAGTTCGAATCTCATACATTATGCATGAGGCTTCTTTGAAGCACAGGAGAACTAACATCTCCTGTATAATATCGCTGTATAAAGTTCAGGCCTGATGTCATCCTTTAAGCCAACATAGTAACACAGCAAGGTAGGACCCCTGGGGATACCTATGGGTATATATACTTCATGTCTTGCTTAGAAAGACAGGGGAGACTGAGACTTCCTGGCTGACACACTGACCAGAGACGCTGAGGTTCCTGCATGCAGACACTCCAGCTAGCAGTGGTCTAACATCCCTTGCGGGGTGTCCAACTTGAGACCAGGAAGGGGTCCCACATTCTCTTATTTCAGGTAAATGGGGTTGACTAGATCCTAGAGGGATTCTTGGCATAACGCCTAAACAGATACTAGGTACATTTATGTACATATACTAAGGGAGGCACCGTAGGAGTACGCACCTTTTATCATGTGTTTTAGATACTTGTATGTATTCATGATTATTGCAAGATGGTAGAGCTATACCATACATTTACTTTCTTAGTGCTTCTAATCATATATCTCTGCTACTGTCTAATGGTTGTTGCAGCTCATTTATTATACACTAGAATAACAACTGTTCAATAAATCCTTATTGAAAACACCCAGCCTGTTTATTCTGTGTATCGCTCTGAGATAAATGAAGTGAGCACATGTGACTGAGTGAAAAGTGACTGCATTGTGTCCCTGATTCTGAGGGATCAGGGTTGTCATGTTCTGAGGTTGCCAAGAACTATTCTCTCCCCGATAAGAGGAGATTCTAGTGGCACTGTGAGCTAGCTGATACAGACAGGCTTACGTATCCGGTGAGGATGCACAGAATCAGACTGCCACCAGTCCCACAGTTTATGTTATCCAAACACACAGAACCTGTATAGGTAATATAGGAACTACACAACACCACCACCAATACCATTACCACTACCACCTCCAATACCACAACCCCACAGTCAACACTACCAATACCACCACCAATTCCACTACCACCACCACCACCAATACCACCACCACCACCAATACCACCACCACCAATAATACCACCAATACCACCACCACCAATACCACCACCTCCACCACCACCAATGCCAAAACCAACACCAACACCCACACCAACATCACCACCAATACCAATCCACTACCATTATGATACCACCACCACCACCAATAGCACCACCAATACCACCACCACCAATACCATCACCAATACCAATACCACCACCAATTCCACTACCACCACCAATTCCACTACCACCACCACCAATACCATCACCACCAATACCACCACCTCCTCCACCACCAATACCAAAACCAACATCAACACTCACACCAACACCACCACCAACACCACCCCACTACCATTATGATACCACCACCACCAATGGCACCACCAATACCACCACCAATACCACCACAACCACGATACCACCACCACCAATACCAACACCAATACCACCACCAATACCAACAATGCCAATACCACCACCAATACCACTATCACCACAGTCAATACCACCTATACCACCATCACCAGCACCAATACCACCACCACCAATAACACCACCACCACCAATGCCACCGCCACCGATACCACCACCACAAAATAATACCACCAATACCACCACCACCAATACCACCACCTCCACCACCACCAATACCAAAACCAACACCACCACCAATACCACCACCACCAGTACTACCACCAATACCACCACAAGTACCACTACTAATACCAATACCGCCACCTCCACCACCAATACCACCACCAATACCACCACCACCAATACCAATACCACCACCAATACCACAAATACCACCACCACCAATACAACCACCATCAATACCACCACTAATACCACCACCAACACCACCACCAATACTAATACCACCACTACCAATACTACCACCAATACCACCACCAACACCACCACCAATACCACCATCACCAATACTAATACCACCACTAGCAATAACACCACCAATACCACCATGACCAATACCATTACCACCAACACCTCTAATACCACCAATACCAATACCACCACCAGCAATACCAATACCACCACCAATACCACCAGCACCAATGTCATCAATATCACCACTACCACCAATACCACCAATCCAAATACCACCACCACCAATCCCAATACCACCACCAACATTAATACCACCACCACCAATACCACCACCACCATTATTACCACCACTAATACCTCCACCTCCAATACCACCACCACCAATACCACCACCACCAATAGCATCACCAATACCACCACCAACAATACCAACAACACCACCAATACCACCACCACCAATACAACCAATATCACCACCTCCATATCACCACCACTAATACCAACACCAATACCACCACCACCACTAATGCCATCACCACCACCTCAACCAATACCACCACTACCACCATCAACACCACCACCACCAATACCACCTCCACCAATACCACCACCACCACCAATACCACTACCAATACCACCACCACCACCAATACCACCACTACCAGTACCAATACCAATACCACCACCAATACCAATACCACCACCAATACCTCAACAAACACCCCACCACCAACACCTCAACCAATACCCCACCACCAATACCACCACCACCACCAATACCAGTACCACCACCACCAATACCAATACCACCACCACCAATACCAGTATCACCTCCGCTAATACCAGTACCACCACCACCAATATCACCACCAATAACGATACCACCACCACCAATACCACCACCACCAATACCACCACCACTAACACCAATACCGCCACCACCAATACCACCACCTTGCCAATACCACCACCACCACCACCAATACCAGCACCACCAATACCATCACCACCAATACCACCACCACCACAACCAATATCACCACCACCGTGCCTCTAGCCCACTAGTAATAGCAGGGGCACTGTACAAGGCTGGCACTGCAGCCGAGACCATCCCTCCCTCAACGCCTGACATAAAGCACAGCCCGCCTTGCACTAGGAGGTTAAGCCAGGTCCCTACTACAGCTGGAGTGTTTTTTATTAGGCCAAAAATAGCAATGCCATTAAGTAATGCCGCACTGCACACTCAAATCACAGAGAGGGCAGGAACTAGCTCCCCCTGCTCTTCCGCCTATGCAGCGACAGTGTAATCACAGAGCAAAAGGTGTTGGAGCGCTATGTTAGTGTTTATAGCTCAGATCATATGCAACTCTTTACAACACTGCTTCTTCACTGCACTATTTATCACTACTTTGAAGACGTCGCAGGCCGGTTTCTTCCTCTGATATTTACAATCTAACAAGTGGTCGAGAAGGTCCTTTATTGCAATGCAATAGGTCTCGCGTTTGAGAGAGTTTAAGCTATTAGTATTGTAAATGACAAAGCCTTTAATTTATGTTTTAAAACACAAAACATAAATTAAAGGCATTGTCATTTCAATGCCAATAGCTCAAACTCGCGTGAATACGAGACCTATTGCATTGCAAATGCTTGTTTACTTTACTGTTGCCAACCATACCTGATGAACTGAGGTTATAACTATTTGGATGTTGCATATTTTGGTGAGCAATGTAATCATGTCTGATATGGTATGATTTTGTAACGAAAGTAGCCCCTATCACAAAAAGGTCAGAGAACCCTCGTATAGAAGTGCACTATGAATTTACTCTGCTAATGTCGCCCCTGTGCATCAATCTGAATGTTTAGCACTCCATAATTGCTGCAACTTGCAACGTGCCAAACAACTATCACACAATCAAAACAAATGCAGGCCCCTTAGCTCGCTCATTTTGGAGCATTGGTCATCCTGACACACCAAAATCCCCTAAGCCTAGGGTTTCCCAAACCCACCAGCATTCCTTTTGGGGTGAATCCCCGATATATCCCAAGTGCTGGATGATCAGCCTTCCTGTCCTCTGTGATGCCTATGTTGATCTGGGTGAATAGGATGTCAATGAATGTCATGATATGTGAAGGCCCAACAACAGCAATATCATTAAATGCAATGTGAATGTATGTCACATCCTGTGCCTACATAACCTTGACAATAACCATCAATGCGTTTTCTATGTATACCGCAACTTGTGCCCACACAGCAGCACCGACATCAGCATTAATGATACCAATATGTGTCACGATTCATGCTCGAATGATAATATTGTTGTTGTCAATAAGAACAACATCAATGTACATTCAGATCAATGCAGGCATATCTTTGACAGTACCAGTAAGAACAATGTCAATGTTTGAGATGGCAACTGTATGCGCCATGTTGATAATGTAGATAAAAATGAAACCACTGGCTGCCATATTATTCTTAAGAGCACCAATGAACTCACGTCATTGCTGTTGGATTCACCCAAGGTGACCTCCCCATCAACACCGAGTCACAGTACATGGTCACGCAGGTCCTGCTACCCATGCCCATGCTTATTGAGTAACACGTCACAGGTGGGATTCCCCATAAATTACAGGCAAACACACACATAGGGAAAACCTGATGGATTCCTGTTAGAAATGGGGGGTTTAATTGGTAGAGATAGGTACCTTTGTCCAAGAAGGGACCCTGGCTTCTAGTCAGGGTAAGGGGGTTACACCCTCTAGATAAACCCTGATCACACCCTTGGTAGCTTGCCACATGCAGATAGGCTTATTCCAAAGGCAATGTGCAAAGTATTTGTACTCAAAACACACAGTAATACAGTGATAACACCACAAATGGACACCTCACCAGTTTAGAAAATTAAAGTGTCTTTATCTAAACACAACAAGACCAAAATGACAAAAATCCAACATGCAGGTAATAAGACATGACTTTAGAATAGTTATTGCAAAAATGAAGCTGGTAGAAAACAAGTAGCTCCACTTGGGTCTTTTACGATGTTGTTACAATAATAAATCCAAAGTATGGCGCTGACCACGAGGAGCGTGGCGTCAGGCACGGAGTCACATGGACCTCCAAACAAACAGTACCTTGGAAACAAAGTCTATGATGATGCCTGGCATAGTGGAGGTGAGGCATCAGTGACGAGGTCAAGGCTGGCTCCCTGGCTGCCACAGGGGAGGCAGGGCATTGTGTCCGGTAGGCGGCGAAGTGTTGAGTTCAGGACAGGGGAAGTCGGTTGCATCAGTGGTGAGGTGTTGGTTCCAGTGAGGTGGCGGGTAGTCAGCAAAATGTGGAGTCACCTTCAGTTGTTATCAGCACTGCGATAACAGGATGCAGGCGCTGGTGGTGACAGAGTAGTTGTGAGTGCTGCAGTTGGGATGGTCTATAACTGCAGGCATCAGCAGGTGTTGAAGGGCATCAGAGCTGTGGTGCCAGACAGGCTGTGCGTTGTGAACCTCACGATCAGTGCCCTAGGCCTAGGTGCAGGTCGCGGCATCACAGAGGTGTCACTGATGGCATCGGAGATTGGATTTCTTGCTTCTCTTAGGTTTCTTCCAGCTCCCAACAGCAGGAACAACCTCCAGAGGCCCAAAACTTGAATAGGCACCACCAGGACGGTCAGAACTCTCAGAAATAGAGGTCAGGGCAGCTGGGGGTGATGTCTTGTGTCCCTGAGACTTCAGAACAGGAAGCCAGTACACCCAGGTTCTAAAAATTTCTTCTTCAAGCAGGTTCACAACAAAGTTTCAGCCTTTATCCATTCCTTGGCAGAAGCAGCAACTGCATGGCCAACCCCACACAGCACACAGCACACAGCAAAGGGGTTGTACTACTCCTCACAGCTCTCCAGCACTTCTCCTTGGGAAAGGTTCCTCTTGATTCCAGCAGTGATCTAAAGTTCTGGGGTTTAAGGTCCACTGCATATACCCCATTTTGTCTTTGTTCTTCTTTGTGCAAGGGTCTCTGAGCCCAGTCCAAAGCAGTTCTGTCCTCAATGGTGCAGTATGACCACTGTGGGTGGTGGCAGTATTGTGCAAGGGAGACAGGCCCTATTCAGGTGGAAGGAAAACTCCTCCCACTACTCTAAATGCAGCCAAGGTCTATGTCAGTCTACAGTGAATACACTTCCCCAGACCCTGTCACTACAAAACCAAACAGTCAATCCACAAACAGGCAGAGGCACACAGAATGGTTGGACAAAAAATGTCTACTTTCTAAAAGTGGCATTTTCAAACACACAATTTAAAAAACATCTTTACTAAAAGATGCATTATCCTATAGCCAACATAAAATGGTCAGGAAACATGGGAGGAAGAAGCAAAACGTTTGGGGATAAGCCTGCAAAAAAAGGCAAGTCCAACAATTCCACCGAGAGATAGTGGGACCACAAACAAGTCTGAGGTAATTGGCCTGAATAAAACCCATTTGGCCAGAGGCTCGTGTTCCCCAGAAATACCACAAAGCTAAATTTCACGCGTAGATAAGTACACTCATCCAATCAGGACACAACATGCACCTCACACGGAGTGATCACATGCTCCTCACACCGAACATCTGGACGCATACACACAAGCCCACATTAGCTCTCCCAGGTGTCCTTATCAGACACGCACATGTGATTTTTTTATGAATAAGATGTTCTTTTGGAATGTAGATAACATTTTATTGTACCTCATGAACTGTATAAATTGCCGGCCAAATCTTTGTACATTGAGCAAACACATTCTGTCCAGGCTCTCCTGGCAGCAGCATTTAATTAAACTAACTTGTTGCCGTTTTACCAAACACCTCTTGTCTTTTCTTTCATTTAAGGTAAATTCATATCCGAGAAAAACCTAGAAGAGGTGTGGCGCCACGGCCAGGGCGACTGACTCCGGAATATGGGGATCACGGTTCGATCTCCGGTGGCAGATTAGCCCAGCACCATGTGGCAATAGCTTGCTTAAACTTCCCGACAGCCCCCAGCGCCTAGAGACCCTTACGCGTGAGTGTTCGCGCTTTACAAATGTGGATATTATTATTATTATTATTTTTATTATGATTACCTGTGCCTTAGCATAGGTTTGCGGGGATTGTCTGAGATCCTATTCCACATTACTTTTCCAGATCATCCTCCGTGACCAGTGGAGAGAGGACAATCCCAAAAGTAGACCAGAGCTCCAGCAGAGATGGTCAAGCCTGTAGATTACCCTATTTCGGAGATAGAACATATTATTTGGAATGATGTGAGAACTGGGGCGGTTTTCGGACCCTAGCAAAGTGGGTAAGTCTATGTTTCAGAGTACCAGTAAGTGGCCTGATCTCCTTGGGAATGCTACCAAATAAAGTATGGAGCTCCTGTAGATTCTGCAAGCAAAGGTAGTCATGCGAATTATTCTCTGTTTGTGACTGGTGGACCACGTTATGAAGTCGAACTGCGTGTACTGCATGCGCCTATTATTATAAGCATTTATTACTACATCCATCCAGGGAGACAGAAATGCGCACCTCCAATTATTACTTGCAAAATAAGCGTACAATTCAGTAGGCTAAGAATGGGAAGTGAAAGCCTTTCCGCCGTGAGCTATTCAAGCCAGCAACAGGGTCTTATTGCTTGATATAAAGTCATTTTCTACTAATCACACCTGAAGAATTGCTTCGTTTACCAGAAAATCAACGACTCCTCTTCTGCTAATCCTGAATGATTATACTTATTTTTCCACCTTAACTCTTGAGTGCCAGACAAGACTTCCTCAAGCTCTGAATCTTTGTTGCGCGGTGTTTATACCTTGCTGACAGAACCCTCATTCCTCTTTCGAAACACGGCACATGGAGGTTCTCAAGCTAAGATGATGACATGAGCCACATGGCAGAAAGCTACTTTATCTCGCTGAAAACGGAAGTGCTTCCACCTGGGGATGCGCGAGGCCTGTCTGAGGTAAACGTGTGATGCTTTCGAACTTGTAAGAAATGGTGCCTACTTTCCAATATTGTGTGTGTGGTTTTTTTGTTTACAGAACTTTGGAATTGTGAGTTAAATAGCTGTCAGTCATGGAAGAAAATATTTATCGAAAAACAGTTGTAAAGCAACAGTGGCATGAAAAAAGTGTCCAATGTATTTTTTTTCCAGTTTTTCACAGTTGCCTCTCACATAACAAATGCTCTAAATACCTTCAAAATTGTCAACATCAGCTCTGGGAGTACAACATACTAAGGAATCTCCAGCACTAAAACTTACAAAACTGGGCCTATTTACAAAGACAGTTTTAAGTCATATATAACATAAGAGTTCAGATTGCTCAATCACATTCAGTGCATATGTGATGCTACCTTTATTAAAGGTCGTTCTTTGTACATATATGGCACGAGCACACAGCTGTGTAGTGCAGATGAATTAATGAAATAATTGCATAGAATATGTTATGTTATGTTGTTATGTTAATATATTAATTAAGCGCACAAATACCCAGAGGTGTCTTGGCGCTGAGGCCTAGTGAACAAGTTCATGAAAGGCACTGGTCTCTATTTATTAAACAGCCAAGTTTTCAGGGCCTTCCTGAAAGCAAACAAGGCTGGAAGTGTTCTAATGGACAGGGGAAGTTCATGCCAGAGTTTGGGGGCTGCCACCCTAAAGCTTCTGCCACCCCAGCTGGCTTTAAAAAATCTCGGAATTGCTAACAATTTAGCTCCTTCTGAGCGCAGATGTCTTCTAGCGGCATACCAGTATAATAGGCGTCTCAGGAACTTAGGACCAGAATCGTGGAAGTGCCTTGTAGGTATTGCAAGGGACCTTAAAGATAATACGGCTCTTGACTGGGAGCCAGTGCAGCTTTTGCAAATGTTTCTGGACTGAAAGATACTTAGGAATGCCCAGCAACAGCCTGGCGGCCGCATTCTGTCATTTGATACTTATTGAGTTGTTTCTCAGGCACACCAAGATAGAAAGCATTACAATAGTCTAATTTGGCAAGAATCAGTTGTCTGGTTTTACGTGCGAAAATACATTTATGAGCGTCAAAACTAAGGCCCAGTAAAGGTTCTGCATCTTTTAAGTGCCTCACAAAAACAGTAAATAAAGTGAACAGAATTTTAAAAAGTTGTAACAATCATAAACAATGGAAGACAGTGTTTCATGCAATTGTGCTAATATTTTCAATGTACAAAAAAAATTGATGAAAAGAGAGGGTGGGTCAAAGTGCATGACTCAAGTGCAAAACTGCATTGTCCTTGGGTGGCATAAAAAAGTAGCTCCTTGAGAGAAGAGTCCCATAGCTCACAGTAGACCAGGATTTGCATTCTATTGCTTGAACCGCTCAAAAAAGGTGGATGAAGAGAAAAAACGTGAACCAACAAAAGAAAATATGTGTTACGGAATGGAACGTTTCCCTCGCCTAAAGATGCCCTGCTCAGGCACAAAGGCCTTTCTGATCTGGAGGCACGTATTCCTAAAAACAGTCACCTCAGGTGGCACATGTCTGATTTATTAAAATAGCAATATTTAACACTGTTTGTGGTAACACTGCATAGAGTACTTCTTTTGAATTTTTAAAATGTATTTTACAGTTGTAATACTATAATACAGACAGGATTCTCAGCATTTCTTAAAATTCCACCAATATCATGCATTGGCAAAGCCAATAGGTCTGCCTTTTTTAATAGTAAAAGTGATTGGTAATTGAAGGGAGAGGTTGCGTTTGGTGCCCGTGGGTGCAGGTTATACAGGAAGTGTAATCATCCACCCCTGATGGGAGTGGTATGTTCTGCCTGACAAGGGCACTACCTCAGCTAACCAGAAAGTGCCAGTGGCAACACACCAACAGAATAATAGGCAGTTAAGTGAGGGAGCTTTACTTGCTTTTGTGCCCTTATTTTGGGTTCTTCTAGCTGATGATCCCCATGTCATCCACCCTTCCTACTCTCACCATATCACAAAGACCTTAGTTTGGCCAGTGTGAGTGGAATTGCACATGGGACAGAAATGCTCAGAGCCAGTCTCAGAGACTATGTCTGCACCTTTAGTATAAATATGGGTCAGAAAGTTACAACCAGTATGTCAAGATTTATCTCCCAGATTCCAGAATCTTCAAATCAGTGGTGAAGAGAAACTCTGTGCTCCAGGGTTGGGTTATACACTGTATACAGACACGGCCAGGAGGCCTGAAGGGTGGAGAGGTATTTCCGCACAAGAAGCGAGGATTTTGTGGGGAACCTCCGGGGAAGGATACGTCCTCCCAAACAATATACAATAACCAAAACGTATCCAACCCAGTAGAGACTAGTAGACAAGGTGTAGGCACAGTTCTCTATCAGAACGTGATCTAATCATTTGCTACTACCACTATTGGGAGCAGTACCTCTTTGTATAGTAATGCTCACACACTTTAACAGTGTCATGCTTCATCATCGGGTTCACCGTGGCTCCTAAAGGCCAGGGGGGGCTCAATTGTATTTCAGGGAGCGCTTTTGAGAAAATGCCAGGGGGGGGTTGAAGGTTAAAAAACACCAGAAACTCCCTTTGATATGGCGTAATGGTGGCTATTAAAAACAACAGAAGGGTGTTCCCAGGTTACAATGGTCCTATGACCCTAAAGTACTTGCCAACATGTTTCAGCCAATGAACATCTCTATGGGTCCACGGCTTTCTTCAGGGCAAACCAAAAGTGCAAATTCCCTCCCTGGAAATGTTAACACAATAAAACAATAAAATCCAATAAACCAAAAATTATCCTTAGTCTGGCGTTCACTCAAGCATATGTCCAACCTGTAAGGAGAGAAAACACAGTATAATCGTGTATTTGATCACCAAAATGACAGCGTCACCTTGCCTCCCACTTCCAACACATTACTCTTATTTGACTTTATAAGGGCTTGGCGCAATGCTATTCTGGTGAGGTGTGTGAAAGTCAACACTCCCCGTCTTTCCTGAAAATCCTCTATTGGGGACACTGGGCCCCGCATCCCGTCCCATGCATATCATTTTATGTAGTGCCCAACTTGCAAAAGTGGCCCCTGAAACACGGGGGTATTGTTGAGCATACCATGTGAAATAAAAGTTGATTATGTCATCCACCCGAGTTTAAAACAAGGATCTTAATATTGCATAGCCCCAGGTGGCGAGTCTATGGATAGATAGTCAAAGATCTGTACTGGTAATGCCACACGGACTTGAAATTCCTACCAAATTATGGTGGACCACGCGCTTCCCACAAGTGCAGGAAAGGGGCAGTCCTGTAGTCAAACACTAGAGGAGGTAAAGTCCGAAAATATCATGTGACCATAAATAATCATCATGTCTAGGGCCGTATGCCCGTGGAACATACTGAAACCCACACAGTTTGGACCCTCCTCCCACAACCTGTATAGAGCCCAGGACTTACATTATCAAGGATCCTGGCCCCGAGGTATTACCTACTTGATCCTGAGATTCCCGGTGTGAGTGCAGGTCTTGTGAGATCGCAGTCTATTTCAAAAGAAGGAAGCCGTGTCCACAGGTGGATCCAACGTGGAGTGTGCAGCGCATACTACGTGCGTCATGTCCGCAGTGACTCAGCGGGGGAACGTCATAATGCCATAATTTGGTAAGAATTTCAAGTTCGTGTGGAATTACCATTACAGATCTTTTACTATCTATCCATAAACACGCCACCTGGTGTGATGCGATAGTAAGATCCTTCTTTTGAACTTGGGTGGATGACATACTTAACTTTTATTTCATATAGTATGCTAAACAATACCCCTGTGTTATGGCGGCCACTTTTGCATGTTGGTCACTAAATCAAATGATATGCACAGGAAGGGATGCGGGGCCCGGTGTCCTCAACAGAGGATTGTCAGTAAAGACGGGGAGTGTTGAATTTCACACACCTCACCATAATAGTGCTGCACTAAGCCCTTAAAAAGTCAAATAAGGGTAATGTGCTAGAAGTGCAAGGCACAGTGACGCCTTCATTTTGGTGATTGAATATACGATTATACTATGTTTTGTCTCCTTACAGGTTGGACATAGGCTTGAGTGAACGCCAGACTAAGGATAAGTATATCCATATGGCGTAATTTTGGATTATTGGATTTTATTGAATTGTTTCCATTGTGCTTCCATTTCCAGGCAGGGAATTTGAGCTTTTGGTTTGCCCTGAAGAAAGCTGTGGACCCATTAGGCTGTCCATTGGCTGCAACATGTTAGCAAGCACTTTAGGGCCATAGGACCTTTGTTTCCTTGGAACACAATTCTGATGTTTTTTAGTAGCTACCATTACTCCATATTAAAGGGATACCTGGAGTTTGTGGTGGTTTTTTAACCTTTAACCCCCCTGGCCTTTTCTCATAAGCGCTCCCTGAAATACGGTTGAGCCAAGCCTGGCCTTTAGGAGCCAGGGTGAACCCGATGATGAAGCTTGACACTATTACAGTGTGTGAGGGTTACTATACAAATAGGTACTTCTCCCAATAGTGGTAGTAGCAAATGAATAGATCACCTTCTGATAGAGAACCGTGCCAACACCTTGTCTACTAGTCTCTACTGGGTTGGATACTTGGTGGTGTTTGGGTTATACACTGCCAAATCCTTTTGCCAGCTTCGATACCAAAAAACCAGGGATCTTCGCTTTGCATTGCAAGGAAAGACTGCCAGGACGTTGCTTCAAGACAGAGACTGAGCAGACTGCTCAGGTGTAACATTGGAATGTCCGCATAGAAAGGTGCTAGATTGTCTTGAAAAAATGTAGACGTAGGCTCAACAAAGGGGATTGGCCCTACCTGAATTTTACTGGTACTGTGTAGCCTTCCAGTTTAAAAATATTCGGATGCTTTTGGCAAAGGTGGATGATTCTAATTGGGGATAATGTCTGGGGGAGATGATGAGTCAATGGAGCATGGAGGGCTCTCTTTATAAGTTTGGTGCCCCCAGGTTTTTCAAGAAAGTCTGATTAAAAGTATTAAGATCTGCTCTAAATTTATGGTATAATGTCAGGAGGAGGTAGGGACTCTCCCGGAACCCCACAATGCTTGAAAGATGGCTTAAGTCTTCCACTTAGGAAGGTGGTGGTTACAACATGGTCAGACCTGCTGTCATCAGCGGGAGTATATCCATGGACAGTTTTAAAAGCTAAGACTGGTAATGACCTGTCCAGATTCAAGTTTATCCCATGATCCTCCTGGTTTCTGGCATCAAAAAAGGAAATTGGGAGCGATTGTGAGTTTGAGTTTTCTCTTCAGGACATTAGATCTAAGAATAAGGAGGTTGCAATGTGGTATGTGAGGTTCTTGACAGCAGAGGAAAAGATGTTAGCACAACCATTAATCAGTATGGAGTGGAACTTTTCTTGAGCGAGATATTAAAACAGTGTGGGATAACTCATTGAAAGCTTTGTACTCAACAGTAAAACCAGCAAACCTGAAGAGGAATCACTTTTTTTACCATCAATCTTCTCTATTCGACTCCATATAAAATATCCAGGTTTATCCCTCAACCCCCCAAAGTGTTTAAGGTGTGGCTACATAGGAGCTAACGATGTTTATATCTTTGTTGAATGCCCGAGTTTTAGTTACTTTTAGGGTGGGATGGAACTTGCTTTTAAAGGTATCTTTGGTCAGGAGATCAAATTGAACGTAATGCTTGTCCTCCTTGGAGGGGATAGACAAATAAGCACGTCGTTGAGGTGGTCTCATAGAAGGTTGCTTTTCTACTGATCCTAATCGCCAGAAGAGAAATCTGTATGAAATGGAGGGACCCTCTGCCACAGAGAGTGGAAGATTGGGTTAAAGCGGCTGTCAGGGTTTGTCGTTGGATCAGGGTATGGTGAAGAGTATTGCCCTTGGTATATGGACTGATTTCTCAATCTTGTGTAGCTCCCTGGGTTTTGGTTACCCGTTCCAATGATTACACCGAGTCACTGGTAAGGTGACGGTCCAGCACAGTATTAGGACCTGGGCGAATGCAGTGACCTCTGGGTGGATAGTTTGGCGGTGCGGTTTATGGTTTATTGCAAACGCTCTTTGGTGATATGAGGAAATAAAAAATACAAAAATACAAAAAAGTCAATGATTCTAACAGGCAAACAAAGTAAAGGGCAAACGCAAAGAGCCAGGAAATATCCCCTTTTTATCTAAGCTAATTATACTTTTGAACATCAGGTCAACAATATTAAAGTCAAACAGCTCAGGTTGGTGAAGCTTACCAGAGAAAATTTGCCATGTCATTTGTGCCTAATATCCCTAACAACATCAATGTAAAATCTTGTAGATTAACCTTTTTTTAAGTTACAAATCAATCACATTAATGTATTGTTGGAAATTTGCATTTTCGGACGAGTCACCCTGGATTTTATGCCTTTTTGTTGAACCTTATCTTCGTTGGCCATAAAACCCTATGCACTTTACTCCTGCCATGCAGGAGTAAATTGCTTGGGCTCCCGCCTTTTAGCATGGTGAAATTGATATATACCTGATTGGCATATTTAAGTCACCTAAATGTCTCTAGTTTATTGTACAGTACATAGCCAGGACCTGAAAGTTAACTGTCACTAGTGGGCTGCAACACCCATTCTGCCACCCAATGCAGTGAGCCAGCAAACCTATCTGAAAGCTTACCATTGTAGCCTGGCTATGCAGATTAAACTGATATTCTGACCCATCCAAAAACCCTTTTCAACAGGTCAATGCCTTCCTTTTACACTTTAAAAACACTTCTAAGCAGATCGTATTACCCAAAAGGCAGGGTGCATACTAGTTACATATAGCACATTTCAAGGTTTACTGATCCACATTTCCTTATAGTGAAAAAGTCCCAACAGTTATTTTCACTTTAACAAGACTCGCTGCTTCATAGGAAAACACCAGGTTACATTATTATATCTAATAATGCTACTTCTAGTTCGGAAGCAGTTAGAAAAATAATTTAAGGACTCTTTCAAAATCCAATTTAGTGATTAAAAAAAATATATAACTATTAAGGAAAAGGTACTTTTAGAAAGTTACCTTTTCCCTGCATAAGTACTTGGAAGCTAATCTGCATTTTGCTCTGCCACATCTACGAGCTATTAATTAGCATCTAAAAAGGAGTGAATAAGGTGTGAACGTGCTCCCAGGACAGGGACAAAAGGCCTTGGGTGTGAGTAGGCTCCAAAGCATATTATCTTACGTGGTAGCATGCTATCGCTACTTTGTGGAGCGTGGTTGAGGAAAATCGAACTATCAAGATTTAATCTCTCCACTTGAGTAATTCTATTAATATGGGTTATCATTTTATTTTTATGATATTTTATGATATGGCACAGAGACTGGGCTCCTTAGGTGAAGCACCGCTTTATGGCAGATCACAAAGGGTACTAGAGTTGTTCGCACATTACTTTTGTTATAGTTTGCTCACAATAAACAGTGGGATGTGAGTAGAGTAGAGTGAGGTGACACTAGCAAGGAAAGTCAGATGCTTGAATATTAGCTGTTAGCATATCTCTCAAATGTTTGCGGGTAATGGTTGATGTCAGATTCAAGGAAATCGGAAGCGTTCCTTCTGGCTGGGATTTTCAGAAATGTGTTTTAATTTTGCTTGTCTGTGACTTTTGCTAAAACTAAGATATGATGTATGTGCAGACATGATACCCTGGGTCAGTAAAACTTCCGCCTTTCTAACATATTACAAGCATTAATGTTTTCTTCTTTGGGCTGCTGTGGCTATCAGAAACGTGTCCTGAAACTAAAACTTATTTTCTATTTTGTGCCCTGACTCTAACCTTGCCACTTATGAGGAAGGAGATAAAAGGAGAAGACAAATTCAATAATTCAAGCCCTGTTCGCCCCTGCCTCACTCACTTTGGTGCCAGGATCTTTAATTGCAGCTCTTATTTGTCGCTTGTAGACGTGCAGATAGGTGCAGTGAAAGGGATCTATGTCGACTGGTGGAACTCCGCGAATCTTGCAGAGTTTTTATGTAGCTCTATGGAATTGCCCGGAGTAAAATTCTGAGAGTTCCGCCCACCCTAGTGACAAGCAGACTGGTCTCATTCATAGTGAACCTCTTGCTGGAGTGCCAAAACCTGCCTGACAAGATTGCTAGGGTTTTACATCTCACACTTGGGGCACACTTTAAAGGGTGATAGCAAGATACCAACAACATTTGTGTTTATCTAGTTGTGTATCGAGTGACTGGTTGCTGAAAATTCAGGTTATTTTCTATCAGACATCTGTATGTGAGGTTGTTGTGGGAACAGGACCTGTCTAAAAGTGAACTTTAATGTTAGAAGTGGGAGGAGACTAGGATTACCTTTGTACACCCCTGCAAACACACACACAGACCGCAGAGCCTAGGTTAGAGTGGCAGAAGACTTTCAATATCTGGCACATGCTTAAAGTATATAGGGTTAGCCCTGAGAACCTGTACCCCATTGGTTAGGGTGTCCCCAGGGTCATTCCCACCACTATCACATAAAAGGCATACATTTGGCATCTTGAGGCAGCTACTTCAGGAAAGGTTCCTGGATGTGCGGAAGATCAAAGAGGATTGAATCTGCTGTCTGAGACCAGAGAAGAGCTCAGAAGGCTAGATTTGCTCTCCCTCTTGCACCCAGGAGAAAGAAGTGAACTCTAAGAATCATAAGGTGACCTCCTATTAAAGCTACGAGGGCACAACAAGCAACAAGAGACCTTTTCCTGCAACTGCCCAGCAGCAACTGGATATGAGCCTGACCGTCCTGTTGACCTCTACCTGGCACCTTATGAGCCTCTAAGTGCTTCGCCTGATGTCCGGGTGTTTTAAAAATAAATTGTGTTGAATTGGGACTTAAAGCACTAAAGTCACAAGGTAAAATCCTTGACCAGGATGAACTTGGTTAGTGTATCCGACCCAGCGCTTTTGCAGTCAATGTCAAAATGCTCCTAGGTCCTGTTCTACCACGACCATTGACAATCATTGCCACATTGTGATTCTTGCTGCTATTTCTACTTAAAATGTAAAAATATCACATCTCCAGGTCCGCTTATTGAATTTTTGTCACTTGGTGTAATATTTTTTATGGATTTGTGCTCCATGTTTCTAACTCCTTTTGAGATTTTTTATTGTTTTGTATGCGACTTTGCTACTGTTTTATACTATATAAACATGCTTCACATTGCTTGAAAGTTAAGTTTGTCTGCTCTCTGCCACTGCTACTCTGGTGTAGAGCTCAGGTTAATATAGTGACTTTGGTGATTCATCCTAACACCAATTGTGATTATTACTTGAAGTGGGTACTTACCCTATTCAACTAATAACCAAATGTCTTATATTTTGTAATCATGTAAATCATTTGAAGGGATAAATGTTTTAAATAACCAAGTTAAGAAAACTAATCTGGAAATCGATCCTAATGTAGTCCTTCTGCAAATAGGTTGCATATCTTCTTCTCCAATTCTATCATCACACCCTCCATTTCCATAAGTGTCTATTCAGGGCAATCCTTTGGAAAAAGCTTATTGCATTGAGAAAAGGGCTTGAGAATGGCCTTTTGATTCAAACTAATAGTAAAAATGATAGATTGTAGGGTGCATGGTTGAGTAATGACCTAGATAATAATCTAATATTGGTGACCTAGATAATAAACAACAACAATGTTGATGTTGAGCCTTATCAGACTACTTTATTAAGCAATCAGTAACTTACTTAGGCATCTCTTTTACAAGCTGAGAGAGACAAGCTAAATTAAATTAACAGAACATTTGACCCTGAGGCTCACCAGGGCTTATAGCAGTCATGTTGAGAGGGTTAATCTTGCTTTTAAAAGTTAAAAAGATGGAAAAAACGTTTAACTCAGCTTACAAATCAGGTGTCCCCCAAGGGTAAAAAAGAACAGATAGGGCCTGCTTAAAATTTGATAGCATTAAGAGACAGCCTGCCAGATAGAAAGGATTAATTCCCAATCAGGTTCTGTGAATACTTCAAAGGAAAATAAAGATATCAAAGGATTTAAGGTTAATTCCATAGTTTCCAAACTAAGACCTAAAACACAAACACAGATAATGAGAGAGGTGGATTAAAGGTTGCAGCATATTTTTCTTTTTACCCATGGTCAAACCAGATTTACCACCTTCTGGGAGCTTGCATTACTGTTAGTAGGAGTACACTACGACCCTTCTAATCAGTGTCACAGTGCAAGTGATCTGGCCCTAAAATAGTAGTGGTTCAATTGTTTGAGCATGTTTGGCATATTAAAGTTATCTACAAGTCCTTTTTAATTAGTGCCTAAATAGTACCCATGGCATGGATGTTTAAAATGTTATATGTGGTCTAGAGTATCCATTTACACCACACACAAATATGACAAAACTATATGGCTGCCAGGAACACTGCCGTGCCATGACTGGACTGCAGTATAAATGTACTGCATTGTTAAGTAAACATGCCATTTCTTTGTAGGAGAAACTTAGGGGGTCATTAGGATAGCGGAAGGACCACCACCACCGGGCTGGCAGTGGCAGTCCTTCCGCCATCACTAAGGGTGTTACCCACCGCCCAATTAAGATGGTGGTGGGTACAGCAGCGGATTCAAAGTCTGTCCGCCGCTTCACCACCAAAGGCAATCGTACCGATTGCTTGGCAAATGGTGCAGGGCCACTAAAATGGTGGCGGAGCCTAGCAGGCACCGTCCACCAAATTAGGATGTGGGTGGGAAAAGGCCTTTTATCGCCGCCATGGAAAGGCTGCCGGGGATTGGGTTTGGGGGCCCATTGCGGGCCCCCCTTGGGGGATCGTTGCTGCACTATGGTACACCCCAGCATTTCCCTGTACTGCGTGGCAGGCACCAACTTAATTTTGTTAACCTAATTTAATGGTGAAATGAGACATTTGGATATTTTAAGTGGAAAATGTAGATTTATCACAGACCGCTGAGCAGAAAATCTGGATTTTATTAACCCCTTCCATGCTCATGACGGAACGGTTCCGTCATGAGCATCGGTTGAGCTGTGCTCATGACGGAACCGTTCCATCATGGCCCCGCCCGCGCTCGAACCCTTCAGCACCGCGGGGGAATCTGCGCAGCGCTGAAGGGGTTAAAGACACAGGGGCTAAGATCATGCAACATCCATTTATTGGCCGATTCGCAACAGTAACAATAGAAGGAATTTCGAATTTCTTAAAATTCTAGCAGGTTATAAAATTCATGAACACAAAGTTTATGTGCAGTTTAAAAAAAGATCAACGTCTTGATCTCAAAGGAACACAGTCCTATTTTCATACCCCTTTAGACATCTCACCACACACAACCTTTCATTGCTCTGATAGTGTGGGTAAGAAATTGTTCTAGCTAAGGTTTTTGGTTCTTCTTTTAACAGAAACGTATACATCCTCTGGTTAAAAGTCTCTGTTTGTCACCTCCATAGCCCTTACTTCTGACGTTCAATTAGATGGCACTAAAGAAAGAAGGATAACTAACTTCCACGAAATGTATTCCAGCCTCAAATTCTCATTGTCACCCCAGCTCTTGAAGATGCTCAACACCTGCTCAACAACATCCCGCACTGAAGACTATTTCGCTACTGGAGGTTTTAAGCCTCTTGTTCTATGCATAATTCTTCTAATCATTACATTTTGACCAACTGAAACTCCATCAACAACTCATCATCTGCTACAATGGAGTATTTATTTACATTCTCCATCTTGTATGACAAACCTGACTCAAATAATTCTGTTAAATAATTTGCTAGGGCAGTCATCTCTGCGAAAAGTGTGAGGTGTCTCGCGCGAGCCTCAGCTTTTCACGTGACTACAGCGCTCTGTGCACGAGGCTGCACGGCTCATAAGGCAGACAGTCTCCGTCGCAAACAGCGGATGGACGGCCAACTAATTGCCTTTATCAGTGGAAGCCTTGGGCACGTCTGTCAGTGTTGATGCGTGCAAGAAAAGTTAATGGCAGTGCAATGACCAGTAGCAAGCCTAATTGTTCTTGTAGCATATGTAGGCACAGAGGCAGGTACGGATATGTTTACTAATCACGGTTTCGAGTTATCTTGGTAACTAGGCCTGCTAGGGGATGGACTATTTGGCCATTTTAGATTCATAGCACATGGGGCATTATTGACTCCCCCCCTTCCCCCCCCCCCCAAAAAAATGTATGGGAATATATATGGGTGTGTTATACATATATATAGGTCAATAATGATGATGGCATATTGAACAATGATCCGGGAGCGGTGTTATTATGGCATGTGGACTAGGTAGCCCTGGAGTACCGGCGTTGTAGAGGTGGGGGTACTGAGGATGATATCCAGCTAGTGGGCGGGGGGGGGGTGGGGCGGTCATTGTTTGGGGAGGCTGGTGTATAACTTGTTTGCTTTTGTTTTCTGGTAGCAGGTGGAGCATGGCGCCTAAGCGTGCACGCCCAAATTCCGGGAAGTCCGCGACCCCAGAGGATTTCCATGCCCTCAACGAGCTTTGGAAGGCGGCAAGCCGGCATGGCCTGGAGGCAGTGTTGCAGAAGCTGGCTGGAGAGCCAGAACGACAGCCAGACGGCAGGACGCCAAAACGACAGAGGACAGTCCCAGTCCGCTTTAGGGAGGGGCAGAGTGACAAGCGGAGTACTCAGCCTGGAACAGCGGCCACTGTGGGGGGTGAGTCAATGGATCAAGGCAAGGCCGCTCACTGCGCGGACCAGTCGGTGCAGGGGCCGGTGCTTAACGTAACGGTGGGAGCAGTGGGGCAGAGCGTAATGACGATTGCCACAACTACTGCATCTGTTGGGGTACCACAGTTGGGGGGAGCGCCAGTAGTGACGCAAGCAGCAGGTGGCGCCGTTGTGCTGCAGCCCCCAGGGAGCATGACAGGGGGGATACTTCAGCCGATACAGGGAATGGGAGCCCCGGCAGGAACCCTAGGGGGATTGCAAACGACTGGGACTTCGGGGGCATTACAGGCCCCGGTCGCAGCTCAAGTGTGGGCACAGTCTAGCGGGTCACAGGCGACAGTAGGGTTGGGAGGAGCACAGCCTCCTATGGCACTAGCAGCGGGGGGGGGCGAAGGTGGTCCAATCGCCTCCAGCGGTGACCCCACTGATTTTTGGGTCTACATCCCTGGTACTAGCTCCCTCGTCCGCTATTTCATGGCACGTTCCATTAGAGACTAGGGAAAAAATTCACAGGGGGGAATTTGTGAATGTTTTTGATTTGATAAATGCGGGGGTGGTCCCAAGTAGGCCTAGAACAACTAAAGAGGGGGAGGCCAAATCCAAAACAGTGTGGGTTGAATGGTCATTGAAGAATTGGGTAACAGGGTTTGCAATTTATGCGGCTATTCTCACGGAGAACACACCATCGTTGGCACCACAGTTGTTTGGGTACATGTCTCTTATTCACGGAGCGGCATCCGAGTTTCAAGGGTCGGCATGGATGCAGTATGACACCAAATTTAGGCAAATGAAAGCAGTCAGACCGGAGATAGCATGGGACCAGAGGGAGATCAATATTTGGCATGCGGAGTTCAACATGTCCTCTGCACCGGGGAGGGCGGTTCAGTCCTTTCGATTCAGTAAAACGTTGGGAGACAGAAAACTGGCCTGCTGGCAGTACAACAAGAAGGAGTGTACCAAAGGAGCAGCCTGTAGGTTTAGACACAATTGCGCGTTTTGCGGAGTTCCGGGACACCCAGAGTTCAAGTGTTTCAAAAAACAAGGCAAGCAGCGGGAGCAGGCACCCGTTAAGAGCGTATGGCCCAAGCAATAATGGCAAGCGCCCGTCCCCAATTCGCATGCATGTCCTCACGCACCTGCTCAGTAAATACAATAATGACAAGGAGGCTTACATGCTGTATCACGGTTTCAAGGAGGGGTTCCGCATTCCTTCTCACACAACACCTTCAGCGGTACCACCACAGAATCAACAGTCAGTTTTGCAACAACGGGAGCTGGTTAGGGAAAAAATCTTCCGAGAAGTACACGCGGGGAGGGTGGCAGGTCCTTTTAGTTTTCCACCATGCGAGTCCTTGGTGTGTTCCCCATTAGGGTTGGTACCAAAGAAAGAACCGTGTAAATTTTGTTTGATTCACAAGCTATCTTACCCCGCGGGATCTTCAGTAAATGAAGGGTTGGACCAAGCGTTGTGCACAGTGCGGTACACCACCTTTGACGAAGCGGTTAAGAAATTGCAGAGTTTGGGTAGGGGGGCCCTAATGGCCAAGTCGGACATAGAGTCCGCTTTCCGCCTTCTTCCCGTTCACCCGGAGGATACGCGCTTGTTGGGTTTCACTTTTGAGGGTCAATATTTCCTTGACTTGTGTATGCCCATGGGATGTTCCATCGCCTGCTCAGTTTTTGAGACATTCAGCAGAATCCTGGAATGGGCAGTGAAGGATTTAGTGTCATCAGATGATGTGGCGCATTACCTTGATGACTTTCTTTTCATGGGTCCCCTAGGCGACCAGGCGTGCGGCCGAGCACTGCAAGGGTTCCGACAGCTTGCGCAGGCGTTGGGTGTCCCGTTAGCGGAGGAAAAAACTGAAGGACCTACGACCTGTTTGTGTTTCTTGGGGATTGAGATTGATCCGGTGGCTGGAGAGTGTAGGCTGCCACAGGAGAAGGTGAGGGCATTTAGGGGGGCGGTTAACGCCTGCTTAGCGGCCAAAAAGGTTACTCTCCATCAACGGCAGGTCTTGGTGGGGCAATAGAACTTCGCATTGAGAGTAATTCCCATGGGAAGAGTTTTTTCACGAAACATAGCGAGATCAATGTCTGGCCTCCGGGCCAAACACCACCACACGAGGTTGTCAGCAGAGGTCAGGGAGGACTTGGATACATGGAGATGGTTCTTAAACAATTTCAATGGGACTCTTTTATGGCAACAACCAGCGCGTAGCAACAGAGAGCTAGCCCTTTATACTGACGCAGCAGGCAGTATTGGTTTTGGAGCAGTGTTGGGTTCTAGGTGGTGCATGAAGTGTTGGCCTGGGGAGTGGGTGGCGTCTGGGCTGACACGCAATGTTACATTTCTGGAATTGTTTCCCATCATAGTCGCCATGCACATTTGGGGGGCGGCACTAGCAAATTCCAGAGTTATGGCCATCAATAATCAAAGGGCAAAATGTGGTATGGTGCTAAGATTACTCAAGACCCTTGTCCATTTGTGTATCTTGCATAACGTGCATTTTTCTGCCAAACATGTACCCGGGGTGGATAATGCAGTGGCTGACGCTTTGTCTCGATCTAAGTTGACAGAGTTCAGGGCGCGGTGGCCGCAAGCAGACGAAATGAAGGCGGAATTCCCAGAGGAGCTGTGGAGGCTTGGTGCCCCATTGCCGCAGACCTAATTGCAGCAGCGCTGTCACCACACACAAAACGTATGTACGAGAGGGCTTGGGAGGTGTACAGCGCAACGTTCAGCTCTGGCACGGAACAACACAGATTCACACCGGAGGGTGTATTGGGTTTCGTGGTGGAACAGAGAGCCCAGGGAAAGTCACTGTCTTTGGTGCGCAGGCAATTGTCGGCCATTGCCTTCTTCGCTGGGTTACGCGGAGTGAGTGACCCCACTAAAGACTTTAGGGTGCGTAAGGCCATCAGAGTTTGGGAACGCTTAGTACCGGGGGTGCAAGACTGTAGGTGACCCATTAATGTGCAGAGGTTGCATAGTCTTCTAGGGGCCCTACATCAGGTGTGCCGGTCTCATTATGAGGTAACGCTATTTAGCTTTGCATACGTGCTTGCGTTCTTTGGGGCTTTGCGTATTTCAGAGCTGGTGCCCTCATCAAAAAAAGGTGAAGGGGGGTTAGGCCTGGCGGATGTCCTATTGGAAGGGAGGTCAATTCATCTTAAAATCCGGCGGTCAAAAACAGACCCGCTGGGGAAGGGCACATGGGTGAAATTGCATGCGGCGCAAGATGCCGCATGTTGTCCGGTAGAACTAGCGAGAGTGTTCCTTTCTGGACACCCTACGGTGGCCTCATCTAGGCTTCTAGTACATGAGGATGGGATACCAATGACAAAATATCAGTTCACGCAGGTGTGTAGGAGGGCACTGGCCTACCTGAGGGAGGATTGTATGCAGTTTAGCTCCCATTCTTTTCGTATAGGGGCAGCCACCACAGCGTCGGCAATGGGGCTGCCAGCAGAAGCTATAAAACGGGTGGGGCGTTGGCAGTCGGCATGTTTTGAACGGTATGTGCGGCCATACCTCGTTTAGGGGGCAGTTGTTTGGCCGGAGGGTGAGGGGCTCAGCCCTGGTGTTAATAGCCATTCTTTCTCTATTTCAGCAATCCACGGCGAACCTGTGCATGTATGTTGGTGTGGGCATTCCTTGATTTGCGCCGTGGAGCAGCAATTCCGTGGGTCAAGTTTGGAGGCAGCGCAAGGGGCAGCTGGTTTTGTGCACCATTGGATTGGAGTGCAAGGGCTAACATTGCCGGAGCTGTTTGGTAGGCTTCAGCAAGCAATAGATTCCGAATCAGTGCCTCGCCCAGTCATGTTAGTTATTCACGCAGGGGGCAACGACATGCCACAGTTAGGCAGGAGAGGTGTGAAAGAGGCATTGTTTGAGGTCATGTCTAAAATTCGGAAATACCTACCGTCTACATCTATTTTATGGTCCGAGTTGTTACCACGGTCAGTATGGATGGGAGGGGCTTCAGTGAAGGGCATGAATGAATCCGTACGGAAGCTGAATGGCTCAATTCATAGGATATTGCGGGACTCCACAATGGTTACAATTCAACACAAGTTGCTGCGTTTAGGGAGGCCAGAGTTGTTTCATCATGATGGGGTACAGCTGTCGGCGGAAGGAATAGAGATTTTTCTGCACGCTATACTAGGGGTCATTCAAGATCTCAGTCAGCGTCGGGGGGGAGGGCGAGTGCGCCGGTGAGCTTCTCACCCTGTGGCGGAGAACTGACCGTTAACAGTAAAAGAGATGGCACAGCAATGGAGCTTCAGTGACTAGAGGGACCCCAGGAGGGGGTAGGATTGCGGGCAATAGCTTTAGCGGGGTGGACGGACTGGCCCGCCGGTGGCCCTCGGCTCCACTGCCATAATATAATCTTCCATCTATGGACTGAGGTGATTCTTGGGGAGATTGCCTGTGTTCAGGTACCCTGGAGGGCCGGCGCTATGCGGTGCCCTGGATTTCAAGTTGATTTTCAAGTTATGTATCTGTTTGCTGGGGCACGTTGGGGCCTGCCGGCGCAATGTGACGACCAGCTGGACGTTTATCTGTTGCTGTAGTGCGTTGGGGCCTGCCGGCGCAACGTGTGCAGCAGGGTATTATCGGTTGGCTGTAGCGCATTGGGGCCTGCCGGTGCAATGGGCACAGCTGGGCGTTCTCTTAGCTATTCAGTGTCCCATTGTGTATCAATTGGCTTCTCTATGAAATGAAATATTAATATCTAGCATGTCCTGGTTAGATCATAGAATTTAAACCTACAGAAAGCATTTTCTTTCATTGATATACTTATATATTTTAAGCATGTGGCAGAGAAAATTATCTAAAGCACAATGAAATCATATGGTGGTAAAAAGGAAAGAAATCCGTTTTTCAGCGAACAACACATTTGACGAAGATGTCAAGTTCTAACGTTCAGTTATAAAGTTAAATCAGCATTTACAAAAAGGCGTTTATTTTATTAAAGGGATAGGAAAGAATGAAGAAAATATTGAGGTCAAGCAGTGAAAAAACAATAGAAATGGGAGCTTTCTTGTGAAATAAGCAACATTTTCATTTTTTGACATTCATTTTCTATGTTAACGTTAAAGCACATCTCTATAGTAGGAGGTAAATTTACTTAAATATTTACAACTTCAACAACAAAGCCCTTGAACTTACCAGGACCGTGCCTGTTCGAAGAGTGAAGAGAGCAACTTAGTCCAACTGATCCAGGAACAGACTGATCAAGCTACACTCTGAGAGGGAGGTTCAACAATTTGCAATATATCCAAGAGAAAGACTTGGGGAGCAACAGAAAAACAAAGCAATATACCTTGAAAGGAGGATTTTATAAACAAGTGAAAAATCTGAATAAAGTACTGTGTCAGAACCATAGATTTGAAATCAGCATCCAATTGACCAATAACAATCTTACAAGGGGGCCTGTCATAAAATAGCAGTTCTCTAGACCTGTCATACTTGTGGGTGTCACTTTCTATTCCGAGCCAGATGACGGCTAGCTTTACACAAGTGGAGTCTCTGCTGACCCTGCCCGTATAAATATTTGACCTGGAAGCCAGCGGCCCAGGGGCCAACAGGCCACACTGACTATAATTCTACTCTAATGGGGGCGAGACTACCCAAACTCATTTTCCCTACCGATGTACGCCATGCTTTGCAGGGTAAGAAAAATACAGAATGGCCCTCTTGCACAGGGTGAAATCTCCCTGCCGTTTGGGGTCACTTATTTTCTATTCAGAGAAAGCAAACTCCTGCAATGGGAGTTTGTTTTCTCTGAAGGAAATAGTTTACGGAGTAGGTGCTTTAAACGTTCAGTGCTGTGAAGACAGCTGCTGCCTCCTCCACTCTCAAGTATCATTACCTCTTCAAGAATCTAGAATATGATGTGATTCAAATTGTGCTTCTTTTATAAACAATATAGTGCACTACTTTTTGCTCTATTTACATGTTTTGCCAATATAGATTAATCTACATGGACCCCTTATCTTAATGGTTTCGTTTTCTGTGCTGCAGGTTGTAAATTGTTTTAGTTTGATATTCTGGTTCTGTCTTTGAATTGTATACAATTCAACCTCCAATGATGTAAGCACAGTAGTTACTCCCCAAACATATGTGATTTGTTCTCTGTTATTCCTCCCTTTTTAGCTAGGCAAGGTTAGCTAGTCAAAATAACCACCCTGAAATGTACAACATGATTTTGTTTATACCTTTGAGTCCCATAATATCGACGTCATATTATAACACATTTATCAGTTATACACGTAATAAACAAAGCTTTTCAAATCACTTGTTTTCAGTGGCGGCTGCCTCGACACATGGGTGGTGCGGTGGGGGAGGGAAGGAGGAATGGATAAGAAAATCCTACGTTCGCCACCGTGCCGCCACACACCTCTCCTCTGTCCTTTTCATCTGCTGGTAGCACCGGAAGCTCCCAGGCTTCCGTACTCTTCCAGACAATCACGGCGCTGCATGAGCAGCATTATAATTGGTCTGAGCAGTCTCGTTGGCCCCTCAGGCAGTGCCTGGGAGATTGGGCATGTTCACCGCAGGGCTGTGTAACACAGCCTGGTGGAGAACATGCTTAGTGCGCATGACGGTATGGCCGGCCCAAGAGGGCCAGCCAAATCGTCATGCGCACTTAGAGAAGTGCAAACTACTCTTCACTCTGCTCTGCCGTCACGGAGCCCCACCCAGACCTGGCTCCAAGTCCTGCATAGAAAAATAAAATGATAATAGCATCCAGATAATGATCATTTATTTTTAAAAATGTCACTGCTGAAATAGCAATGGGCTACGCTCCTCTGCCTTAGCGGCGGTGCCGCCACTGCTTGTTTATCTTCCAATGTCGTGTGCCACTCCTTTTCCAAAGTAGTCACGTAAGAGTCTCAATCACTGAAAACAACAGCTGAATGGGAAGTAAAAGTTATGGTCATAGGTGCATCATCTGTCATTGTTTTCATGACTTTGCTGTAGTTTTCATTGTGAAATAAAGAATAGTAATAAATACACTATCTTGACACACAGGTCTGGTGATCCCCTAATTAACACTAAATCGTTGAATTTGAAAGAACCTACCATAAATAAACAGCAAGCAGGAGGAGGGTGGTTCACGCTTCTAAGACCGTGCAAGGTGCATATGATCAGAATCACTGACAGTCATCTGTCCCTGACTAAGGAGCATCGAAATAAAGTTCCTGTGCTGGGTTTTCTCTCCATTAGTTCTCCACTCTTCCTCCGGAGATATGTTCCTAGCGCCGAGGAGCCATCTTTTTGCACATGTCCACCTCTCACATGAAATATTGTCAATCAAATCAATGATGTATTTCAGGAAGTGGCAACAGCAAGTGATGGCAGCAGCAACTTCAGAGGCCATGCTCATGTCAAAGTCTCCGTTTGACTTGTCCTTTAAATTGCATCCTATCTTTGCTCCCAGGCCCGAATGACCACCTGTAAACAAATATCCTCGGCATATATATAGCGCTAAGTCCATTCGAACATTTGAAAGACAAAACGTTCACACACCGTACAAAATGCTAGTGGAAGCAGTAGTTTTTATATGACATTTGGCTGCAAGGTTTATAAAACCTTTACAGCGGTCAGTATAAAGTACATTAGGTATTGAATAAAGCCCCTTTTGTCGTCATTGGAGACTGCATCTGCAGGTTCAATTAGGATATTTGAACATCGTTTTAATTTCACTGGTGCTTCTAGTGGTGTCACATGCAGGAGTTTATATTTGAGTGTAATAAAGCCCCTCTCGATGGTACATTGTTTCCAGATGTGTGCCTTATTACAGATCCTCCATTAGACCCTGATTTCAGAGTTGTGGCATTGTGTCATCAATCATGTCCTCAATGGATGTGTGCTTCAAGTAGTGAAGGATGGGCAGTGTCATGAGCCCATAGGTTCCCATGAAGTTGAGTTTCCATCACTTTCAGTCCATTACTATATCAAGAGATAAAAGACCTGCCACAAGACTTTCTGTATTCTCAGATTCACCAACTAATAAATCATTTTGAAGGTAAAATGAAACATAAAGCTTAGTAACACAGTTACTGCTCCCCTGTATGCTTTATTACCATGCAATTGCCAGCAGAATTTTGTTGGTTAGAATGTGTAGTTTTTCTTTTTATGATGTTATTTTACTACATCAGTGTTGCACTGACATAACAGCAAGCAAGTTATTTCAGCAACAAACTCAGGGGGATATGTACAATAGAAGTGGTGGAGCGTGTCGTTAGCCTCCTGGGCTTAACGACACGCTCTGCCACTTCGGAAACGCAAGGCTGCACCATATTTACAAGAATGTGGTGCAGCCTTGCATTTCCCCCTGCGATGGCGCTAAGTTTAACAACTTGGGGGCATATTATCAAGCATGGAGTTAAAATTATCGCCGCTTTAGCGGCAGAAAACTGCCGCTAAAGCGGCGATAATGGACTTGATAATGTGCACTTGAGAATTCCAATAGAAGCCCATATTGTCACCAAAACATGGGCTTCTATGGGAATTCTCAAGGGCATATTATCAATCACATAATTTTAACTCTGTTTCTTGATAATATGCCCCTTAGCGCCAACGCAGGTCCCCGTTGCCCCAGACTGCAAGGGTGTTTGTGTGCAGGGGAGAATTGGTTATGTGTAGGAAGGCTATTTTGTAACTTTCATGTGTAATGCTTCATGAAGCACACATGAAAGTTACAAAATGGCATTTTTTAAAAAGGTTTGTTTAAGTAAAGGAAGGGACACCTTCCATGGCTTTTTTTTTGCTTTTCCATGTGTGCTGCACAAGGCAGCACATATGGAAAAAGCAAAAAATGAGGAGAAATAATGCATTTCTCCTCGTTGCGCCAACTTAAGACCAAGGTTTTCCTGGTCTTAATTTATTTTATTTTTTAAATATTTTTTTTGTTGCAGAGCAGAGCAAAGGACAAAGCAACATTACAATAAGCTTGGTCATCAGGAAAGGAAAAAACAAAAGCAAATCCAGACTTTACACAGATACACATTCTATACATTTGTCAACTGCAACCCATAAAACATGGATAAACATACCCTAATTAATCAAATAAACAGGGGAGACAAAGTCCGGCTAAGCCAAATAATCATAACATCAGAAAACTATTGCACCTTTCCATTACAAGAGAACCCTAAAGTGAATAGTGCCTAGATACCATCAATTATAATAAAAATGCATCTTCACATTTACAGGAACAAAAAAAAAAAAACTTCTTCGCATGATCATACAAATGCCATTATTGGACAATAAAAACCGGAATCAATAAAAAGGTGTCTAAAAACCTTCAAACTGTGCAAAAATTGGCATTATTGCAGTGCAATAATACTTCCCCTAATATATAGGGGCGTAAAGTGCAAAGTGTTAAAGTGCTAAATTTTAGTCGATATATCCCAATGACAAAGACAATCCAACCTTTCAACTGTAAAGTGCTTTGTGCTAAAGTGCTAAACTTCTATCGATATATCCCAATTGTCAAAAAAACTTCCAAACCGCTGTAAACTTCTTAGTAGCCCCAACCCGTTTAGCATATGCTTCTTCAAATCTCTTAATCTCTTGCATTTTATTTATCCATTTAGGATAAGATGGAACCTCCAATTTTGAAAGAATTAGAGAGCGGGCTACTATGGAGCAAATTGAGAATGACACCTCCTCAGCTTTAGACAGGTCTAACCTTACTTTAGAAAACCCGAAAAGAGACACTTCTGTTTCGGGGTCAATCTTCTTTTTGATAGCCTGGCTTATTGCCGAGAAGATATCATTCCAAAAGGCTTCGAGCTTCGAGCATGTAAAAAATGTATGAAGCCAGTCTCCCTCACCGGGGGACTGGCATCGAAAGCATTTATTATCCACTTCCGGATGGCGCTTATTTAACGTTTTCGGGGTATAATAAACTAACCACCGTGATAGAAAGGCCATTCTTTTAAAATTAGCTGCTCTCAGAGCCTTACTTCCTACCTGGGCTATGGACTGCCATTCCTGGTGGGAGAAAGAACAGTTAGTCTCCCGAATTATTTTTCCCAGAAATTCTTCAACCAGGGGGAGTGCTTTACATTTTGTCAGCAGAGAGTACCAATTTCCTACCCCCTTCAATTTAGTTTTATATAGGGCATTGACCTGGACAATTGGGACACCACTTGGCAGAAGATTATATTTTTTAATAAAGTTTACGATCTGCAAATATTTCAGGAACCCAGGCTTAATTCAATTGCCAAATCTGCTTAGAACCTCATCCCAAGAAATCACTGTCTTAGCAACTAATAAATTACCCAGGTCCTCAAAGCCACTATCCTTCCATCTCTTAAGGTGGCTGGAATGGATTTGCAGACCAAGCGCCCAACATTCCTCTAATTTCAGAAAAATAAACCCTGAAGAGTCCATTTGTTTAAAAAAGGACTGTAGTCGATCGGAGTAGTCACAAATTGTCTTATAACGGGACTTTTTAGGTAGTTTAGATGTTTTTTAAAAAGTTGAAGTTTGTGTGCCGGACTCACGAATCATTTTCTCAAAAAAATATGTATCTATTCGAACATTAGGTTACAGAAGACGTGCTGTAAGGTCTAATAATGCTGCCTCGTAATAGAGTCAAATATTTGGTAAGGCTAAACCCCCATGGTTTATCTCCAGTTGTAATATGGGCAATTTAACCCTAGAGGCCTTTTTAGTCCACACAAATTCTCTAAACATTAAGTCAATTTCTTTAAAATACTTAGCAATGATTTTTAAAGGTACGTTGATAAAAATAATAATTTTGGCGCTGCCTCCTATGTACGCAACCATTGTTCAATGGGGCCAGCGTCAAATACAATGGGTGTTGCGGTGGATCGCCCACCACAACACCCACTGCATGCCCCTTTCACGCTAAACACAGAGTGAAAGGGTGCCTTGGGTACAAGGCAGCGTTAAGTCACATTAAGTGGCTTAATGCTGCCTTGTACATAAGGCAAGGCCGCTATTGTGAGAAGTTGGCCTGGTATATGATGTCCACTAGTTATAGTTTGCACCTTGCACCAGTCCAAACAACCCGTTATTGATGATAGGTTAAAGACAACCTTTATTGAAAGCTATCCTAGTGGTAGCTATGGAGAGCAGCCTTCAGGCTAAGTCTTGAAGGAATGTAAAGCAGCTAGTTTTACCAGTCTATTATCTCTTGAGTGGCTAAATGAAAGGAGACCACACCAGGTATATATATAAAATATATGTATTTATTACTAAACACACCCCTCTAGTCTCTTTATGAGGCTAGAGGCAAAAGCACATAAGTTACACTTCAAATATTACAGTAAATTAGTAATACACGTTAGGCGCTGGGGCGGACCAAATCATATACTAAGAAAGTGGTATAAGAACCACGACTTAACTAGACACAAGGCCTAGAGCCTGTAGAATCGCTGGGACCCCAAGGAACCACCCAAGGTAGTGACACAGGGGACCCACGGGAGCCGTGTGCAGTGTGAGAACACAGCCGCGAGCTCCCGTTAGCTTCTATGGGGAAAGTCGCGGTTAGATTTTTAAAGTTAAAGGACACTCAGAAATGGACTAGGACCAAACCCTCTTGGACTTAGACAGTTCTAGGGTCAACACTCATGGGAGCACCAGAGTACCCGAGTTACTTCACCCAGGGAAGCCAGGGTGCATAGGTGTCAAATGGTGTCAGGCGCGTTGTCGTTTTCAATGGCAGCTGGCGAAGAAGTGCTGCTGCCGGGAAGATGCAAAGTATCTGAAGAGATCCAAGCCTGGATCGGAGCTGTGAAGAACCTGAAAGCAGATGGGACAGAGTCTGGGTCACTTGCCAGTGACCAAGGGCACAATAGACGAATGCCCACCGATGTCGGGTGTTTCAGGTGAAAGAGGTGAATGTTGACTCTTCAGCCACGAGGACCAGGAGGCGTCAAGGACAACCAGGAGCTTGGTTCACACTATCCCACAAAGGATGTCGAGTGCTGCAGTGTCGGTGCCTGGATTGGACACAACAAGCCTTGGCAACAGCAACCCACGCAGAAAGGAGAAAGATGCTTCGGTGCAGACCAGCAAGGTCCTGGGGACTGCCCAAGCAATGGAGAGTCAGGGCACATCTGGAGCAACCAGGGAAGCCCAATTAAAGTAAAGTTACCCTTCTCAGGGATCCACAAGTCGACAGACAAGGGATCGCAAAGGGACCTCAAGAGGAATCACAAAATGGTGACCCACGTGTCGGCCAGCAATCTTCAGTGGATTTACTGCTCGGGGTCTGGGCTATAAGTAACCCAATGCACAGCCTCAAGGGATGTCAGGAATGTATTGCACTAGCAAATGTGCACGTTGTCCAGGGATTCCGGTTCCATGGTACCCATGAGGGCCATGGGTCTCAGCTTTGCTGGGGACTCGGGTCAGCCTCTGGGAAGTCTGGAAACCCACCTCCTGTGTTGCAAAGTCTTCGGCGTCCGGCGGGAGCTTCGGAGATGCAGACTGGACAGATGTGTTTTTGGTGCTTGTCAAGCAGGGGAGTAACTCCTTTACCCCAAGGGAGATTCTTCAGTCATCTGGAGTTGAACAGATTGTCGAAGGTCCAGGATTCAGTTTCAGAGTTTTGCCTAGGAATATCTAAAGTTCTGGCTTCAGACGTTCCTTCTTTATACCCAAGGAAGGGGCTGGACTAACTCAGGGGACCCACCCATGGGAGGGTTTGGAAAGAAGGGCGGCTACACCAATTTCCTTTGTCCAGTTTCGCGCCAGAGCAGGGGCTGGTAGCCCCTGCCACCGGTTTGAGTTGGACTATGCACAGGGACACCAAATGTGCCCCCAGTGCAGGACTTCAAAGCGCTCTCAGAGTGCATCCACCCAGCCCCAATACACTAAAGCCTGTCTGGAAGGTGTTTCGGTCAGCAGGAGGCCAGACTCGTGTCTGTGGCTGCAGCATCCATTTTGTGATGCCAGGGCTCTTTTAAGCTGGTACTGGGTATGCAGGTGCTGTCATGTCTTTCCCTCAAGAAGGGTGGGATTATACTCCCACACCAGTTACTGGTGTGGGGGTATGATTACAAGGTGTTTGACACCAAACACAACATGTTTCCGTGCAGCAAGTCCAAAGTTAGCATTTACCGTTTGGTTATAATGCACTTAAGAGTATATGGTCAGGCTGCATCACAGACAACCCCTGAGAATAGATTCCAAAGGCTGCAGAAGGGCTCTGCTCATGCAGGGGCACCCTCTCACACAAAACCAAGCACCCTGCCTTCAGGATTGATAAGGCCTGCCATAGGGGTGACTTATAGGTTTAGATGTGCAGTGATAGGTGAGATATAGTGAGCCTATATCTCAGTAAGGGGTGCATGCACCACCTTACCTAGGCTGCACTAGCAGACCTGTGGTGTCATTTTGGAAGGCTTCCCAGGGGTGGCATAATACATGATGCAGCCCCAAGTAGGCCTCTGGGGTACCTATGCCCTGGGTACATAGTATACCAAATACTAGGGACTTATAAGGTCACCATAGAATCCAATCTGTTGTGTACCTAAGGTACTAGGAATCCATTTAGAGAGGAAGCAGCTAGGCTGGGGTCCTGAATAGCAAGGCCCCAGCCAGACTAAAGCCTAAAAACAGTGTTACATCAGCAAAAAGTGGGGGTAACCATAAGAAGCAGATCCTACTTTCCTACACCTATCGCCACAGAAACGTTCCAAAAAGTGATGTACCCGTTGCGATTGGGGCTTGTACATATGCCCCTCAGACTTAACACTAATGTCAAAGTGCCCAGAAGTTGGATTTCTGCATATCTTTATTAATTACATGAGGGTCTAACAGGCCTTCTGTGTGTTGTGGCTGACCTGTGTTCTCTCACTCGACTCATGTAGAAAAACTCAGTTTATATGTGTACATTCATCTAATTTTATTATGCCATTTTCCAGGAAAACATGCTTTTCTAACAGAAAAGCATACATGGGTACCACATGCAAACTTTATGTTAAGACCTGTCCAAAGAAGTGGCTATTATTCAATGCTTGCAGTAAATGGCACCTCCAATCAGTGATAAAAATATTTTTTGACCAATGTATGATCATTGTTCCCCCGAGCTATGCCTCTACTCATTAAGGCCCAGATGTAACAAAAGAATGCTCGCAAAAACTGGTCACAAATTAAGCATTAACTTTTCGTGATCAGCCTTTAATTCTCCAATGAGACCTATAAACTATTAGTTAATATTGCAAAATACCCATTTCACTATTTGCAACATTCTGTGACTGGTTAAAAACACAGGGATTGTGGCCTTCAAGTAGCACTTTTCAATCCCTGCATTAGCATTCCCAAAAGCAGAAACTTGCTTATTAACACAGCCAAAGTACCTTGAAGGAACCAGTCCTGTGGTAGGATAAAAAAAGATTGCCATTTTGGAACACATCAGGTGGAGTTGTCAGTGGTTCTCAAGATCACTGTCTACTTTTCCTGAGGATGCCTACACCACTCACAAAGAGGAAGTATCCCAAGGGAAGCCCATCCTCTTTCTGAATCAGTTACTACCTCCTTTGAGGTGTTGGTAACTGACCATAGTTTTGCAACTGCAGTTACAGTTGCAAATCATTGATACAAAGCACACCGATTGTAATTAGGTTTGGTATGGATTGGGTAGCCAATTTTGTGAGTCAGAAAAGGTTCGCAATATGGGTTTAATACTGTTGGACCTGGCCCTTTTTCAGGGGTGTCCCAAAGCTTTACCCTTCCTCCTCTTTTTGTTGGCTTTAGGAATCTGGGCACTTTGCCACTGCTAATCAGTGCTGAAATCCATGTGCTTCTCCCCTAAAACATGATATGATTAGTTTACACCTGTTTGGCATACTTGATTTACTTGTATGTACCTTGTAAAGTGGTATCCCATATACCCAGGGCCTGTAAATTAAATGCTACTAGTGTTACTACAGCACTGATTGTGCCACTCACAGACGTGGCCTTTCAAAACTGTCTCAAGCCTATCACCGTAGAGCCTGCATGTGCAGTGTACTGCCACTCTAACCTGGCATTTAAAACTACTGGCCAAGCCTTAAACTCTCCTTTTATTACACACAGGTCACCCCTAAGGTAGGCCCTACATAGTCCTATGGGCATGGCGCTGTGTAAGTAATAGAGGGGATATGTCTTTATTGTGTGGCATGTCCTGCTAGTGACTAATAGCGTATTTTGTTCCTCATTGCTGTGAGGCCTACTGCTCTCATAGGCTAGCATTGGGAATTCCCTGATATATTTCTAAGTGGTAATTTTAGACCAGAAACAAGTAGTTTTGACATGTTTGGTATGCTTTGAATGGTAGAGATGAAGCCTGCTTACTACTCTAGTTGGATTTTACATCACTATTTTTGAAATGCCTCTTTTAGAAAGTCCCCGGATGCTTGTTTCCGTTCCAGGGAAGACATGGCTTGGCAGTTCGGGCTGGACTGTTCCCATGAGGCACTTGGTCAGACTGATTTGCATATAGCCATGTCTGAACTGGGGTGGTGGAGTGAGCTAAAGAATGATGATGGATTAAACCCAGATCAGTTGACTGGGGGTGAGTGTTTGATTTGCTCTAATGCTCCGTCCATCATCCCCTTTGGTATCGCTTTCTTTTAGAAAGTGAGCATTTATATGTGCTTATGACTCTGTGGTTTGCAGCCCGACTCCAATCCACGTCTGACCAGCTACACTTGGTGCATTGTTTCTAGACAGCCACAACACAGGAAGGGATTACATCTGCATTCATCTGCATACTGATTGTCTTCCTGTGCTGGCAGAGGGTGTTCACACTTTACATTTGCATAGATTGTGTCCTGCCTTCGTTCAAAGGGCTTATTTACCCCCTATTGATGTCTGGAGCCAGGCCAAGGCTGAAAGGGATTGTTGTGCACTTCTAAGGTTTCTTGTGAAGTCACCCTCCAACTTCAAAGACAATTTTTAATATAAGTACAGGGGCTCTAACACAATGTTTTTAGACACTGCATGGACAGGTAACCAGATGCTGCTGACTCTACATACTGCACCTTGCCAGAGGACTGCTGTGCTGTCAGGAAGAACCACCATTGGGACAACTTGCTTTGTTGTGCTGGCCTGCCTGCCTGCCTGTTAGGTTGCTGTAGAGACTGCCACTTTTCAAACTGCCTTTATGCATGCCTGCTGCCTGCCCTCTGTTCTGGTGCCTTGCTAGTGCTCTCTAGGGACAGGTGGGCTTGCCCCTCCCTGCTCTTGTGGAACATTTTAAGGATTCAGAAGGATTTCATTAATTTATTTATTTATTTATTTATTTATAAATTTATAAAGCGCCTGGTGACCCGGAGGCATCCCCGCGCTAAATAGCTATAATAACCCAAGAGGAGGGGGGACCGGATGATTATTTGGGGAATAGGAAAGTTTTTAGTTTTTTCCGGAAGAGAGCGTGGCAGGGTTCCAGACGCAAGTGGCGAGGCAGTGCGTTCCAGCCTGAGGAGGCTTTGACCGAAAAGCGACGGCCACCGGTCCGAGCCTTCTTAAATTTAGGGACGATGGCCAAATGCTCGTCGTCCGAGCGCAGTGCCCTAGGGGCTTTGTAGGGGGCGACAAGGTCTTTCAGGGCGGCAGGGCCGGCACCATTAATGAGTTTGTGACTGGTGCACATTGCCTTAAACTCAACTCGTTGGCGGACAGGGAGCCAGTGCAGGGCCTTGAGGGCTGATTTGGCAGAGGCTCTGGGGGGGAGGTCCATTATAACCCGTGCCGCAGCGTTTTGTGCCCGTTGGAGTTTGGCTAAGGTAAACTCCGGTGCACCGAGGTAGACGGCGTTGCTGTAGTCGAGTCTGGCTAGGATGAGCCCTTGAACCAGCAGTTTCCTGGATATAGGAGGAAGGAGAGGGAGAATTTTTCGGGTTGACCGCAGAAGACCAAAGCATGATCCAGCGGTCTTGGTTGCCTGGGTCTTCATGGTGAGGCTTGGTTCCAGCCAAACGCCTAGCGTTTTGACTTCTGACTTTGGAGTGGGTATCTCACCAAAGGTGTCCGGCCACACCGAGGCGGGGATTGATGACCATTTGTTGCCCAGGAGCATAATTTCGGTTTTAGAACCGTTCAATTTTAGGGAAGATTCGCACATCCAGGAGTAGATGTCTTGGAGGCAGTTCCGCAGGCTGTCTGGGTGTTTGTCCAGCTGGGAGAGGGAGACGACAAGTTGGGTGTCGTCAGCGTAGTTGACAATTTTGATCCCATAGGGGGTCACGACGTCTTCCAGAGGGGCCATGTAGACATTAAACAGGGTGGGACTAAGCGAGGACCCCTGCGGGACTCCACATGTGAGTGGAAGGGGGTCTGAGCGAGAGTTGCCGTCCCACACCTGAAATGAACGGCCTGATAGGAAGGAGTTAATCCAGGCGTGTGCTGAGCCCACAATTCCTGCCCTGGCCAGGCGATGTAGAAGGACACGGTGATCCACCGTGTCAAAGGCGGCACTGAGGTCCAGGAGGATCACTGCCACTGATCCTCCTGAATCCAGAATGCGCCTTGATTCCTCAATGACGGAGAGGAGGGCTGTGTCCGTGCCCTGGCCGGGCCTAAAGCCAGTTTGAGATGGGCGCAGGATTTTGTTGGCCTCAAGGAATTGGGAGAGTTGGGAATTAACTAGTTTCTCCGCCATCTTGCTGATGCAGGGAAGGAGTGATATGGGTCTATAGTTAGACATATCGTCAGGATTCAGATGGGGTTTCTTTAGCAGGGCTTTGACAACCGCATTTTTCCAATTGGGCGGCACTGTGCCTTGGCGCAAGGAGATGTTAATGAGATCCCTGATGGTGGAAGCTATGCTGGGGACGGCAGCTTTTAAACCTCCTCGACAGCAGCCATGGGACTCATGAGTCCGGCCATCCAACTCTGTCAGTGGAGTAGTGCTTGGGGAAGCACTTGGCCCTAGAAAAAGTTTGCATATGCTGTAGCATATGCTGTAGGACTTCTTTGTTTTCTCCCCAGTGTATGTTGAGTGCTTTTGAGCCATAAGCAACATGTGTTGCTGCAACACCAAGGTTAGTCCGGTGAGTGTGTCCCCCCAGTGAGGGAAGTGCGATATGCAGGCCTTCAGGGAGAGGTGTCATTCCGAGACCCCATCTTCCCACTCACAACATTATTGCAGGCAGTTGGAATCCCAGTTGTGAGGCCCCTCTGCCGCGAGAGATGTGGAGAGCCGGCCTCTCACGCCACCATGCCATGGAAGGTGATCATCCTGAGGAAAAGCCAGACAGGAGAGGGATCACCACCACTGTATCAGCATCCCTGGTGTTGGAAGAAGAGGCTAGTGCCTGCCTGCAGACCAACATGGCTGCCCTCAACCCACTGTGGACAGCCAAGGACGGCCCGCCCGGTACGGTAAACCAGAAGTTGGACCTCTAAGGTCTAAGTGGAGCCATCTCACGCTCCCTGGCGTTTTCTGTGCCTTCCTCCTCTTTTACCAAACCTATCTGTGGTGATCACCAATAGGGGTCCTGATTCTGGCACTACCTTGGCGACTTCCCTAATCCACGTGCAGGTGAGGGCACTTCCCTGGGCTCTACTTTCATTAGCACTGTGTAACCAGAAGCTTTCTAACGTGACCTCAGCAATGAGGCCTGTGTTTACAGGTGCTCCTATGTTCTATGATTGCTCCCTAATATAATCACTGCGATTGTTGTACAATGTATAAGATTATCTCTAATCTGCCAGTACCTATGCTCGTCATATAATTCATGTTATTGTTTACAAAGTTACTGCAATATACATGAATGCCTCTTACGTACTCCGTACTATGCACAGTATTTATGATTCAGGTTGTTTTGTGTCTACATTTATGTATAATATAATATACTATGCACCCGGCACTGAAAATCACTGAGAACGGCATTTATCTAACTTTACTTTGCACTTCACGGAGTTCCGCATAGCGGAAATCCGCGAACTCCGTCAAGGCTTAATGCTATGTTCGGATTACAATCCCTATGATTTAGTGAATTGCAGGGTTTGTGATAACAAATTGACATTGTATATCTGGCTCCAAAATGATTAGGTCTGAAAAACAAATGAGTCAGTAATCCTCATTTGAAGCAAACCAGAGTTTGCGCCTGAATCGGAACTACAACTTGAGCAATTATACTGCACTTTTTCTACACCACAACTTTGCCAATTGAAACATCACATCATTTTTGCAGGAGAGGATGATTGAAAAGAAAATGACCCTCTGCTAATGCTTAAAGCTCCCAAGGCAGGGAAAATATATTGTGTGTAAAGACCTTAGGCAGCTCATTATTTTATTTTAAGATACAGTGAGATAGATGGAACCAGGCATAGCCAATCACATTCATACTTTTTGTTATCAAAGAGATACATTTTAAAATCAAGACCAAATACTGATGACTCCAATAATTGAGTCATATTCTATGTGTAAGCTAAGACATCAAATGTCTTCATTTAGGTATGACAGGATTTATATTTAAACAGATTACAAATGTGATCCCACCAAAAATTAGCCACGTTTTATACCTACACATGGTTGGAATACTTTGTTGTTCGATTTTCTGAATGAATTATACATGTATATTTGTTGTAGTCTGTTTATATATAGATTCTATCATACCTAAATGAAGAATTGTGGGGGCATAGTATCAAGCACAGCATTAAAGTTATCGCCGCTTTAGCGGCAGAAAAGTGCCGCTAAAGCGGCGATAATGGGCTTGATAATATGCCCTTGAGAATTCCAATAGAAGCCCATGTTGACACCAGAACATGGGCTTCTATGGCAATTCTCAAGGGCATATTATCAAGCCCATTATCGCCGCTTTAGCGGCAGTTTTCTGCCGATAATTTTAACGCCGTTTCTTGATGATATGCCCCGTGATGTCTTATCTCACACATATAATAGGACTCAATTGTATATCTTTGATAATAAAAAGTATGAATGTCATTGGCTGTGCCTGGTTCCATGTATCTCACTGTATATTAAAGTTATATAATTTGTGCAGGGAACATACAACACATTCTGGATTTTGCTACTAAGACGATAGAAAACACGGTGCAGTCCAATTTGAGATGGGGAACTCAAAATAGGGAGATAATAATGCACTTGATAAATGCCGCATCTGATTGTATCAATATTTCAACAAAAAATATCGAGGTCCTTCAAATAATTATCAAAGCCTTTAACTATTCTCTTTTATTTTTCTTCCTTTGCATTTGTAGCTACAGCTTTGAATAAATACTTATTTATTTTTTCTTATATTATGAACTCATATTTTTTCAATAAATATCATGGGCAGTATTGAAGGGATAATGTATCTTAAATAATGGAAGTAGAGCTTCGAGTGTGAGAGTTATAGCTGTCAACATTCTTTTTGGAATTTCTGTAAACATCTACGAGGACTATTTCTTCAGTAAATATTTTTTTTTCACTAGCATGATAAAAGGAAAATAAATGTAGGTTATTCGTGTTAACACGGTCTCGTTTACCAAAATCGATATGTGCTAATTAAAGTGTTCTCATTTTAGAATTGAACAAACTATGTGGATAAGAAAGGTATACTATATTTAATATGTATGCATTGTGTAGTGTGTATGTTGCATTTGAAAAGTAAATCTTTTCTTTGGGTTCAAGTATAAAACGTTGAGAAATCAAGTGGAAAGAGGAGTTTAAAAATGTTTTCAGCTATTTCTTATCTTTGAAATCGCCCATATTTACAATATGTAACTTTTTTTTTGCAAAATGTTTGCACTCAGCCAGCACACTATTGTTATACAGAAAGAGTAGAGCAGTCTCGGATTTCTACTTTAAAAAACAAAATGTACATTTCTATTCTTGAAAAGACATGTCTGGGAGGTCTACAAATGAGAATACAACTTAATTTCCAATCTAACCAGACATCCTCCCTTTGTTGAGTAGCCCAGTGTCAGTTTCTGCATCTTTGCCACAAATCTTTACATTTTTCCATGCCCACTTGAAGTGCAGAAAGGTGACAAATGGGGCAGAACGAGCTGTGCACGCGGGCTAAGCAGCGGATCTTTCTTTTCGTGTGCTCTGTAAACTGAAACGCTACTTTTCAGCTCATGCATGTGTTTGTGTTTTGTCTTCAACCTGCCAGAAAGGAACATTCATCATGTTCCAGAGAGATGCACAGAGGCGCTCATACACGTCAGCAGAAATCGGGACAGGTATTGAAATACAATACCGAGGTGTATTACGCTTCAAGTATTTGGCTCTTAGGAGCGTTTCTTTGTTTGCAGAACCAGAACGTGGGGTTGTCATGTTTGCTCCTCGGGGCTCGCACATTCCCTGCTCGAGTGTATGTGCAATCATTGGACCTTGTGCACAAGCGCTGTGCTCAAAATGTCACGGTCTGCTTATTTGTAAATGCATTGATGTGGTCCGCAGCTGTGAAAAGGTTATTTGCGGGTATCATGGGATGGATTGGAAAGAATTACACGAGCCGATATTGACGCGATTTAAGTGTAATTATTTTAGAATCTGGCTTCCAACTTTTGATCAACAATTCTGAAATATAGTTCCATGTAATACAGAATTAAGATGCGATGATCAGATCATCCTGCCACCACGAAATGAAGGGGCAGATTTATATCGGACTTGCGCCACTTTTACGCCGCCGTTGCGTCACTTTTGTGACGCAGCGGCGGCGTAAACCCTGCGCCATGTTGCGCCCCATTTACAACGTGACACATCTAGGGAGGTGCCTCACGTTGTAAAGCTTACGCCACATGTGGGCGTGCCTGCACAGGGGGGGGGGCGTTCCGGCGCAGGAACGCCTCCGAAAAGTGGCTGAGTGAAATCTACAAGATTTCACTCAGTCACTTTTCCGGCCATGCTGCGTCAAAACCCTGCACCTGCTTGAAGCAGGCGTAAGGATTGACGCAGCATTGTAACGATAAGGCTCCCCCGAGCCTTGCTGGAGCTGCGTCGCGCTTGCAACGCAACTCCAGCAATGCGACAACCTTCCGCCATCAGATGCGTCACGCATCTGTTTATCCTTGCGCCACGATGCGCTGCATTGTAAATGCGGCGCATCTATTGTGGCGCAAGGGTAAACTTTCATGACGCATCTTACCTAGCGCATCCCTGCTGATTTGCAGGGATGCGCCAGGAAACATAAATCTTCCCCGAAGATGGTATCATATTTAATCGTGCTTTCCCTGAATCACACTCATATTATGCTTACATGCTCGTTCGTGATTCTGTAGAAGCGTCTCTCACTATGCCTCAAGCCACTTAGATACAAATTCCAGTGCACTTCGAAATAGGTCGACCGCTCCATACAAAAAAAGCCTCACAATCTGCAATAGATTTCTTGAAAACTATCAGGAAGTGGCCATCCACCGAAAATAAAAACATCTGTTCTTGAAAACACGTGCTCCCTCAACAACAAAAAACAAGAAGTACTCCAGCATATTCCTTAGTTCTATGCTATTACCTTTGCATTGGAGATCTATGCTCGCATGTTCACAGGATAAACCTTTAGGACCCAATTTTGAACCGTGGGAAAATCTATACGTTGAAAAGCATTTGGGGAAAGTAAGTCCAGGGACTAACACGAAATTTTAGTCTTCATCCCTTAAATGTTCTTGAAGATATATTAAAATTATTTGATACACCAAGACGCAGAAGATATATTTTAACTCACCTGAGAAAGACTATTTGCATTCTATTTAAAAAGAAATAAAAACCTGGGGCCATATTCTCAAGGAGCTATCTCCGATTTAACGGCACTTTAGCGCAGCCAAAGTCGTGATAAATGTACTGCCCCATTCACAAGCCCGTGCAAACAGCCTACAGCACCACTTTTCAGACATTTGCACACGCAACAAACATCGCCACGGATGACCCCGGCAACTATCGCTAATGAGATGCAGAGTAGGCGTTCCCGAGCAAAAAGCAGCGACAACATCACTCCGCAACATTCTCAACGACCAGCCAGATCTGCGATAAGAACAAAAAAACAGGCGATAAGGCGCGTTAGCAGCAGGAAATTAACACCTGCTCAGACTTGGTGCAAAGTCAGACCACAACCTGCACCTGACAAGAGAGCGCAGCCCATAGCCACACATGAAGAAAAACAGATGCCCCGAGCAACTGAACATGCAGCACGGACACTCAAAAGGACCACAACACCACAACCCCACCCCCAGGCCCATCCCCAACCCCAGACAAAGAAACTGCACACCCACACCACGAATCCCAAAACAAATATCTTGCCTGATGTCTCACAAGCAGGAAAATCAACATACATGCGTGGCCAGAAAATGGAGAATCAGTCATACAGCAATGCAATCACCAACACAAAACAACATTCACACAAAAGCCAAAACAAATATTCGGATGAGTCCTAGCGGGTCCTCACTGGACAATCTGTAGGACACAGCCTGGAAGACAAAATCCAAGAGAAGAAGGTTTGCCATGCATCCAACAAAGGAAAGAGAGGAAGAGAGGGAGGGAGAGAGACGGAATGAGATTGCACAAGCAGCGCAAGGCCTCTCGGGCACCTGGCTTCACATGCCAACATGTGTGTGTGTATCGCCATCCGTACACCATGAACCCAAGGCCTTGTCCCAATCCCAGCACCAAAGCCACATCACATTCCGAAAATGCAAGTAGCAGTCAGACAAACATCAGGGATGAAAGCTCCATTGTACCAATGCAGTAGGCGAGAGGACACCTGCACCTCCGACCTTGGTCCAGTACGCGGCTGGAACACCCTGAGAGATATGCCATGGCAGATGGGGACGACTCCCACACCACGCATTGCGCCAATGAACTATCCGACTTACCACACCCCACACACAGAAGCCCCTGCCTGAGGTACCCCCGCATGGGATGCCCTTGACACTCACCGAAACAGCAACTCATTCTCCCTAACGTTGCACACACATTCAAATCATTGCTCAGAGCTGTGGCGTATCCTCCACACAAATGCCGCAGTACAGAAGAGTGCCGGTTCTACGAGATGCACCAACGCAATGGCAGGCCATCCTGGGCACATCCACAAACCCCGTCACATGGAACAGTACCGTGCACGTATGCTGCATTTACTGGGCACACTGCCACTGGCAGTGCTGCAGATCAGTTACCGGCTGAGCTTCTGCCTAGCCCACGTCACCTGTGTCCAGACCTGGTTCCACTGCCTTGCATGCAATTTTGAGTGTCCCATGGATGTGTGCCTATTCAACACAACCATAGATGAATTGGATTATGACTTGTGTCTGCGCCTTCTGTTGGATCATGAACAGGAGTGTAACAGAGACAGCCATGCATGGGATACCTTGACATACTGCGTATGTATTGGCAGTTGCGCATGGGAGATTGCACAATTCCTCGTGTTCAGTGACCACATCGAGGTGCTCCCCCATTGGGCTGTGTTGCGGATCAGTGAAACAGCATGGGCTGAGCACACCTGCCCGGAGCAGTTAATGGATTGGCTCACCCCGGTGTTCCTTGAACACCACAACAACGTACTATTGGAACACCCTGCACATGAAGCTGCACGGGCATTATGGACGAGTAACTACGTTCCTGCAGCCACAACGGGTTGTCACCCACAGCACAGGTCACAACAACTTGTTGCATCGTGGGGAATGCTCACATATCCCACCACAACAGAGGACATGTCTGCCTTAGTCAGGACTGTGGATGCATGTGCGTGGAACTACGCATGTGTACTAGGCCTGGGCTAAAATTTCGTTCCGTTCGCGGAAATTGCGATAATTTGATATTTTCGCGTTCCGCGGAAAGCGCGAAAATGTCAAAATTTCCGCATTCCGCAGCTTGGCGATAATTTGTTTCTTGCTCGCGCTGTAAAATAATACATTCTCTCGTGCGCGCGATCGCCTTACCTGAATCTCTGCGTTCGCCGACAAGTTTTCTTGATCCGGTCGCGTTCTCCATGAGATGTTGTATTGTTTTTAGCCATTTGCACTGTCTCGTGACAGTTCGCGCCCGCAGTGACGTCATGTGTTGCGCGATCACGTCTTTCTTCTCGCGATCATGCACCGTGAGACAACTGAAAACAAGATGGCTGCACCCGCGAGCAACCACATGGGTAAGTTGGCGAGCCGCAACCATGCAGAAAATCTCGCGAACATGCGGGAAAAAAACGTACGCATCTTCGCGATATTTCCGCGTGTTTGCGATAATTTTTAACATTTTCGCGATAATTTGCGAAACTGGATTTCACAAATTCCGCCCACCATTAATGTGTACACACCCCTGTGCAAGGTGATGCAGGCCCATGGTCGGAGCAACACAGCATCGTTTGGCAACGTTACCAATTCGGAAACACTGCTGAGGGAAGAGTACACACATGGCAATGTAGCACGACGTGAACCTGTCAGACCCTTTCACCTGATCACTGTCAGCAGAGCAGACAATTGGCGCACTCTGGTGGCAAAGCACTATGCAGATCCCATGGGCAGTGAGTCATACCCCTCACACGGGGCAATGGGCAGACGCAAAAAAACAACACATAACTCATCCAGCAAGGCAAGTTGGGCTGAGACCGTTGCCATCCGTGATGATTGTTGTCCATTTTTGCCTCACCATTTTCTGAACCTCAACATGTTCCCATGCTGTGTGTAAGTGTCTTAAGCATGTCCCTGCCTGTTGTGGCCGTTGCCTCGTCCGTACTGAGACGCACATGCCAATAAAGTCTATGCCACTCCACTGGTGTCTAACTGTGATGTGTGTTGATTAGATTGTCCACTCATGTGCCACAATGTGCATCTTCCCTACACAGGGAGGAACTGACTGACCTGACGCATGTGCAATGGGGGTGGCTCCCTTTTGCAAGCTCCACCTCTGTGAGCCAGACATTGTTTTGGGATAGTTGCTGGCAGACCTGTGCACTTACATGACTTCAGCAATGTGAGTATGGTGTCCAACCTCTGACCATGTGAAGCAATGTCATATATCATAACAGAATGTGTCCACATAGATGTGTGTGATTAGGTATGCAACGTGAAGTTCTGTAATCACATGTGATGTAGGACACCACTCCTGACCTGCTACCGATTTGGTCATTCCTACACACAGCCCTATTCAATACATGGATGTGTGCCTACGTTGGGGGGTTGTGGGATTATTGTTGATATGCAATGGGGACACAGCTAGTACTCACCTTCACAGTCATCCAATTGGCCATGTGTCTCAGGGATAAACATGCACATAGATGTCAGTTACCAGGGTGTACGTTCATGTGCAATCATTGTGCCTACATCCAGCCATACTTCCATACATGAGTGAACATAGTCATGACACATCTGTGTGATTTAGAATGTTTTATTCACATTCAGGTGATTGACAGAGCTGGAGCTGTACATGGCCATCCATGCCCACATTACATGGAAGCCCAGTGGTGGGCCAACCAGAGTCCTTTGGGGATTGAAAAGTGATTAGGAAGAGGGGGAGTGCAGTCCGCAGCAGGATTGCTGTGTAATTGTCCAGCAGTGAAGATATGGCAGTCCGTGTCAGGGTCCGGGTGAAAGTCAGAGTGTGTTCCGGGGGTCAGTGGGAGGAATTGTTCCAGGGCATGATGCATAGGGCAGGGACAGGCCATATGGTGGTGATGGATGCAACTGCCTCCTTCCTCACAAAGTAATTACCATCCCCATCTTACTCCCCTGATGCGGGTTCTGTGTCCGGTGTGTGTGGCGGGGTAATAGCTGCATCACTGTGTGCCATTGACACATCAGCGGTCGGAGCTGTGTGTGTCGATGTTCCCACTGCAGTCATCTGGGACAGGCTCAGTGGCAGCAATGGCAAGATGATGAACTGCAGGACATTGAAGTTCCCAGCTACTACTCGTAGGTGTCCAGCTGTGGCAGCCATACTTACAGCTTGCATCTGTTACATGTTCTCCATTGACCTCGCATCTGTGCCGACTGTGCTGTCATTGCTGGTGCCTCTCTGACCAGACAGTTCTTGTATCCAATTAATGGCCCCAGCGAGGTCAGCCAAGGACTGTGGTGGAGCATGGTGCATACAGGGGGTGGCCAATAGGGACTGTATGTGGTCCCTGATGGGACTCAGACACACACGTATGGCATCAAGTTTGGCTGCCACGAGCTCAAAACCCACCCGCAGCTGTTCAGCCAACTCCACCTGGCAACCCCGCACACGCTGTTGGAATTCCATGTATTGGTCGGGGGGTCCTGGGAGACAGCCATGGTGGTGTGTGTTTCCTGCTGTGTGGTCTGTGCAGATGGTGGGGTCACCTTGAGGAAGCTGGCCTGCCCTGCTCCTGGGGAAGGGGTGTGGAGGCTGTCCATTATCCGTTGGAGGGTGTCTTGACATATGTGCAGGTTGTCCTCTTCATCATCAATGATGGGAAGTGTGGTGTGCTCTGTAGGAGGTGTTGTTTGTCCCTCTGCAATGTAAAAGGGAGACGCAGGTTAACCGAGTTACACATGTATGTTGAGGATTTGCAAATGTTTACATTCAGACTGCATGCCGATGTACATTGTGACTGTTTTGGTGGAGCTGGCTATTTGATGGCAGTCTGTGTCAGTTTTTCGACTACATGACAAATGTGTGGTGTTACCCGTACATTATCATCACACAGTGTCAAGTAATGCCAGATGTGAGTGGGCAGTTACTACGCACAAGCAGAACCTGTTGTGAGCCCTGTCCTGTGGTGTTGGTGTTGCACTTTGTACCACATTGCCCTCATTGCTGATGTTCTGTGATTGCTATGTGTGTGTGTTGCATTGTGGGAGAGTTGCCCCTGCAGCTCTGATTTCATGTACCCTTTTCCCTGTGAGGCGGGGTGCCTTTGAATTGTGTGCTTTTCGGGGGCTAAATTGTTTTTTGACTTGGGTCATATGTGCTCTCGGACAGATTTTGTGGCCTGGTGAATTGTTCGTCTGCTGTGTGCATTGTACGGCATGGGTTGTGGGTTCATGTGGGTATGTCAGAGTGTGACCTGCTCCTTTACGGATGTGATCCGCACTGGGCCACCTCTATGTCGATTCGTAGGCCATGTCATGTTTTTGGGCTGCTGCCATGCTATCGGGCATGCAGTGTCACTTGCATAGTCAGTGTGACTCACAGAGCCACTGCTTTGCTGGATTCAGCACATGTGCATGGGTCAGTTGGTATGTTGGTGATAGGGAGGGGGGCCCCTTTGTGCACATTGTGGGCGGGGGCCTACTTGGTGTTTCTATATGTGCTGCAATGTGCTAAGGCTATCAGGGACATGTTCCATGATCATTATGGGTGTGTAGTGTGCTACACATAATTGTGCATGTGTGCCATTGTGCCCATCCCCCCTCTGTTGCTGTTGGGTCAGGTTGTATTGAGCTGTGTCCAGGCCCCCAAATCCTGCCACCATCTCAACACTACTGACTGTGGCCACCATTTCCTCCAGCTCATCTAGCTCCTCCTGTGTCGCAGGACTCCCACCTCCAGTCGCCGTTGCTGCCTTCCTGTTGGCGGCAAGTTTCTGTTTGGTCTGCCTTTTCACATCGTGCCAGCGCATCTTGACCTCCTCCATTGACCTCCTCGACACTCCAACTGCATTGACGTTAGTGACGATGGCCTGCCATATTTCCGTTTGGGTTGCCAGTGCCGCAGCGGAGGTGCCGAACAGTTGCTGATGGTGTTCTATAACCTCCGTGATGATGATCCGGTCTTCCTGCGGACTGAACCCCGTCTTCCTCTTCCTCTTCTCCTTGCCCGTCCCCGAACACATGGTTCTTGGCTGGTCTCCCGTGGGGCTTGTGGAGTTCGGCTTGTCCTCTGCACTTGGTCCGGGTGCATCCATGGTGCTACGCAGTTTGAATTGGTTTTGGTGTAATTATTTTCCTTTCTTTTATAGTGCATTTTCCCACCAGACGCGTGGGATTTGCAGGCCTGTGGCTGGTTTGCGCTAATTTTTGTACCGCGATTGGCCGCATCGCATGATTTTTTGCGTTTGCATTTTTGCAGCATGATGTTGATTCTCACGCTCACATTTGACGTGTTATCTGGTGACTATCGCATGCTACCGCCACATTGTCAATACTTGGTTGGCACCGCGGATTCTTCCCGCGATAGGTTGCGATGTTGAGAGTTGCGTTAAGCTACTCTTACGATAGTTATCACACGTTCTTGTGAATAAACCCCCTGGTCTTCTCTAAAAATAGTTTAATTGTTGTGTTGTTTTAGTGATTATAGGCAATATGAGCAGTGATACAGGTTCAGATTTATAATCATCAGATTCAGTTAAATAAGGTTGCACAAGTTAATAGAATTAAAAAATAGCATTTTAAATAGCAAAACATTTAGAAAATAAATCAGCGGAGTGGGTAATGTACAGATTTCCCCTCGATTTATACACATTGGTGACATTTGTCTTGCATGAAACAATGATGAGTAGATGTTCATGATGGGTATTGTTATACTTATTAGGGTAGAAGTGAACTAAAGGAATCCAGAGCATACTGGCACTATGTGACCCATTCTAGGTTTCACTCTTCCACAGATGTTGCCATATTGCTGCCATTCTGATTATCAGTCCAGTGACGAGATGAATGTGAACACTCATATCCAGGAATTGTGTTCCAGTAGAGAGTCACACAACAATTGTCTACTCGGACACAATATAACGTGCCTCCTCGCACTCACTGATAATTATGAAACCACACTTTCTCCAGGTGACAGCGGATAGCATTATTATTATTATTATCATTTTAGTTTTATATAGCACAAACTCGACCCTAAGGTATCAGTGCACTTTACATGAGCACCAGTAGTGTTACTGACGGACACATTAATTTTGTTAGGCACGGGGAAATTAAGAGATTTTCCCAGAATCACAGAATGTTGAGCGCCTCATCCAGGACTCTAACCCGGTTTCTCAGCTTCTAGGTCAAGACATTGGTGGTGACCCCCTGCCAAAATCGTGCTCTCTGGGAACAGAGGAGATTAACTACAACAGCCTAACCATTTATACTCAATGCACCATGAAAAATCCATTGGAGTACTGAGCAGTGTTTCATGTGTCTGCATCAAGGGGTATGCAGGTGTAGTGTGTGCCTATTGAAGTTAATGGACACGTTTCGGGTCAATCTCACATGCTTTACTATATCCCAACAAAAGGCAACACAAAATGCTGGGCCATCTCAGACATCCTTAGCCTCATCTTGTGAGGCAATGTACAGTCAATGAAACATGACAGTACCCATGCTAGACGAGTCCATCACCTGAGAAGATGGGGGGGGCTTGGGGTTGTGAGGCTATGCACAGTCAATGAAAGATGACAGTGCCCATGCTAGAAGAGTACATCACCCTAGCAGATGGTGTTGGGCTTGGGTCTGTGAGGCTGTGCCCTTGCAATGCACAGTCAATGAAACATGACAGTACCCATGAAGAGTCAATCACCTGAGAAGATGGGGGGACTTGGGGCTGTGCCCTTGCACTGTAATAGTCAAGGACCCTACATGCTTGCACCCTTTCAAGTGTAAATTGAGGACATAAAGTAATCCCGAGAAGTCGTGTCGCTGTTGTCAACAGATGCTTACTCATGCATGATCAAGTGGCTTCTCACAAGGATATTGGTTGCAATTAGGATCTCTTTAGAAAACTTCACACTTTTTAAAAGATGTGAGATGTCTATTTCACATGGAGTGCACAAAGGAATTCCGACACACACTGATTCAAAATGGGTGGTGGAAGAGAGAGGCAGTGATTATGCCTTTCGGTGGGTTCTCATCGGAGCAGACTTCATTACTTCACCCTCAGCCTCATCCTTTCATTTGTATTAAACTAGAGCATTCATTACCTCTCAGTTCCTCTTGGTTCACCAGACCATATTAGGTTAGCCCTTGCTTTATATATTTCCACAGCAAGGAACCATTTCCATCAAACATGTCTCTTTTTCTTTCACAAATGCCCTCCTGTCACACTCAAGGATTACCAAGACAAAGAACATGCCCGACACACTCAGTAGCATGCTCAAGAAAAGTATGGAAAAGCAAGCTATGGAAAAAACTAATAAAAATTCAAAGCCGTCAACTGGTTGGTAAACAAGAAAAGGAAGAAAAGGAAGAGACATTAAAATATTTCATCCCACTATAGTTCGTACCACCCTCCTTAGTTATCAAGATCCGTAGATCATAGTGAAACATCTCAGGTATGGTGACAGGGCATTAACAGTGTCCTCTGCCATCACATGGAACCAGCGCCCCTGGGTGCGGGACAAGAAAGTTAAGTAAGCAAGTATGAGTAGCAAGTTAAGTAGAGCTTTGGTTTCGGGAGGGATTGGTGCCTCGGTGCCCTCGGGTGAAAACACGTTCAATAAAACAAAATACAAAGACATCCACCGATAACAAGAACTATCACCCCCAAAGCACGCTAAACCAGCGTCTCATATTGCTGTTTTGTGGTTGTGTATCATGCTGACTATCGATTGACTGCGTCCTGTACGTATGAGATTGACTGCGTCCTGTACGTATGAGTGTTAGACAAGTGAGCACAGATGGTGGATGAACAGATTCATAAAAGTGCACACAAACATTTACGATGAGTAGTTTGCTGGTATCTAATGTGTATATGCATAGTTACAACTACAGTACCGAACACAGAAATAGAACTAGCTTCTAGTGAAGTACTGTGTAGTCCAGTGTCTTTCCATAATGCAATCATGCCCATGTTTTTGTTGGCACAGAGGGCGAGTGACCAGTGAGCAGAGGGAGGTACACGCATTTGTGAGTAAAGTTTGCAACGTGAGTCTGTGGCTATCAACTACCTGGCTAAAACTCGCAAATCCCTACAAACAAAAGCTTTATACAGTTGCCCAAATTCAAAAGGTGATTAGGTTTCAATTTTGGCACACACTTTGAACATGTTCTTGAATTTGACCCAGCGATTCCTTAGCAGAACAGAGAATGACCCAAAGTGATTTCATCCTTAGATTAAGGACTAATAATTATCCATAATGTTTTGTAATGCTTTGCTATCTTCGTGGTACAATGACATAAAGATGCTACAATTATGAGGGGTTGATTTCGATCCGGGTCGGCAGCCCTCCGAGAGCTGTCCCTAGCCTTACCTCACGACCGACTTGTACCGGGAGCCGGTCAGTCCGGACGATGAAGTGTGATGCGCAAAACTGCCACAAATCCGTCTTACACGTAGGCTGTGATTCCAGCTGCATTTCCCGCACGAGCCGTACCTCCGAACGTCGATTCGAGTCGCCCGGAAGCAGTTCCCACAGCAGTTTCCGGCCAGACAAGTACTATGCGCAAATCCTACGCGCCGGACGAGTTGCCACTAGCAGCACATCACAGCATCCGGTAGAGCTGCACATCAGATCCGATTCAAGCCACAACACGATCCACGGCTACGAGACCAACTCTCAACATGTACGAGACGGAGCAACGACCAGCAAGTACGAGACAAACCAAAGAGGAATCACATTGCGCAGGTCATCCCAGCACTGTATATCTAAGACAAGATCTGGAACAGATGCGCACATCGCAGATGGTAAGTCCAACACCCCCACAAACCAACATCACGCACACGCGAAATGACATACACACATAGGGGGGGTGACATCCCTTCCAACAGCAATACCACAGGGGTAGCATGGTCCTCACTACCAGCAGTCCCCACACCTGGGGGGTGCCCATGACCACTATCCCCAGCTCATAGGGGGCTGTATGCCCTGCACCACAACCCCCATCACGTAGGGGGATGTATGCCCTGCACCACTACCCTCCACTACCCTCCCCACTCATAGGGGTCTGTATGCCCTGCAACACTACCCTCTACACTCATAGGGGGCTGTATGCCCTGCACCACTACCCCATCTCATTGGGGGCTGTATGTCCTGCACCGCTACCCCATCTCATTGATGGCTCTATGCCCTGCACCACTACCCTCTACTTCCCTCCCCACTCATAGGGGGCTGTATGCCCTGCACCACTACCCTCCCACTTATAGAGGGCTGTATGCCCCGCACCACTACCCTCCCCACTCATAGGGGGCTGTATGCCCTGCACCACTACCCCCATCTCATAGGGGACTGTATGCCCTGCACCACTACCCCCATCTCATAGGGGGCTGTATGCCCTGCACCACTACCCTCCACTACCCTCCCCACTCAAAGGGGGCTGTGTGCCCTGCACCACTACCCCCATCTCATAGGTGGCTGTATGCCCTGCACCACTACCCCTATCTCCTAGGGGGCTGTATGCCCTGCACCACTACCCTCCACTATCCTCCCCACTCATAGGGGGCTGTATGCCCTGCAACACTACCCTCCCCACTCATAGGGGCTGTGTGCCCTGCACCACTACCCCCATCTCATAGGTGGCTGTATGCCCTGCACCACTACCCCCATCTCATAGGGGGCTGTATGCCCTGCACCACTACCCTCCACTACCCTCCCCACTCAAAGGGGGCTGTGTGCCCTGCACCACTACCCCCATCTCATAGGTGGCTGTATGCCCTGCACCACTACCCCTATCTCCTAGGGGGCTGTATGCCCTGCACCACTACCCTCCACTATCCTCCCCACTCATAGGGGGCTGTATGCCCTGCAACACTACCCTCCCCACTCATAGGGGCTGTAAGCCCTGCACCACTACCCTCCACTACCCTCCCCACTCATAGGGGGCAGTATGCCATGCAACACTACCCTCCTCACTCATAGGGGGCTGTATGCTCTGCACCACTACCCCAATCTCACAGGGGGCTGTATGCCCTGCACCACTACCCCCATCTCATAGGGGGCTGTATGCCCTGCTCCACTACCCTCCACTACCCTCCCCACTCATAGGGGGCTGTATGCCCTGCACCACTACCCTCCACCATCCTCCCAAATTAAAGGGGGCTGTATGCCCTACACCCCTAACCTCCCCACTAATAGGGGTCTGTATGCCCTGCACCATTACCCTACCCACTCATAGGGGGCTGTATGCCCTGCACCACTAACTCCATCTCATAGGGCGTTGTATGCCCTGCACCACTACCCTCACCACTCATAGGGGGCTGTATGCCCTGCACCACTACCGCCATCTCATAGGGGGCTGTATGCCCTGCAACACTACCCTCCCCACTCATAGGGGGCTGTATGCCCTGCACCGCTACCCCATCTCATTGGTGGCTGTATGCCCTGCACCACTACCCTCTACTACCCTTCCCACTCATAGGGGGCTGTATGCCCTGCACCACTACCTTCCCACTCATAGAGGGCTGTATGCCCTGCACCACTACCCCCACCTCATAGGGGGCTGTATGCCCTGCACCACTACCCTCCCCACTCATAGGGGGCTGTATGCCCGGCACCACTACCCCCACCTCATAGGGGGCTGTATGCCCTGCACCACTACCCTCCCCACTCATAAAGGGCTGTATGCCCGGCACCGCTACCCCCATCTCATAGGGGGCTGTATGCCCTGCACCGCTACCCCATCTCATCGGTGGCTGTATGCCCTGCACCACTACCCTCTACTACCATCCCCACTCATAGGGGGCTGTATGCCCTGCACCACTACCCTCCCCACTCATAGGGGACTGTATGCCCTGCACCACTACCCCCATCTCTTAGGGGGCTGTATGCCCTGCACCACTACCCTCCACTACCCTCCCCACTCAAAGGGGGCTGTATGCCCTGCACCACTACCCTCCACTATCCTCCCCACTCATAGCAGGCTGTATGCCCTGCAACACTACCCTCCCCACTCATAGGGGGCTGTAAGCCCTGCACCACTACCCTCCACTACCCTCCCCACTCATAGGGGGCAGTATGCCATGCAACACTACCCTCCTCACTCATAGGGGGCTTTATGCTCTGCACCACTACCCCATCTCACAGGGGGCTGTATGCCCTGCACCACTACCCTCCACTACCCTCCCCACTCATAGGAGGCAGTATGCCATGCAACACTACCCTCCCCACTCATAGGGGGCTGTATGCCCTGCACCACTACCCTCCACCACCCTCCCCAATTAAAGAGGGCTGTATGCCCTACACCCCTAACCTCCCCACTAATAGGGAGCTGTATGCCCTGCACCACAACCCCCACTCATAGGGGGCTGTATGCCCTGCACCACTACCCTCCACCACCCTCCCCAATTAAAGGGGGCTGTATGCCCTACACCCCTAACCTCCCCACTAATAGGGAGCTGTATGCCCTGCACCACAACCCCCATCACATAGGGGGCTGTATGCCCTGCACCACTACCCTCCACTTCCCTCCCCACTCATAGGGGTCTGTATGCCCTGCACCATTACCCTACCCACTCATAGGGGGTGTATGCCCTGCACCACTAACCCCATCTCATAGGGCGTTGTATGCCCTGCACCACTACCCTCACCACTCATAGGGGGCTGTAAGCCCTGCAACACTACCCTCCCCACTCATAGGGGACTGTATGCCCTGCACCACTACCGCCATCTCATAGGGGGCTGTATGCCCTGCAACACTACCCTCCCCACTCATAGGGGGCTGTATGCCCTGCACAGCTACCCCATCTCATTGGTGGCTGTATGCCCTGCACCACTACCCACTACTACCCTCCCCACTCATAGGGGGCTGTATGCCCTGCACCACTAACCCCATCTCAGAGGGCGTTGTATGCCCTGCACCACTACCCTCACCACTCATAGGGGGCTGTAAGCCCTGCAACACTACCCTCCCCACTCATAGGGGACTGTATGCCCTGCACCACTACCGCCATCTCATAGGGGGCTGTATGCCCTGCAACACTACCCTCCCCACTCATAGGGGGCTGTATGCCCTGCACCACTACCCCATCTCATCGGTGGCTGTATGCCCTGCACCACTACCCTCTACTACCCTCCCCACTCATAGGGGGCTGTATGCCCTGCACCACTATCCTCCCACTCATAGAGGGCTGTATGCCCTGCACCACTACCCCCACCTCATAGGGGGCTGTATGCCCTGCACCACTACCCTCCCCACTCATAGGGGGCTGTATGCCCTGCACCACTACCCAAACTCATAGGGGACTGTATGCCCTGCACCACTACCCCCATCTCATAGGGGGCTGTATGCCATGCACCACTACCCTCCACTACCCTCCCCACTCAAAGGGGGCTGTATGCCCTGCACCACTGCCCTCCCCACTCATAGGGGGCTGTATGCCCTGCACCACTACCCCATCTCATAGGTGGCTGTATGTCCTGCACCACTACCCCTATCTCCTAGGGGGCTGTATGCCCTGCACCACTACCCTCCACTATCCTCCCCACTCATATGGGGCTGTATGCCCTACAACACTACCCTCCCCACTCATAGGGGGCTGTAAACCCTGCACCACTACCCTCCACGACCCTCCCCACTCATAGGGGGCAGTATGCAATGCAACAGTACCCTCCTCACTCATAGGGGGCTGTATGCTCTGCACCACTACCCCCATCCCATAGGGGGCTTTATGCCCTGCACCACTACCCTCATCTCATAGGGGGCTGTATGCCCTGCACCACTACCCCCATCTCATAGGGGGCTGTATGTCCTGCACCACTTCCCTCCACTACCCTCCCCACTCATAGGGGGCTGTATGCCCTGCACCACTTCCCTCCCACTCATAGAGGGCTGTATGCCCTGCACCACTACCCCCACCTCATAGGGGGCTGTATGCCCTGCACCACTACCCTCCCCACTCATAGGGGGCTGTATGCCCTGCACCACTACCCCATCTCGTAGGGGACTGTATGCCCTGCCCCACAAACCCCATCTCATAGGGGGCTGTATGCCCTGCACCACTACCCTCCACTACCCTCCCCACTCAAAGGGAGCTGTATGCCCTGCACCACTGCCCTCCCCACTCATAGGGGGCTGTATGCCCTGCACTACTACCCCCATCTCATAGGTGGCTGTATGCCCTGCACCACTACCCCTATCTCCTAGGGGGCTGTATGCCCTGCACCACTACCCTCCACTATCCTCCCCACTCATAGGGGGCTGTATGCCCTGCAACACTACCCTCCCCACTCATAGAGGGCTGTAAGCCCTGCACCACTACCCTCCACTACCCTCCCCACACATAGGGGGCAGTATGCCATGCAACACTACCTTCCTCCCTCATAGGGGGCTGTATGCTCTGCACCACTACCCCCATCTCATAGGGGGCTGTATGCCCTGCACCACTACCCCCATCTCATAGGTGGCTGTATGCCCTGCACCACTACCCTCCGCTACCCTCCCCACTCATAGGGGTCTCTATGCCCTGCACCACTACCCTCCACTACCCTCCCCACTCAAAGGGGGCTGTATGCCCTGCACCACTGCCCTCCCCACTCATAGGGGGCTGTATGCCCTGCACCACTACCCCCATCTCCATAGGTGGCTGTATGCCCTGCACCACTACTCCTATCTCCTAGGGGGCTGTATGCCCTGCACCACTACCCTCCACTACCCTCCCCACTCATAGGGGGTTGTATGCCCTGCACCACTACCCTCCCACTCATTGAGAGCTGTATGCCCTGCACCACTACCCCCACCTCATAGGGGGCTGTATGCCCTGCACCACTACCCTCCCCACTCATAGTTGAACCAAAGGAGAGCCACAACGAACAAATGTCGACACCTTCCAACATAACAGCAATGACCCTGATGATAGGGAGTAGTCACACACACATACAAGTGAGTCTCTCACTGACAGATACCACATAGGGAAAAAAACATGATGTTGGGAACACATAAGTGCCAATGGTAATCCAGAGTGTGTCCCACGTGCGTTGGACAACATCCCTGGAATTTACAACTGAAACAGCCAGGGATGACACCATAATGACTAAGGGCCCGATTCACAGAACTAACTTAAGACAAAATCCTAAACTTACTACCATTTTCGTATTCACAGAAGGCACTTACTCATTTTGGTATTCACAGAAGACACTTACTCACTTCGGTATTCACAGAAGTTAGGAGTCCTAACTTTAGGACTCCTAAATGCCTTCTGTGAATACCGAAAGTCTTAAAATTAGGATTTATAGGCAGGGGACATCTTCCCTTGGAGGGGCATAGACAGTGGTAGGCCAGGCACCGCAGGGACAGGACCAGGGGACAGCAGAATGGGGTAGGGGAGGGCTGGTGGGTGCAGGAGTGTCACTGGCATCTGCAGTGGAGGTGTCTGATGCAGTGGGTGCCGTCACCACGGAAGGGCCCAATTCCAATGGTCTGGGTGCTGTCACCACTGCAGGGCTCAAGTCAGACAGACTTGTTACCGGCACGATCGCAGTGGGCAGGTCAGATGTTTGGGACCGGGTCTCCACTGCAGTGCCAAACTCCAAAGGACTGTCATGGGGCTCAGGTGAGGTGGGCAGGACAGATGGGAGGGCACGGTCCCCACATCAGTGGCATGAACAGGCTGAGCGTGTGAGTTGGGGGTGGAAGTGCATGTGGTGGGGGGAGGGCCTAAGCATTTTGGGGATGCGGTATTGGTGTGTGGGGGAACCAGGGACAGGGTGTGGCGGGGGACCTGTGGAGTGGTGGGCTTGGGGCTGCAGGACGGAGACTGTGACTTTGAGCAGCGGGATTGGGGGGTCTTGCTCTTCCTGCTCCGGGGGACTTGCGGATGGGGGCCTCAGTGTCCGTGCGCCTGGGGGAGGGTGTCTGTGTGGCAGTGGAACTCCCCCCTGTGTGTGGTGACGTCCTCTTCCGCTTGTGCATTGGAGCAGATGGATTGGTGGGGAAGAGGCCAAGGTCACAGAGGAAGAGCTGCTTGGAAGGGGGGTTGCAGGTGAGGTAGGGGAAGTGCTTTTGGAGGGAGAGGCATCTGAGGTCTGTGGAGTGCTTGTGGATGCCTGTTTGTGCATCTGTGACCCATCCCCTGTGTGTGTGCCATCAGTCCCCGGAGAGTGCGTGCCTGTGGTTTTTGAATTTGACGTGCGTGGCTGTGTGCTGCTTGGGTCTGTTGAGGTGCGTGCCGGTGCCGGTGTGTGTGTGCGTTGGACAGGTAGAGTAGTGGGGACTGTGGATGTGGCAGAGGTAGGAGGGGTGAGGGACTGCTGGAGGAGGGATACTGCTGCCGTCTGTTTGGAGGCCATGGACTGAATAGTCCGATGTAGGGCAGACATGCTGGATGAGATGCCCTCCATGAAGGACACCAGTTGATTCAACAGAGTGCTGTGGGAATAGAGGACACTCAGCATCGCTGTCTGCCCTACATGGATCTGCTTCAGTAAGTACACAGACTCCACACTCAGGGCAGCATGGGAGACAGGGGCACGGGGTGAGGTGCCTGGACCAAAGGAGACATGTCCCCTCACACGGGGGCCTCACCGGACATCTGGGATGGGAGCATATGGGAGGGAGGAGATATTGGTGGTGGCGGGTACAGACTCGCTAGGAGTTGTCTGTGGTCTGCTGACACCCACCTCCACAAGGGAGTCTTCACTGGAGATGCTGATGTTCCTCAGCGGAAGTGGTCGTAGCTGAGGTATCCTCCGTGTGACTCCCCTCACCCTCTGTGCCACTGGGTCCCTCCAACTCCTCTGAAGCGGACCCAGTCTGGCTCTGTGGCTCCTCTTGGTCCGTGGAGCTGTCTCCTCCAGTAGCCGTAGATGTAGATGTATCTGCAATCAATCGGGATAAACAGATCCACATCAGTTACCTGTTTCACCTGACACATCACAGTCAGTACAGCACATCACAGAGGACGCCTTTGCATCAAGTGGCAGATATTGCAAAAAGGGCAGACATTTCTTGTAAATGACACCTGTCAGTCTACCAGTCAACCATGCCCCTCATATCCTGCCCCTCCATGTTCCCATCTGTTTGGTGCATGTAGTATGCCACTTCTCATATGTGGGCACATGCACCACATAGACATGTCTCAGAACTGCATAAATCGTGATTGAAATCTGCCAGTACACACACATCCCATCTCCTGCCGATGACTCAGTACATGTGTAAGGGTTAGGGATGGCCTAAATCATTGTCAGTGAAATGGATATGCTTCATTCACAAGACACCATAAGGTGCCCATGTCTTTATGGCCAATGCCACAATAGAGTGCATGCTGTACAACTGACATTTCTGCGGGATACACATCAGCAAGTGGGATACCATGCTACAGCCCAGTATGGCTAAGCAGCCATCACTGGCTTCTGTCTCAGGGGCCGTGCATCCAAAATTAAACAGTCTGCACTGTGTCACAATCATTAACATTTATGAGAATGTAAGCCCTGCAGCTGTCAAGCGCAAAGGTACCCCCACTGCTACCCACATCTTCAGGCATCTGATGATCACACGTAATACAAATGCAAGTTTAGTGACTGTAAGCACCAATATGTAAGCATGATGACATCACAGCATGATGAGAACGAATTGAAGCTGCCTGCACTTTGATGTATAATTCAACATTATGCACCGTCAAATGATTACACACCTATGCATTGACCCATTGTGATGATCCATTATCCACACCTCAGCTAGCTGCACAGACCAAAATGAGCAACACCACCAGAGTCGAAGAGGGTAGGCCACTCCACAATGACACAGAGGAAGACACCATATTGCACATTTCACAATGCACAAAATGTAGGCTGACACACAGGAGTAGAAGAACAGAGTGTACTTCATGCCTGAAGTAGGCATACCTGACCAGGAACATGTGCAACATGGGATTACCCTAGACACCAGGCATGTGTTCATGTATGTGTACATTCTTCTGATGCCCCTTAAATGTTGTGCCTGCTGCATTGCTGTGTGGCAAATACCCCTGGCACATATGGTGTGCCAAAACATCAATTGGAACACATATTAATTGCCCACACAGAGTAGATGTCTGATTGCTGCCAATGTGCAGCCACATGGGAATCCTTAGCCTCACTCATGAAGACAAAACAATGCACCGGTAGCAGATGCTGTTCACAACCCTGAGTTTGGACAACAGCAGGGACACACAACCCAAGTTGCACAAGTCACAGACTGAAAGGGGCACACCTGTGTATCAGATGAGGATGGGCAATGACCTAATTTGGGCACATGACTTCTATACAAGCAGACAGGAGATCTGTGGAAGTGTAACCAGGATGAAGGAGTGCAAAGATCATGTGAGACATAGTACACAGAGAATGCATGCACTTACCCCCTCCTTGCTGCTGTCTGGCCTTTAACCGCCCATCCAGGTCTGGGAAGACCACCGCCAGAATCCGGAGCATGTGAGGAGGCGACAGCTTCAGCTGGACTCTGGCAATCCTCTGGGTCAAGCCACAAAGGTCCTGCCACCTCTTCTGGCAGTTGCGGATGCGGCGTCTGTAGACCCACACAGAATGAACAGCCCGGGCAATGGTCAGCCAGATCTCCTGCTTCTGATGGGCATCCACCTGTGAGGATGACAAGGATAAAAAAGTCCATTACCACACATGTTTGTGCATCACACAGTTAGATATATATGTCTTTCTTGCAAGGGCATATGATGGACACAGTAGTGCAAATATGGTGATTGACAGTTGTCCTGCATTTTTCAATATGGAAACATTGCCTTAGTATTACAACCATGTGAAAATGCCCTTTTCATGCTCAGTACCTGTTCAGTACAGGTACCTACACACCTTGGGGGTAACAACTACTCAGTGAGCATGCTAGACACTGGTGAACACAATGTAATTGGTGCCAGTTAGACAACATACACAATGAAAAAGGGATGTGGAGTGCACACTCACCTGCTCCCCTGGTTTCCCATACAGCTTGCTGTACTGTGGAAGGAGGCTGTCCAGCAGGGCCTTGTTCTCCTCCTCTGTGTAGGCTGGGGCCCTCTCCACAGTACGTGCCATTCTTGGAGCCAGAGGATGCAGAGACTGTAGCAATGGTAGCAGAGATGTCACTCTGGAGCATGTAGTGCAGGTAAGTGAGATCCCAGGGGAACAGACAGCCTTATATCTGTGCTGCAGAGGCAGATTCAGTCCCTGCGTCAAAAGCAATAGGTCCGACACGTTTGCATCCTATGAATCTGGCCAATCCATCACATTGCATGACTCATACACGCCTTCCGCATCGTTTGAAATATTAAAAAGGCATTGCACTGACGAGTCTGATACATTGTTGCAGGCAACCAATGGATTTTCTAGTAACCGATTTGTACCAGGCTCGAATCCGCGTCAGTCCCCATAGAAGTCAATGTGCAAGGCGTGCGTGCAAGGCGTGCATACGGCTCCTTCCCTAGGTGTCAGATGTGTCTTTCAAATCGGTCACCCGCGTCAGTCCCCATAGAAGTCCATGTGTAAGGCATGCGTGCAAGGCGTGCATGCGGCTCCCTCCCTAGGTGTCCGACGCGTCTTTCGAATCGGTCACCCACGTCAGTCCCCATAGAAGTCCATGTGCAAGGCGTGCGTGCAGCTCCTTTCCTAGGTGTCCGACGCGTCTTTCGAATCAGTCACCCATGTCAGTCCCCATAGAAGTCCATGTGCAAGGCGTGCGTGCAAGGCGTGCGTGCAAGGCGTGTGTGCGACTCCTTCTCTAGGTGTCCGACGCATCTTTCGAATCAGTCACCCGTGTCAGTCCCCATAGAAGTCCATGTGCAATGCGTGCGTGCAAGGCGTGCGTGCAAGGCGTGTGTGCGACTCCTTCCCTAGGTGTCCGACACGTCTTTCGAATCGGTCACCCACGTCAGTCCCCATAGAAGTCCATGTGCAAGGTGTGTGTGCAAGGTGTGCATGCGGCTCCTTCCCTAGGTGTCCGACACGTCTTTCGAATCGGTCACCTGAGTCAGTCCCCATAGAAGTCCATGTGCAAGGTGAGCCACACACCATAGCTTGCCATTGACCCATGGACACACCAACAACAATACAGTCTGTGACACAGTATCTAAAAGTGCATGTCTGGCTGCATTACCTGTGTGTGAACATGTGATTTTGGATGTTTCACTTAGTGGCACCCACTCCCAGGCAGGGCAAGGTGTCATAGGGACAGATACAATAGTGGCCTGGACACATAACCACTGTGGTTGTCAAGAGTACATTTCAGTGCATGAGGCAAGAACACAGTTCCCAGTGCACATTGTGTATGTCATATGACATACACCCTGACTCTTCAGTGGAATGGTCTGTGTCTCACAGGGTGTCACAGTGCCACATATGTGATGTTCATCCACAGTATGTTTGCATTTCCATGCAGAGATGACTCAGATTTAATGTGCTCAATGTCAAACGGTTACAACATTCATGTATATTGTCAATTTTGAGGTGATGTTGCGTCTGTGTGTCAAAGACATCCATCTGTGAGCTGGCAAGAAATCATGGGGCACTTACTGATGTACTGTGACAGAGCCCATTGATTGCTCACAGCACAACATGGACCTTGCTGTGGGGACCTGTAGAGCTGAGATGTCAGATGATGGGCATGTATCTGACATGTGTGCTGTTGGAGGGAGGGCCACCGGGGAGTCGGGGAGACTATTCCGGGGCACCTTCCTACCGCAAAGGTATAGCCGAGCGCCGCTGAGAAGCCCCCTTCGGGGAGGTCTTTTTCCTATGATCGCACTAGGCCCAGTAACACCACCACACAGGACTCAATATCAGGTGCTTGACGTGGTTCTTTATCAGCAGTAGTACGTTCAATATTTATAGTGGGATCGAGGGATCCAGTAAGAGTCTCAATGTCTGTTAGAGGGATAGGGTAGCGGGACAGTCTTAGTACCAACCAGGTACGGGAGGGCTCTGCGCCAGACCTTGAGTGCTGGTCTCAGAGCGGCTCGGACGTGGGGAGCCGCGACAGCGTCTGCAGGGCTCGGGTGGTAGTTCCGCTTGGGTCGAGCCGCGACACAGTCAGCAGGGCTCCGGTGGTAGGTCCGCTTCGGTCGAGCCGCGACGAGGTCAGCTGGGCTCTGATGGTAAGGTTCAACAAGGTCGGGCCGCGACAGCGTCAGCAGGGCCCCAAAGGTTCGTGAAGGTCTTTAAGCACGGTGGAGCCGCGACGTCGTCAGCAGGGCTCAGAGTGTGGGTTCAGGATGAGTCTTCTTCCGTAGGGTCAGCCGCGATCCAATCAGTAGGGCTCTGGACTCCAGGATACAACTGTTGTCCTGTTGTCGGGTCGCCCCAGATATAGGACTGGAGCCCTTTGATGTCCGGACCCTTGCGCCCGGAGGGGGCGGAGAGGCCAGGTAGGGAGCGGCCAGACGCCCAGCAGGAGAGGCGCCAGGCCCCAGAGAGCTGTGGGGCGATCGCACCTAGGTGTGGAAGGACGGTTCGGGGTCCCATCGATACTGCCCTCCGCCGGGAGTGGGAAGGGTTCACGTGGTATCCCCCGGGCCAGGGGTTGGCGCCTTGATGTCGGGCCTCGCTGGGACAGAGGCCGGGTGAAGCGGGGTCACGCAGGTGGTCACGTGGAGTGACGTATAATCCAAAATGGAGGAGCCCCGAGGTGCATGGGACCTCGTGCGGCTTAGCGAGGGGGAACAGGACCACGCCACGAGGCCGGCTCCCACATGTGCCCATACCCAACAGCACACACATCATGTGCTTGTGTCCTGTAATGTGGTTTCATGTGCTATTTCTCATGTACACTGGCACATAGATGGGGGAATGACAAACTGTCTTTGCTCATTTATGTACTGCAGGAGACCAGCTGTCCACAGACCGTTCCCTGACTTTGAAACCATGGTTGAACGTGATTGCATGCAATGGAACGGCTTCAACCGGCCACTGATCGAAGAATTGGAAGAGCAGTTGGCCCCACATCTGCAACCTGGCTGGACATACCCCACAGCGCTGACCCCCAAGGTGAAGGTGATGGCAGCCCTACACTTTTTTGCCACCGGTACTTTCCAGGACACTGTTGCTACTGCTGGTGGGATGTCACAGACTATGTTCAGCCATGTGCTTCGGGATGTGTTGGAGGCAATGTTGCATTTCCTCAACCAGTACATCCATCTCCCCAAAGCACAACAACTCGCTAACAGCAAGGGGGGCTTCTATGCACTGGGCAGGATGCTACATGTCATTGGCTCCATTGATGGGACACATGTGGCTCTGGTACCACCACAGGCACATGAGCAGACGTACCAGAACAGGAAGCATTTCCACTCCATCAATGCTCTGGTGGTTTGTTTGGCGGACATGACCATTTCCCATGTGTGTGCATGGTTCCCGGGCTCAGCACATGACGCCTACATAATGAGGAGTAGTCGCATCCCAACGATGATGGCACAGATGGAGTACCAGCATTCCTGGCTTGTCGGTGTGTACTGATTGTTTAACATTGTGTGTATTTGCTAACGATGATTAGAACCCTATTTTCACACTCAACTAATGTGCAATTGTCTCTCTGTAGGTGACTCTGGATACCCCAACATGCCGTGGTTGCTGACACCCCTCAGAAACCCTGTGACACCAGCAGAGATGCGCTACAATGAGGCACATGTCAGGACCAGGAGGGTGATCGAGCGGACATTTGGCCTCCTGAAAAGCAGATTCCGCTGCCTGGACACGAAAGGAGGGGCCCTCCGAAATGCATCTGCGAAGCTCTGCAGGATCATCATAGTGTGCTGCATGCTACACAACCTGGCAGTGCGGAAAAGGTTGCCTCTCATCCAGGATGACAATGACCAACCTCCACCAGCCGTGGAGGATCCTGGCCTGGGGCATGATGCCAGTGATGATGAGGGTGATGGTGATGTCCGGAGCCAGCTGACCCAGAACTTCTTCACATGAATGTCAGTATACAGGTATGTGTTGCCAAAGTATTGTGTCAGCCTGACCTATGTTGGTGGTGCACTGGTGCTGATTGAGTGCGGCAGTATGCTACTTGTCAGGATGCTTGCTGTGATGTGTCCTTTCTGGTAGTCTGTACTCCCAAACAGTGTGTACCCAATTGTTAGGTTGTGTCTGGGTAGTTAGTGTTTTGTTTTGGGCATGTATATTGTTGTTGTCTGCTGTATATCTGTGTTTTTGATTGTGTTTTCTGTCTGTCCTTCACAGGGTACTTTGGATGCTGTATGGTTTGGTCTGAACCCCAAGACCCAGATCCTTTTTCCAGAGTGCAAGTACTCGTTGTCCCAACAAATGACGTGCCACACACCCCTGGACTTTCATCGTTCACCACATGTTTAATTGTTTGCTCACTGTCACGTGAGGTTAACGTGTATAATTTGTGGTATTCTCACATTGTGAATATTTAATAAACCTGCCCTTCACTTCGGGATGTGCTCCGTGTGTGTCCACACATCCGACAGTAATTCACATCCTGTACCTGTGGGCTGCTTGCCACTGACCCAGGATGGGTGTTGTGCGTGTGTGCATTCCACTGTATTTCCTGTTGACATCAGTGTTGACAATGAGTTAGAGGGCCCTGGTGAGTATGTGTTGTGTTGCCCTAGTGGTGTGTCTCCCTCATATGTGTCACATTGACATGACTCACATGACGGTGTTCGCATTGCTGTATTAGTTTTCATGCACAGTGTTCCTTAGCAGCTCATCATCGCCATGGCACAACCCAAGTAGGAATCACAACAGAGGCAACTATTGTGTGATTGTAATTTTTTTTCCAAACATGTGTAAGGATGGTGAACGGAATTTGAAGTGTTGTACAATGTGATGGTAATCTAAAGTTCACAGGTGAGTTGGTAGTCTTGAATGTTGAAATGTCCAGAGTAGAATCCATAGTCATTTGGTGCATTGTCACAACTTTGACCCTCCATGTCAAGTGGGTCATTTGGATGTAGGTCGACAAGGTTAACTGGTTTGCACACAAAGGACGATATCAGGACCAGGTGTTGGGTGCCTGGGGGATATGTATGGCAATCAGCGTCTCAATTGCCCTCCTTCAGACGACCCCTCTTCTTTCTCAGGGGACCCTCATGTGCAGGCTGCTGCGGTGCCGTGGACTCTCCGCCAGAGTCCGCCTCCCTCCCTGCGGCTGTTGCGGATGTTGTGGCAACAGATGTTGTGGGCGCACAGGGAGGTGTGGTCATGTTGGTGCTGATCTGGCTGAGGCATGTCAGTATGTCCCTATGCACCGCTGTTAGTTCATCCAATTTGTCCCACTTGGACTCCACCTGGGCCATGTGGGAGTCCAAGCAGGCATGATGGGCAGCCTGCTGTTTTTTGAGTTCCTTGAGGATCCCCACGACCTTTCCAAACCCTACGGTGCTTTCCTGGTACGCATCTATAATGCATTCCCGGTGTGGCTCATCATGCAGTCCAGCCCCCTCTGCAGGCTGTGTCCTCTGCCTGCCCACCCTCCCACCACCCGACCTACATGGGCAGAACCTGCCGTGGCCGGCACAGGCAACACTGGGCCCCCTTGAGTGTTTGCGCTGGTGGTGTTGTCTCTTGCTTCCGGGGTGGCCAGTGTGCCTGTTCCATTGTTGTTCTGTGGCCTGGGCCTGTCCGTGTCAGCATGGGTACTCTGTCTGGTGTCAGATGTGGCAAGAGTAGTTGCCGGGGGTACTGATATTACTGCTGCTGAGGCTGCACGATGACTCATGCTGGAGGTGCCAGGTCGGTCAAGGTCGTCGTCCAAAGAGGAAGGAGAGTGATCCACGCCGGGGAGCTCAGGGTCTGCCAGAGTCTGGGACTGGGACTCTTCTTCAGGTCCTGCTGTGTACCCAGCATCTCCTGTGGTTGGAGGAGACACACAATGTATGTTATGTTTCTACCAACCTCAACGTTTCACACACATGACATTTGCCACTGGACATCATTATGAGAATCTGTACATTGCATTGTCCTAAGTTGTGACAGACAGGGGCTGATATTGTTGAAGCACTTTGTAATGGCAACCTGGAGCATTGCGATGTGTACATCAAACTGTGTGCATGACCAGCTCACGTATTGAACAATTGTCTGTAGTTGGCCATTGCCACTCAGGTTCCATCACATGCCTGACACAGCTGTTTTATCCCTGTCTACATTTGTGCTTTCACAATGCCACACGTAAAATTTACACTTGGGGTATGTAGCAAGCTTGGGGCATGTGTTGTGTGATTCTTTTTTTCCTCTGTGCCTCACATTGGTGTGTCTGTGCAGCATGGTTGCAGTACGGTATGCCTGAGATCCAATGTGAGATACAATTTTGTTGTCTGTGTTACTAGTTCACATCTCTTTTCATACAAGTCATGGTGTTGGCGTAGCTAATGAAGTTGTTGCTGAGTTTTGTAGGTAGTAACGCCTTCTATCTTGTCAAATTCCTCCATAGTGAGAGGGATTGGGCATAGTAGCTCTCTTGCTTTTCCATGCTCATGACAGTGATGGGCAGAGGTGTGTGTTACAGTTCAGCTGCTGTGAGATGCATGCCTCCTCAGGTGCAGTCCAGGTTAGTCATTGTGTTTGGGGTGCCCATGACAGTGAATGATGTGTTGTGGGAATGATGCATACAATGAAGACCGATGTGGGATTGAAATGCAGCTCACAACTGCACATTTTGTGAATGACACCATGCTACAGTGTCAGCTATATGTGAGTGTCCATTCTATTCACTGTCAGGTGTCCACTGTCAATGATGTATAGGTGACATTGTGTGCGTTTTTTGCTATGTACTATGTTTACGTCTCCCCAATTGTCATCTACGAGACACACCTTCACAGCCAGGTCAGGGGACACCACAGGGACACTGCATCTCCAGAGAGTGGGAGGATACCTACAGTTCCAATGGCTGTGAGTGTAGATGTGTTTGAGTTGGCCAGTGCATGGGTGTGACTTGCAGCCAATTCATACATCATGGCCATGTGTCAGCCATCTTGCCAAGGCATTTACTTTTGGAGTGATTGGTCCCAAGGGTGCACTTTGTTGTGGCTGAGAAGGTGTGCTTTGAGGCTGCATTGATGGCATTTGGAGTAATTGCAGGACCTCCTTCACCCGCAGAGGCCAGATAATACCCCATGTGCCATGCTTCCATTGCAGGTAGTCACAATTTACGTTCCGGCTGTCAGGCATTGGTGTCCTGTTGTCAGTTGGAGCCCAAGGCCCAGCTGGGCCTCATGCTCCCCACAGCAGGGCCTAGTGTCAGCCATCTTAGCAGTACTTTTGCCCTCCCTGTGAGGTGAGCATGGTTCAGTGTGAGCTTGCAGGGACAGGTGGACGGGGGATGCTACTGCAACTCCCATCATGCTTTTGGCTCCACCCACCTTCCCACAATACCTGAGCATCCTTCCTGTGAATCTTTTTCCCTATGTGGTGGTGTGTCTGTGCTGATAGGTTGGCAGGCAGTGGTGTCCTGGTGTTTGCTTGCACTCAAGTCCCGACAAGCCCATGTCCTTCACACAGCAGAAGCCAGTGTGGTAAATCTTTGTGGGATATTTATTTGGATTCAGAGGGGATGCATTAGTCCCGGTGGGTTGGGTGTGGTTTGTGTTGAGGGGGGGGGTATGTGTGTAAGTGCCTGCTGGCAGTTGTATTCAGAGCTGGCAGACCTCCTCCCCTAGTCCCGACATCCCACAATGCAGCATGCTTCCATTGCAGGGAGTAGTTGTCACCTTTCAGGCTGTCTGGCATTAGTATCCTGTTGTCAGTTGGAGCCCAAGGCCCAGCTGGACCTTGTGCTCCCCACAGCAGGGCCTAGTGTCAGCCATCTTGGCAGTACTTTTGCACTCCCTGTGAGGTGAGCATGGTTCAGTGTGAGCTTGCAGCGACATGAGGGTGGGGGACTGGTGGCTGTGAATGGAAATCCCATCATACTTCCTGCTACATGCACATTCCCAGCATCCCAACCTTCCTTCATTTTGACTCAGCTTTCCTATGAGGTGGTGTGACAGTGGTGGCAAAATGGATGACAGTGTTTGTTGGTTATTTATGTTCATGCCTTGCAGTATTAGTCTCTAGGTTTGTACATGTTAGGACGTAGTTCCATATTACTGTGGGATGGCAGGTATTGTGTTTGTGTAACTGATATACACGTCACAGGATACTTGCCTTTCCATTGCAATGGCTTTGCTGGTGGTAATTGGTTTCACAGTGCCCTTGCCACTGCTATATGTGTGTTGCCAGACAATTTTGGGTAAATTAGTTGTGTACTCAGCAGGCTCTGGTATTCCTGTTAATCCATGGATGCTCTCCGGTGGTAGGATGTCCCGCACCTTCTCCTCCCAGGACCTGAAGTGCGTTGGTTTTGCAGGAGGGCCACTGCCAGTCTGCCTGCTCAGGGTGTGTTCCCTGTCCATGAGCTTCTTGACCCTCCTGTGCACATCATAATACCTGTTCTGTATATCGTCCTTTGTGCGCAAACAAGTTGCTTGTGCATTGACCTTGTTGACAATCCTCTCCCACATCTTGGTTTTCTGCGACATGGGGGTCTGTTGGACCAATGTGCCAAACAACTGTGGCTTTACCCTGAGTATTTTGTCAATCATGACTTCCAACTCACTATCTGTGAACTTTGGATTCTTCTTGGGGGGCATGGCACTGGGTGGTTGTGGGGATTGATGTGTGGGGGGTTATATGTGAGTGTGGTGGGTGTGAGTTTGTCAGTGAATATGTGATTTAGTTTTTGAGTGGTGCAAATGGTGTAGCTGTTGTGTGAGTTGTGCTGTGTCTCTGCAGTGTGGTGGTGATGTCTGCTGTCCTATGCCTGTAATTTGCAAAGGATCATGGTAGGGATTTCTTGCCTTTACATAGGTGGAGTTGTGGGTGTGCCTTTGTTCCTTTCTTTTTTATTTATTGACTTTGTAATTTGTTTTTTGTGTGCTTTTTTTGTCACATTTCCTTTGCTTTTGTTGTGCATGATGGAGACGTTTGTTTGACCATGTCGGACGCTGCCAGTGGCTCGCGCGGGCTAACCCGAGTCTGTCACACTGACATTCTGCTGTTCTTTGACGTTGGTGTACGCGTCGAATGCAGAGGGGTCTGTTGTTTGCTAGTCACTATGTGCTGTGCGGCTCGGTTTTCCTGATTGTGCTCCGTGCGAGTCGGTCTCAATTAACACGTATTGCATCGTACTGTGCGGCTCGTGCATCGCGGGTACGTTTTGGTCGCGTCAATTTCTGATGGGTGTCGGTCGGTACGTTTCCCGGTCATTTTACGTGCGACTCACTGATTTGCGTGCGGTTCAGTCATGTGGCTCGTTTCCCGTGCGAGTGGGTTGTAATTCGCCAGTCCGTGTCGGTCGGTCTCCGTTCCCGGTCCGTGTCGGTCGATACATTTTACGTCCGAAATCGGAATCGACGCCTAAGTGGTTACAAACTGACATATATTATTGGAATAACAATCACAGACTAAAAACGGGATACCAATATTAGCATATGATAATGACAATGTGAATGCCAGAAGCAATCTAAGGCAAGAGAAATAAATAACAAAAATAAATGTACTTGGGCAAGATTACATAAAGAAGTTGGAGTCTTGTAACAACAAAAAATGATGTCCCGGCAATGATGTAAATGTAGAAACAGACGTGAGGTCAAGAAACACCACCACATAGCATGAAAAGGAACGGTGTTGTGTTATGTAATGTTATGTTCAGTTAGGTTATTTTCAATTTGTATACGACAGCTTTAACCCACTAGGGACCTGCAGGCACTAAAACCTTCTCACTGAACAGAAAGCAGTCTAATCAACCCTGAGCCGCTAAGATTTAAGTTCCTTCATAAAGAGCAGAATACTAAACAGGTGGAGGACGGATAGTGGGAGCTTGTTCCAGTTCTTAGTGGGCAGATACAAAAAGGAATGGCCTTCATGCCAGGCACCAGCAGTCTGGGAAAAGAATTCCAGCCTGAGGTTAGTGAGGTGCAAAAAACTATTAGGTTCATGGAAAGCTACCTTCTTGATCGCAGAGGTGGGTCCAGTCTTATGCTGGGTGCTGCGGGCAAAGAAATAAAAGTTTTGAGCCTGCCCGTTTGTCTATGGGGAGCCAGAGGAGATTTCTGAGGTATTCAGCGATAGATGGGTGGGCCGGGATTTTGAGAACAAGTTGAGCTGTCGAGTTTTGGACAACTTGAAGTCAGAGTAACAAGTGGGTCAGGATGTCCAGATAAATGTGCCCCTGTATGTCCTTCTTGACCTATGCAGCAGCATATGCATTTCAGCAGCAGCATATGTGTAGATCTGTCAGCCTTAGAGTGGTCTTCCCCCAATCGTTTTGCCTCACCTTCTACATTTTTGCTGCACTTATTTTTGATAGCCTTAGGACGTTGTGCACTTTACCACTTCTAACCAGAGCTAAAATGTTTGTGCTCATTCTCCTATAACATGGTTACATTGACTCGAATCACTGACATAATATCGACGAGAACAATATCGACTGCCAAAAATATTGGCACCAAATTATCGATTACATCAATATCGACTGACAATACTTATTTAACAAATTAAACAAATATCAAAACAATATTATCGAGCATAAAAAATACCGTATACAACATTATCGAAAATACAAATATCGTTAAATAAATTATAGAACTTTCTTTATTAAACATTATAATGTCCTAAATATCGAAAACGGAAATATAGATAGCAATTTTATTGATTTGATATAAATTTCAACATTTGAAAAAAAACTAAAATGAACATATCTTGAGCCCAAAACGTATTTTCACTATATATAAAATAACTACACACATTATAACTATTATATAACCTTATTATAACATCTAAATATATATATTCATCTAAATTTAAAAAATACTATTATAGTTGACATTAAGGGGCCGATTCCGATCTGGGTCACAAAGCTCTCCGACCGAGCAGGATCCGGAGTGTTTTCCGACCGAGCCAGAGTCCAGCAGCCCGACCGAGCGAGTACGATGTGGCCATATGCTGCTGGACTTGGTTCGGTCAGACTCCCATAGAAGTCAATGGGAGCCGGTCGTACGACGCGTACATGGGCTCCCATTGACTGAATGGGTACGTCTTGCGCAAGGGCGGCCCCTACAGTGGGTACGCGTTGGTGCCCTCCGCACCATACATGCCTGTGTTGGGGAGACCCTTGTGTCTCCCCCTGTATCCGAGTCATAGGGCTGCGGGTTACCGGGGGTCCGACGCGGACCCCCAAAGACAACTTCACGGACATTTTGCGAGCTGGACACTTCGGCTCGCACCGGCTGTCCAACGCGCGCATCGTACTGGCTCGTCATACATCGCATCCATTGCACGCCATGGTTAGCTTACGGCCGAGACGTACGGAGCGGTTCGGACCCGGAAACGACTCGGTCAGTGATTTTCACATTGCTCGCATCGTACTAGCTCGCTCGTACAGCTATACGACTCGGACGGAAAACACGCATACGGCTTGTAGTTTTCCTGGCCGGGTCGCGTTTGGTGCCCTTCCGACCCGGATCTGAATCGGCCCCTAAATATTTTACACATAACACATACAAATTAAAACATTATAAACTATAGCAAACATACATAAGCAAATAAATATGTGTAAAAAAAAATTATTAGCACTAACAAGTTCTTAATTAGCGTTTCCGATATATGGAAAGTAACTGCCAGAAACTTGAAAAACATAAACAACAACAAATGAAAACCTCACACTAATCAAATACACCAATGAAATAAACCCATCAATTATCTAAACACTATATAAACAACAACATTTTACATATAATACAAACCACAACTCGCCAGAAAAAAGAAAAGGAGACTCTGCCGGATTGCTTCCAGAACGCAGATTTACATTTCAGAAAGAATCTTCACAACACCACTAACTAAAATGCCAGTTGGAATAGAACACTACTTGTAGTCTTCACAAAAAAAATATGAAAATATAACGTACTAATATGTGTCTCTTAAACTTATATCTGCTCTACAGATACCTTCTAAAAAGCAAAAAAATACTACTTCTGCTGCATCAACAAAAAAGTTACTAAATAAGTAAGTATCTTCCTATTTTTATTCAAAAATTCCCTAAAAACCCACCCAAAAACCCCCTTTTCCACAATCTCCTAATCACTTACAAATTAATAGAACAAAAATGTTAACATTATGAGGTCCATTAGGATGGCGGGCAGAAAAGCACCTCGACCGCCATGGAAGCAGAAAACAACCACCCGCCGGCACCGTGGGAAAACCGGCGGCAAATTAGGATTAACCGCCCCAAAAAATCCAACAGCGGCAGTACGAGGCCAAGAAAAATCGCCCGTAGCGGGCGGAGATGGTCAAAATCCTTCTGCGGTGGTTGGAATAGCAGCGGAAAAACAACAACCTGCCGCAAGTATAGCAGCAACACCGCAACGGAAATTAGTATATCCCCGACGGTCCCGCGGTACGTACCGCTGTCTCCGACCCCCGCAGTCACACAATGGGATGAATGGGAGAGCCAGCGGAAGAGCTGAAGCACAGCCACCGCAGCCGACGAACCGTCAAAATTATGGCAGACGAGTCAAAACCCCACAAGAAGGCCAAAAAGTGCAAACAGAAAACTAGCCATGTCTCCAAAATACACAAAACACACCCCAATGACACAACCACATGGCAAAAAGAAAAATACAAATCCCAGGACAACACACCTGTCAGCAACACCCCAATTGGACACACCCACATAGCTGAGTATAAAACCAGCCCCTTCCCTGACCACAATCCCTTGAAAAACACCAGGAGAGAAGGGACACGTACCACAGCTGACAGGAGAGGCAAAGGACACAACATCACTAGCCACACCACACACAACACCACCACCACCTCCAAATGAGCACAACTAACCCCCCTGCACAACACACACCATACACAGCACAACCACAACCACCGCTCACACTCCTGCACCCACAATCACTTTGCACACCACACATCATGGCCACACAGAAAATGCCCAAATTCACTTAGAGTGAGTTGAAGGTCATGGTAGATGAGATAGTCATTTTGGTAGCCGGGTCCAACAGACACCATTAGCCACAAGGACACAAATGTGGGCTAGGATAGTCCAAAGGGTCAATGCAGTAGGCACCACCCCAAGAACAAAAAAGGAGATCATGAACCGGTGGCATGATCTGAAGAGGGTGGTCAAGGAGAGGAGGAGCAAGAACTGTGAGTTGGCTCAGAGGACTGGCGGTGGCCCTCCCATTCCACAAAAACCCATTCACACAATGGGAGGAGAAGGTGCTTGCAATACTGCATCCAGAGAGTCTCACAGGAGTAGCCGGGGGAGTGGAAGCTGGTAAGTACAAACAAATGACTACCGCCACTCTGCAATGTACTGCCTTGCACAACTACAAAGCTACACCACCTAGAACACATACCATCCATCTGCACCTAACATTCACAAAAGCATGGCTCACAGATCCAACATTCACCCACTCCCATCCACCCAAACATATCTAACAACATAACCATGAGGGAATGTGTACAGGCAGACAGCACTACAACTCACACCAGGCCCCATGGCACACACCTGAGCAGAATGGAGCCCTCCCCCACCCACCCAGGAGCAGTTGGAAGCCATTGCAGTACACCAAACAAACTTACAGGTAGGTAGCCATCTTCCCTGGGAGGGTGTTTGGGGGTGGGGGTCCTGTACCACTACCCCCACCATGCCTCCTATCCCACAGTCTAGAAAGATGGATCACTCCCACCAACCCACCCAGAAGCATGTGTCAGCCATTACACAACCCTCATCAAACTTACAGGTAGGTAGCCATCTTACCTGGGATGGTGTTTGGGGGTGGGGGGCCTGCACCACTACTCACACCATGACCCCTGTCCCACAGCCTAGCAATATGGACCCCTCCCCCACCCCACCCAGAAGCAGTTGGAAGCCATTGCAGTACACCAAACAAACTTACAGGTAGGTAGCCATCTTCCCTGGGAGGGAGTCTGGGGGTAGGGGTCCTGCCCAACTACTCCCACCATGCCCCCTGAACCACAGCCTGGCAAGATGGATCCCTCCCCCACCCACCCAGAAGCAATTGGAAGCCATTGCAGTACAACAAACAAACTTACAGGCAGGTAGCCATCTTCCCTGGGAGGGTGTTTGGGGGTGGGGGACCTGCACCAATACTCCCACCATGCCCCCTGTCCCACAGCCTAGCAAGATGGATCACTGCCACAACCCCACCCAGAAGCACGTGTCAGCCATTACACAACCCTCATCAAACTTACGGGTAGGTAGCCATCTTCCCTGGGAGGGTGTCTGTGGGTGGGGGGCTTGCACCACTACTCCACCATGCCCCTGTCCCACAGCCTAGCAAGATGGATCCCTCCCCCACCCCACCCCGAAGAAGTTGGAAGCCATTGCAGTACACCAAACAAACTTACAGGTAGGTAGCCATCTTCCCTGGGAGGGTGTTTGGGGACAGGGGGCCTGCATCACTACTCCCACCATGCCCCCTGTCCCACAGCCTAGCAAGATGGATCACTCCCACCACCCCACCCAGTAGCATGTGTCAGCCATTACACAACCCTCATCAAACTTACAGGTAGGTAGCTATATTCCCTGGGAGGGTGTTTGTGGCAGGGAGGCCTGCACCACTACTCCCACCATGCCCCCTGTCCCACAGCCTAGCAAGATGGATCCCTCCCACACCCCACCCAGGAGAAGTTGTGAGCCATTGCAGTACACCAAACAAACTTACAGGTAGGTAGCCATCTCCCCTGGGAGGGTGTCTGGGGATGGGGGTCCTGCACCTCTACTCCCACCATGCCACCTGTCCCACAGACTGGCAAGATGGATCCGTCCCCCACCCCACCCAGAAGCAGTTGGAAGCCATTGCAGTACACCAAACAAACTTACATGTAGGTAGCCAGTACGTGCACCCACCCATTTTTCACAAATTAAATGGTACCATATAACAACACCAGGTCTCTCATTGCACAAAGAGGCCTACCTACTCCATTGCCAAGCATTGTGTGCACACAGGTAAGCTAAGGAAACTGTCATAACCACCAAAGTGTGACACAACAATGCACAAGTAGAAGAAAGTCAGGGCACAATCATGCACAGCAACTAGTTACATGTGCATCACCATGGGACAAGTGCAACAAGGACCATTCGAAAAATATGAAAGCATGTGTGGTGGCACAAGTCAAGATATGCACATGACAGGACAAAGTGATGCAGGAGATGACAATGGCCAGTCCATGGCCAGATGTGACGTCTGCTAGGTCAGACAAATAAACTATGAGTCCTAAATTAAACACATGTTTACAGGTCCCTGTAAACCTCAATTGTGCACGGTTCGCCGCATGGTATGCCTTGACACCTCACACCATGGACAAGTAATTCTTGTACCACTGCATCATGTCAGGAAGCACAGTACTGCACATAGTCAACAATGTGATGATATGTCAATTGTGCAGTGTACAAAAAGTGAATGACACACAGCTAACACAAAGCTTGCCGGGTGCACTGCAATGACCATTTCTCATCTGACCCACAGGTGACCAAGAACTCACTGCAGAGGACAACACCAGCAACCTGCAGAGCCAGTCTCCACCCCCGATACAAGGACTCTCAGATGTTGACTCCCAGGATTCCATGGGCGATGAGCTTGCGGCCTGTCCATCTGGTGTGCTAGGGAGCAACAGGTCCCAGGACCCCATTGTCCCCCCCACCACATCTGCAGCAACACCAACTCCACAGCAGACCCCTGCTGTCATGGCCTGTGCAGCCACCTCCACCACCACCACTACCACCAGTGCTGCCTGCAACACCCTCCCTGTCCCAGAGGATGCCCATCACACACCACCGACGGAGGAGGGTAGGGAGAGGATGCGGGAGCCCACAGTGGTGAGGCAACAGGTCTGTGGCAGCAGGGTAGGTGGGAGGGGCAGGGTCACCCACAGACACCAGGAGACTGGGACCCACTCCCTGGAACACATCACTAGAGTCCTGGGTGCATACGAACAGATAAAGGGACGAACAGGCCGGTCGGACTATCTGTTGCACGAGCTCATCCTGCTGATGAGGTCCATCGACACCTGCATGGGACAAATTGTGGACCTCTTGGGCCAGCAAGTGGCGGTACTGAGGGACAGGCATGCACCACAGACAACACCTCCACCTCCCTCTGGTGGGCTGCACAATGACAGTTCACCATCCTCCCCTGCGCCCACAGAGAGGGGTGAGTCCTCAGACCCCACTGGCCCTGCAGCAGGGCCCCCCCGCCAAGCGACGAAGGGGCCATCCCAAGAAGACCCTGGGAGTATCTGGAGACCAAGCACCTGCCAGATGCCAGTCACGGAGCCAGACATGATGGCAACCCTCTCCACCACTGCATTCACTCTTTGGACTGTTCTTCCGCACACTGCCTTGTGAATGGCATCTGTCTGTTGGACTGGGTCACCACAGCAATGTGGTGACTACTCGACTACCTCAACTGTCTACTCACTGCTCCACCCCACCCCCCAATGGAAATGTACACCATAGTAAATAAAATGTCCTCACACACATGTCGTTGTGTCTGCTCCGTCTTTATTGCAGGGTGTAAAGTCTTCAACATGATCGTAATGTACCCGGAGCATGGGCTGTCTGCAGGCAAGGAGAAGTCAAAGGCACCTAGGGAAACACAACAGAACAACTGTCACTGGTCTGGGTGTGGCATCACAGGCATCACACAAGCCCTAACATCAGGATAGCCAAACATGCACATGTCACAATGGCCACCAAGTGTCAACATACACGTATTGTTGATGTTCCCAAATGACATGTCCTAGAAACATTTCCAACCACCACTGAGTCTACAACTGGCTGATGCTACAATTCTCACATGCCCCTTCACGACAACAGCAATATCATCAGACAAAGGGTATGTTGCACATTGACACCCACCATCAAGTGAAGTAGCGGGTGATGAGCTGTTCACGCAGGTCAAGACCTTCCTCCTCTCCACTGTCCTCATCACTGGACACGGCTTGATTTGCAGGCTGGGGACTTGAGTCCTCACCATCATCCAGGAGCATGGGAATCTCCTTGCGAGTGGCTAGTTTGTGGAGCATGCAGCATGCTACAATAATCTGACACACCTTCCCGGGCGAGTATCCCAGTGCACCTCCGGTCTTGTCCAGGCACTGGAAACGTGACTTGAGCAGGCCAAAAGTACGCTCCACCACACGACGTGACCTCCCATGGGCCTCATTGTAGTGGACTTCAGCCGGGGACCTGGGATTCCGCAGTGGGCTCAGCAACGAGGGATGGTTGGGATATGCAGAGTCACCTAGGTATGACAAACACAAATAGAAATTGCAACATCGCAGAGTCTCAGGGCAGCAGGTTACCCACACGACTAGGCATACTCACCCACAATCCATGCACGCTTGGGAAGAAGATTAGCCATCAGCTGGGCCACTATGCTGTTCTGCAGAATGTAGGAGTCGTGGGCCGAGCCTGGGAATTTGGCACACACCTGCGAGATGGTCATATCTGCCAGGCACACCACCTGCACATTGATGGAGTGGTAATGCTTGCGATTGCGGTATATGTGCTCACTTGCCTGTGGTGGCACAAGGCCGACATGGGTGTAATCAATGGCCCCAACAACATTGGGGATGTGTCCAAGGGGATAGAAGTCTCCCTTCACAGCTGGCAATTCAGCAACCCTGGGGAAATGGATGTATCTGTCCTTGTATAGCATCATGGCAGACAGTACATCACGCAGCACCATGCTGAACATCGGTTGTGCCATCCCACCAGCGCTGGCCACAGTCTCCTGGAACGATCCAGTGGCATACAAATGCAGGGTTGCCATCACCTTATAAGTAGGGGTGAAAGCTGTTGGATATGTCCTGTGTGGCTGCAGGTGGGGCTCCAACAGATCACAAAGGGTTTTCAGGGTGGCTCTGTCCAGGCGGCATTTCCGTATGATCACAACATCCTCCATGTCCTCCAGCACCGTCAAGTGACGAGTAAAATTTGTCTTCCTCCTATTAGAGATGATAGTGGACACATGTCAATGCAATACATCATGAGATGTGCACAGCATATCACATTCTGAATGACACAACAGCAACAATGACTGTCATCTATAGTGACTAACAGACCAGCTTACATGGAGGGACACCTTCAGCTAGACAAAGGGCACACGTGTCAACTTACACAAGACAAGTACCTCAAACACCACCTTGGGCAATGTGAATGCACATAGGGATATGGCCACAGTACACATGTGCATGCCTGGGAGTCTAGCATCCAGCATATGTGTAACTAATCAAAACCACAGTCTCATACCTAGATGCTGTACCGGTCACAACTTAATGCGTCATTACAAGCTGGCACACATCCACCACACAATGACCACAGTCGGCGCTGGAATGACGAATCTGTTCATGAGCAGACAAGAGAGGCAATGCTAAATAGATCATCATTCATCGAGACGAGCATTGCTGTGATTGTCACTGGACCTCAACACATTGACATGTGTACACATTGTACAGTCCAGGACTACACTGTCCTGCCTACACCAACATCAAATCCTTAAGTGACAAGTGAGTGGGTAGGAGTAAATCTACGTTACACACACACAAACATGGCATGTGTAGCCATCAGTGGATTAAATTGAACATTGGCATCGTGTGCACAATGATGTGACATTGAACATGTTGGCACTGTGCACTGTTGATGTGTGACAGCTGGCCTTCGCCATTTTATGGCACCCATATCGCGGTATCTACTGCCTGGCCCCTGTCGTGTGTCACCAGCACTCCCATTCACACAAGTGCGGTAGTCATAGGCATGGAGACATGCCCATATGGCAGTTGGCATGCTCCACCACCCAAATCGCGGTGCCTCGTGTCAATGCATGGCACCCATATTGTGGCAGCTACCACCTGGCCCCGGCGGTGTGTCACCAGCACCCCCATTCACCCAAGTGCGGTAGCCATAGGCATGGAGACATGTGGAAATGGCGGTTGGCATGCTCCCCTGCCTGAATGGCGGTGCCTAGTGTAAATGCATGGCACCCATATCACGGTAGCTACCGCCTGCCCCGGCGGTGTGTCACCAGCACCCCCATTCACAGAAGTGCGGTAGTCATAGGCATGGAGACATGTGGAAATGACGGTTGGCATGCTCCGCCACTAAAATCGCGGTCGCGTACACCGTGCCCCTGCGTTGTTTCACTGCCATGGAGCTCGCCCTAGAACCAATGAGAAGTTCGATAGCGGTGGCATGATGCAATTTTGAAGATGGCGGTAGGCGTGCTCTGCCACCGCGGAGGAGGACATTGGCTGGATTTAAAAGATGCACCATCTCGCTAGCACACCCCGGGCCCCAGCATTGTATCACCGCCATGGAGCATACACTTACAGCCAATGGGAGCCATGATTGTGGTGACATGATGCAATTTTCAAGATTGTGTTAGGTGTGCTCCGCCACCGCGGAGGCGGTCATTTAATGCATTTGACAGAGGCAGACCTGGACCACTAATTGCTGCAGATTGGCACCTTTGAAAAAACCCCAGGGGGCTATATATGTGGGAGTGAGCCTCACTGCTCACAGAGACTGCTGCCTGAGACCCCTCACCTGCTGCTGCCTCCAGGGACTGCTGCCTGAGACCCCTCACCTGCTGCTGCCTCCAAGGACTGCTGCCTGAGACCCCACACCTGCTGCTGCCTCCAGGGACTGCTGCCTGAGACTCCTCACCACCAAAATCCCCTGCTGTTGTCTCACGTCCACAGGGATGACAAGGACAGAGAAGATCCATGCCAGTCCCTTCACGAGCGAGGAAATGGAGGTCCTGGTGGACGAGGTGCTCACACAGTACCCAAGGCTATATGATGCCCCAAATGTCGTGGTAAGTCTGCAACAGTGGTGGGGTAGGGCAGGGGGGCCACACATGTAGTTGGACTGATGCAGTATGTGCCTGGGAGTGTGGGGTAGTGTCATGCACTGCCTGACATGCTGTCTCCAGTGGGAGGATGTGTGTACCCAATTCCACAGCCTTCACTCCCTGCTCATGTATGTATGAGTGACCTGTGTTGTGTTGTCAGCCATACAGTGACCTGGAAGGCTCTTCATGCTGTAGTCAGGACAGTGATTGCTTGGCTGGGTGGCTGTATGTGCCCCTGTAGTACATCTCAATGTGAACCCAGTAGGCCAGCACAGTCCCCGCCTACAAAGACATGGACAACACACTGAACTTACAGAGTATGACATCAGTCTTTTCACATAGCACTCCTGCTATGGGCCATCTCAGCACTGTGGTTTACACACAACTGCCCTTGTGATTGGCATTTTGTATTTGTGATATCATATCCATCCATGTGACATCCATGACACATTCAAATATTCACAGGACAGGGACATTGATGGCTGCGCAGTCTTGGACACTGTGGGTCCACCCCCAAACACAGGTTGACATGTGATGTATGTGTTGCTCAAGGCAACAATGGACTGGAGATGTGGGCAGGCTATATGGGTGTTTCAGTGCTGGCATCCTGCATGACGTGAGATGTGCAGGGACTGTGTTCCCCCTCACACCTGCATGCTTTAACATCATCTTTTCCAATGCAGGGATCCCATATGGGCTGTACTATAGTTTCTGATTGACCTATGGTTGGATATGTGATGATTTTGTATCTTACTGATAAATGTTGGTGCATGACACTGTGTACCTGATCATCTCTCCCTCTTGTCTCCCATGACTACAGCTCAAAGTACACCAGCGTAAGTCCGTGTGGAGGGCTATTGCAGCGAAGGTGCAAGCCCTGGGGGTCTCAAACCGACAGCGCACCCACTGCCACAAGAGATGGGATGACATCTGCTGGCTGGCAAAGAATGGGGCGGAGATGACCCTGGGGTTGCTTCCTCGCACTGGTCGTCTGGCACGGCGCAGTATGACACCACAGGGGACCCACGGGGACTGTATGCAGTGTGTAAACACAACTGCGGGTTCCAGTAATATTCCATGGGCAATGTCGTGGTTGGAAATTTAAAGATTAGGGACACTTCTAATCGAATCAGGACCAAACGCTTTTGGACTCAAGAAGTTCTAGAGATAGCACCCACGAGAGCACCAGAGTACTCGAGTTACCTCACCCAGGGAAGCCGGGTGCATAGGTGTCTTTTGGTGTAAGGTCGCTTCGTCGATTTCAATGGAAGCCTTCAAAGAACTGCTGCTGCTGTGAAGTGTCTGAAGAGATCCAAGCCTGGATCTAGGATGGAAGGGAACCTGAAAGCAGAAGGGACAGAGTTTGGGTCACTTGCCAGTGACCGAGGGCAGAATGGACCAATGCCCACAGATGTTGGGTGCTTCAGGTGAGTTGATGGGTGTCTTGACTCTTCAGCCACGAGGTCCAGGAGGCGTCGACGAAGTCCATGAGCCGGATTCGAGCTGACCCACAAAGTCTGCCGAGTGCTGCAGTGTCGGAGACCAGAATGGACCCAACAAGCCTTGGTAACGGCAAGTCACTGGAATTTAGAGAAAGGACTGCGATGCAGACCAGCAAGGTCTGAGAGACTCACCCAGCAAGGGTAAGTCAGGGCACGTCTGGAACAACCAAGAAATACCAAGCAAAAAAGGAGTTGCCTTCGTGGGGACCTGCTAGCCAACAGGCTATTGATCGCAAAGGACCCTCGAGCGGTCGCACTTGAAGCTGGCCCACGGGTCACTCGTGGAGTGGAGGTGAACAGTCTTCAGTGCAGGAGGTGCTAAAGGCTGGGGCTCCTGGGAGACCAAAGCACAACTTCGAGGACGACCAGGAAGATAGTGTTGCTGCAAAAGTTCACGGTATCCAGGGGTCATGGTTCAACATCACCCACGACAGCCACGGGCCTCAGCTTTGCTGTGGACTCAGGGTAGCCACGGGGAAGTCTGGAAATCCACCTCTGGTGATGCAAAGACTTTGGCGTCCGGCAGGAGCTTCAGCGATGCAGACCAGTCAGTTGCTTCTTTTGTGCCTGCCAAGCAGGGGAGTCACTCCTTGACGCCAAGGGAGATTTATTCAGTCTTCTAGTTAAAGTAGAACGTCGAAGGTCCAGGATATATGTAGCAGAGTTTTGTCCAGGGTAATCTAAAGTCCTAGGGAATGGATTCCTATACTTATAGTAAGTTTAGGGGATGGACTAACTCATAGCCCCACCTATGGGTGGGCCTGGAAAGAGGGGTGGTTACACCCATTTCCTTTGTCCAGTTTCACAGCAGAGCAGGGGCAGGTAGCCCCTGCAACCGGTTTGAACTGGGCTATGCACAGGGACAGCAAACGTGCCCCAAGTGCAGGACTTCAAAGCGCCAGAGAGTGCTCCCGCCCAGCCCCAATACACATCTGCCTGTCTGGGGAGGTGGTCACACCTCCCTTCGACAGGAAACCTATTGTCCAGGCCTCCCCTGCCGGAGTTTCGGTCAGCAGCAGGAGGCCTGACCCGTGTCTGTAGCAGAGGCATCCATTTTGTGATGCCAGGGCTCAGGAAAGTCCTACCGGGTTTAGCCAGTGTGAACATGTCTCTCCCTATAGAAGGGTGGAATGCTACCCCCGCCACCAGAACTGGCGGGGGGTAGTATTCCAAAGCATTTGACACCAAACACAACATGTTTAGATGCATCCATTCCAAAGTTAGCATTTACCGCGAGGTTATAATGCACTTAAGAGTATATGATATGGCTGTATCACAGAACAGCCATAAGGAAGTATTTCCGAAAGCTGCAGAGGGGCTCAGCTCATGCTTGGGCACCCTCTTACATAAAACCAAGCACTCTGCCTTCAGGATCATCAAGGCCTGCCATAGGAGTGGCTTTTAGGTTTATATGTGTCTGTATATATGTGTGGATAAAGGTAGCCTATACCACAGTAAGGGGTGCAAGCACACCCTTACCCAGGCTGCAGTAGCAGACCTGTGGTGCCATTTTGGAGTGCTTCCCAGGGGTGGAATAATATATGCTGCAGCCCCTGTTAGGCCTCTGAGGTACCTATGCCCTAGGTACATAGTATACCATACACTAGGGGCTTATAAGGCACTCCAGAATACAATTAGATATGTACCTAATGTACACGGAAACTATTTTAGAGAGGAAGCAGCTAGGCTGTGGTCCTGATTAGCAGGGTCACAGCCAGACTAAGGTCGAAAAACAGTGTAACACCAGCAAAAAGTGGGGGTACCCATGTGAAGCAGATCCTACTCTCCTACACAACCCCCTCCCAAACGCAGGGACATTAAACTAACCTTGACCAGTTGAGTCTTCATGTTCTAAGTGAAAATACCTAGAGAGTCCATCTGCATTGGCATGGTTACTCCCAGGTCTATGTTCCACTGTAAAGTCCATCCCCTGTAGGGAAATGGACCACCTAAGCAGTTTGGGGTTTTCACCCTTCATTTGTTTTAACCATAAGAGGGGCTATGGTCTGTCTGAACAAGGAAGTGAGTACCAAACAAGTATGGCTTCAACTTCTTCAGAGCCCAAACCACAGCAAAGGCCTCCCTCTCAATGCCTGACCAACGTTTCTCTCTAGGGGTCAGCCTTCTGCTTATGAAAGCTACTGGCTGATCCTGACCTTCTTCATTCAATTGTGACAATACAGCCCCTACCCCCAATTCAGATGCATCAGTTTGAACAATGAACTTCTTGGAGTAGTCAGGACTCTGCAGAATGGGAGCAGTGCACATGGCCTGCTTCAGGTCATCAAATGCCTTTTGACACCTAGCTGTCCACTGAACCTTTTTGGGCATCTTTTTAGAAGTTAAGTCATTCAAGGGTGTCACTATTGATCCATACCCTTTGGCAAATCTCCTATAGTACCCAGTCAGGCCTAAGAAGGCTCTCACCTGAGTCTGGGTAGTTGGAGCAACCCAGTCCATTATGGTCTGGATTTTGCTCTGCAATGGTTGAACTTGGCCTCCACCTACAAGGTGGCCCAGGTACACAACCTGACTCTGCCCTATCTGGCACTTAGTAGCCTTGATAGTTAGGCCTGCTTTTTGCAGGGCCTCCTAAACATTCCTTAGGTGGACCAGGTGATCCTCCCAGGTGGAGCTAAAGACAGCAATATCATCTAGATATGCTGCACTAACGGCTTCCAGACCTGTGAGAACTGTATTCACCAACCTTCAGAAAGTGGCATGTGCATTTTTCAGACCAAAGGGCATTACCACAAATTGATAGTGCCCACTAGGGGTTGAAAATGCTGTCTTTGGCTTTGCATAATCAGCTAGTCTGATGTGCCAGTAGCCAGCTGTCAAGTCAAATGTGCTAAGGTACTTGACTGAGGCCAACGTATCTATAAGCTCATCTGCCCTTGGTATTGGATGGGCATCAGTCCTAGTGACTGCATTGAGACCCCTGTAGTCCACACAAAACCTCATCTCTCTTTTTCCACCACTGGTGTGAGGTTTTGGCACAAGGACCACTGGACTAGCCCAAGGGCTATCTGAGGGTTCAATTACACCCAGGTCCAACATTTTCTGGACTTCTGTCCTGATACAGTACCTCACATGGTCAGGTTGCCTATAAATCTTATTTTAATAGGAAGTTTTAATACCCAGTGTCCACTTCATGAGTGCACCAGGTAGTCTGACTTGGAGTCAGTGAGAACATGTGTCTGAACTGATTGAGCACCTGTCTGCAATCAGCTTGGTGCTGGGCAGTGAGGCTGCCTGCCAAGGCTACACCATCAACTGACCCATCATCAGGGTTCTGTGAGAGGAGGTCAGGGCGTGGGTCACTCTCTTCCTCCTGTCCCTCATCAGTAGCCATGAGCAAGCCCATGTCAGCCCTGTCCACATATGGCTTTAGTCTGTTGACATGGAGAACCCTGTGGGGACTCCTGGGAGTTCCTAGGTCTACCAAATAAGTAACCTCTCCCTTCTGTTCAACAATAGTGTGGGGTCCACTCCACTTGTCCTGGAGAGCTGCTGGGGCAACAGTCTCCAACTCCCACACTTACTGTCCTGGCTGGTAAACAGCCAGTACAGCCTTTTGGTCATGCCAGGCTTTTTGCAGTTCCTGGCTTGCCTCAAGGCTTTTGTTTGCTTTTTTCATGTATGTAGCCATCCTGGAGCTCAGATCAAGTACATAGTCCACTATGTCTTGCTTTGGGGGCTTGAGAGGTAACTCCCATCCTTCCTTCACCAAACACAAAGGACCACAGACAGGGTGACCAAACAGAAGTTCAAATGGGCTGTAGCCAACCCACTTCCTAGGCACCTCCATGTATGCAAATAAAAGGCAGGGCAAGAGCAGGTCCCATGTTCGCCTAAGCTTCTCTGGGAGTCCTTTGATCATGCCCTTTAAGGTTTTGTTGAATCTCTCAACTAAACCATTGCATTGTGGGTGATAGGGGGTGGTGAACTTGTAGTTCATTCCACGCTCCTTCCACATAGCAGTCAAGTAACTAGACATGAAGTTTGCACCCCTGTCAGATACTACCTCCTTAGAAGACTACCTACTCTTGAGAACACACTCAAGGGAGCTCTTGCCACTAAAGGTGCTGTAGTGGTCCTTAGGGGAATTGCCTCTGGGTACCTGGTGGCATGATCCACCACCACCAGTATAAATCTATGCCCAGATGCTGTTTGGGGATCCATGGGACGGACAATGTAAATCCCTACCCTTACTAAAGGGCACCCCCCCCCACAGGTAGTGGTATCAGGAGGGCCTTTGTAGTGCCACCTGCTTTGCCACTGGCTTGGCAGGTTACACAGGAGCGACAAAAATCCTTTGTGTCTTCAGACATGTGAGGCCAGTGAAAGTGAGGAACAATTCTGTCCCAAGTCTTGTTCTGGCCTAGGTGTCCTGCTAGGAGAATATCACGTGCTAGGGTCAATAGGAAACCCCTAAACTTCAGAGGTATAACCAACCTCCTGGATGCACCCGGCTTGGGGTCTCTACTCTCTGAATATAGGAGTCCATCATCCCAATAAACTTTATGGATGCCATTAGCATTCCCAGCAGCCTCATCAGCAGCTTGCTTTCTGAGGGGTTCAAGAGAGGGGCAGGTTTTCTGTTCCTGGCTCAGATCAGAACTGGAAGGGCCCCCTGTCCCCAAGAACTCAACCTGGTCAGGTTCAAACTCCTCTGGGACAGTTCCTTCTTCAGGCTCAAGATCCTCTCCCTAAGGAGACTGATCAGCATTCTGAGTCAGGTGGGAAGGCTCTGCCTTAACCCTACTGCTCCTCCTCTTGTGAGGCACCTGGTCCATTATTCCAGAATCCAGGGCCTGTCCAGTTTTAGACATTTTAGCCTGTGCCCTGGTCACAGCAAAGGCATGTGCAGGGATCCCTAACACTTCTGCATGTGTCCTGAGCTCCACTTCAGCCCAAGCTGAAGTCTCTAGATCATTGCCAAGCAAGCACTATACTGGTAGGTCTGCACTTACCACAACCTTCTTAAGGCCAGTTACCCCTCCCCAGGAGAAGTTAACAACTGCCAGAGAATGGTCTGTTCTGACATTGCTAGCATTGATCACTTGGTACATTTCACCAAGTATAATATGCCCAGGATCCACAAGATCTTTTGTCACCATTGTGACACTTGCTCCTCTGTCCCTGAATGCCCAAGCTTCTACTCCATTAATTAAAGGCTGATGTCTGTATTTGCCCAAGTTACTGGGACTCACAATGGGGGACATACCCATGCCCCCATCACTGACAAGCACAGCCTGAGTTGGTACTCCTACTAGGCCAGAGTCCATTTCAGAACCCAGGGTCAACCCTATTACACCCTTATTCTGTGTATTCCCACCACCAATAGTAACTGCACTAGGGGGAGCAGGTACCTTAGGGGCATTGGTGTTGGTTGGAGTATATTCTTTGGCCTTGGTGCAGTCACTAGTCCAGTGAGTTTTCTGTTTACAGATTTTGCACCAAGGTTTCTTTTGGCCTTTCCCTTTGTTAGCCTGTGAATCCCCACCTGAAAAAGATTTTTGGGGCCCTTGTGAAGACTTCTGGTCTTTACCCTTGTCCCACCCTTATCAGAGGTTTTGGAATCTTGCTTCTTAGGGTCACCACCTTGGTTCTGTACCTTCTGCCTCACCCTGGTTCTGACCCATTTGTCTGCCTTCTTTCCCAATTCTTGGGGAGAGGTCAGATCAGAGTCTACCAGGTACTGGTGCAACAGCTAATATTGACAGTTATTAAGAATCTGCTCCCTCATTATCAGATTGTACAATCCTTTGAAGTCACACACTTTACTGCCCAATAACCAATCTTCCAGAGCCTTAGCAGCACAGACAACAAAGTCAACCCAGTCCTGAGTTTGTGCTTTTTGGGTGTCTCTGAACTTTAACCTGTATTGTTCAGTGGTTAGGCCAAACCCATCTATCAGAGCACTTTTCAAGACCTTGTAGTCATCACCATCCTCTTCTCTTACAGTTAGGAGCTTGCCTCTACCTTTGTCTGCAAAGGAGAGCCATAAGATTTCTTCCCACTGACCTTGAGGGACCTTCTGTACTTTACAGGCCCTCTCCAAGGCGGTTATCCATTTGTGGGTGTCATCCCCACTCTGGTAGGGAGGGACAATCTTACTTAGGTTTCTATGGTCATAAGACCTCTCCCTATCTCTAGGGAAATTGCTGCCACCAAGGGACTCTACTACCTCTGTAGAGCTCCAGTGCTTCCCTATCTAAGGCCATCTGCTGCTTTCTGAGGTTGAACTTGTCTTGCTCATACTTCAGCAGTCTCTCTCTCCTCTCCTGGGAGGTTGTCCTCCCTCTGTGAGAAGAAACAGAGGTTCCTATAGAGGAGTTAGACTGGATAGATCCCCTTGACAGAGATCTATCCCTTCTAGCCCTGTTGTCAGGCCTACCTGGAGGAATAAAGGAAGTGGCATTATTGTCATCCTCCTCATACTCATCCAGGAGGTCTGGGTTCACCAGAGTCTGGTCATTGTCAACAGTCTGGTCAGCATTAGAGGTAAGGTCAGGGGAATTATTGCCCCTAGGCCCACCCTCACCTGCTGTCCCACCCACACTGTCTCCATCACTAAGCCCTGTGATATCATCCATTTTCAGTATCTTTATGAGATGCTGGGTGGATGGACTTTTGCCTGTCTTCAGCTTCCTAATGGAACATAAGGCCCTACGCTGAGCAAAGGAGAGATCCTCACATTTATAGGGAAGGAGCTCACTGGTTCCTGGTAGGGACCCACTGGTTCCTGGCTGGTTAGACATTACTAATGTGGTGTGGTGTATTGCACTACCTACACTAGTGTGGCCTACTAAACTCTCTTGAGTTGTAGAAAGGGTGTGCAATCCCTTAACACACGACTCTAAGTTCAGTAGAACTTACAGTAGCCAAACTTGATATTATATGTACCTCAGGTACCTTCTAGTGGTTTTCAGTTGATCAATTCAATTGAGATTATCTGGTAAAACAATAGCAAGCTAGAATCCCACATGCTGCACACCAATGAGAGAAGGTGACCTGATATATGCTGTCCACTAGTTCTAGTGGGCATCCTGTATCAGTCCAAACAACCCCTTAAGGTGATAGGTGAACGACAACCTTTATTGAAAGCTATCCTAGTGGTAGCTATGGAGAGCAGCCTTCAGGCTAAGTCTTGAAGGAATGTAAAGCAGCTTGTTTTACCAGTCTATAATCTCTTGAATGATCAAATGAAAAGACAACCACACTAGGTATATATTCAAAATATATGTATTTAAGATAAAACACACCCCTCTAGTCTCTTTATGAAACTGGAGTTCGAAGTACTTAGTTTACAAGATAGCAATCATCAGTAATAGCAAAAATACACATTTGGGCCCTAGGTGCGTACCAAACCATATACCAAAAAAGTGGTATAAGAACCACGACTGGAATAGACACTAGGCCTATAGCCTGTAGAATCGCTGGGACCCCAAGGAACCACCCAAAATAGTGACACAGGGGACCCAGGGGGACTGTATGCAGTGTGTAAACCCAACCACGGGTTCCCGTTATCTTCTATGGGCAATGTCGCGGTTGGAAATTTAAAGAGGACACTTCTAGTCGAGTCAGGACCAAACCGTTTTGGGCTTAAGAAGTTCTAGAGTTAGTACCCATGAGAGCACCAGAGTACTCGAGTTACCACACCCAGGGAAGCCGGGTGCATAGGTGTCTTTTGGTGTCGGGTCGCGTCGTTGCAAAGAACTGCTGCTGCCGTGAAGAGGAGTGGAGAAGTGTCTGAAGAGATCCAAGCCTGGATCTAGGATGGAAGGAACCTGAAAGCAGAGGGTACAGAGTCTGGGTCACTTGCCAGTGACCGAGGTCAGGATGGACCAATGCCCACAGATGCCGGGTGCTTCAGGTGAGTCGATGGGTGTCTTGACTCTTCAGTCACGAGGTCCAGGAGGTGTCGACGAAGTCCACGAGCCGGATTCGAACTGTCCCACAAAGTCTGTCAAGTGCTGCGGTGTCGGCGACCAGAATGGACCCAACAAGCCATGGCTTGGAATTTAGAGAAAGGACTGCGGTGCAGACCAGCAAGGTCTGAGGGAGTCACCCAGCAAGGGTAAGTCAGGGCATGTCTGGAGCAACTAGGAAAGCCCAAGCAGAAAAGGAGTTGCCTTCATGGGGACCTGCTAGCCAACGGGCTAGTGATCGCAAAGGAGCCTTGAGTGGTCGCACTTGAAGCTGGCCCACGGGTCACTCATGGAGTGGAGGTCAACAATCTTCGGTGCAGGATGTGCTCAAGGCTGGAACTACTCAGAGCCCAAAGCACAACTTCAAGGAGGACCAGGAAGATAGTGTTGCTGCAAAAGTTCATGGTGTCCAGGGTCACGGTTCCACATCACTCACAATAGCCACGGGCCTCACAGCTTTGCTGTGGACTCAGGGTAGCCTCGGGGAAGACTGGAAATCCACCTATGGTGATGCAAAGACTTCGGCGTCCGCCGGGAGCTTCAGCGATGCAGACTGGTCAGTTGCTTCTTTGGTGCCTGCCAAGCAGGGGAGTCACTCCTTGACCCCAAGGGAGCTTTCTTCAGTCTTGTAGTTAAAGTAGAACGTCAAAGGTCCAAGATATATGTAGCAGAGTTTCGTCCAGGGTAATCTAAAGTCCTAGGGACTGGATTCCTATACTTATAGTAGGTTTAGGGGAAGGACTAACTCTAAGGCCCCACCTATGGCTGGGCCTGGAAAGAGGAGTGGTTACACCCATTTCCTTTGTCCAGTTTCATGCCAGAGCAGGGGCAGGTAGCCCCTGCAACCGGTTCGAACTGGGCTATGCACAGGGAGAGCAAATGTATCCCCAGTGCAGGACTTCAAGGCACCAGAGAGTGCTCCTGCCCAGCCCCAATACACATCTGACTGTCTGGGGAGGTGGTGACACCTCCCTTCGACAGGAAACCTATTGTCCAGGCCTCCCCTGCCGGAGTTTCAGTCAGCAGCAGGAGGCCAGACCCGTGTCTGTGGCAGAGGCATCCATTTTGTGATGCCAGGGCTCAGAAAAGTCCTACCGGGTTTAGCCAGTGTGAACATGTCTCTCCCTCTAGAAGGGTGGAATGCTACCCCCACCGCCTGAACTGGTGGGGGGGTAGTATTCCAAAGCGTTTGACACCAAACACAACATGTTTGGATGCAGCCATTCCAAAGTTAGTACCGCAAGGTTATAATACACTTAAGAGTATATGGTATGGCTGTATCACAGAACAGCTACAAGGAAGTATTTCCGAAAGCTGCAGAGGGGCTCAGCTCATGCTTGGGCACCCTCTCACATAAAATGAAGCACTCTGCCTTCAGGATCGTCAACGCCTGCCATAGGAGTGGCTTATAGGTTTATATGTGTCTGTATATATGTGGATATAGGTAGCCTATACCACAGTAAGGCGTGCAAGCACACCCTTACCCAGGCTGCAGTAGCAGACCTGTGGTGCCATTTTGGAGTGCTTCCCAGGGGCGGCATAATATATGCTGCAGCCCCTGGTAGGCCTCTGAGGTACCTATGCCCTAGGTACATAGTATACCATATACTAGGGGCTTATAAGGCACTCCAGAATCCAATTAGATATGTACCTAATGTACATGGAAACCATTTTAGAGAGGAAGCAGCTAGGCTGGGTTCCTGATTAGCAGGGCCACAGTCAGACTAAGGTCGAAAAACAGTGAATTACCAGCAAAAAGTGGGGGTACTGATGTGAAGCAGATCCTACATTCCTACAGTGAGTGTGTCTGTTGTGCCCACACCACTTCCCATTGATCCACAGTCAGTCAAGCCATTTAGGATCCCCAAGAAGTGGGAGGGCACCCCTCCACAATCTCCCAGCCACACCGTGACTCCCGTCTGCATGACTCCACCTCCACGTGCCACTCTTCACCACCTGGTCCAAGCAACCTTCCAGGTTGCCAAGCCACTGATAGCTCTACCTCAGCTGTTCCGCTCTCTCCCTCCTCCAGTGCACCGACAGTCCCCGAGACACAGCCAGTCCCAGTCCGCCTCACAGCCAAGTCTGAGTGGTAGTCACCCTCACACATCTGTGTCTCACACAGGCAGGCCTGTACTGCACATTGTTGCCCCCTGACTGTGTTGCTGACCATAGAAAGGTACAGTCACACACATTCCCTGTGCAGCTTCTCATGGACTCAGTCTGCACTTTGTCATGCCCACTGGCCTTGTTGTTCACTGCTGTTTTGCCCTTGCCTGTGCAGCTTCTCATTAGGCCTGGGCAAAATTCCGTTCCGCTCGCGGAAATTGCGATAATTTGACATTTTCGCGTTCCGCAGAGAGCGCGAAAATGTAAAAATTTCCACAATCCGCATTTTACCAGAAATTTTTTGCTTGCTCGTGCTGTAAAATAATACATTCTCGCATGCGCGCAATCGCCTTACCTGAATCCCCGCGTTCGCCGTCAAGTTTTCCCGATCCGGTCGCGTTCTCCACGAGATGTTGGATTGTTGGTAGCATTTGCGCTGTCTCACGACAGTTCGCGCCCGCAGTAACTTCATTCATCGCGCGATCACGTCTTTCTTCTCGTGATCATGCACCGTGAGACAAGTGAAAACAAGATGGCCGTGCCCGTGAGCAACCGCATGGGTAATTTGGCGAGCCGCGACCACGCAGAAAATACCGCGAACGGGCGGGAAAAAAACTTCCGCATCTTCGCGATATTTCCGCGTGTTTGCGGAGATTTTTAACATTTTCGCGATAATTTGCGAAAGTGAATTTCGCAAATTCCACCCACCTCTACTTCTCATGGACATGCTCTGCACTCTGCCCTGGCCACTGGCCTTGTTGTTCACTGCTGTTTTACCCTTGCCTGTGCAGCTTCTCATGGACTAGCTCTGCACTCTGCCCTGGCCACGGGCCTTGTTGTTCACTGCTGTTTTGCCCTTGCCTGTGCAGCTTCTCATGGACATGCTCTGCACTCTGCCATGGCCACTGGCCTTGTTGTTCACTGCTGTTTTACCCTTGCCTTTGCAGCTTCTCATGGACTCAGTCTGCACTTTGTCATATCCACTGGCCTTGTTGTTCACTGCTGTTTTGCCCTTGCCTGTGCAGCTTCTCATGGACATGCTCTGCACTCTGCCCTGGGCACTGGACTTGTTGTTCACTGCTGTTTTGCCCTTGCCTATGCAGCTTCTCATGGACATGCTCTGCACTCTGCCCTGTCCACTGGCCTTGTTGTTAACTGCTGTTTTGCCCTTGCCTTTGCAGTTTCTCATGGACTCAGTCTGCACTTTGTCATGCCCACTGGCCTTGTTGTTCACTGCTGTTTTGCCCTTGCCTGTACAGATTCTCATGGACATGCTCTGCACCCTGCCCTGGCCACTGGACTTGTTGTTCACTGCTGTTTTGCCCTTGCCTGTGCAGCTTCTCATGGACATGCTCTGCCCTGGCCACTGGACTTGTTGTTCACTGCTCTTTTGCCCTTGCCTGTGCTGCTTCTCATGGACATGCTCTGCACTCTGCACTTGCCACTGGTCTTGTTGGTCACTGCTGTTTTGCCCTTGCCTGTGCAGCTTCTCATGGACATGCTCTGCATTTTGTGCCTTACTCTTCTCTTATCATGGTGCCTATCTGTGCAATGTGTGAATAAAGACAGTTGCTCCAGTTGTCAATTTTGTCATTGTCCTTACTGAATAAAGTTATTTTGCTGTGTGTAAATGGTTTAATGTGCCACATGGTCTGTGTGGGCACTTCAACATGGTCAATGTTTGGGCTCTTTTGCTCTCTTATTTTTATGGGTGACAGGGTCTTCAGTTCTTCTTGGCCCAGATACTTATGGTGGCAATCGTGCCAATTTTGAATGGTTAGCAGTAGTCATTTACTTGATTAGTTCATGTTAGCTCTATTGTACACATGTCAGGTTGGGGGGCACTGCCAGCACAGAGTGGCTTCCTACACACAGTATTGCAGGCAGGCTGTCCAGGGTCATCATGTGTGTGTTCTTGCTATATGTGTGCCCAGTGGTGTATGTGTGTTGTCATCTTGTGATGGCCAGTCATCCTAGTCCCATGTCTTACTTTCCATTTGTGCTCTTTGATGGCCAGGTAGTGTGCAGTGTGAAGGGGATGAGTTTGTGGGGAGTGTTGATGTGTGCATGCCTATGCAATGTCAACTACACACATGTGTCACCCAGGAGTTGTGTGCCTGTTATTTTGATTGTTCATCCCTGTGGATGTGGTTGTATGCCCATGTGTGAGTTGTATGTTGTGCACTGTGCAGTGTGTTGGTGCGTCCTTGTAGTTCTGTCTCCTACGTGTTGTTTTTGTCACTTTTGAGTATGCAGAGGGTGTTACTGGCAAGTCAGTGTTGTGTTTTGTTGCACATCCATGTGTCTGGTGGCTGTTTGTGGGGTCTGTGCAGACCTGCTGTTCCCCACTGCCATTGTGGTTGTGTTTTCTCATGCCTTGCTGTCCCATGGTGCCTTCTTGCCTCCAGTGTGGCATGTTGTGTGTGTTTTCATGCCCTCCCCTATATGTGCATTCAGCTGCATACCCATTGTGGGTCTGCACTCCCTCTCTGTGTATGGTACACTTCTGCCATGTCCCCTACTGACATGCAGTACACTTCACTTTGGTGTGAGCTGTCCCCTTCATTTGTGCCACTGTGCTTTGGGATGCAGTTCTTAGTCCATGGTCAATGCGTCACTCAGTGCATTTCCCCAATGGGTCATGTGTGATGTTCTGGTGCTGTTTGTCAGTCATGGTTACTCCTATGCAGTTCAGCTGTGTGTACTGCCCAGTCCTGTGGTCAAGTTGTTTCCAGCTATGTGTCCCAGACTTGTGCATCTATTGGGTGTTGTGTTGGATGTATGTGTGTTGTTTGTGTTATTGCTTCACTTCCTGGGTGTGCTGTTGTGTTTGTGCTGCGCTGTATGGTGTTGTGTGGGTTGCTGTTCTGTCACTGATCTCTGTGTGTGTCTGGTATGCTTGGTGTGCGCACACACAGCTTGCTGTGCATGCAGTGCTGTGTGTCTATGTTGCCTTGTGATTGTCTGGTGTGCATCCCCTGATGCTGTGCTGTGTTTTCTATGTGATTGTTCTGCCTGTGCATCTGTTGTTTGTTTGCTGTGGCTGTGTTGTTCTGTGATGGTGCACTTCTTGTGTGTGTTGTGGTTTGTTGTCTGTGCATTGTTCCTGAGTGATGAGGTTGTGCACTCCTGTTGTGTCTGTGCTCCCATTGCCTTTCCCCAGTTTAGCTGCACAGGGCATGTCTGTTGTTGTTGTGGCTCTGTGTGTGTTTCCGTTGGGTTATTTGTTTGTCTGTTGTATTTGTTTCCACATTTGTGGTGGCATCCCTGTGTGTGTGTGTGTGTGTGTGTGTGTGTGTGATGTCTGCTGTGGCTGTGCCCAGGGTGTGTGGTTGTTTGTGTGTTTATTGCCTGTCAAGTATTGCCAGCCTTCAGTGTGTTTGGCACTGGTGTTGTGTGCTGCTGGTGTGAGGGGGGGTATGTGTGTAGATTCTTATTGGTGTTTGTCAGTCTTGAGGTGTGTAGATGGTCCCTGTGTGTAGTGCTGCTGGTGTACTCCTGTGAAGTAGTTGTATGGATGTGTGGTTGTTCCCAGTTTGACTTCAGGGCCTTCCTTTCATCCTTTCATTCTTGTGCCTATACATGGTTTGCCTTCCTGTCTCCCTGTGTTGTTGCACTGAGCTGTCTGTGGTTTGATTTCACTGACTGTGCCAGCCATGTGTGCATTGATGGTGTGAGGGTGTTGTGCTCTGATCCTTGTGTTGATGTGATGTACACATGTTTGTTGTGTGTCTCCATGGCCTTCCATTTGTGTGCAGCCCACTTTTGTTTCCCTATTTGTTGTGCTCCATTGCTATTGGCATGTGGGGTGTGTATGTGTGTGTGTGTCAGTCTGTGATATGTATGTGTGACTGTGCAAGCTGTGTGTCCATTTGGATGTTGATTCCTTGTGTGAGTTCATTTGTTGCTTGTCCTCATTGCTTTTTCCCTGAGTGTGGTGCTGTGTGTGTTTCCCTGGCCCTGTGCTATTGTGCTGTGTGTTGTGTGTTCCTGTGCAGCCACTTCTGCATTGTGTGTCTCCATGATTGTCTGTTGTGTGGTACAGGGTATAAATTGCTCTGGCTTGTTGTTGTGCATGGGGTGCACAGGGGGGGCACGTGGCATGTGCCTTCATGGGGTGTGCTAGTGCATGGGGGGAGTGTGTGTGGCCCTATGGTCTTTGTACCCTGCCCATGCCTGGCACTGGCATTGGCCCTGCCTTCTGCATTGTGCACATGTATTTGCTTGTGTTCGCCGCTGCGGTGACGTGACCAGGACATTGCTCCATGGTGGCGGTAGCTGTGTGTCCAGGATGCAGCGGGGTGACTTTGTGGCAGGTGGGTGATGTGTGGGTGCCCTTTTGGATATGTCCCTGTTCCCCCTAGGGTGTCTGATGTGGATTTGGACCCTGTGTCAGGCCGTGGGTTGTGTGTTGTGTTATTGCGTACCTGCGGCGGCGTCCGCCACGGTCCATGAGTTCCTGGTGATGTAGCAGGTACAGCACTGGAAAGACGTGCAGAGCTGGGTCCACGGCGGTCATGACCGGGACTCTGGTTTCGCGCTACGATGTCGAGCTACCGCCATCTTTGGTTGGGCGGTGTCTCCGCTGCAGTGCATCTGCTTGTTTGTTTCATCCTAATTTGTGGAGCTGGGCGGATGTTATTCCGTGTGGCGGAGGGTCTACATTGGCTCCCACACCCACGGTGTTGGGCGCACTTTGATGGCGGTGCGCGTCGCACCGCAGCGGTCGGAAATTGGCCTATGTTTGACCATACTAATATGGCGGGCGTGATGTCCGCTGCTGGAGGGCAGAAAATTGCATTTTTCCACACCGCCAGCGCTGCGGTGGTCCCACCGCCCTACATCCTAATGGACCACTATATTTCTTCTTACCAACAGAATCAAATTCAAGAACACGAAAACAGAAATTTGCTAAATAACCACCACCATCTTCGCTAAAATCATCAACAACATTGTAAGTATACTCAACAAAATGTGTATATTTTGCCCTAAAATCTGTACTGTATTATATCAATTAATATTTATAAATATTTTCTTTAGAACTAAAAAGACCACCATGACTGAAGGAGCACAATTTATTACGTCACAAAAAGGGTAAAAGTTGTTGTGTTATATGGGTTATGTATACACACAAGAAAAACAAAGTATTTTAAAAGTGTTTTGGAAATGCAGCAAATATTCTAATAAATGCTACGGAAGAGCTATTACACAGGAAACCACTGTTATATCTGTTAAATAACATAATCACCCACCAAATGTAACAGAGAATGAAATAGGAGGTGCTCTTGAAACAATAATGGAAGCTAGCACTAGCACAGATAGACCTACCACACAAATACTAAAGAAGCAGTCACTAACAGTACCCCAACAAGCATTTAGTCAATTACCATTTATTGATTCTTTAAAAAGGACAATAACTAGACAAAAGAAAGCCACTGCAACTAGTACACCTGCCCCTAAAACCTTTCAAGAAGTAGAGATTCCCCCTGAGCTAAGTGTAGCACACAGCAATGAACCATTTATATTATTTGACAATAAATGCAAAGACAAACTAATTATTATGTTTGCTACTGCAAACAATTTACTTAAATTACAACAATGTAACACTTGGATGATGGATGGGACCTTCAAAATTTGTCCCAAACCATTTTATCAATTGTACACAATACATGGCTTTTTCCAAAATACTAATATTCCATTTATCTATAATCTACTCCCCAATAAACAACAAGCTACCTACCTTGAAATTTTAAACCAAATAAAAAGATAAAACCAATAATTATTTTCCTCAGAAAATAATTATTGATTTTGAGCATGCCATGATCAATACTATACTAAAATGCTACCCACATGCAGCAATCTAGGGTTGTTATTTCCAGTTTAACCAATGTCTATGGAGACATTTGCAAAAGACAACCCTAAGGGCATCATTAGGATGGCGGGAAGACTTTGTCCGCCCGCCATCCTGACGTAAAAAAGGACCGCCCGCCATAAGTGCGGCGGTCCTGGGGGGGTGATTAGGATGCACTGGCAGCGCATCCTGCATTTTTAACATTGCGGCGGGCGGTGCTGTCAGCATCACCTGCCGTAATGCCAAAAATGCATGTCGTGCCTATGCATGCACAACGTGGCAGGCACCGTGCGGTGCCTGCAATGTTGTGCAGGCACATGCAGTGGGGTACCATAGGTACCCCCCATGTGCCCCCCCAACGGGCCCCCCGCAACGGGCCCCCAACTTCAAGATCCGCATGCCGAAAGGCTGCCCCCGCCTACATCCTGATATGGATGGCGGTGTCTAGCAGACACCGCCACCATATTAAACCCTTTTCCGCCCGGTCGACGGCAAGTCGACCGGGTGGAATAGCGGCAGACGGTCTTCCCGTCTGCCGCGGTCCCCCTGCCATACTAATATGGCGGGGGAAATGGGTGGCGGGCGGTGAAGGATGTAGGGCGGATCGCCACCAACATGCGGGCGGTGGTGATCCACCCTACATCCTAATGGACCCCTAAGTGTTGAGTATGCAACAGACAGTACTTTTGCATACCAAGTTAAAAAATGTATTGCACTGGGCTATGTTCCAGTAACTGAGGTAGCAGAGCACTATAACCTTCTAATCGAAGCCCCTACTACAAAAGAAATTAAGAAAAACGAAGTCCACTATTAGATTACTTCGAGGGTACCTGGGTGGGAAGACTCCACAGATCAGGCCACAGAAGACTGCCCAAATTCCACATTCCATGGTGAAATGTGTACTTGAACAAACTAAACAAACAAGCCATAACTAACAATGCCTTTGAAGGATGGGATAATGCCTTCCAATCAACAACAGGAAGAGGGATATCTACCTTACATAAAGTACTCCAAGCCCTACAAAAAGAACAAAGTTACGAGGAACTAAGGGGTCCTTTAGGATGTAGGGCGGTGAGACCATCGCGGCGCTGTGGGGTGGAAAAATGCCTTTTTCCGCCCGCCAGCAGCGGACCTCACACCCGTCATTTTAATATGGTCAAACATAGGCCAATTTCTGACCGCCACGGTGCAACGCGCACTGCCATCAAAGTGCGACCACCACCGCGGCGGTGGGAGCCAATGGAGTCCGCCCACTCCACAAATTAGGATGACACAAGCAAGCAGACGCACCGCAGAGGAGACACCACCCAACCAGAGACGGCGGAAGCTTGACAGCGGAGCGTGAAACCAGAGTCTCGGTCACGACCGCCATGGACCCAGCTCTACACGTCTTTTCGGTGCTGTACCTGTTACATCACCAGGAACTCATGGACCGCCGCGTTCGCCGCGGTAGGTACACAATAACACAACACACAACACAAAACCCACGGCCTTACACAGGGTCCAAATCCACATCAGACACCCTAGGGGGCACAGGGACACATCCACAAGGGTACGCACACATCACCCACCTGCCACAAAGTCACCCCGCTGCATCCTGGACACACAGCTACCGCCACCATGCAGCAATGTCCCGGTCATGTCGCCGTAGCGGCGAACACAAGCAAATACATGCGCACAATCCAGAAGGCAGGGCCAGTGCCAGGCATGGACAGGGCACAAAGACAACAGGGCCACACCCTCTCCCACCACACACTAGCACACCCCATGAATGCACATGCCATGTGCCCCCCGTGTGCACCCCATGCACAACAACAAGCTAGGGCAATACATACCCTGCACCACACAACAGACAATCATGGAGACACACAATGCAGGAGTGGCTGCACAGGAACACACAACACACAGCACAATAGCACAGGGCCAGGGAAACACACACAACACCCCACTCAGGGAAAAAGCAATGAGGACAAGCAACAAATGAACACACACAAGGAATCAACATCCAAATGGACACCACATAGCTTGCACAGTCACACATACATATCACAGACTGACACACACACACACATACACACCCCACATGCCAACAGCAATGGAGCACAACAAATAGGGAAACAAAAGTTGGCTGTACACAAATGGAGGGCCATGGAGACACACAAAAAGCATGTATATATCACATCAACACAAGGAACAGACCATAACACCCACACACCATCAAAGCACACATGGCTGGCACATTCAGTGAAATCAAACCACAGAGAGCTCAGTGCAACAACAAAGGGAGACAGCAATGCAAACCATGTATAGGCACAAGGATGAAAGGATGAAAGGTAGGCCCCGAAGTCAAACTGGGAACAGCCACAGATCCATACAACTACTTCACAGGAGTACACCAGCAGCACTACACACAGGGACTATCTACACACCTCAAGACTGACAAACACCAGTAAGAATCTACACACATACCCCTCTACCACCAGCAGCACACAACACCAGTGCCAAATACACTGAATGCTGGCAATACTTGACAGGCAATACACACACAAACAACCACACACCCTGTGCACAGCCACAAACATCACACACACACACACACACACACACACACACAGGGATGCCACTACAAATGTGGAAACAAATACAACAGACAAACACATAACCCAACAGAAACACACACAGAGCCACAACAACAACAACAGACATACCCTGTGCAGCTAAACTGGGGAAAGGCAATGGGAGCACAGACACAACAGGAGTGCACAAACTCATCACTCAGGACCAATACACAGACCACATACCACAAGACACACAAGAAGTGCACCATCACAGAACATCACAGCCACAGCAAACAAACAACAGATGCACAGGCAGAACAATCACATAGCAAACACAGCACAACATCAGGGGATGCACACCAGGCAATCACAAGGCAACATACACACACAGCACTGCATGCACAGCAAGCTGTGTGTGCACACCAAGCATACCAGACACACACAGAGATCAGTGACAAAACAACAACCCACACAACACCATACAGCACAGCACAAAGACAACAGCACACCCAGGAAGTGAAGCAATAACACATACAACACCTATACATCCAACACAACACCCAATAGATGCACAAGTCTGAGACACATAGCTGAAAACAACTTGACCACAGGACTGGGCAGCACACACAGCTGAACTGCATAGGAGCAACCATGACTGACAAACAGCACCAGAACATCACACATGACCCATTGGGGAAATGCACTGAGTGACACATTGACCCTGGACAAAGAACTGCACCCCAAAGCACAGTGGCACAAATGAAGTCATGGGTAGGCACACACACATACAAACCAAGGGGACAGCTCACACCAAAGTGAAGTGTACTGCATGTGAGTAGGGGACATGGAAGGAGTGAACCATACACAAAGAGAGGGATTGCAGACCCACAATGGGTATGCAGCTGAATGCACATATAGGTGAGGGCATGACAACACACACAACATGCCACACTTGAGGCAAGAAGGCACCACGGGACAGCAAGGAACACAACCACAATGGCAGTGGGGAGCAGCAGGTCTGCACAGACCCCACAAACAGCCACCAGACACATGGATGTGCAACAAAACACAACTCTGACTTGCCAGTAACACCCTCTGCATACTCACAAGTGACAAAAACAAGTAGGAGACAGAACTGCAAGGACACACCAACACACTGCACAGTGCACAACATACAACTCACACATGGGCATACAACCACATCCACAGGGATGAACAATCAAAACAACAGGCACACAACTCCTGGGTGACACATGTGTGTAGTTGACATTGCATAGGAATGCACACATCAACACTCCCCACAAACTAACCCCCTTCACACTTCACACTATCTGGCCATCCAAGAGCACAAATAGAAAGTAAGCCATGGGACTAGGATGACTGGCCATCACAAGATGACCACACACATACACCACTGGGCACACATATGATGACTCTGGACAGCCTGCCTGCAATACTGTGTGCAGAAACCCACTCTGTGCTGGCAGTGCCCCCAACCTGACATGTGTACAATAGAGCTAACATGAACTAATCAAGTAAATGACTACTGCTAACCATTTGAAATTGACACCATTGCCACCACAAGTATCTGGGCCAAGAAGAACTGAAGACCCTGTCACCCCTGAAAAAAAAGAGAGCTAAAGAGCCCAAACATTGACCATGTTGAAGTGCCCACACAGACCATGTGGCACAGTAAAGCATTTACATAGAGCAAAATAACTTTATTCAGTAAGGACACTGACAAAATAGACAACTGGAGCAACTGTCTTTATTCACACATTGCACAGATAGACACAATGATAAGAGAAGAGTAAGGCACAAAATGCAGAGCATGTCCATGAGAAGCTGCACAGGCAAGGTCAAAACAGCAGTGAACAACAAGGCCAGTGGCCAGGGCAGAGTGCAGAGCATGTCCACGAGAAGCTTCACAGGCAAGGGCAAAACAGCAGCGAACAACAAGGCCAGTGGGCATGACAAAGTGCAGACTCAGTCCATAAGAAGGTGCACAGTGAATGTGTGTGACTGTACCTTTCCATGGTCAGCAACACAGTCAGGGGGCAACAATATGTAGTACAGGCCCACCTGTGTGAGGCACAGTTGTGTGAGGGTGACTACCACTCTGACTTGCTTGTCAGGCGGACTGGGAGCTGGCTATGTCTCGGGGAATGTCGGGGCACTTGACGAGGGAAGAGAGCGGAACAGCTGAGGCTGAGCTATCAGTGGCTTGGCAAGCTGGAGGGCTGCTTGGACCAGGTGGTGTAGTGGCATGTGGAGGTGGAGTCATGCAGACGGGAGTCACGGTGTGGCTGGGAGATTGTGGAGGGGTGCCCTTCCACTTCTTGGAAATCCTAAATGGATTGACTGACTGTGGATCAATGGGAAGTGGTGTGGGCACAACAGGCACCCTCACCACCACTGCTGCAGCAGGTGCAGGCACTGGTAGCCCCTCTGGTGATGAGCTGGACCCAGCGGAACGCTTTGCCTTGCTTCACCTCTGCCCCCCCTTCCCCTGTTTACTAGGTGTTACCCCTACAGTGCCCTCCGGCCTCTGCTTCATTGGGCTTGGAATGGGAGTCGAGATGGTTGGTGACTCTGCCTTGGAGCCCTTCCTAGGTGTACCCTTGGCATGCACCACCTCCTTGGTGGTCACAGACACTGTACGATTATCTTTGCGCAATGCTTTAGGGGCAAGAGAGTCCTTGGATGGGGATGCCACTGAGGCATGTGTGCCTGAGGTCTGCTGATTTGCTATTTGTCCACTGGTGTCGCCTGACGGGCTTTTCTCCCTGCGCTCTGGGGGGCCTTTGGTCTTCTGTGGGGATGATGTCTGGGCCCGGGACTGCTTGGTTTGCTGCTTCTGTGTGCTCCATGTGCTGTATCATGACTTTGATGTATGTGGACGGTGGTCACTATCGTCAGACGTGGCCACTGCCCAAGGGGCGGACAAAGGAACTGGAGCTGGACTGTGAGAATGTGCCTGTTACAGGGCAGACGTCACTGTTGATGCCAAAGCCTGGACTGTCCAGGTGCAGCCCACACATGTCGCTGGCATTGGATGATGTGGTGCTTTGCGTCTCAGGCTGGGATTCTTCCACCAGACTTCTGTCCCCCTCTGAGGCGCTGGTGACATCTGTGTCACTGGGCTCCTGGGCAGCTGTGGTGCTAGTTTCACCCCGTCTGGTGTCCGTCTCCTGTCCCTCCAGAACCACAGGTGATTCTGCATGGGAGACAGAGATATAGGGTCAGATCAGTGGCAAAAACAGAACAAACATATGCAAGCAATGCATGACAAAAGTCGAGCAAATCTACATGTTGCACACCACCCTGTGCAATCACATCATGCCAACTCACTACATAGACTCAAGCAGTGCGTGGAAACTGGAAACTCAGGCATGAGTGAGCCATGTGCTGACCACACAGCACAACACCCTGCTTGTGGCTCTGTTCAAACAGACACACAACTAGTTCTGAGCACACCTATGGACATGATGGGGGCACACTACTTGTTGCCAATGACAGAACTGGATGGAACAGGAGGGGACAACACAGACCCAGACTACAACATGACAGTCCACAATGGACATTAGCCCATGCCACCCACCATGTCGTACCTTGGGGACAATAGAATGCTGCACATTGCTGTAAGATGTCTAGCCCTACCCAATATGGGTGCATGCAACGGACGCATTGATGTACACACAGTCAGATTGGACACACTGTCATTCCCCCCCCATGGGATTCCCAAGACTACACCAATGCAGAAGAAACTTGAAGAGCACAACTCAGAATGTAATGTGAAGGCACAGCATCCGAATCAGCTTTGTAAGTACAGGTAGGGCAAATGCATGTCACAGGCATCCAGCCCAGCAGCCACTTACATGCCACAGCATCACACTACCAACACCACAGAGGCCAGCGCTGGCACAGGTTCTGTACACATGCAGCCACTCACAGCCAAAGTCAGACTCCCCAAATGCTCACCCCTGGCTTGCTGCTGATGCTCCTTCAAACGTGCATCCAGCTCAGGTTGTGTCACCACCAAGATGTGCCCCATTAGTGGTGTCATACTGCACCGTCCCAGATGCCCAGTGCGAGGAAGCAGCCCCAGGGTCATCTCCGCCACATTCTTTGCCAGCCGGCTGATGTCGTCCCATCTCTTGTGGCAGTGGGTGCGCCATCAGTTTGAGACCCCCAGGGCTTGCACCTTCGCTGCAATGGCCCTCCACACGGCCTTACGCTGGTGTACCTTGAGCTGCAGGCATGGGAGACAAGAGGGATAAATGATCAGGGACACAGTTTCATGTACCAACATCAATCAGTATAGCAGCAATATACAAAATCATCACATAGCCAACGATAGGTCAATCAGAGACTATAGAACAGCCCACAAGGGACCCCTGCATTGGAAAAGCTGATGTTAAAACATGCAGGTGTGAAAGGGAACACAGTGCCTGCACATCTCAACACATGCAGGATGCCAGCACTGAAACACTCATATAGCCTGCCCACATCTTCAGTCCATTGTTGGCTAGAGCAACACATACATCACATGTCAATCTGTGTTTCGGGGTGGACTCACTGTGTCCAAGACTACGCAGCCATCAATGTCCCTGTCCTGTGAATATTTGAATGTGTCATGGTGGTCACATGGATGGACATGATATCACAAATACAAAATGCCAATCACAAGGGCAGTTGTGTGCAAACCACAGTGCTGAGATGGCCCACAGCTGGAGTGCTATGTGAAAAGACTAATGTCATACTCTGTAAGTTCAGTGAGTTGTCCTTGTCTTTGTAGGCGGGGACTATGCAGGCCAGCTGGCCTCACACTGAGATGGACTACAGGGGCACACACAACCATCTAGCCAAGAAATCACTGTCCTGACTACAGCATGAACAACCTTCTGTGTCACTGTATGGCTGACAACACAACACAGGTCAATCATACATACATGTGGAGGGAGGGAAATCTGTGGCATTGGGTACACTCACCCTCCCACTGAAGACAGCATGTCAGGCAGTGCATGACACTACCCCACACTCCCAGGCACATACTGCATCAGTCCAACTACATGTGTGGCCCCCCTGCCCTACCCCATCACTGTTGAAAAATTACCATGACATTTGGGGCACCATATAGCCTTGGGTACTGTGTGAGCACCACGTCCACCAGGACCTCCAACTCCACGCTTGTGAAGGGACTGGCACGGATCTTCTCTGTCCTTGCCATCACTGTGGACGTGAGACAACATCAGGGGATTTTGGTGGTGAGGGGTTTCAGCAGCAGACCCTGGAGGCAGCAGCAGGTGAAGGGTCTCAGGCAGCAGTTCCTGGAGGCAGCAGCAGGTGAGGAGTCTCAGGCAGCAGTCCCTGGAGGCAGCAGCAGGTGAGAGATCTCAGGCAGCAGTCCCTGGAGGCAGCAGCAGGTGAGGGGTCTCAGGCAGCAGACCCTGGAGGCAGCAGCAGTTGAGGGGTCTCAGGTAGCAGTGCCTGGAGGCAGCAGCAGGTGAGGGGTCTCAGGCAGCAGGCTCTGTAAGCAGTGGCAATGTGAGGCTCACTCCCACATATATAGCCCCCTGGGGTCATTTCAAAGGTGCCAAGCTGCAGCAATTGGTGGTCCAGGTCAGCCTCTTTTAAATGCATCAAATGACCGCCTCCACGGTGGCGGAGCATGCCTAACACGATCCTCAAAATTGCATCATGTCACCACAATCATGGCTCCCATTGGCTGTAAGGGCATGCTCCATGGCGGTGATCCAACGTTGGGGCCCGGGGTGCGCTATCGCAATTGTGCATCTTTCAAATCCTGCCAATGTCTGCCTCCGCGATGACGGAGCACGCCTACCACCATCTTAAAAAATGGCATCATGTCACCACAATCATGGCTCCCATTGGCTGTAAGGGCATGCTCATTGGCCGTGATACAACACGGGGGCCCGGGGTGCGCTACAGCGATGGTGCATCTTTCAAATCCAGCCAATGTCCGCCTCCACGGTGGCAGAGCACGCCTACCGCCATCTTCAAAATTGCATCGTGCCACCGCTATCGACCTTCGCATTGGCTCTAGGGCAAGCTTCATGGTGGTGAAACACCGCAGGGGCCCAGTGTGCGCTACCGCGATTTTAGTGGCGGAGCATGACAACCGCCATTTCCACATGTCTCCATGCCTATGACTACCACACTTGTGTGAATAGGGGTGCTGGTGACACACCGCCGGGGCCAGGCGGTGGATACCGCAATATGAGTGTCATACAATGGCGATGGCATTCTGTCACACATCAAGAGTGCACAGTGCCAACATGTTCAATGGTGCATCATTGTGCACACAATGCCAATGTTCAATTTACTCCACTGATGGCTACACATGCCATGTTTGTGTGTAATGTAGATTTGCCCCTACCCACACACATGTCACTTAAGGATTTGATGTTGGTGTAGGAAGGACAGTGTAGTCCTGGACTGTACAATGTGTACATATGTCAATGTGTTGAGGTCCAGTGACAATCACAGCAATGCTCGTCTCGATGAATGATGATCTATTTAGCATTGCCTCTCATGTCTGCTCATTAACACATTCGTCATTCCAGCGCCAACTGTGGTCATTGTGTGGTGGATGTGTGCCAGGTTGTAATGACGCATTAAGGTGTGACAGGTATAGCATCTAGGTATGAGACAGTGGTTTTCATTAGTTACACATATGCTGGATGCTGGACTCCCAGGCGTGCACATGTGTACTGTGGCCATATCCCTATGTGCATTCACATTGCCCAAGGTGGTGCTTGAGGTACTTGTCTTGTGTAAGTTGACAAGTGTGCCCTTTGTGTATTAGAAGGTGTCCCTCCATGTAAGCTGGTCTGTTAGTCACTATAGATGTCAGTCACTGTTGTCCTTGTGTCATCCAGAACGTGATATGCTGTGCACATCTCATGATGTATTGCATTGACATGTGTCCACTATCATCTCCAATAGGAGGAGGCCAAATTTGACTCGTCACTTGAGGGTGCTGGAGGACATGGAGGATGTTGCGTTCATACGGAAATGCCGCCTAGACAAAGCCACCCTGAAAACCCTTTGTGATCTGTTGGAGCCCCACCTGCAGCCACGCAGGATATATCCAACAGCTTTCACCCCTACTTGTAAGGTGATGGCAGCCCGGCATTTTTTTTCCACTGGATCGTTCCAGGAGACTGTGGCCAGCCGATGTTCAGCATGGTGCTGCGTGATGTACTGTCCGCCATGATGCTATACAAGGACAGATACATCCATTTCCTCAGGGGTGCTGAATTGCCAGCTGTGAAGGGGAGACTTCTATCCCCTTGGACACATCCCTGATGTTGTTGGGGCCATTGATTGCACCCATGTCGGTCTTGTGCCACCACAAGCAAGTGAGCACATATACCGCAATCGCAAGCATTACCACTCCATCAGTGTGCAGGTGGTGTGCCTGCCAGATATGTCCATCTCGCAGGTGTGTGCCAAATTCCCAGGCTCGGCCCACAACTCCTACATCCTGTGGAACAGCATTGTGCCCCAGCTGAGGGCTAATCTTCTTCCCGAGCCTGCATGGATTGTGGGTGAGTATGCCTAGTCGTGTGGTGTGCTGTGTGTGTGACCTGCTGCCCTGAGCCTCTGCGCAATTGCAATGTCTATTTGTGTTTCTCATACCTAGGTGACTCTGTATATCCCAACCGTCCCTGGTTACTGAGCCCACTGCGGAATCCCAGGTCCCCAGCTGAAGTCCGCTACAATGAGGCCCATGGGAGGATACTTCGTGTGGTGGAGCGTACTTTTTGCCTGCTCAAGTCACGTTTCTGGTGCCTGTACAAGACCGGAAGTGCACTGGCATACTCGCCCGGGAAGGTGTGTCAGATTGTTGTATCATGCTGCATGCTCCACAACCTAGCCATTCGCAAGGAGATTCCCCTGCTCCTGGATGATGGTGAGGCCCCAGCCTGCAAACCAAGCCATGTCCAGTGATGAGGACATTTTAGAGGAGGAAGGTGTTGACCTGCGTGAACAGCTCATCACCCGCTACTTCACTTGACGGCGGGTGTCAATGTGCAACATACCCATTGTCTGATGATATTGCTGTTGTCGTGAAGGGGTATGTGAGAATTGTAGCATCACCAGTTGTAGACTCAGTGGTGGTTGGAAATGTTTCTAGGACATGTCATTTGGGAACACCAACAGAACGTGTATGTTGACACTTGGTGGACATTGTGACATGTGCATGTTTGGTTATCCTGATGTTAGGGCTTGTGTGATGTCTGTGATGCCTCCCCCAGACCAGTGCTAGTTGTTCTGTTGTGTTTCCCTAGGTGCCTTCGACTTCTCCTTGCCTACAGACAGTCCATGCTCCTGGTACATTGTGATCATGATGAAGACTGTACATCCTGCAATAAAGACGAAGCAGACACAACATGTGTGTGAGGATATTTTATTTATATGGTGAGATGCGAGGGGGGTGTACATTTCCATTTGGAGGTGGGGTGGAGCAGTGAGTTGACAGTTGTGGTAGATGAGATAGTCGAGTAGTCACCACATTGCTGTGGTGACCCAGTCCGACAGACAGATGCCATTCACAAGGCAGTGTGAGGAAGGACAGTCCAAAGAGTCAATGCAGTGGTGGAGAGGGTTGCCATCATGGCTGTCTCCGTGACTGGTGTCTGGCAGGTGCTTTGCCTCCAGATACTCCCAGGGTCTTCTTGGGACGGTCCCTTCGTCGTTTGGCAGGGGGGGCCCTGTTGCAGGGGCAGTGGGGTCTGAGGACTCACCCCTCTCTGTGGGCGCAGGAGAGGATGGTGAATTGTCATTGTACAGCCCACCAGAGGGAGGTGGAGGTGTTTTCTGTGGCACATGCCTGTCCCTCAGTACCGCCACTTGCTGCCCCAAGAGATCTACGATTTGTCCCATGCAGGTGTTGATGGACCTCATCAGCAGGATGAGCTCGTGCAACAGATAGTCCGACCGGCCCGTTCGTCCCTGGGTCTGTTCGTATGCACCCAGGACTCTGGTGATGTGTTCCAGGGAGTGGGTCCCAGCCCCCTGGTGTCCATGGGTGACCCTGCCCTCCCACCTGCCCTGCTGCCATGGACCTGTTGCCTCACCACTGTGGGCTCCCGCATCCTCTCCCTACCCTCCTCTGTCGGTGGTGTGTGCTGGGCATCCTCTGGGACAGGGAGGGTGTTGCAGGCAGCACTGGTGGTGGTGGTGGTGGCCGCACAGGCATGACAGCAGGGGTCTGGTGTGGAGTTGGTTTTTCCGCAGATGTGGTGGGGGGACGATGGGGTCCTGGGACCTGTTGCTCCCTGGCACACCAGATGGGCTGGCCTCGAGCTCATCGTCCATGGAATTCTGGGATTCAACATCCAAGAGTCCCTGTACTGGGGGTGGAGACTGGCTCTGCAGGTTGCTGGGGTTGTCCTCTGCAGTGAGTTCTTGGTCACCTGTGGGTCAGATGTGAAATAGTCATTGCAGTGCACCCGGCAAGCTTTGTGCTAGCTGTGTGTCATTCACTTTTTGTACACTGCTCAATTGACATATCATCACATTGTTGACTATGTGCAGTACTGTGCTTCCTGGCATGATGCAGTGGTACAAGCATTACTTGTCCATGGTGTGAGGTGTTAAGGCATACCATGCGAACCATGCACAATTGAGGTTTACAGGGACTTGTTGCCATCTGGGGCCTTGCTCAACATGTGTTTAATTGAGGACTCATAGTTTATTTGTCTGACATAGCAGACGTTACATCTGGCCATGGACTGGCCCTTTTCATCTCCGGTATCCCTTTGTCCTGTCATGTGCATATCTTTATTTGTGCCACCACACACGCTTTCATATTTATCGAATGGTCCTTGTTGCACTTGCCCCATGGTGATGCACATGTAACTAGTTGCTGCGCATGATTGTGCCCTGACTTTCTTCTACTTGTGCACTGTTGGCAATGAGGTAGGTAGGCCTCTTTGTGCAATGAGAAGGCTAGTGTTGTCATATGGCACCATTTAATTTGTGAAAAATGGGTGGGTGCACTTACTGGCTACCTACCTGTAAGTTTGTTTGGTGTACTGCAATGGCTTCCAACTGCTTCTGGGTAGTGAGGGGGAGGGATCCATATTGCCAGGCTGTGGGACAGGGGGCATGGTGGGAGTAGTGGTGCAGGACCCCCACCCCCAGACACCCTTACATGGAAAATGGCTACCTACCTGTAAGTTTGTTTGGTGTACTGCAATGGCTTCCAACTGCTCCTGGGTGGGGTGGGGGAGGGATCCATCTTGCTAGGCTGTGGGACAGGGGGCATGGTGGGAGTAGTGGTGCAGGCCCCCAAACCCCAGATACCCTCATTGTGAAGATGGCAACCTACCTGTAAGTTTGTTTGGTGTACTGCAATGGCTTCCAACTGCTTCTGGGTGGGATGGGGGAGGGATCCATCTTGCCAGGCTGTGGGACAGGGGGCATGGTGGGAGTAGTGGTGCAGGCCTCCCAGCCACAAACACCCTCCCAGGGAAGATGGCTACCTACCTGTAAGTTTGGTGAGGGTTGTGTAATGGCTGACACATGCTTCAGGGTAGGGTTGTGGGAGTGATCCTTCTTGCTAGGCTGTGGGGCAGGGGGCATGGTGTGAGTAGTGGTGCAGGCCCCCCACCCCGAAACACCCTCCCAGGGAAGATGGCTACCTACCTGTAATTTTGCTTGGTGTACTGCAATGGCTTCCAACTGCTTCTGGGTGGGATGGGGCAGGGATCCATCTTGCCAGGCTGTGGGACAGTGGGCATGGTGGGAGTAGTGGTGCAGGCCTCCCAGACACAAAAACCCTCCCAGGGAAGATGGCTACCTACCTGTAAGTTTGGTGAGGGTTGTGTAATGGCTGACACATGCTTCTGGGTGGGGTGGTGGGAGTGATCCATCTTGCTAGGCAGTGGGACAGGGGGCATGGTGGGAGTAGTGGTGCAGGCCCCCAACCCCAAGTACCCTCCCAGGGAAGATGGTTACCTACCTGTAAGTTTGTTTGTTGTACTGCAATGGCTTCCAACTACTTGTGGGTGGGGTGGGGGTGGGATCCATCTTGCTAGGCTGTGGGACAGGGGGCATGGTGGGAGTAGTGGTACAGGGTTCCCACCCCCAGACACCCTCATTGTGAAGATGGCTACCTACCTGTAAGTTTGTTTGGTGTACTGCAATGGCTTCCAACTGCTTCTGGGTGGGGTGGGGGAGGGATCCATCTTGCTAGGCTGTGGGACAGGGGGCATGGTGGGAGTAGTGGTGCTGGCCTCCCAGCCACAAACAACCTCCCAGGGAAGATGGCTACCTACCTGTAAGTTTGATGAGGGTTATGTAATGGCTGACACATGCTTCTGGTCGGGGTGGTGGGAGTGATCCATCTTGCTACGCTGTGGGAGAGGGGGCATGGCGGGAGTAGTGTTGCAGGTCCCCCACCCCCAAACACCGTCCCAGGGAAGATGGTTACCTACCTGTGAGTTTTTTCTTTTACTGCAATGGTTTCCAACTGCTCCTGGGTGGGGTGGGGAAGGGCTCCATCCTGCTCAGGAGTGTGTCAGGGGGCCTGGTGTGAGTTGTAGTGCTGTCTGCCTGTACACATGCCCCAATGGTTATGTTGTTAGCTATGTTTGGGGTGAATGGGAGTGGGTGAATGTTGGATTTGTGAGCCATGTTTTTGTGAGTGTGTGGTGCAGATGGATGGTATGTGTCCTAGGTGATGTAGCTTTGTAGTTGTGCAAGGCAGTACATTGCAGAGTGGCGCTAGTCATTTGTTTGTACTTACCAGCCTCCACTCCCCCGGCTACTCCTGTGAGACTCTCTGGATGCAGTATGGCAAGTACCTTCTCCTCCTATTGTGTGAATGGTTTTTGTGGAATGGGAGGGCCACCGCCAGTCCACAGTTCTTGCTTCTCCTCTCCATGACCACTGTCTTCAGATCATGCCACCGCTTCATGATCTCCTTTTTCGATCTTGGGGTGGTCCCTACTGCATTGACCCTTTGGACTATCCTAGCTCACATTTGTGTCCTTGTGGGTTATTGTGTCTGTTGGACCAGGCTACCAAAAAGCTGTGGTTCCACTCTGACTTTCTCAAATACCATGACCTTCAACTCACTCTCAGTGAATTTGGGCATTTTCTGTGTGGCCATGGTGTGTGGTGTGCAAAGTAATTGTGGGTACAGGAGTGTGAGTGGTGGTTGTGGTTGTGCTGTGTATGGTGTGTCTTGTACAGGAGGGTTAGTTGTGCTGGTGTGGAGGTGGTGGTGGTGCGGCTGGTGATGTTGTGTCCTTTGCCTCTCCTGTCAGCTGTGGTATATGTCCCTTCTCTCCTAGAGTTTTGGCTTCATCTGCCATAATTTTGACGGTTCGTCTGCCGCGGTGGCTGTGCTTCAGCGGTACGTACAGCGGGACCATCGGGGATATACTAATTACCGGTTCGGTGTCTCTACTATACTTGCGGCGGGTTGTAGTTTTTCCGTCGCGATTCTGACCGCCGCGGACGGATTTTGGCCATCTCCGCCCGCTACGGGCCGTTTTTCTTGGCCTCGTTCCGCCGCCGTCGGATTTTTTGGGCAGGTAATATTAATTTGGCCGCCGGTTTTCCCACGGGGCCGGCTGGCGTTTGTTTTCCGCTTCCATGGTGGTCGGGGTGCTTTTCCGCCCGCCATCCTAATGGACCTCTAAGAATGGGACAATCGAGGACTCAAATAGGCCCTAAACTCACCAAACAAACCAAAAAAAATTATGAATTATTGCAAAGTCAGGAAACACTATACCCAACTACAAGAGGCCTAGAATACCTTTCACTTACAGCAAAAACAATTCTTTAAATATTTTTTCTTAAAAATTCTACATTAACTTTCCTAAAAAATACAATTGGTAACTGTAGCTATAACTGTTCTTAACTTTGTAAAATATAAATAATTTGTCATATATATTTAAAGTAATTATATAAATCTATATTGACATGTAAATTATATTTTACCAAAAACAAGACAGATATAAAATAATATACTCAACATACCCTCCCACAATAATAAAATCAAATACTTACGGTTTCTGTAGCTGAAGAAAACGTAATCGAAACATTGTTAATCCATCCAGGTATCTCTCAATCCCAAAAATATTAAAATGAACCCCCCAAAAAAGTAAAAATGCAACTATTCCAAATGAAAAATCCAGTATTGATAAATCCAAGGGGTTTAAACCATAAAAAACCCAAAAATATTATTTTTTTAAAAAGAACGCTCCAGGAAAACCGGAAAAATTAAGAAAGAGTTAAATAGATATTAGTATTAAATACTAATACACACTTCTTAATTGAAAAAAACGCTATCCTCTCCAAAACGCGATTCCGATAATGAAACCTGTAAAAATAGAAACAAACATACCAACCCACACAAACATACCCATTCAGTATAGAAAATAAAATGTACTCACACTTTATGTACCATAAACACACATTTCTATACATATCCTACCCTCTCTACACTATGCCACAAACACAAACTATCGACATTTTGCTAAACCATACCTAACAACCAAAACACACCAAAAACACAACAACGTAACACTACACATACTAACTACCACCTAACAACATGCAAATGCAACAAAAAATGTATTTTAAATATAGTAAATTAAACTTACCTTCTTTGACGTGACGCAGCATCTAACCATGAGCTTCTCCTCTGTAAAATGACCCAAAAGAATAGTAAGCTGTTACAAAATAGTCCCTGTAAAACAAAAATGGCTGCTTAAATATTAAAACACATAGAAAACAATTCCTAAACATAGGATACAGACATTAACAAACAACTTATATGTTTAGTAAAATTATTAGAAAATTGTACAAATTTATTAAAAAGTAATTTAACATTTATAGTAAATTGTAAAAATATAATAATAATTAATAAAAAAATTAGTAATAAGTATTATATTTACTTATTATTAAATGTTGAAAAAAACTTACCTTTTGAAAAGCATATTTTTATAAAATGCTATAATGTACTAATTAATATTAATTATGTTTTCATAACTTAATAATATTAATTAAAAATATATATGACATGTTAAAAAATAAAGAACAAGTGACTTTTTTGTTGTTGTGAAAATATGTATTATATGATATGCTATAATTGCAAAAATATATTTACTTTGTTACTAAGGGGCCAATTCCGATTCTGGTCGGAAGGGCTCCGACCGATTCAGATAATGTCGGGCGGATTCCTTTCCGACCGAGCCATTCCGGATTGCGGACGACAGGCTCGGAGAGCCTGTCCGCCGTCCAGAAATCTCCCAGTACTCCCCCGGCCATCTCTTTGCGACCGAGGGAGTACGATGGCAGTTTCTCACTGCCTTTTTGTGCCGGTTTTTCCGGCACGAAAAAGCAGTCAGAAACTGTCTTTGAGGGCCCCCAGTAGGGTCCCCATGGGTGCGAGGCTGCCGAATGGCAGCCTGGGGTCACCTATGGTGCCCCTCTGTGGATCCCTGCACCCGGTGGCAGGTACCTTGGGGTGCCGCCCACAGGGTGCAGGGATGAACTGCACCCCTGCTTTCAAGGATGCAGGCATGCATTCCGCTCGGAATGCATGCCTGCATTGACTTGTATATGAGTGCGACCTAACCATGTTCGGTCGCATCGTACTAGCAAGGCCGTAACCGACGACAGCAGGTCGGTCGGTTACGGCTTCTGACCGATGTCGGACGGACCTGAGTCCGTATGACATCGGAATAAGCCCCAAAATGTTAAAAATGCAAATACAAAACTGTAAAAATATGTTACAAAAATGATGCTTCTTACAAAAATTGTTAAAAACAAAAATGTTAAAAAATGTTCCCTCCACAAAATTCAAATACCTATTTTGTAAATCTTCAAAATTTTAAAAACATGTATGTTAAAAAATGTAATGTATGTAAATAAACATATACATGCAAATTATTTCCTTTTTTTCATACAAAATATGTATTTATTTTCTCTGCTTCCTGACTAATATAATTTTTGCCTGAATAAAATATATTGTTTCACCCTAAGCATGTTATTATTAAAAAATAAAACAATGTTTAAAGATAACAAGTGTCATTCTTTTTATATTAAATTATTATGATAACATATTTCCAGAAATATTTATATTAATTCAATATAATCTTTTTAACTAATATATATTATATCAATCTATACATGTAATTATGGTACTTATTAATAATTTTTGCAAATGCTGCACAGTAAACATATATTATTTACTGTTCCCACTCCAATTAATATTAAGTCAGGGAAGGTGCTGGACACTAAAGATATATAATTTACTATTCCAACTCCCATTAATATTCTGGGCCTGATTCTGATGTGGTTAGGAAAGCATTCCCACCTAGGGCCCGATTACGATGCAGTTAGGAATGCCTCCTAATGGCATTTGCTCCTTCCAAATCTGATCGCTAACGTGTCATCTCTACCGAGGGCCCAATTACGATGCGGTTAGGAACATATGCACCTATTGAAGTCAATGGGAGTCCAACCAAATCGTATCTGGAAGCATCTGGATGGATCGTACTTGGTTGGTTGGACTCTCCCGATCCGAGTGAGTCGGAAACCATTTACAAACCGATTCGGTCGGAAAGCTTTCCAAACCGCATCAGAATCGGTCCCTAAGTCAGGAAAGGTGCTGGACACTAAAGATATATAATTTACTATTTCCACTCCAGTTAGTATTAAGACAGGGAATGTGCTGGACACTAAAGACATATAATTTACTGTTCCCACTCCAGTAAGCATTAACTCAGGAAAAGTACTGGACACTAAAGATATATAATTTACTATTCCCACTCCACTAAGGGGCCGATTCCGATCTGGGTCAGAAAGCTCTCCGACCGAGCAGGATTCGGAGTGTTTTCTGACAGAGTCATACTCCTACAGTCCGACCGAGCGAGTACGATGTGGCCGCATACTGCTGGACTCGGTTCGGTCAGACTGTCATAGAAGTCAATGGGAGCCAGTCGTACGATGCGTACATGGGCTCCCGTTGACTGAATGGGTACGTCTCGCACAAGGGTATGCGTCGGTGCCTTCCGCACCATACATGCCTGTGTTGGGGAGACCCAAGGGTCTCCCCCTGTGTCCGAGTCGTAAGGCTGCGGGTGATGGGGGTCCAACGCGGACCCCCAAACACAGCTTCCTGGACGTTTTGCAAGCCAGAAACTTTGGCTCGATCCGGCTGTCTGACTCGTGCATCGTACTGGCTCGGTTGGAATTTCCCTCCATTGCACGGCACGGTTTGCTTACGGATGAGGCGTACGGAGCGGGTCAGACCCGGTTATGAATCGGTCGGTGATTTTGCGTTTCACGCATCGTACTTGCTCACTCGTACAGCTGTACGAGTCGGGCGGAGAACACGCGTACGGCTTGTACTTTTTACGGCTGGATCGCATTCAGAGCCCTTCCTAGCGAGATCGGAATCGACCCCTAAGTATTAAGTCAGGGAAGATGCTGGAAACTAAAGAAATATAATTTACTATTCCCACTCCAGTAAGGGGACGATTCCGATCCGGGTCGGACAGCTCTCCGAGAGCTGTTCGTAGCCTTACCGTGCGACCAACACGGACCCGTAGCCGGTCCATCCTGTAGATGAAGTACGATGCGCATAACTGCCAAAAATTTGACCGACATGTAGGCTGTGATTCAAGCTTCATTCTCTGTCCGAGCCGTAACTCCGAACGCCAAACTGAGTTGCCCGGAAGCAGTATCCATAGCAGTTTTGTAGGTATGTCAGCAAAATACATCCCCCATAACATCATGACAACAGTGTGTAGTCTGTGACAAATGCCCACAACAGTGATTATGACTTTGAACATACAATGTAACTAACAGCACATGTGTGACTAACAAATGAGTGTGCCCTACACAAGGCAAGCATCACTATAGCGCTGTGTCAATGTAAAACTAACACCCCCAATGTAAAACTAACACCCCCTCACTGTGTAGAACAAAAGTTAAGTGTGGGGTTCCAAACTGCAGCAAATATCGAGCATTGTGGTAATGGGGTCTAAACCCCCCCTCATCACAGTGACCAAAAGGTAAGTGTCATCATGGTCAAAGCTGCAAATGCCAAACAGCATGTATGATCCCTGCTCCCAACACATTAAACACTTCTGGGGCAAACTAGTGGTTGTGTCCCATACCCACAGAGATGTGGTGAGGCTAACAGTGCTGTGAAAACAAAACATTTTTTCGGCCATGTGCAGACAAGCACCACATATGGGGGCTGACAATGCATACAGTGTACGATGACACAAGAGCAGAAGTGACCATCACAAAGCATACACATATCTTGAAAATAGACACACTAATCAAAAGAACCTGTGTAGACTGTAGGTGTCAGCTCACAAACTCCCATTCCATGCCAGCAATGGCACCTAACAACCAGGACGAATGTGCACAATAATGTGATATGACTCACAGGGACAGCAGGGAATATCACAGAAACAGCATCCAGACAATGACCCACAACAGCAATACCAATGCACTGATGCAGATGCACAAACACAAACAGGCAACCTCACACTGCACATTTGACACAACATGTGTGTGTGTGTGTGTCTCAGTATCCCCAGGTATGACACATGAGGGGGGCTGAACCACAGTGACACAGATGTGGACACAGTGCCATACAAAAGTAAACCATCATTGGTACACCCTTAGTGGGCAATCAGGCATTGTGAGATGAGAGGGAGCACAACAGACACATGTGACACAAGCTGGAATGAACACCAACTAACACAGCAAGAGACTGACACACAACAGCACTACCCCCGCGGACCAGACATTGGGGTGACACAAGCATGCATGACACCTCCACTGTGATGACAAAGGTAGATGTCGTGCAAACTGGGAAACCCAGACATGTGTCCTGTGCCACAAACGTACATCACACCTACACAAACACAAATCACTCATCATGGCCTGTCATCCATGGACAAACGGGAGCTAGGGGCCCATCCATGCAAACATTTACATCAGTCCACCCTCAACACCACACACCCTGAACTGCAACAATGTGCATCTGTGAATCCCACATGGACAGGTGACATTGCACATGCACCCATGACAAACACAGGAATGTTGGGAGGAACTAAGGTGCACACACTCATCACACAAGGACAGTTTACAACCCTGGTGAATGACAGACATACTGCACAGTATGCAGTACATGGGCATGACGCCAAAGCTCACATAACCTTCCGAATACCTGCCACAGTCCTACGGCAATGCAGAACCCAAGGAGAACCACAAGGCACACATGCTGACACCTGCAAATATTGCAGCCCTGAACCCGACAAGTGGGAGCAGTCACACACACATACACATGTCTCAATCACTGAAAGGTACCACCTAGGGACAACTACATGATATTGCGAACAAACAAGTGCCTTGGGGAACCCTGACTGTGTCCCATCTGTGTCTGACCACATCATCACCACTCAAAACAGACAAATCCCAATGATGAACCACCAATTATCAGTAGTGTGTCATGCACCTACACATCTGGTAGCCCATGGCAAAGTTGTGGGATGAACACAGTACCACTCAGCAAGCATCAACAACAGGAACATATCAAGGGAACACTGCCCGTGTATGAAAATGGATGTGGACACACACACACATGTTCATACAACACACACCATGGGCCCAGGCTATGTCATGGGACAACACATCCGTGACATAGCCTGAGGGGACCCAACACCTGTGTAAGTCCAGCTGTGCCAAACATAGTCACAGCATGTCCCACTCATGTCAGCAGAACACTTAGTCAGTCAGTCATCAGTTACCACACAATGAAGGTTCTGGTCACAACAGCCTAGGTACGTGAGTCTCCCCAAAGTTATCTGCACATACTTAACACATATGTACAGCAAGTTGCACAGAGGAACCAGTTGCTCCTTTACCAATGATGCCCACACCTGTAGGTCCAGTGGAGATGCTCCCAAAGTCAGGGAAATAGAAACATTGGACAATGGGAAGCACATCATATGTGCATGGGTGCAAGCCACAGATGTGACCATGCAAATGAAATGTTCACAGAGATGTCCACAAATTGTTGCTCATGACACACACAGTTAGGTGCAGAGGATGACATGGATACCGACCAGAATAGGATACATATCTCATGGACCACATGGAGTACCTCACATCAACACCTCAGTATTCAATATTGGAAACCAAGCATTACAGGTGCAAGGGCTTGCTAAACATCATCAACGTAATGTACAGCTAAATCAAGTTCACAAGGACCAAGAAAAAAGCTTTATTCAGCATATGAAAATTGAAACGTCCATTCAAACAAAAGGCCAATGGCCAGTCCATCATCAAATTACAAGGAGTGAACTTCAGTTACAACTGTCACACGGTGCTTGCCTGCATTGGAAGGACAGGGGACATCACCTCGGAGGGGCATACATGGGGGCCGGACAGGCACCGCAGGGACAGGATCAGGGTGCCACAGAAGGAGGCAGTGAAGGGGTGGTGGATGCAGGAGAGTCACTTGCAACTGCAGTGGAGCTGACTGAAGTGGTGGATGCAGTCACAACTGTGGGGCCGAAGTCAGATGGGGTGGGTGCTGGCACAACTTCAGTGGGCAGGTCAGATGGAGTGGATTGGGTCCCCACTGCAGTGCACAAGTCAGACGGGACGGTTGACTGCAGTGCCTAAATCCATGTGAGCGGAATGGGGTGCAGGTGAGGTCGGCAGGACAGAGGGGGGACACGGGTCCCACATCAGTGGCACTAACTGTCTGACCGGGTGTGGAGGAGCAAGTGGTAGGGGGGGCCTCAGCATTTTGGGGATGGTGTATCTGTGGGTGGGGGAACCCGGGGCAGGGTGTGGCGGGGAACCTCTGGAGTGGTGGCCTGGGGGATGGAGGACGGAGACTTTGCCTTGGAGCTGCGTGGCGGGGGTGGGGTCTTGCTCTTCCGGCTCCAGGGGGACTTGCGGGTGGGGGCCTCAGTCCGACTGCGCCTAGGGAAGGGTGTCTGGGTGTGATGGGCACTCCCCTCTGTGTGTGGGGACTTCCTCTTCCCCTTGGAATCTGGATCTGCTGGGTCGGAGGGGAAGAGGCCAAGGTCACAGAGGAAGAGCTTCTGTGGAGATGGGGTTGCAGGTGAGGCAAGGGAAGGGGGCTGGGAGGGAGAGGTTTCAGAGGACTGCGGAGTGGTTGTGGATGACTGTGTGTGTGTCTGCAAACCATCCCCTGTGAGTGTGGTATCAGTCCCCTGCGCTTGCTTGTGTGCACGTCTAGACCTTGGTTTGGGTGTTTGTGTGATGCCCGTGTCTGTGGTTTTGTGAGAATGTGCAGGTGTGTGTGTGCTTGGGATAGGTAGGCTGCTAGTAATCATGGGTGGTGCAGGGGTGGGAGGGGTGCGGGACTGTTGGAGGAGGGACACTACTGCCGTTAGGGAGGAGGCCACGGACTTATTGGTCCTCTGTAGGGTAGACATGCCCGATGAAATACCCTCCATAAACGACACCAGTTGCGTCAACAGAGTGGTGTGTGCATGGAGGACACTCAGCATCGATGTCTGCCCTACATGGATCTGTCTAAGTAAGTCCACAGACTCCTCACTCAGGGCAGCAAGGGACACAGGGGCAGAGGGTGTGGTGCCTGGCACAAAGGAGACATGCTCCCGAACACGGGAGCCTCCACGGACCTCTGGGATGGGAGCCAATGGGAGGGTGATGATGGTGGGGGCAGTGGCGGGGACAGCCTCACTAGCTGGGGTTTGGTGGCTGTTGACACCCGCCTCCACAAGGGAGTCATCCTCAGAGCTGCTAAGGCCCTCAGCTGGGCTGGATGGTGCTGATGACACCTCGGTGTGGCTCCACTCGCCCTATGTGCCACTGGGTCCCCCCGACTCCTCTCCTTCTGTCCCTGTCAGGCTCTGTGGCTCCTCCTGGTTCATGGAGCTGCCCCTCCTGTGGCTGTGGATGTATCTGGATAGGAATAGGAAGAAAGAGAACAACATCAGTCACCTGCACTGGCTGCACACACCACAGTGAGTACATCACATCACAGGGCAAGCACTGACATCATCAGCTGAACACTGCTCAAAGTGCCAACACTGTTCAGAATAAGCCAATTGTCATTCTCAACATCAGCCATGGCACACATATCCCTCCTTGACTTGCACCCATATGTCTGTTGCATGTTGGATGCTAATACCCCAATGTCCCATCATGCACCACCCACATATCAGTTGGAAATGCAAGTGAACATGTAGGAGTATGTCACTATACACACAGCACATCTCTTGCCACTGACTCAGTGCAGGTGTCCGGATGAAGGGATGGGCAGAGACTCATTTCACATGCTTGTGATGCATGCCAGCAACACACACTATGATGTTCTCATGTCCTGATAGTCAATGCCACAATGAGGTGCATGGTGCACACTTGAACACACTGCAGGATCAATCATAGCAAATTAAATGCCATGGTACTTGCATGCCTGGAAAGTCAGTCAACACTGTCTCCTGTCACAGGGGCAGGGCATCCAGACAACAACAGTATGCACTGTGTCACAGTCATAGCTCAGGGGTAAAGCAAACTCTGCAGCTGACAGGTGCACTTGCCCATCCCCTGCAAAAAACATATCCAGGACCCAGAAGACCCCACATCATGCATATCAGACATATGAGTCTCTGCAAACACAACTCCATGTACATTAGCACATCACAGTCTGCCGTGCATGCAACCCAGCTGCCGGAAGTACACAGTTGCATACACCATTGTGCACTGTCAGATGATCACACACCTATATGTCACACAGGTCTTGTCTCTCACAGTCACATCTCAGATGTCCTGCTGACCCTCACAATCATGGACACACAGTTGTACGTAACAGGAAGCCACACCATAATGACACAGAGGCAGACACCTGAAGGCAGATGTCACGAAGCACAACCTGTGAGTTGATACACAGGAGTGGGATTACAGGGTGTTTCTAAATGCCCTTGAGAAGGCATGACTGCTCAGGTCTACGTGAAACAGTGTTTGGCCCTGGACAGTAGTCAGGTGGCTAAGCAAGTGTGACATACTTGATATACATACTCCTGAGGCCCCCAAATTGGGGTCCCCTGCTGCATGGGTTTGTTTGAAATACCCCAGCCACATGTGGCAAGTCAGACCAGCAATTGGAACACATATCAAGGGCACACACATATCACATGTCAGATAACAGGCATTGGGCAAACAATTGAACCACCCATGAAACACACAACAGAGCCACGAGAACAGATGCTGTCCGGTAGCTGAAGCATAACTGACTGCAGGGACACAGTGCCCTAGAGACACAAGCAACAGACTGCAGGGGCCACACCTGTGGAACAGATGAGTAGGGTGCATCACACAATTGAGGGACCTGGGTATTGGACTACAAGAACTACGTAATGTGGAAGTGTGACCAGGACAAAAGACTGCAATTAGCATGTCAGACATAGTACACAGATTAGGCATGGACTTACCCCCTTCTTGCTGCTGTCTGGCCTTCAGCTGCCTATTCAGGTCCGGGAAGACCACCGCCAGGATCCGGAGCATGTGGGGGGTCCGGTGTCCGCCCCTCCTGCGTGGAGGTGACATCATCAGCTGGACTGTAGCTATCCTCCGGGTCCAGCCCCGAAGGTCCTGCCACCTCTTCTGGCAGTTGTGGATCCGGCGCTTGTAGACCCCCACTGAACGAACTGCCCGGGCGATGGTCAGCCAGATCTCCTGCTTCTGGTGGGCATCAACCTGTGAGGATGACAAAGTTAAAAGTACATTAACACACATGCCCCATATTTGTGCTGCACACATTTGGATATACATGTCATCATCACTGTAAGAAGTTGGCCTGGTATATGCTGGTCACTAGTTAAAGTGGCCACCTTGCACCAGTACAATTTGACTCTTATGGAAGATAGGTTTAAGACAACCTTTTAAAGAAAGCTATCCTACTGGTAGCTGTGGAGAGCAGCCTTCAGGCTAAGTCTCAGAGGAATGTAAAGCAGCTTGTTTTACCTTATAATCTCTTGAATCACTAAATGAAAGGACACCACACAGGTATATATATAACATATATATGTATTTTTTACTAGACACACTCTACTAATCTCTTTATGAGATTAGAAGTCAAGGACATATGCACAAATCAACGTTTCACAACAAATTAAGCACTTATATGGCTGGGGCCCTAGGGGCGTACCAGACCATATACTAAAAAAGAGGTATACGAAGAACGACTTGAGAAGGGAGAAGGCCTATGGTCTTCAGAAGCACTGGGGCCTCACTAATCCACCCAAGGCAGGTAAGTAAAGGACCCACGGGAGACGCATGCAGTGTGAGAACACAGCCGCAGATCCCTATAGACTTCAATGGAGCAAGTTGCGGTTGGAATTTTAAAGTTTTAGGATTCTCCGGGAGAGTCTACAAGCAAGTCACTTACAGGGTAAGGAGTTCTAGAGCCCACACACACAGGAGCACCGGAGTACTCGAGTTACCTCACCCAGGGAAGCCGGGTGCATAGGTGTCTTTGGGTGTCGGGTTGCGGTGTTGTTTTCAATGGGAGCCAAAGAAGACCTGCTGCTTGTGAAGACAGGAGAAGTGTCCGGTGGAATCCAAGGCTGGATTCTGAAGAAAGAAGACCTGAAAGCAGAGTAGACAGTGTTCAAAGTCACTTGTCAGTGAACCAGGGCCAGGAAGCTGGATGCCCACAGTAGTCGGGTGATTTCAGGTGATCAAGGTTGTCTTGACTATTCAGCCACGAGGTCCAAGAGGTGTCGATGACAACCAGGAGCTGGATTCGGTATGTCCCACAAAGTCTGCAGCTTACTGAGGTGTCGGCAACCGGATTGGAGCTAACAAGCCTTGGCAACAGCAAGTCTCATGGAAAGTAAAGAAAGTCAGCGGTGAAGACCAGCAAGGTCTGAGGGACTCACCCAGCAAGGGTAAGTCAGGGCAGGACTGGAGCAACCATAGGAGTACTTTGGTTCTGTAGAAAAGTCTTTAGCAAACCCAAAACCAACCGGCAAGGGATCGCAAAGATGCCTTGGGAGGATTCACTTCACAGGAGTCCACGGTCACACGGGACGAAGTAGGCCTCTGATTTTTGGTGTAAATCCTGCTGGAGGCTTGGACCACATGTGGTCCAAAGCACAAGTTCGTAGACTGTCGTGATGGTATTGCACTTGACAATAGTGCACGGTACCCTGGTATTGCTGTTTCTCATCACTCGTGGGGTCCACTCGCCTCTGATTCGCTGGGGCCTCACAATGGCCGTCGAGAAGTCAGGAATTCTACTTTTGGGGCTGCAGGGACTTCGGACTCTGGCAGGAGCGGGAAAGTTTGCGACCATTGATGCAAAGTTTTGGTGCCTGCCAAGCAGGAGAGTCACTCCTTGACTCCAAGGGAGATTCTTCAGTCTTCCAAAGGTGGTGGAACATCGAAGGTCCAGGATTCTTCTTCAGAGCATCATCCAGGGATATATAGTTTGCAATGGCAAGGGTTCCCTAACTTATACTAAAAAAAAGGGAGGGACTAGCTCTATGACCACTCCTATGGGAGGGTCAGGGGAGTGGGAGGTTACACCCACTTCCCTTTGTCCAGATTCGCGCCAGAGCAGGGGCTGGTAGCCCCTGAACCAGTTTGAGCTGGCATATGCACAGAGGAGCCTACTGCTCCCCCAGTGCAGGACTTCAAAGCACTCTAGGAGTGCACCCACCCAGCCCCAATACACTAAATCCTGTCTGGAAGGTGGTTACACCTCCCTGTGACAGGATGCCTATTGTTGGGCCTCCTCCACTGCGAGTTTTGGTCAGCAGCAGGAGGGCAGCCCAGTGTCTGCTGGTGGCATCCATTTTGTGATGCCAGGGCTCTTCTGGATTCTACCGTGTTTCCACAGTGGATACATGTCTACCCCTCTAGAAGGGTGGGATCATACTCCCACACTACTTACGGTTATGATTTCAAAGTGTTTGACATCAAACCTACCTCACCCAGGCTGCAGTAGCAGGCCTGTGGTGTCAGATGTAGTCTGCTTCCCAGGGGTGGCATAATACATGCTTCAACCCCTCTAAAAGGTTGGGATCATACTCTCACACCAGTTACTGGTGTGGGGTATGATTCCAAAGTGTTTTACACCAAACACGACATGTTTTGATGCAGCCATCCCAAAGTTAACATTTACTGCTAGGTTATAATGCACTTAAAAGTATATGGTTTAACCGCATCCACAAACAGCTACAGAGAATGGACTCTGAGAGCTGCAGAGGGGCCCTTCTCAGGCAGAGGCACCCCCTCACATGGAAACCAAGCACCCTGCCCTCAGGATTGTTAGGGCCTGCCTTAGGGGTGACTGATAGGTTTATATGTGTGTGTAAGGTGAGATATAGGGAACCTATACCTCAGTGAGGAGTGCTAACACTACCTCACCCAGGCTGCAGTAGCAGGCCTGTGGTGTCAGATGTAGTCTGCTTCTCAGGGGTGGCATAATACATTCTTCAGCCCCTGGTAGGCCTGTGAAGTACCTATGACCTTGGTACCTAAGGTATCATATACTAGGGGCTCATAAGGTACCACAGTATCCAATCACTAGTGTATCTAATATGCACTCCAAGTTGTTTAGAGAGAACAGAGAGGCTGGGGCCCTGATTAGCAGGGTCCCAGCCAGACTATAGCCAGAAACCAGTGTAAACATCAGAAAAAAAGTGGAGGCAACATAAGTGCAGATCCTACTCTCGTACAATCACAAAGGGAAATGAGTTACACATGTAGTGCAACCATGGGGAAGGACAAATCACCTGCATGTCTGACATGTTAACAATGCCTGGGAAGTTTAAGCTTGCACTAATGCACTTTAGCAGCAGAACACCTGTTCATTACATGTACCTACAAACTTTGGGTGATGAAAGTAGTCAGTGAGAATTCTTGCCACTGGTGTACACACTGCTAGTACTACAACATGCACAATTAGGAAGGCAGTGGACTACACACTCACCTGCTTCCCTGGTTTCCCATACAGCTTGCTGGACTGTGGAAGGAGCCTGTCCAGCAGGGCCTGGTTCTCCTCCTCAGTGAAGGCTGGGGCCCTCTCCAGAGTACGTGCCATAGCAGGAGCCAGAGGATGCAGAGACAGCAGCAGTGGTAGCAGGGATGTGGTCCAGGAGCATGTAGTGCAGGCAAGTGAACTCTCTGGGGGCCAGCCAGCCTTATATCTGTGCTGCAGAGGTAAAATCTGTGACATGTGTCCCAAGTGATAGGTCCAACACGGTTGCATTGTATGAATCTGGCCAATCCATGGAAATGTACGGCTCGTACACGCCTTCCGCATCGTTCAAATCTTCACCTTCATGAAACACTAGTAATTGCAACATTATTGTAGGCATCCAACTGAATTTCCAGCGCACAACTCGTACAAGTTTTGAATCCGCATCCATCTCCATTATAGTCCAGAGCCAATGGGTGTGTCCGGCTCGGTCAACTGACTGTACAATGCGTATTTTGAAAATACACAAGCACCCGTCTCCATACGATTCAATGGCCAAGGCGTACGCCTGTCTCGGACCATGCCTGCCCGACGCGTATGCATGATAGTCACCCGCGTCGGACCTCATTGCAGTCAATGTCAAAGCGTACGCACGGCTCGGTCATGAACCATTCAATGCGTACGCATTGTCACCCACGTCGGACCTCATTGCAGTCAATGGCAAAGTGTACACGCGGCTCGGTCATGATCCGTGCAATGCGTATGCATTGTCACCCGCGTTGGACCTCATTGCAGTCAATGGCGAAGCGTACGCATGGCTCGGTCATGAACCATGCAATGCGTACGCATTGTCAACCGTGTCGGACTTCATTGCAGCCAATGGCAAAGCGTACGCACGGCTCGGTCATGAACCGTGCAATGCGTACGCATTGTCACCCGCGTCGGACCTCATTGCTTTCAATGGCAAAGCGTACGCACGGCTCGGTCATGAACCATGCAATATGTACGCATTGTCAACCGTGTCGGACCTCATTGATGTGACTATTCGACGGATTCAACACACAATTACTTGCCAGGGACACTTGTGCACACCTACCACATTACAGCATTGGCCACACAGTGTCCCATGGCATGTAAGGCTGCATTCCCTGTGTGTTGAGAGGGGGCCACATTTGGTTTGATGGGTGGCAGTTTTGTTCAGCCACTCCCAGGCTGTGCATGTGTACATGGGGGCAGAATCCTTTGTGTGTCGTGCACATTACCACTGTGATGTGCAAATGTACAGTAATGGGCAGGAGTCACGGGCACAGTTTCATGTTGGATATGTTTAGGACCTGTCACACACAACCTGAGTCCTGGGGGTGATGGTATGTACGTCACAGTGAGACCTGTAGCCACAAATCTGATGTGCACCCACAGTCAGTGTGCATGTTGTGTCTCATATGTGTCTGATCAAATGTGCCCAATGGGAGACAGTATATGCATCTACCTTGATGGTGTGTGTGTGTCTAAGAGACGTACTTGTAGGGCCTGCAGGGACAACAGTGGCCACTACCTGTGGGACTCACGCTTGCCTTGTGGTGCGTACGTGATACGCCATGTCCATGGCAGTGTCGATGTGGCAATACAGGGACCCTGGGTATCTGCATGGCAAAGATCTGTGATGCCTGGGAGACATTAGGCCTCACTTGTCACTGTGGTGTGTGTTTGTAACGTCACAGCAGTACATAGGTTGGGTGACACAGCCAGATGATTGGCCATTGCACTACATGGGACTCATGTGGACATGTGAAATTGAGATGTGAGGTGATGGTCATGTAGGTGGCATATGTGTCCATGCCCAACAGCACACACCTCAGTACATTGTGTAATGTCATTATCTATCACGTGATATTGAGCCTGGTCATGGCCACATGGGTGGATGAACTGACAATCTTCCTTTGTTCATCTCTGTTCTGCAGGGCACCAGCTGTCCATCGACCGTTCCCAGACCTTGCAACCATGCAGGAACGCGACTGCATCCGACGGTACCACTTCACCAGGTCACTGATTGAGGAGTTGGCGGAGCAGTTGGCGCCACATCTGCTACCTGGCCGGACATACCCTACAGCACTGACACCAGAGGTGAATGTGATGGCAGCCCTGCACTTCTTTGCTACTGGTACCTTCCAGTACACTATGGCTACAGCAGGTGGTATGTCGCAAACTATGTTTAGTCGGGTGCTACGCGATGTCTTGGAGGGGATGTTGCATTTCCTTGACCTGTACATCAAGTTCCCTAGCCCAGCTGAACTCCCTGAAATAAAGGATGCCTTTTATACACTGGTTAGGATGCCAAACGTCATCGGATCTATTGATGGGACACATGTGGCCCTGAAACCACCACAGGCACATGAGAAGGCATACCATAACAGGAAACCTTTCCACTTGAACAATGCTCTGGTGGTATGTCTTGCAGACAAGTGTATCACACATGTGTGTGCACGGTTCCCTGGTTCTGTGCACGATGCCTACATAATGAGGAGTAGTTGCATTGCAACGCTGATGTCACAGATGCCAGCTCAGCATGCCTGGCTTGTCGGTGTGTACTGACTGTTTATCATTGTGTGTGTTTGTCAATGTTGTTTTCCGCACTCCTAAAAAACTCAGTTACTTGTTCATTTTTGTGTGTGTAGGTGACTCTGGATACCCCAACATGCCGGGTTTGCTGACACCCCTCAGGAACCCTGTGACACCAGCCGAGATACACTACAATGAGGCACATGGTCAGAGCAGGAGGGTGATTGAGCGGACATTCGGCCTACTTAAAAGCCGCTTTTGCTGCCTGGACAAGACCGGAGGGGCCCTTCCATATGAACCTGCAAAGGTGTGCAAAATAATCCTTGTATGCTGCATGTTACACAACATGGCAGTGCGGAAGAAGGTGCCTCTCATCCAGGATGACGATGACGATGACCAACCTCCGGTACCTACGGAGGATCCCGGCCTGGGCCAAGATGCCAGTGATAATGAGGATGAGGGTGATGTCCGCTCACAGCTCATCAACAACTTCTTCACCTGAATGTGAGTTTCCAGGGTTATGTCAATGTATGGAGTTAGAAAACGTGGAGTGAAATGTCACCCCGCTGGATGCACAGCTATTTGCAATGTATATACAAATACCACTTGGTCCAGGTTTCATTATTCATTTTAATTCTTTTTCTTGTTATTGTTCTTCGCAATAATCCAAATTGTATCCAATCATCATTTTGTTCCTCACGTCACAAGAGAGACGCTTACATTTGTTACAGTATGCTTAATATTGCAAGAATGCCAATCCAGGCCTTCTCCTGCAACATGCCAATATATGTAAACTTTATCCACAATCGTTGGTTTCTTTAACCCAATGCTTTTCGGGCCTATAACTTGGCCCTTCGTCAGGGGAATTTCTGAAAATTTAAAATACATAAAGAGACTTAGAATATGCCCCACAATAAATCTTCAAATGTTCTTATACATGCAGTCCTAACAATTCATGTTTCCTTAACAAATCAACATTTTCCCGCTACGAACATGGTCAAAATACTATCCCTCATGGAATACCCATGCTGCTAATGCGATATACACTCCCATCAACCAACCATTAACCTTGTCAAAAACCGGACTAATTTAACTTCGGACCTCAACATAACTATTGTTTCGTACCTGTAAAGCCGTAACCATCAGCGTCCTCCCAGCTTATTTACCACCAAACTAACTTTCCCCCTCTGTTCGCTCGTGATTTTTAACCTTCTCTGTCTCCTCCCCTTTACTCCACCTGTTCTTAATCAAGTTTCTCTTCCATCTTACACTCCTCCAAGCAAGTAGCACCCATCGAAACATTTGAAAAACGAAAGAAGAAGAAAATAACAAATGAGGCAGTCACAAGAGAGACTATTATACGAACTATCCTGCACAATGTTGGAATCTACTGAACTGATGATTTTTAAAGTGCATTTAGGATGATTGTGGTTATTTTTAGAAACATTCAAAAAGGTTATGCCAACACTATAAACATACTGAGTGCGATATTTTTGTTAAAAACTTGAGATTACATTTCATGTTTGGAATATCACTGCATTATCAATGTTATGACATCTGTGGGTGGGCGGTGAAATTGTGAACACTCGGGAGGATGTTGTTGGTGTAGGGATGGGATAGATTCTGGGGACGGAGTATTTTATTACGTTTGGGCTGTGATTCGCAGAGCATTGTGGTTCCTGTAGGCGGAGGGCAAATTGAAGGAGTGTAAGATGGAAGAGAAACTTGATTAAGAACAGGTGGAGTAAAGGGGAGGAGACAGAGAAGGTTAAAAATCACGAGCGAACAGAGGGGGAAATTTAGTTTGGTGGTAAATAAGCTGGGAGGACGCTGATGGTTACGGCTTTACAGGTACGAAACAATAGTTATGTTGAGGTCCGAAGTTAAATTAGTCCGGTTTTTGACAAGGTTAATGGTTGGTTGATGGGAGTGTATATCACATTAGCAGCATGGGTATTCCATGAGGGATAGTATTTTGACCATGTTCGTAGCGGGAAAATGTTGATTTGTTAAGGAAACATGAATTGTTAGGACTGCATGTATAAGAACATTTGAAGATTTATTGTGGGGCATATTCTAAGTCTCTTTATGTATTTTAAATTTTCAGAAATACCCCTGACGAAGGGCCAAGTTATAGGCCCGAAATGCATTGGGTTAAAGAAACCAACGATTGTGGATAAAGTTTACACATATTGGCATGTTGCAGGAGAAGGCCTGGATTGGCATTCTTGCAATATTAAGCATACTGTAACAAATGTAAGCGTCTCTCTTGTGACGCGAGGAACAAAATGATGATTGGATAAAATTTGGATTAATGCGAAGAACAAAAACAAGAAAAATAATTAAAATGAATAATGAAACCTGAACCAAGCGGTATTTGTATATACATTGCAAATAGCTGTGCATCCGGCGGGGTGACATTTCACTCCACGTTTTCTAGTATCATTATACCAGCGTGGTTGGGCCTACCATGCTTCCGGGTTGCACGCGATCAACGAGCTGGAAGATAAAAACAAGTAAAACACGGATATACGCAACGCAAACAGGTGTGCATGTTGCCGTTTTTTCAAAGGCAATGTATGGAGTTAGCCTGGAATGTGTTGTGGCTGCTCTATTGCTGTCTGAGTGTGTCTGTGTGCCACTTGACTGGATGCGTGCTGTGATGTGTCCATTCAGGTGGTGTGAACTCCACAATAGGGTAGTACTGCTAACTTGTTATTGTATAGGTTTATTGTGACATGTTTTGTCCCTGTGTATTGCATTTCTCTCCTGTTCTGCTGTGCTTTTGACTGTGTCTTGTGTCTATCCTTCACAGGGTAATTTGCCAGTTGTTTGTTCAACACTGACCCCCAACAGCCAGAATCCGACACCAGTAGTCAATTGACAGCAAGTGATGTGCCACACACCCCTGGACTACAATTCTCAGACACTCTGTGACCGTGTGTCCACCGTTACGTACAATTGCCATGCAACTATTTTTGAATAAACATGTTGCTGATGTGTAATGAACCTGTGCTATGCTTTGTTAGGTGCGTTGTCTGTCTTCCCACATCTGACTGACATTTTCTTACCTCACCTGTGCACTTGTTACCACTGACTGTGGATAGGTGTTGTGGTTGTGCATACCTATGTGTTTCAGGTCAACATCATTGTGTGTGATGAGTAACATGGCCATGGTGTGTATGTGTTGTGTTGCCATAGTGGTGTGTCTCCATCACATGTGTCATATCACCATGACACACCTAACGTTGGTCACATTGTTGCAGTATTTGGCATGCACTGTGTTGTGTAGCAGATCGACATCTCCATGACACATGACAATTTGGAATCACAACAGAGGCAAGTATGGTGTACTGGTGATATTATTTTCGAACATGTGTGAGGAAAGTGCACAGGATGGTGGGTGCTGTACATTGGTTTTGGAATCCAAGGTTCACATTAGAGTTGGAGGTGCTGGTAGATGAAATGTCCAGAGTAGAGTCCACAGTCATCTGCTTCATTGGCCCAACATGAACCCTCCATGTCATGTAGACGAGTTGTGTGCGATTGAACAAGGTGAACGGGTTGCGCACAAAGAACATTGTCCAGAACAGGTTTAGAGGCCTTGGGGGAAGTGCTGGGACATCTGCCTCTCACATGTCCTTCTTCGGACGACCCCTCTTCTTCCTGGGGGGGAACCTCAGGTGCAGGCCTCTGTGGTGCAGGGGACTCTCCGCCAGAGTCCTCCTCCCTCCCTGTGGCGCTGGCAGATGGTGTTGCAACAGATGTTGTGGACAGGTTTGTGTTGATCTGGTGGAGGCATTGGAGTATGTCCCGATGCACCGCAGTAAGGGCTTCCCATTTGGCCTCCATGCGGGCATATCCTTGAGGATCCCCACTACCTGGCCAAATCCTCTGGTGCTATCCTGGTACGCATCTATGATGTGTGCCAGTTGGGGGTCATCATGCAGTCCAGACGCCTCTGCAAGGCGCATCCTCTGCCTCCCACCCCTCCCAGCACCCCTATCCACACGGGGAGGACCTGTGGTGGGATGCACAGGTGACACTGGGACCCCTTGGGTGGTGTTGCTGGTAGTGTTTGCTGTAGCTTCCGGGGGGTCCTGTGTCCCTGTCCTGTGGGTGTTCAGTGGCCTTGGTCTGTCCGTGTTGGCGGGGTGCCCTGTCGGTTTCCAGATGCTGGAGTGTGGGTACAGGGGTTGCAGATGTTGATGCTGCTGGTGCTGCATGATGGCTCACACCGGAGGGGCCATGTTGGTCGTCGTCATCCGAAGAGGACAGAGACAGAGTCAAACCAGAGAGCTGAGTGTCCACCAGAGTCTGGGCCTGGGAATCCTCTTCATGTGGTGCTGGGTCCCCAGCACCACCTGTGTTTGGAAGAGACACACAATGTGAGTTATGTTTCTACAGGCATCAATGGTTCACAAACATGACATTTTCTACTGTACGAACAGATGCCTGCCTGTACACTGCTTTTTTCCAGCTTGTCACGGACAGAGTTTGATATTCTTGTTGCCCATTTCCCAGCAGGACGTTGTGCTCCCCACAACAGAGCCCAGTGTCAGACATCTTGTCAGTCCCTTCCCACTCCCTGTGAGGCGAGCATGGTTCAGTGTATGCTTGCTGGGCCATGTGGGTGGGTGTGGATTGTCTGTGACTGCGACTCTCATCATACTCTTGGCTACACCCCCCTTCCCATTATGCTCATACTTCCTCCCTCTTGACTCTGCTTCCCTGTGAGGGGGTGTGAAGGCAATGGCAAGATGGCTGACTGTGAAATCCTGGTGTTTGTTTGGCTACAAGTCCAAAGAGAGCCCCAGTGCTTCATACAGCAGCACCCAGTACGGGGTATCTTTTGATGATATTTCACAGAGGTGTGGGTCAATGCATTCTACCCGGTGAGTTGTGTGGAGTTTTTGTTGAGGGGGGGTTGTGTTTCCACATGCTGGTAAGTATGGTCAGAGCTGTCAGTCCTCCTTCCCACCCGGCCAGACATCGCACCATGAAACGTGCTTCATTGGAGGGCATGCAAGTTGTCTTTCAGGATGTCAGTCAGTCGTGTCCTGCTTCTGATTTGCGCACATGCCCTACCAGGGCCTTGTGCTTCCCACACCAGGACCCAGTGTCAGCCATCTTGTCAGTCATTTTCCACTCCCTGTGATGTGGGCATGTTTCAGAGAGGCCTTGATGGGCCAATCAGGAGGGGGAGCATTATCTGTGCCTACAAACCCCATCATGCTTTTTAATACACTCACTTCACCTGCATCCCCACTATTCCTTCCTGTCAGTCAGCTGCACTGTGAGGTAGTGTGTTTGTGGTGGCAAACTGTCTGGCAGTGTCGATTTAGCTTTGTGCCACTGGATTGCTCTATTTGTTTGTAGGTTGGTGCATGTCATGACACAGTTCCAAGTCACTATGAGATGGCAGGTATTGTGTTGTCTGACTGGCATACACATCTTGGGATGATTATCTATTGGTTACTGTAGCTTTGCTTGCGGTGCATGGTTTCAATGTCCCCTTGCCACACAATCTTGGGTATGTTATTTGTGTACTCACCAGGCTCTGGTATGTCTGTTAGCCCATGGACGCTCTCTGATGGTAGGATGTCCCGCACCTTCTCCTTCCAGGTCCTGAAGTAGACTGGTTTGGCAGGAGGGCCACCGCCAGTGCACTGACTCAGGGCGTGATCTTTTTCGATGAGTTTCTTGACCCTCCTGAGCACGTCATACCACCTGTTCTGGATATTGTCCTTTGTGTGCCTTGCTGGGGCTTGAGCGTTCAACTTGTCCACAATCCTCGCCCACATCTTGGTTTTCTGTGACATGGGGATCCTTTGGACCAATGTACCAAACAAATGTGGATTTTTTCTGATGATCTCGTCTACCAGCACTTCTAACTCACTATCTGTGAACTTTGGATTCTTCTTTGGGGACATGGTGATGGGTGGTGGTGGTGAGGGATGTGTGTGTGAGGGTGCAGGTGAGGGTGGGTTGGTGTTGGTTTTGCTGGCTGTATGTGTGTGTGCTTTTGGATGAGGTGCTGATGGTGTGTGAGTTGTGTGATGGGTGAGTTGGGAGTGTGTCTGTGATTGCTGTGTAATGGTGTTTGCTGCTGGCTGTGTCTCCTGTTTGCAAGTGATCATGGTAGTGATTGCAGTCCTTTATATATTTAGAGTTGTGGGTGTGTCTTTGTCCCAGGTTTTTTTTATTTGATATTTATTGGCTTTGTCATTGCTTGTTTGGTCCTTTTTTTGTCTTTTTTCCTTTGGGTTTTGTAGGCATGAAGGGGACGTTCATCTGACGGAAACGGATGCTGATGTTGGCTCGTGCAGTCTTCTCCTCCTCGTTCACGCTGCCGATATTCTGTGTTTCATACGCTTCGGTCGCGGAGATCTCTATTACTTGTGGGCCTGGTTTTCTGTGCGTTTCAGCCGTGCAGCATGGTCTCCGTGCAAGTCGGTCTGGGTGTACACGCATTGCATTGTACTGCGCGAATCGGACATCGCGGGTACGGGTCGGTCGGGTTCATTCACTGTTCTGTCACACAATCCCAACACAAAAACAGATCCACTAGATCCGAGAAATGGTACGGACAAGAACTAAAAATAATGAAAAGAAAATGCACACTATACGAACATAAATGGAGACTTAATAAAACCGATGATGCTAGAGCCATTTACAAAAAAGAACATACACTCTATAATAAAGCTATTAGGAAGGCAAAGAAGGAATACTTCTCGCACAGAATAACAGAAAACAAAAACTCCTCGAAAGACCTTTCAAAATTGTCAAAGAACTATGCAGTCCCACGGGTCTCTCAACTAACCTCCCTCCTTCTCAAGAAAATTGCAATAAAATCAATGATTATTTTTGCGACAAAATAGATACAATCTACACCTCATTGTCCAGCACCAAGTTGAAACACATAGAACCTCAGGGACCACCCTCTCTGCAGGCGAACTGTCTCAATTTCGGCCCCTTCTCAGAAGAAGAAGTGAGCAAAGTCATGTTAGAGGTAAAGTCAGGCTCCCCCTCAGACCCATGTCCTCATTTCATTTTTTCACAACTGACCCCGATAATATGTCCGGCAGTTACAAAAGCTTTGAACTCCTCCCTAAATCTCGCCGAATTCCCCAAAATCTGGAAGAATGCCATAGTGACCCCTCTATTAAAAAAAGTGGGCACGGATGTAAACAATCCTGCAAACTACCGGCCCATATCCCAACTTCCCTACTTATCTAAAGTACTTGAAAAATTAGTTAACAGACAGTTGTCCAACTTCCTAGAAACCAATGATTTATTGGATATATCCCAAACAGGGTTCCGAACAAACAACAGTACGGAGACAACCCTCCTAGCAGTAACAGACAACATTAGAACCATGGTAGATCAGGGGAAAACAGTGGCCCTGATACATTTGGACCTCTCGGCGGCTTTCGATACTGTACCCCACAATCATCTACTAGAAATCCTAGCAGCAAAGGGAATTCGGGAAAAAGCCCTAGGATGGCTACAGTCCTTCATTCAAGATAGGACACAATCAGTACAGATGGGTGATTTCCTATCCCCTCCCCGGAACATCAAGTATGGGGTCCCACAAGGGGCCTCATTAAGCCCGACTCTGTTCAACATATTTGTGTCCTCACTGGCCAAAATAGGGCGAAAATGGGGTGTCGGGATCTGCTCATATGCAGACGACACCCAACTGATGATCTCACTGGACGAGGAGAATGACCCCAAAGACAGATTACTCAACTGCCTTACTGATTTAGCCACCTGGATGCATAGTCATTGTCTCAAACTCAACGCAGACAAATCTGCAATAATGCTATTTGGCAGACATTCCCAGCTATGGGACAACAGCTGGTGGCCTACAACATTAGGCACCCCCCCAGACCCGACCACAACTGCCAAGAATCTAGGGGTGTCATTGGACACCGCTTTAAGCATGAAAACCCACGTATCCACAATATGTGGTAAAGGCTTTGCACTATTGAAAATGCTGAGGAGAGTCTTTCCATGGATACCATTGGACTGCAGAAAGATTCTGGCCCAATCTCTACTAATGAGTAGGTTGGACTACGGAAACTCTCTGTTTGTAGGAATGAATGACTATCTTTTCTCTCAACTACAAACTGTACAAAATGCCGCAGCCAAGGCAATATGTAACAAAAGAAAATATGACTCAGCCAAGAGCTGCATGAGGGATTTGCATTGGCTGCCGATTAGACAAAGAGCTATATTTAAGCTACTTTGGATAACATATAAAATACTACATAATACAGGCCCGTGCATCCTAAAAAACAAAGTCACACTCTATTTCCCATCCAGAAATCTACGTTCTCAATCTACTGCTAGAGCCAGAACCACACGCGTTAAAACCGCAAAGATGGGAGGGCGAGCCTTCTCCCACCTGGCGGCTAACAGTTGGAACAATCTGCCAGTGCACCTCAGACTAATAACTAATTACCTATCCTTTAGGAAACAGCTAAAAACGTTTCTCTTTCCCAAACCCGACTAAAAACGTAATCATTTTGCACTTTCCCCGCATTACCTACGCACTTTATTCTGCAACTATAGCGCCGTGATATCCCATCTGGGATGATTGTTTGCGCTTTATAAGCACCCCATAACATTAACATTAACATTAACATTCCGGGTTGGTCTCGGTCGGTGAAAATCGCGTCGGTTTTCCGGCCGGTTCACTATTTTCCCTACAGCTCGGTCGTATGGCTTGTATTCCGTACGTGTCAGTTGTAATTCACACGCATTGCATCGTACTGCACGGGTCGTATGGCGCTGGTCCATGTCAGTCGGTATCCGGTCCGGGTCCGTGTCGGTCGGTACGATTTGCGATCGGACTCGGCCCCTAAGTATTAAGTCAGGAAAGGTGCTGGACACTAAAGAAATATAATTTACTATTCCCACTCCAGTAAATATAAGTCAGGGAAGGTGCTGGACTCTAAAGATAAATAATGTACTATTCCCACTTCTGTTAATATTAAGTCAGGGAAAGTAATGGACACTTAAGGGATATAATTTACTATTCCCACTCCAGTGAGTATTAAGTCAGGGAAGGTGCTCGATAGTCAAGATATATAATTTACTATTGCCACTCCAGTAAGTATTAAGTCAGGGAAGGTGCTGGACACTTACGAGATATAATTTACTATTCCCACTCCAGTAAGTATGAAGTCAGGGAAGGTGCTGGATAGTCAAAATACATAATTTACTATTCCCACTCCAATTAATAATAACTCAGGGATGGTGCTGGACACTAAAGATATATAATTTTCTATTCCCACTGCATATAATGCATTATTACAATTTTATTTTATTTTTAAATAAATATTCATAACATTCTTATTTAAACCTTAAAAATATATTTTTTAAATTGTTCTATACAATTTTTTTAATATATTTTTTTAAAGTGTTCATAAAAATGTTTATTATTCCTAAGTTTATTTCTTTATTTAAATGTTCAAATATTAGGCACTAAAACACCAAATTGTCTAACGCTCAATAACAATTTTTTCTACACTAATTAATGTTAAAAATGTCACCAATAATTTTACATTTATTTAATACACTCCCCATCCATATACCATAAAAACACAACATCCCACTCATAAAACAAAATTTCAAAGTTCGATTCTAAATTTAAAAAAAAATGTATTTTCTAAATAAAAATTTTAAAACGCTCCACACCCTTATCCCCTAATAACCCAACATCCCGCAGCGAATTTTGTTTTCTTCAAATTTCAATATTACATTTAATTATTTTATTTTATTTTTAAAATGTTATAATATTATTTGTAAAACACTCCTAAAAAAACATATAACATTTCAAATCTAAATGTGAATTTTTTAAAAATTGAAATACATTTTTTTAAAACACTCACCACCCTTATCCCCTAATAACCCAACATCACGCTCCTAAAATTTATATTACAATTATTATTTTATTCCAATTTAAAACAACTATTAAGACAATAAAAACAACAATATTTTACTATTAAATAATACTATTTCGATATTTTCAAAAACCAATATTTTATACATTCTATATTAATTGTTTCGATATTTTTACCAACACTAAAAAACAACATTTTGCCATAACGATATTTTGTAATCGATATTTCAGTCTTCCATATATATATATATATATATTTTTTTTTTTAAATGATATTTTTGACAAATATATAAATAACCGATATTTTGGTAATGTCATCGATATTTATGTATGTCGATGTTTAAAATGTGATATTATGACCAGTTACCCATTGACTCATACTCAATTAGCATATTTAATTTATGTATAGGTCCCTTCTAAAGTGGTATACCATATACCTAGAGTCTGTAAATTAAATGCTACCACTGAGCCTGCAGAACCTATTGTGCCACCCACTGAAGTAGCAGTTAAACATGCCCAAGGTCTGCCATTGCAGCATGAAAGCATTTCTAAATTGCCATGTTGACTTGCCATTAAAAACCCCTTGTCAAGCCTTAAACTCCCCTTTTATTATATATATGTCACCCCTAAGGTAGGCCATATGTAGCCCATAGGGTGGGGTGATATGTAATAAAAAGGTTGGACATATAGGGGCCGATTCCGGCCGCAAAACGTACCGACCGACACGGACCCAGAACGGAGACCTACCGACACGGACCGGCGCCGTATGACCCGTGCAGTACGATGCAACGCTTGTGAGTTACAACCGACATGTACGGAATACAAGCCGTATGACCGAGCCGTAGGGAAAACAGTGATTCGCCCGTAAAACAGACGCGATTTGCACCGACCGACACGCACCAGGAATGTACCCAACCGACAAGTACCCGCGATGTCCGATCCATGCAGTACGATGCAATGCGTGTAAACCCAGACCGTCTTGCACGGAGCCCAAGCCGCATGACCAACATGCACAGAAAACAGGGACCTGAAGCAATAGAGATCTCCGCGACCGACACGTATGAAACACAGAAGAAAGTCAGCGTGAAAGACCCGGAGAAGCCCGCACGAGCCAACATCAGCATCCGTCTCGGTCAGAACAATGCCTCCTTCATGCCTAGAAAACCCAAAGGAAAAAATACAAAAAAGGACCAAACAAGCAATGACAAAGTCAATAAATATTAAAAAAAAAACTTGGAACAAAGACACACCCACAACTGCACCTATATAAAGGACACCAATCACTACCATGATCCTTTGCAAATTGAAGACAACAGCCAGCAGAGAACACCATCACACAGCAACCACAGACACACTCACAACTCACCCATCACACAACTTTCACACCATTAGCACCTCACAAAAAGCACACACACATACACCTATCAAAACTGACACTCACCCACCCTCGCTTGCACCCTCACACACACATCACTCACCACCACCACCCATCACCATGCCCCCAAAGGAGAATCCAAAGTTCACAGATAGTGAGTTAGAAGTGCTGGTAGACGAGATCATCAGAGAAGAGCCACATTTGTTTGGTACATTGGTCCAAAGGACCCCCATGTCACAGAAATTAAAGATGTGGGCGAGGATTGTGGACAAGGTGAACGCACAAGCACAAACGTTGTGCACAAAGGACGATATCCAGAACAGGTGGTATGACGTGCGCAGGAGGATCAAGAAACTCATCGAGAAAGATCACGCCTTGAGTCAGCACACTGGTGGTGGCCCTCCTGCCAAACCAGTATACTTCAGGTCCTGGGAGGAGAAGGTGTGGAAGATCCTACCACCAGAGAGTGTCCATGGTCTAGCAGACATACCAGAGCCTGGTGACTACACAACCAGCATACTCAATATTGTGTGGCAAGGGGACAGTGAAACCATGCGCAGTTAGCAAAGCCACAGTAACCAATAGATAATCATCCCAAGATGTGTATGCTAGTCAGATAAACACAATACCTGCCATCTCATAGTGACTTGTAACTGTATCATGACATGTACAAACCTACCAATAAATAGAGCAAGGCAGTGGCACAAAGCCAAATAAACACTGTCAGACAGTTTGCCACCACAAACACACTACCTCACAGTGAAGCTGACTGACAGGAAGGAATAGTGGGTATGCAGTTGAAGTGAGTGTATCCAAAAGCATGATGGGGTTTGTAGTCACAAACAATGTTCCCCCTCCAAATTGGCCCATCAAGACCTCTCTAAACCATGCCCACATCACAGGGAGTGGAAAATGACTGACAAGATGGCTGACATTGGGTCCTGCTGTGGGGAGCACAAGGCCCTGCTAGGGGTTGTGTGCAAATCAGAAGCAGGACACCACTGCCTGACATCCTGAAATACAACTTGCATGCCCTCCACTGGAAGCACGTTTCATGGTGGGATGTCTGCCGGATGGGAAGGAGGACAGACAGCTCTGACAATACTTACCAGCATGTGGAGACACACACACCCCTCAACACAAACTCCACACAACTCACCGGGTAGAATGCATTGACTCACACTGTACTGAAATATCACCCAAAGATACACCGCACTGGGTGCTGCTGTGTGAAGCACAGGGGCTCTCTTTGGACTTGTAGCCAAACAAACACCAGGACTTCACAGTCAGCCATCTTGCCATTGCTGTCACACCCCCTCACAGGGAAGCAGAGTCAAAAGGAAGGAAGTATGGTCATGCTGGGAAGGGGGGTGTAGCCAAAAGCATGATGGGAGTTGCAGTCACAGTCATTCCCCACTCACCCACATGGCCCAGCAAGCTCACACTGAATCATGTTCGCCTCACAGGGAGTGGGAATGGACTGACAAGATGTCTGACACTGGGCTCTGTTGTGGGGAGCACAAGGCCATGCTGGGAACTGGGCAACAACAAACACCAGGACTGCACTGACTGACATCCTGAAAGTTAACCTGCACCCACTGCAATGGTGGCACGCTTCATGATGGGATAACTGGCCTGGGTGAGAAGGAGGTCCTGACTTGAAAACAAATAACACCGATGCTGGCCATACACACACCTTCTATGCTAAAACACATTGCACACGTGGTACCAGTCACTCACAAAGTAAATGTCCGGGCAAGATGTCTGACACATGGGCCTGATAAATGATGTGGCTGAAAATCACACATATGCACTGGCCAAACCAAACACGGTCACACACACAGCCATTGCAACCATATGTTCAAACTCACGGTCTGGGGATGCAGTGTCCAGGGGTGCCCCCTGGCCTGGCTGTGGATGTGTGTCTTGCAGATGACAAGTGTGGAGAGCCATATATAGTACATTGCACAAAACACACAGGAACTCTCATATACATCATTGACAGGGGACATCTGACAGTGAATGGAATGGACACACCAATCTAGACAAAACCATAGCATGGTCTCATTCACACTTTGTACTGTTGTGAGTTGCATTCCACTCCTACATCATGCCGCAACATATGCATCCTTCACACAACACACCACTCACTGACATAGACACTGTAGACACAAGGTCTAACCTGGACTGCATTGGAGGAGACATGCTACTCACAACAGCCAAACCGCAACACACACACCACCGGCTCTCACTGCCATGAGCATTTAAAAGCCAGAGTGCCACCTTGCCCAATCCATGTCACCATGGAGAACATTGACAAGTCAAATCACATAGGCACGTACAAAACTCAGCACCAGACTCATTAACGATGGTGACATCATCACTTGTATGAAATGAGATGGGAACTAGGAACACTGTAAAAAAACACTTTCTCCCAAGAGATCACAGGCATTCCGGACTGTGACCATGTCATACCAATATACCAATGTGAGACACAAAAACTAGCAAAAGCTGCTACCACACATGCCCCAATCTTACAACATCTCCTCTGTGGAATTGCACATATGTCCTTGTTAAAGCTCAAATGTGTACAGGGATGACACACCTGTGTCAGCAACGTGATGGCCCTTGAGCAGTAATGGCCATGTACAGCCAAATCTATACATGAGCTGGGCATGCACACACTTCGATATGCACAGAGAAATGTTTAATTTTGGCTGGGCAATGTGCCACAACATTATCAATCTCTGTCCGTGACAACCTTGAACAAAGCAGTGTACAGGCACGCATCCTGACGTACAGTAGAAAATGTCATGCATGTGAACCATTGATGCCTGTAGAAACATAACTTACATTGTGTGTCTATTCCAAACACAGGTGGTGCTGGGGACACAGCAGCAAATGAAGAGGAGTCCCTGTCCTAGACTCTGGTGGACCCTCAGCTCTGGGTGTGGAGCCGTCTCTGTCCTCTTCGGATGATGACGAACAACCTGGCACCTCCGGTGTGAGTCATCATGCAGCACCAGCAGTACCAACATCTGCACCCCCTGTACCCACACCTCCAGCATCTGGCAACAGACAGGGCACCCCCGCCAACACGGACAGACCAAGGCCACAGAACACTGACAGCACAGGGACACAGGACCCCTAGAAAGCTACAGACAACATCACCAGCAAAAACACCCAAGGGGGACCAGTGTCACCTGTGTGTGCCGCCGCAGGTCCTGCCCGTGTGGATAGGGGTGCTGGGAGGGGTGGTAGGCAGAGGGCGCGCCTTGCAGAGGGGGTTGGACTGCATGATGACCCCCAACTGGCATGCATCATAGATGCGTACCAGGATAGCACCAGAGGATTTGGCCAGGTAGTGGGGATCCTCAAGAACATTCAACAGGAGCAGGCTGCCCATCATGCCCGCATGGAGTCAAAGTGGGATGCACTTACTGCGGTGCATTGGGACATACTCCAATGCCTCCACCAGATAAGCACCAACATGTCTACACCTCCCTGTGTGGTCACAACATCTGTTGCCGCACCATCTGCCAGTGCCACAGGGAGGGAGGATGACTCTGGCGGAGAGTCCTGTGCACCGTAGACGCCTGCACCTGAGGATCTCCCCCGAAGAAGAAGAGGGGTCGTCCGAAGAAGGACAAGTGAGACGCAGATATCCATGCACATCCCCCAGGACCTCTAAACCTGTTCTGGACAATGTTCTTTGTGCGCAAACCGTTCACCTTGTCGTATCTAACACAACTGGCCTACATGACATGGAGGGTTCATGTTGGTCCAATCCATCAGATGACTGTGGACTTTACTCTGGACATTTCAGCTACCAACACTTCCAACTCTACCGTGAACTTTGGATTCAAAACCAAATGTACAGCACGCCCCATCCTGTGCACTATCCTCACACATTTTTGTAAATAAACTCACCAGTACACTATACTTGCCTCTGTTGTGATTCCAACTTGTTATATGTCATGGAGATGTTGATCTGCTAAACAACACAGTGCATGCCAAATACTACAACAATGTGATCACCGTTATGTGAGTCATGGTGATGTGACACATGTGAGGGATACACACCACTATGGCACCACAACACATACTCACCATGTCCATGTAACTCATCCCACACAATGATGTTGACCTGAAATACATTGGAATGCACAGACACCACACCTATCCACAGTCAGTGGTAGCAATCCCACAGGTGAGGTAAGAAAATGTCAGTCAGATGTGGGAAGACAGACAATGCACCTAACAAAGCATAGCACATGTTCATTACACATCAGCAACATGTTTATTCCACAATAGTTGCAAGGTAATTGTAGGTTACAGTGGACACACGGTCACAAAGTGTCGGAGAATTGAAGTCCAGGGGTGTATGGTATATCACTTGATGGGAATTGACAACTTCCACACTGGTGTTGGATTCTGGTTGTTGGGGATCAGTGTTGACAAAACAACATGCAAAGTACCCTGAGAAGAACAGACACAAGACACAGTCAAAAGCACAGCAGAACAGGAGAGAAATGCAATACACATGCAAAAAACATGTCAAAATAAACCTACACAGAAACAAGTTCGCAGCTCAACACTATTGTGGAGTACAGACCACCTGAAAGGACACATCACTGCACACATCCAGTCAAGTGGCACACAGGCACACTCAAACAGCAACAGAGCAGCCCCAACACATTTCAGGCTAACTCAATACATTGACATAACAGCCCTGTAAACTCACATTCAGGTGAAGAAGTTGTTAATGAGCTGTGTGCGGATGTCACCCTCATCATCATCATCACTGGCATCGTGGCCCAGGCCTGGATCCTCCACAGGTGGCGGAGGTAGGTCATCGTCATCCTGGATGAGAGGTAACTTCTTCCGCACTGCCATGTTGTGTAGCATGCAGCATACAAGGATAATTTTGCACACCTTTGCAGGGTCATATGGGAGGGCCCCTCCAGTCTTGTCCAGGCAGCCAAGCGGCTTTTCAGGAGACCAAATGTCCGCTCAATCACCCTCCTGCTCCGACCATGTGCCTCATTGTAGCGCATCTCGGCTGGTGTCACAGGGTTCCTGAGGGGTGTCAGCAACCACAGCATGTTGGGGTATCTGGAGTCACCGACATACAAACAATTGAACAATTAGCTGAGTTTTGAAAAGGAGTGGAATACAACATTGCCAAACACACACAATGGTAAACAGTCAGTACACACCGACAAGCCAGGCACACTGGTCTGACATCTGTGACATCAGCGTTGCAATGCGACTACTCCTCATGATGTAGGCATCGTGGGCAGAACTGGGGAAACGTGCACACACATGGTTGAGACACATGTCTGCAAGACATACCACCAGAGTATTGATGGAGTGGAAATGTTTCCTGTTCTGGTATGTCTGCTCATGTGCCCGTGATGGTACCAGGGCCACATGTGTACCATCAATAGATCCGATGACGTTTGGCATCTTCCCCAGTGTATAAAAAGCATCCTTTATTTCAGTGAGTTGACCTGGGCTAGGAAACTTAATGTACAGGTCAAGGAAATGCAACATCCCCTCCAAGACATCGCGTAGCACACGACTGAACATAGTTTGCGACATACTACCAGCAGTAGCCACAGTGAACTGGAAGGTACCAGTAGCAAAGAAGTGCAGGGCTGACATCACCATCACCTCGGGGGTCAGTGCTGTAGGGTATGTCCGGCCAGGTAGCAGATGTGGCGCCAACTGCTCCGCCAACTCCTCAATCAGTGGCCTGGTGAAGCGGTACCGTCGGATGCAGTCGCATTCCTGCATGGTTTAAAGCTCTGCAGTACAGAGATGAACAAAGGAAGATTGTCGATTCATCCACCCATGTGGCTATGACCAAGCAAAATATCACATGATGCATCATGACAATACACAGTGTAACTGAGGTGTGTGCTGTTGGGTATGGACACATATGTCACCTACATGCACATCACCTCACATCTCAAGTCCACATGTCTACATAAGTTCCATGTAGTGCAATGGCCAATCATTGGGCTGTGTCACAGTACCTATGTACTACTGTCACGATACAAACACACACCACAGTGACAAGTGAGGCCTGATGTCTCCCAGGCACCACAGCTCTTTGACATGCAGATATCAAGGGTCCCTGTATTGCCACATGGACACAGGTATGACATGGCGTATGATGTACACGCCACAAAATAACCGTGAGTCCCACAGGTAGTGGCCACTGTTGTCTCTGCAGGCCCTACATGGACGTCTTGTAGACACACACACATCATCAATGTTGATGCACAAACCACATGGTTGTTGAGACGGTCTCCCATTGGGCACAATGATCAGCCACATCTGAGAAACAACATGCACACAGACTGTGGGTGTACATCAGAATTGGGGCTATAGGTCTCACTGTGACGTACATACCATCACACCCAGGACTCAGGGTGTATGTGACATGCCCTAGACATATCCAACCTGCAACTGTGTCCATGACTCATGGCCATAACTGTACAGTTGCACATCACAGTGGTAATGTGCACAACACATAAAGGATTCTTTCCCCATGAACACGTGCACAGCCTGGGAGTGGCTGCACAAAAGTGCCACACAACCAACAAAATGTTTGCCCACCAAAACACACAGGTAATGCAGCCTAACATGCCATGGGACACAGCGTGGCACATGCTGTAGTGTGGTAGGTGTGCACCTGAGTCCCTAGCAAGTAATTATGTGTGGAAGCCATCAAAAAGTCACACCAATGTCAACTGTCATGGGTGACTTCTACAGGGATGCATTGCACAGTTCAGGACCGAGCCGTGCGTACGCTTCGTCATTGATAGCAATGCGAACAGACACGGGTGACTATCATGCGTACGCATTGCACAGTTCAGGACCGAGCCGTGCGTACGCTTAGCCAGTGACTGCAATGAGAACCAACACGGATGACTATCATGCGTACACAGTGCACAGTTCAGAACCGAGCCGTGCGTACTCTTAGCCATTGACTGCATTGCGAACCGACACGGGTGACTATCATGCGTATGCATTGCACAGTTCAGGACCGAGCCGTGCGTACGCTTAGCCATTGACTGCAATGCGAACCGATGCGGGTGACTATCATGCGTACGTTTCATGCAGGCATGGACCGAGTCCTGCGTACGCCTTGGCCATTGAATCTTATGGAGACGGGTGCATGTGTATTTTCAAACTACGCGTTGTGCAGTCAGTTGACCGAGCCGTGCGCACCCATTGGCTCTGGACTGTCATGGAGACGGATGTGGATTCAAAACTTGTACGAGGTGTGCTCTGGAAATTCACTTGGATGCCTACAACAATGTTGCAATTACTAGGGTTTTATGAAGGTGAAGATTTGAACGATGTGGAAGACGTGTACGAGTCGTACAATTCCATGGATTGGCCAGATTCATAGAATGCAACCATGTTGGACCTATCACTGGAACACATGGGACAGATTCTGCCTCTGCAGCACAGATATAAGGCTGGCTGACCCCCAGGGAGCTCACTTGCCTGCACTACATGCTCCTGGACCACATCCCTGCTACCACTGCTGCTGTCTCTGCATCCTCTGGCTACTGCTATGGCACGTACTCTGAAGAGGGCCCCAGCCTTCACTGAGGAGGAGAACCAGGCCCTGCTGGACGGGCTCCTTCTACAATACAGCAAGCTGTATGGGAAACCAGGGGAGCAGGTGAGTGTGCAGTCCACTGCCTTCCTAATTGTGCATGTTGTCTGACTAGCAGTACTTGCAGTGTGTACACCAGTGGCAAGCATACTCACTGAGTACTTTCATCCCCCAAAGTGTGTAGGTACATGTAATGAACAGGTGTTCTGCAGCTGAAGTGCATTTGTGCAAGCTTAAACTTCCCAGGCATTGTTAACATGTCAGACATGGAGGGCATTTGTCCATTTCCATCAATGGGTGCACTACCTGTGTAACTCATTTTCCTTTGTGATGACGACATGTTTATCCAACTGTGTGCAGCACAAATATGGGGCATGTGTGTTAATGGACTTTTAACTTTGTCATCCTCACAGATTGATGCCCACCAGAAGCAGGAGATATGGCTGACCGTCGCCCGGGCAGTTCGATCAGTGGGAGTCTACAAATGCCGGATCCGCAACTGCCAGAAGAGGTGGCAGGACCTTCGGGGTTGGACCCGGAGGATTTCAAGGGTCCAGCTGGAGCTGTTGCCTCCTCGCAGGAGGGGGACACCGAACCCTGACCCCCCACATGCTTAGGATTCTGGCGGTGGTCTTCCCGGACCTGGATGGGCAGCTGAAGGCCAGACAACAGCAAGGAGGGGGTAAGTCCATGCCTAATCTGTGTACTATGTCTGACATGCTATTTGCAGTCTTTTGGCCTGGTCACACTTCCACATTACGTAGGTCTTGTAGTCCAGTACTCATGTCCCTCAATTGTGTGAAGCACTCTCCTCACCTGATCCACAGGTGTGGACCCTACAGTCTGTGGCTTGTGTCACTAGGGCACTGTGTCCCTGCAGTCTGCTATGCTTCAGGTTCCGGACAGCATCTGTTACCGTGACTCTGTTTCGGGTTTCATGGGTGGATCAATTGTTTACACAAGGCCTGAGATCTGACATGTGATCTGTGTGTGCCCTTGATATGTGTTCCAATTGCTGGTCTGACTCGCCACATGCGCCTGGGGTATTTCAAACACACCCATGCAGCAGGGGACTCCAATTTGTGGGCCTCAGGAGTATGTATATCAAGTGTGTCACACTTGCTTAGCCACCTGACTACTGTCCACGGCCAAACACTGTTTCACGTAGACCTGGGCAGTCATGCCTCCTCAAGGGCATTTAGAAACACTCTGTAATCCCACTCCTTTGTATCAACTTACAGGTTGTGCTTAGTGACATGTGCCTGCAGGTGTGTCTGCCTCTGTGTCATTGTAGTGTGGCTTCCTTTTCTGGACAACTGGGGTGTTCATGAGTTTGAGGGTCAGCAAGACATCTGAGATGTGACTATGAGAGACAAGACATGTGTGACATATAGGTGTGAGATCACTTGACAGTGCACAATGGTGTATCCAACAGTGAACTTCAGGCAGCTGTGTGTCATGCACAGCAGACTGTGATGTGCTCATGTACAGGGAGTTGTGTTCGCAGATACTCATTTGTCTGTTTTGTATGATGTGGGGTCTTCTGGGTCCGGGATATGGTGTTTGCAGGGGATGGACAAGTGCACTTCTCAGCTGCAGAGTTTGCTTTACCCATGAGCTATGATTGTGACACAGTGCATACTGTTGTTGTCTGGATGCCCTGCCCCTGTGACAGGAGACAGTGATGACTGACTTTCCAGGCATGCCAGTGCCATGGCATTTAACTTGCTATGAGTGATCCTGCATTGGGGTCAAATGTACTCCATGCACCTCATTAGAGCATTGACTATCAGGACATGAGAACATCATAGTGTGTGTTGCTGGTATGCATCACAAGCATGTGAAATGAGACTCTGCCCATCCCTTCATCCTGACACCTGTACTGAGTCAGTGGCAAGAGATGTGATGTGTGTATAGTGACATACTTCTACATGTTCACTTGCATGTCCAACAAATGTGTAGGTGGTGCATGTCTGCACATTGGGGTATTAGCATCCAACATGCAACAGACATATGGGTGCAAGTCCAGGAGGGATATGAGTGCCATGGTTGATGGTGAGACTGACAATTGGCTTGTTCTAAACAGTGTGGGCACTTTGAGCAGTGTTCAGCTGATGATGCCAGGGCTTGTCCTGTGATGTGCTGTACTTACTGTGGTGTGTGTAGTCAGTGCAGGTGACTGATGTTGTTCTTTTTTTCCCAATTCTATCCAGATACATCCATGGCCACAGGAGGGGACAGCTCCACAGACCAGGACGAGCCACAGAGCCTGACTGGTACAGAAGGTGAGGAGTTGGAGGGATCCAGTGGCACGGAGGGCGAGTGGAGCCTCACCGAGGAGGCCTCAGCACCTTCCACCCCAGCTGAGGGCCACGGCAGCTCGGTGGTTGACTCCCTTGTGGAGGCGGGTGTCAGCAGCCACCAAACCCCAGCTAGTGAGGCTGTCCCCACCACCACCACCACCACCATCACCACCCTCCCATCAGCTCCCATCACATAGGTCCGTGGAGGCTCCCATGTTCGGGAGCATGTCTCCTTTGTGCCAGGCACCGCACCCCATGCCCCTGTGTCCCCTGCTGCCCTGAGTGTGTAATCTGTGGACTTGCTTCAACAGATCCATGTAGGGCAGACATCAATGCTGAGTGTCCTCCATGCACACACCAGACTGTTGACACAACTGGGGTCATTCATGGAGGGCATTTCATCGGGCATATCTGCCCTACAGAGGACCAATCAGTATGTGGCCTCCTCCCTGACGGCAGCAGTGTCCCTCCTCCAACAGTCCCGCACCCCTCCTACCCCTGTCCCACCCACGATTCCTAGCACCCTACCTGTCCCAAGCACACACACACCAGCACATTCTCCCAAACCCACAGACACGGGCAGCACACAAACACCCAAAGCAAGGGCTAGACATGCACAAAAGCAACCTCATGGGACTGATACCACACTCACAGGGGATGGTTTGCAAACACACACACAGTCATCCACAACCACTCCGCAGTCCTCCGATATCTCTCCCTCCCAGCCCACTTCCCTTGCCTCGCAACCCCCTCTCCGAAGAAGCTCTTCCTCTGTGACCTTGGCCTCTTCCCCACCGACCCAGCAGATCCAGCTTACATGGGGAAGAGGAAGTCCCCACACACAGAGGGGAGTGCCCCTCACACCCAGACACCCTCCCCCAGGTGCAGTCAGACTGAGGCCCCCACCCACAAGTCCCCCCGGAGTCAGAAGAGCAAGACCCCACCCCGCCCCGCAGCTCCACAATGAAGTCTCCGTCCTCCATCCCCCAGGCCACCACTCCACAGGTTCCTCCGCCACACCCTGCCCCAGGTTCCCCCACCCACAGATACAACATCCCCAAAATGCTCAGGCCCTTCCCCTACCACTTTCTCTTCCACCCCCACCACCCCCGGTCAGACAGTTTGTGCCACTGATGTGGGGACAGTGTCCCCCCCTCTGTCCTGCCGACCTCACCTGAACCCCATTCCGCTCCCATTGAGTTAGGCACTGCAGTGGAGTCCACAACCATCCCGTCTGACTTGGGCACTGCAGTGGGGACCCATTCCATTTCATCTGACCCGCCCACTACAGCTGTGCCGGCACCCACCCCATCTGACTTGTGCCCCACAGTTGTGACTGCACCCACTACTTTAGTCAGCTCCACTGCAGTTGCCAGTGACTCTCCTGCATCTACCACCCCTCACTGCCTCCATCTGCTGAGCCCTGATCCAGTCCCTGCGGTGCCTGGCCTGCCCCCATGTATGCCCCTCCGAGGGGATGTCCCCTGTCCTTACCAATGCAGGCAAGCAACGTGTGACAGTTGTTACTCAAATACCATTGTTGACATTTGAATATGGACTGGCCATTGGCCTTTGTTTTGAAAAGACTTTGCATTTAAAAATTGCTGAATAATGCATTTTTCTTTATCCTTGTGAATTTGATTTAGCTGTACATTATGTTGATGATGTTTAGCATGAACTTGCAGTTGTAATGCTGGATTTCCAATGTCGAATACTGAGGTGTTGATGTGAGGTACTCCATGTGGTCCATGAGATATGTATCCTATTCTGGTCGGTATCCATGTCATCCTTTGCAGCTAACTGGGTGTGTCATGATCAACAATTTGTGGACATCTCTGTGAACATTTCATTTGAATGGTCACATCTGTGGCTTGCACCCATGCACATATGATGTGCTTCCCATTGTCCAATTTGTCTATATCCCTGACTTTGGGCGCATCTCCACTGGACATGTAGGTGTGGGCATCATTGGTATAGGAGCAACTGGGTCCTCTGTGCAACTTGCTGGACATATGTATTGAGTATGTGCAGATGACTTAAGGGACACTCCCGTACCCAGGATGTTGTGACCAGAGCCTTCATTGTGTGCTAACTGATGGCTGACTGACCTAGTGTTCTGCTGAAATGACTGAGACCTGCTGGGACTATGTTTGGCAAAGCTGAGCTTCCACAGGAGTTGAGACCCCTCAAGTAAGTGTGTTGTTCCGTGACATTGCCTGGGCCCATGGTGTGTGTTGTGTGAGCATGTGTGTGTGTGTCCACATCTCTTTTCATACACAGGCAGTGTTCCCTTGATATGTTCCTGTTGTTGATGCTTGCTGAGTTGTACTGTATTCTTCCCACATCTTTGCCATGGGCTACCAGATGTGTGGGTGCATGACACACTACTGTTAATTGGTGTTTCATCATTGGGATTTGTCAGTTCTGAGTGTTGATGATGTGGTCAAATGCAGATGGGACACAGTCAGGGGTCCCCAAGGCACTTCTTTGTTCACAATTTCATGTAGTTGTCCCAAGGTGGTACCTTTCAGTGATTGAGACATGTGTATGTGTGTTAGTGTGACTGCTCCCACTCGTCCGGTTCAGGGCTGCAATGTTGGCAGGTGTCATCATACGTGCCTTGTGGTTCTCCTTGGCTTCTGCATTGTCCTGGGACTGTGGCAGGTATTACGAAGGTTACGGGAGCTTTGACGTCATGGCCATGTACCGCATACTGTGCAGTATGTCTGTCATTCACCAGGGTTGTAGACTGTCCTTGTGTGATGAGGCTGTACACCTTAGTTCCTCCCAACATTACTGTGTTTGTCATGGGTGCATGTGCAATGTCACCTGTCCATGTGGGCTTCACAGATGCACATTGGTGCAGTTCAGGGTTTGTGGTGTTGAGGGTGGACTGATGTAAATGTTTGCATGGATGGTCCCCTAGCTCCCGTTTGTCCATGGATGACGGGCCATGCTGAGTGATTTGTGTTTGTGTAGGTGTGATGTACGTTTGTGGCACAGGACACATGTCTGGGTTTCACAGTTTTACAACGTCTACCTTTGTCATCACAGTGGGCGTATCATGCATGCATGTGTCACCCCAATGTCTGGTCCCTGGGGGTAGTGCTGCTGTGTGTCAGTCTCTTGCTGAGTTAGTTGCTGTTCATTCCAGCTTGTGTCACATGTGTCTGTTGTGCTCCCTCTCATCTCACAATGCCTGATTGCTCACTAAGAGAGGCCCAATGATGGGTTACTTTTGTATGGCACTGTGTCCACATCTGTCTCACTGTGGTTCAGCCCCCCTTATGTGTTGTGTAGTTTCCTGGGGATACTGAGACACACACACACACATGTTGTGTCAGATGTGCAGTGAGAGGTTGCCTGTTTGTGTTTGTGCATCTGCACCAGTGCATTGGTATTGCTGTTGTGGGCCATTGTCTGGATGTTGTTTTTGTGATTTTCCCTTCTGTCCCTGTGAGTCATATCCCATCATTCTGCACATTCATCCTGGTTGTTAGGTCCCATTGCTGCCATGGAATGGGAGTTGGTGTCCTGACACCTACAGTCTACACAGGATGTTTTGATTTGTGTGTCTATTTTCGAGATGTGTGTATGCTTTGTGATGGTCACTTCTGCTTTTGTGTAATTGTACACTGTATGCAATGTCAGCCCCAATGGGGTGGTGCTTGTCTGCACATGGCCGAGAGTATGTTAGGGTTTCACAGAACTGTTAGACCCCATCACCACAATGCTCAAGATTTGCTGCAGTTTTGAACCCCACACTTAACTTTTGTTCTACACAGTGAGGGGGTGTTAGTTTTACATTGACACAGTGCTATAGTGATGCTTGCCTTGTGTAGGCCACAATCAGTTTTTGGTCACACATGTGATGGTAGTTACATTGTATGTTCGAAGTCATAATCACTGTTGTGGGCATTTGTCACAGTCTACACACTGTTGTCAAGATGTTAGGGCGGATGTATTTTGCTGACATACCTAATGTTGGTGTATGATGATGTGCGGCGCATCACCCATCCTATGGGTGGTGGTGGCAGGGGTGATGGGCAACATAAGTTCAATGGGTGGGGGTGGCAGTAGTGATGGGCAGCAGGTCCCTATGGGTGAGGGTGGCAGGAGTGATGGGCAACATAAGCCCTATGGGTGGGGGTGGCTTGGACGGAGAATGAAGCTTGAATCACAGCCTACGTGTCGGAATTGTGACAGTTATGCGCATCGTACTTCATCACCAGGACGGACCAGCTCTGGGTACGAGTCGATCGCAAGGTAAGACTACGAACAGGTCTCGGAGAGCTGTCCGACCCGGATCAGAATCGACCCCTTACTGTTAGGTTTTACATGCCCAGGTAGTGAAAAACTCATAAAATGTTTTATCATTACTGTGAGGCCTACCCCTCTGAACGACAACATTGGGGAGTCCTTGTACATTTGATAAGATGCAATTTCCAATTGGAAGCAGGTAGCTATGTCATGTTTTTTAGCTTGGCAATTGAGGTGAAAAGCCCTTTTTAATAGTAAAGACGGGTTTTGATCACAATTTTAAAAATGCCACTTTTAGAAAGCTGCTAAAGAAACAATTGATGGACAGAATGCTGGACAATACAAACATTCACCCCCAGCTCACAAGGATCTGGGTTAAATCCATCATTCTTTTGCTCACCACACCACCCCAGTTTGGACCCACCCATATGCATATCAGTCTTGACCCTGTTCCTTGTGGGAACAGTCCAGACCGAACTGCCAAGCCAGGTCCTCCCTGGACTGGAAACAAGTATCCTGGGACCGGTTTCAGGGCATCACTCTTCATCAGCCAGGCTAGCTTGAATCCAGTGGTGTAGTGAGCACAGGACCCATGTCTGGGCATACCCTTCCCATTTAGGGCAACATATGCAAAAGAAACACTTGATAGACGGAATGCTGGACAATGCAAACATTCATCCCCAATCACAAGGATCAGGGTTAAATCTATCATTCTTTTGCTCACCACAGGACCCCAAGCCACTAGAGTCTAGCTATCCTGGCTGATGAGGGGTGAAACACCGAAACTGGTCCTAGGATGCCTGTTTCCAGTCCAGGGCGTACCTGGCCTGACAGTTCGGGCAGGACTGTTCCCATTAGGGATAGGGTCAAGACTGATTTGCATATCACTGGGTTCAAACTGGACTGGCATGGTGAGGAAAAAACAATGGATTTAGGCTCACATCTTTGTACTGGGGTGAATGTATGATATTGCTCTGCATTCTGTCCATCAATTGTTGTTTTTGCATTTGTCACCCTGAGTGGGACGGGTATTTCCAGATGTAGGTCCAGTACTCTCCATGCCACTGGAGTCAAGCTATCCTGGCTGATGAGGGGTGTATCCCCGAAACCGGTCCTAGGATGCTTGTTTCCAGTCCAGGGAGGACCGGGCCTGGCAGTTCAGGCTGGACTGTTCCCATTGGGCACAGGGTCAAGACTGATTTGCATACGGCTGGGTTAAACCTGGAATGCCATGGTGATAAAAAAAAACGATGGAATTAGGCCCAGATCTCTGTACTGGGGTGAATGTATGACATTGTTCTGCTTTCTGTCCATCAGTTGTTGTTTGTGAATTTGTCACCGCGAGTGGGACGGGTATGCCCAGACGTGGGTCCTGTGCTCTTCATGCCAATGGGGTTAAGCTATCCCGGCTGATGAGGGGTGAAACCCAGAAACCGGTCCTAGGATTCTTGTTTCCAGTCCAGGGAGGACATGGCCTGGCAGTTTGGGCTGGACTGTTTCCATTGGGCACAGCATCAAGACTGATTTGCATATGGCTGGGTTCAAACTTGGAATAGAATGGTGAGCAAAAAACGATGGATTTAGGCCCAGATCTCTGTACTGGGGTGAATGTATGACATTGTTCTGCATTCTGTCCATCGATTGTTGTTTTTGCATTTGTCACCCCGAGTGGGAAGGGTATGCCGAGACGTGGGCCCCGTGCTCTCCATGTCATTGGATTCCAGCTATCCTGGCTGTTGAGGGGTGAAACCCCAAAACCGGTCCTAGGATGCTTGATTCCAGTCCAGGGAGGACCTGGCCTGGCAGTTCGGGCTAGACTGTTTCCATGGGTCAAGACAGATTTGCATATGGCTGGGTTCAAACTGGAATGCCATGGTGAGCAAAAAAACGATGGATTTAGGCCCAGATCTCTGTACTGGGGTGAATGTATGACATTGTTCATCATTCTGTCCATCAATTGTTGTTTTTGCATTTGTCACCCTGAGTGGGATGGGTATTCCCAGACGTAGTTCCAGTGCTCTCCATGCCACTGGAGTCAAGCTATCCTGGCTGATGAGGGGTGTAACCCCGAAACCGGTCCTAGGATGCTTGTTTCAAGTCCAGGGAGGACCGGGCCTGACAGTTCAGGCTGGACTGTTCCCATTGGGCACAGGGTCAAGACTGATTTGCCTGTGGCTGGGTTTAAACTGAAATGGCATGGTGAGCAAAAAAACGATGGATTTAGGCCCAGATCTCTGTACTGTGGTGAATGTATGACGTTGTTCATCATTCTGTCCATCAATTGTTGTTTTTGCATTTGTCACCCCGAGTGGGACGGGTATGCCAAGGCGTGGGTCCCGTGCTCTCAATGCCACTGGAGTCAAGCTATCCTGGCTGATGAGGGGTGTAACCCCGAAACCAGTCCTAGGATGCTTGTTTCCAGTCCAGGGAGGACCGGGCCGGACAGTTCAGGCTGGACTGTTCTCGTTGGGCGCAGGGTCAAGACTGATTTGCATATGGCTGGGTTCAAACTGGAATGGCATGGTGAGCAAAATAACGATGGATTTAGTCCCCTATGTCTGTACTGGGGTGAATGTATGACATTGTTCTGCATTATGTTCATCAATTGTTGTTTTTGCATTTGTCACCCCGAGTGGGACAGGCATGCCAAGGCTTGGGTCCCGTGCTCTCAATGCTACTGGAGTCAAGCTATCCTGGCTGATGAGGGGTGAAACCCCGAAACCGGTCCTAGGATGCTTGTTTCCAGTCCAGGAGGACATGGCCTGGCAGTTCGGGCTGGACTGTTCCCGTTGGGCGCAGGGTCAAGACTGATTTGCATATGGATGGGTTCAAACTTGGAATAGAATGGTGAGCAAAAAACGATGGACTTAGGCCCAGATCTCTGTACTGGGGTGAATGTATGACATTGTTCTGCATTATGTCCATCAATTTTTGTTTTTGCATTTGTCACCCCGAGTGGGACGGGTATGCCCAGACGCGGGTCCCGTGCTCTCCATGTCAATGGAGTCAAGCTATCCTGGCTGTTGAGGGGTGAAACCCCAAAACCGGTCCTAGGATGCTTGTTTCCAGTCCAGGGAGGACCTGGCCTGGCAGTTAGGGCTAGACTGTTTCCATGGGTCAATACTGATTTGCATATGGCTAGGTTCAAACTGGAATGCCATGGTGAGCAAAAAAACGATGGATTTAGGCCCTGATATCTGTACTGGGGTGAATGTATGACATTGTTCTGCATTCTGTCCATCAATTGATGTTTTTGCATTTGTCACCCTGAGTGGGACGGGTATGACCAGACATGGGTCCTGTGCTCTCCATGCCACTGGAGTCAAGCTATCCTGGCTGATGAGGGGGGAAACCCCAAAACCGGTCCTAGGATGCTTGTTTCCAGTCAAGGGAGGACCTGGCCTGGTAGTTCTGGCTGAACTGTTCCCATTGGTCACAGGGTCAAGACTGATTTGCATGTGGCTGGGTTTAAAATGGAATGGCATGGTGAGCAAAAAATCGATGAGGTTAGGCCCAGATCTCTGTACTGGGGTGAATGTATGACATTATTCATCATTCTGTCCATCAATTGATGTTTTTGCATTTGTCACCAGGAGTGGGACGGGTATGCCCAGACGTGGTTCCTGTGCTCTCCATGCCACTGGAGTCAAGCTATCCTGGCTGATGAGGGGTGTAACCCCGAAACCGGTCCTAGGATGCTTGTTTCCAGTCCAGGGAGATTCTGGCCTGGCAATTCTGGTTGGACTGTTCCCATTGGGTACAGGGTCAAGACTGATTTGCCTGTGGCTGGGTTTAAACTGGAATGGCATGGTGAGCAAAAAAACAATGGATTTAGGCCCAGATCTCTGTACTGGGGTGAATGTATAACATTGTTCATCATTCTGTCCATCAATTGTTGTTTTTGCATTTGTCACCCTGAGTGGGACGGGTATTCCCAGACGTAGTTCCAGTGCTCTCCATGCCACTGGAGTCAAGCTATCCTGGCTGATGAGGGGTGTAACCCCGAAACCGGTCCTAGGATGCTTGCTTCCAGTCCAGGGAGGACCGGGCCTGGCAGTTCAGACTGGACTGTTCCCATTGGGCACAGGGTCAAGACTGATTTGCATATGGCTGGGTTCAAACTGGAATGGCATGGTGAGCAAAATAACGATGGATTTAGGCCCATATGTCTGTACTGGGGTGAATGTATGACATTGTTCTGCATTATGTTCTTCAATTGTTGTTTTTGCTTTTGTCACCCCGAGTGGGACGGGTATGCCAAGGCATGGGTCCCGTGCTCTCAATGCCACTCGAGTTAAGCTATCCTGGCTGATGAGGGGTGAAACCCCGAAACCGGTCCTAGAATGCTTGTTTCCAGTCCAGGAGGACATGGCCTGGCAGTTCGGGCTGGACTGTGCCCATTGGTCACAGGGTCAAGACTGATTTGCATATCGCTGGGTTCAAACTTGGAATAGAATGGTGAGCAAAAAACAATGGATTTAGGCCCAGATCTCTGTACTGGGGTGAATGTATGACATTGTTCTGCATTCTGTCCATCAATTGTTGTTTTTGCATTTGTCACCCCGAGTGGGACGGGTATGCCCAGACGTGGGTCCCGTGTTCTACATGTCACTGGAGTCCAGCTATCCTGGCTGTTGAGGAGTGAAACCCGAAAACTGGTCCTAGGATGCTTGTTTCCTTTCCAGGGAGGACCTGGCCTGGCAGTTCGGGCTAGACTGTTTCCATGGGTCAAGACTGATTTGCATATGGCTAGGTTCAAACTGGAATGCCATGGTGAGCAAAAAAACGATGGATTTAGGCCCAGATATCTGTATGGGGTGAATGTATGACAATGTTCTGCATTCTGTCCATCAATTGTTGTTTTTGCATTTGTCACCCCGAGTGGGACAGGTATGCCCAGATATGGGTCCTATGCTCTCCATGCCACTGGAGTCAAGGCTAATGAGGGGGGAAACTCCAAAACCGGTCCTAGGATGCTTGTTTCCAGTCCAGGGAGGACCTGGCCTGGAAGTTCCGGCTGGACTGTTCTCATTGGGCACAGGGTCAAGACTGATTTGCATATGGCTGCGATCAAACTGAAATGGGGAGCAAAAAACGATGGATTTAGGCGCTGACCTCTGCACTGGGGAGAATGTATGACATTGTTCTGCATTCTGTCCATCAATTGTAGTTTTTAGGTCTCGGCCTGGCGTGAGCAGTGCATGCGCTGCTCTCACCATGGTGAGGGCCTTTTGGAATCGATTCGGATTCTAGGCATGCACGCGGTGGGACAGACGATGTGTACGTGGGTATTGGATTCTTTACTGGCAGCATGATACTCTGGGGACTTTTTTTTTTTCGCCGCCAGTAAAGCCAGTCCCCGGGTGCACATCTTCTGTCCCACCGCGTGCGCGCCTTGAATCCATATTGATTCCAAAAGGTCGCCACCTGTGTGCCTTGCAAGTGTAGTTCATCAGCTTAGGGTGCATGCGTGATTAATACCCCTGGTGTCATAACAGGGGGCACTCACAAGCAGGTAACTGCACTTTAATCTGCAGATCACTGGTAAGGGATTTCTTCATCACTGCTCCTTTCTTAGGTAATTAGTGATTGGTAGCATTCAGTCTAGAGTTCTAACGCACACTTTTTTAATTTGATATCTTCCACATTTTCCGCCCTTCTCGTCGGATGCGTTGTTTATCGCCGTCAGTTTGGCTCATTGGTGTTTGTGTCTTCTCCCTTTAACTCTGCAGAGTCACGATGCATGAGGGTGAGAGTGCACCACCGCATTTTTATTTAATTTGCTCTGTGACTTTCCTGGAGTCTGTGCCAGAGAATACAAAGTTTCTCACCAGCTGATTATCAGTCAGTGGCTATGCGTGTCATTCTTGGAATGTGTACCATATCAGCCAGACTGCAAATATTTGGCGTTTGTATAACTTTGTGTATGCTTCCATGGATGTCTCTCTGCTCTTCTATTATAAGATGATTAGTTCAGTTTCCACTAATGGTTGTGTGTTTTAACAGCTGCTAAGGTGCACAAGTTTTCAACTTCTGGTCCAGGAGTCATAGTAAAGAATAATGTCTACTTTAGATAGATTTGTATAAATGTTGCATTCTACATGAATATGTACATTTACCAAGCTAGATAAACCAAAAATTGTGAGAAAAGAGGATGGGTCTGATAGCTTTTTGTCAAAGTTAACAATAATATCCTAATCTACAACAAATGTATCTTTAAACACAGATTAGACCACATGCTAACCATTTCTACTACTGGTCTAAAGAAAGCACTGCTATACAAACAAGCATTGAAAATGCAATAGGTCTCGCCTTTTATTAAGTTAAAGCCATTTGCTTTGCTATACAAAACCATTAGCAAAGTAAATGGCTTTAACTTAATCAAAGGCGAGACCTATTGCATTTTCAATGCTTGTTGCATTTGTCACCCAGAGTGGGACGGGTATGCCTAGACATGGGTTCCGTGCTCTCCATGCCACTGGAGTCAAGCTATCCTGGCTGATGAGGTGTAAAACCTTGAAACTGGTCCTATGATGCTTGTTTCCAGTCCAGGGAGGACCTGGCCTGGCAGTTCTATCTGGACTATTCCCATTGGGCACAGGGTCAAGACTGATTTACATATGGCTGGGTTCAAACTGGAATGTCATGGTGAGCAAGAAACTATGGATTTAGTCCCAGATTTCTGTACTGGGAAGAATGTATGACATAGTTCTGCATTCTGTCCATCAATTGTTGTTTTTGCATTTGTCACCCCGAGTGGGACGGGTATGCCCAGACGTGGGTCCTGTGCCCTCCATGCCACTGGAGTCAAGCTGTCCTGGCTGATGAGGGGTGAATCCCCGAAACCGGTCCTAGGACGCTTGTTTCAAGTCCAGGGAGGCCCTGGCCTGGCAGTTCGGGCTAGACTGTTTCCATGGATCAAGACTGATTTGCATATGGCTGGGTTCTAACTGGAATGGCATGGAGAGCAAAAAAATTATGGATTTACGCCCAGATCTCTGTACTGGGGTGAATGTATGACATTGTTCTGCATTCTGTCCATCAATTGTTGTTTTTGCACTTTTAGAAAGCTGCATTTTTCTGTCCTCAGCCCTGTTGTGCCTGCTGCCTGGCCGTGGTCAGATGACTAGGTGTATCCAAGAGTTAGACTTTTTGAACTCCTCCCAGACAGTCACACGAAATAGCGATTAGGTGTACCTAAATGGGCCATCTGCCAGCTTGATGGGTCAGAGCGGAGCACACCCCCACTTGCAACTGAATAGCCTGTGCTCTACCTTCACACAAAGGGCCTAGTGGCCCCACATTTTCACAATTGCCAGCTTGGGTTCAGAGCAGCATGTAGGAGAGTAGGATCCACTTCACATGTTTACCCCCACTTTTTGCTGGTGTTTCACTGTTTTTCGACTTTAGCCTGGCTGGGAACCTGCTATTGTGGGGCCTAGCCTAGCTGCTTCCACTCTAAATTGATTGCATGTACTTTAGATACACTCCAGATTGGATCCTGAGGTACCCTTGTGAGTCCCTAGTATATGGTATAATATGTACCCAGGGCATAGGTACCCCAGAGGCCTACCAGGGGCTGAAGCATATATTGTGTCACCCTTGGAACGCCATGCAAAATGACACCACAGGTCTGCTACTGCAGCCTGGGTAAGGTGGTGCATGCACCCCTTACTGAGGCATAGGTTCAATATACCTCACCTATCACTGCACATTGAAACCTATCAGTCACCCCTATGGCAGGCCTTATCAATCCTGAAGGCAGGGTGCTTGGTTATATGTGAGTGGGTGCCCAGGCATGAGCTGAGCCCCTCTGCAGCCTTCGGAATCTCTTCTCCGTGGTTGTCAGTGGTGCAGCCTGACCATATACTCTTAAGTGCATTATATCTTGAACGGTTGATTCTAACTTTGGACTGACTGCACGGAAACATGTCGTGTTTGGTGTCAAACACCTTGGAATCATACCCCACATCAGTTCTTGATGTGAGGATATGGTTCCACCCTTCTAGAGAGAGAGACATGGCACTACTGGTATACCCGGAAGAAATCTAATAGAGCCCTGGCATCACAAAAAGGATGCTGCAGCAACAGACACGGGTCTGGCCTCCTGCTGCTGACCGAAACTCCGGCAGGGGAGGCCTAGAAAATAGGTTTTCTGTCACAGGGAGGTGTAACCACCTCCCAGACAGGCTTATGTGTATTGGGGCTGGGTGGGAGCACTCTCAGAGTTCTTTGAAGTCCTACACTTGGGGCACATTTGGTGTCCCTGTGCATAGTCCAGCTCAAACCGGTTCAGGGCATTCCAGCCCCTGCTGTGGTGCAAAACTGGAAAAAGGAAATGGGTGTAGCCACCCCTCTTTCCAAACCCTCCCATAGGTGGGTCCCTAAAACTAGTCCAACCCCTTTCTTAGGTATAAGTAAGGAACCTCTGTAACCAGAACTTTACATATACCTGGATGAAACTCTGAAGCTGAATCCTGGAACTTCGATGCTCTACTAAAGACCAGATGACTGAAGAAATCTCCCTTTGGGTAAAGGAGTGACTCCCCTGCTTGGCAGGCACCAACAAAGCATTTTGCTGGTCTGCATTTCCGAAGCTCCCACCGGACTCCGAAGAATTTGCAGCCCAGGAAGAGGATTTCCAGACATCTGAGACAGACGCGAGTCCCCAGCAATGCTGAGACCCACAGCCCTCGTGAGTAGCGTGGAACTGGAACTCCTGGTCAACGTGCACTTTTGCAAGTGCATTGACTTCTCGACGCTTATGAAGTCATGCCTGGGGTTACTTATAGCCCTCACCATGGGTCAAGACTGATTTGCATATGGCTGGGTTCAAACTGGAATGGCATGGAGAGCAAAAAAATGATGGATTTAGGCCCAGATCTCTCTACTGGGGTGAATGTATGACATTGTTCTGCATTCTGTCCATCAATTGTTGTTTTTGCACTTTTAGAAAGCTGGCATTTTTCTGTCCTCAGCCCTGTGTTGCCTGCAGCCTGGCCGTGGTCAGATGACTTGGTGTATCCAAGAGTTAGACTTTTTGAACTCCTCCCAGACAGTCACACGATAGAGCGATTAGGTGTACCTAAATGGGCCATCTGCCAGCTTGATGGGTCAGAGCGAAGCACACCCCCACTTGCAACTGAATAGCCTGTGCTCTACCTTCACACAAAGGGCCTAGTGGCCCCACATTTTCACAATTGCCAGCTTGGTGCCAGAGCAGCATGTAGGAGAGTAGGATCTGCTTCACATGTTCACCCCCACTTTTTGCTGGTGTTTCACTGTTTTTCGACTTTAGCCTGGCTGGGACCCTGCTATTGAGGGCCCCAGCCAGGCTGCTTCCACTCTAAATTGATTGCATGTACTTTAGGTACACTCCAGATTGGATCCTGAGGTACGCTTGTGAGTCCCTAGTATATGGTATAATATGTACCCAGGGCATAGGTACCCCAGAGGCCCACCAGGGGCTGAAGCATATATTGTGCCACCCTTGGAACGCCATGCAAAATGACACCACAGGTCTGCTACTGCAGCCTGGGTAAGGTGGTGCATGCACCCCTTACTGAAGTATAGGTTCACTATACCTCACCTATCACTGCACATAGTAACCTATCAGTCACCCCTATGGCAGGCCTTATCAATCCTGAAGGCAGGGGGCTTGGTTATATGTGAGAGGGTGCCCAGGCATGAGCTGAGCCCCTCTGCAGCATTCGGAATCTCTTTTCCGGGGTTGTCAGTGGTGCAGCCTGACCATATACTCTTAAGTGCATTATATCTTAAACGGTTGATGCTAACTTTGGACTGACTGCACGGAAACATGCCGTGTTGGTGTCAAACACCTTGGAATCATACCCCCACATCAGTTCTTGATGTGAGGATATGGTTCCATCCTTCTAGAGGGAGAGACATGGCACTACTGGTATACCCGGCAGAAATCTAATAGAGCCCTGGCATCACAAAATGGATGCTGCAGCCACAGACACTGGTCTGGCCTCTGCTGTCCGAAACTCTGGCAGGGAAGGCCTAGACAATAGTTTTTTTGTCACAGGGAAGTGTAACCACCTCTTAGACAGGCTTATGTGTATTGGTGCTGCGTGGGAGCACTCTCAGAGTTCTTTGAAGTCCTACACTTGGGGCACATTTGGTGTCCCTGTGCATAGTCCAGCTCAAACCGGTTCAGGGCATTCCAGCCCCTGCTGTGGTGCAAAACTGGACAAAGGAAATGGGTGTAGCCACCCCTCTTTCCAAACCCTCCCGTAGGTGGGTCCCTAGAGCTAGTCCAACCCCTTTCTTAGGTATAAGTAAGGAACCTCTGTAACCAGAACTTTAGATATCCCTGGATGAAACTCTGAAGCTGAATCCTGGAACTTCGACGCTCTACTAAAGACTAGATGACTGAAGAAATCTCCCTTGGGGTCAAGGAGTGACTCCCCTGCTTGGCAGGCACCAACAAAGCATTTTGCCGGTCTGCATTTCCGAAGCTCACACCGGACTCCGAAGAATTTGCAGCCCAGGAAGAGGATTTCCAGACATCTGAGACGGACGCGAGTCCCCAGCAAAGCTGAGACCCACAGCCCTCGTGAGTAGCGTGGAACTGGAACTCCTGGTCAACGTGCACTTTTGCAAGTGCATTGACTTCTCGACGCTTCTTGAAGTCATGCCTGAGGTTACTTATAGCCCTCACCATGGGTCAAGACTGATTTGCATATGGCTGAGTTCAAACTGGAATGGCATGGAGAGCAAGAAAATGTTGGATTTAGGCCCAGATCTCTCTACTGGGGTGAATGTATGACATTGTTCTGCATTCTGTCCATCAATCTTGACTCCCTCTCGCTTACCTTGGCCTCCTCTGCCCCGGACCTCAATGATCTTTCTCTTGAATCCCAGGCTGATGCTGTTTGTACCTGGCTTTCTTTCTCCTGCGACTTAGTTGCCCCGCTTAGAAAGATCAAAGCGGTCCGCCCCTATGACGCGCATAAATGGTTCTCTCCAGAGCTGAAAGCGCTAAAACTCAATCTTAGGTGGTCGGAACGCCACTGGAAACGGAACTATAGTTCCTCCTTGCGCGTCGAATACAAATCTCTCCTTACGGATTACAAAAAAGCGATCTTAGCGGCTAAAACCTCATACTTCACTGAGAGAGTCACTCTTGCCGCTAACAAATCCCGTGAAATTGTTTCTCTGGTCCACAATCTTGTCTCCTCTGATCGCTCTACTCCTAACCTTGTCCCCTCTCAGTCTCTCTGTTCCTCACTTAATAATTTCTTCATTGATAAAATTCTGAAGATTAAAGCTAATATTCCTTCTGTGTCTCACTCCAATTTTTCTTGTTCCCCTTCTCCTCCCTCCCCTTCTTTTGCCCTTTTCCCCCCCATCTCCCTTGAATCATTCCTCAAACTCTTGGTCAAGGTCAAGTCTGGCTCTCCCGCGGACTGCGCGCCGGCTCGCATTCTTAAAACTCTTTTTACCAACTGTTCTGCCCCTCCTCTTGCTCTACTTAATTCTTCTCTGGCTCTCAGCTCTGTTCCCTCTTCCTTTAAATCTGCTATAGTCCTTCCTATTTTAAAAAAAACAGGTCTTGATCCTTCTCTTCTTTCTAACTTTCGACCTATTTCCCTTCTTCCTTACCTGGGTAAGATCCTTGAGGCCCATGTTACCTCCTGCCTCTCCACCTATGTCGAGGAGAATGGCCTTTTGGCATCCCATCAAGCGGGCTTCTGCCCGACCACTCCACAGAGGCGGTGGTCCTCGCGGTCCTGGATGAACTTAAGGGGAAAGCTGACTCTAACCTCCCCCAAGCCCTGGTCCTCCTCGATTTGTCCGCCGCATTTGACACGGTCGACCATTCCATTCTTCTCGACCGTGTCAGATCGGCTGGCATCCGGGGCGCGGCCTTTTCTTGGCTCGCGTCCTTCCTTTGCGAGAGGTCTCAGGCGGTTCATCTTCTTGGCTTCTCTGCCCCTCCCCGTCCGGTCACTTGTGGTGTTCCCCAGGGTTCCTCCCTTTCCCCTCTTCTCTTTAATCTTTATATCCAACCTCTTGTCACCTCCCTTCTTGAGCTGGGGGTCTCTGTGTATAACTACGTTGATGACCTCCAGCTCGTTTTTGATCTGTCTTCCTCCTCTGATTCCCTTTCTAAGTTCGTCTCCACTTTAGTTTTTATTTCTGAGTGGATGAGTGCCAACCACTTGAAGCTCAATCCGGACAAGACGGAACTTGTCCTTACTGGTGGCCCCTCCAATCCCTGGTCTCCGGTACACTGGCCCCTTTCCTTTGGTCCCCCCCCCTCTGCCTGTCCCCTCTGTCCGCACCCTTGGTATTAAAGTCAGTCATGACTTATCTATGCACACCCAGATTAGTTCTGTTGTGTCTTCCTGCTTCCTGTCCGTCCGTCTTATCCGGAAGATATCGCGGTTCTTTTCCACCGACGCACTTAAAACCATAGTCTTGGCCCTTGTCATCTCTCGCCTCGACTATGGAAATGGCCTGTATGCGGGCATACCTGCTGTTGAATCCTGCAGACTTCAGGCCATTCAAAACCAAGCGGCCCACCTCATCCTCTCTCTGCCTAAATCTTCTCACATCACACCTGTACTTAAGTCCCTTCACTGGCTTCCTGTCCGTTTCCGATCTCTCTTTAAACTGGCTTGTTTAGCCTTCCAGTCTCATTCCCGTTCTGCTCCTCACTTTATCACCTCTCTTATTTCTTCTCATGCCCCCAGTCGCACCCTTCGTTCTTCTTCTCTGTCCCTTTTGCACATTCCCCGCTTTCGCAAATACAGAACGGGGGGCACACGGTTTTCAGTCCTGGCCCCTCAGCTCTGGAATAGTCTCCCACTTTCTATTCGCTCGATTCCCATTTATTCTCATTTTCGTAAGGCCCTCAAAACTTTTCTTTTCCTTCAGGCGTTTCCCTCCTAGCCCCTTGGGATGCTTTCTGTGAGTTTTGATCAGGACCTCAGCGCCAGGAAGCCGCTTGGCCGCAGTGCGCTTTATCAAATATTTTTTTCATTTAATTTCATTTCAATTGTTGTTTTTGCACTTTTAGAAAGCTGGCATTTTTCTGTCCTCAGCCCTGTTGTGCCTGCAGCCTGGCCGTGGTCATATGACTTGGTGTGTCCAAGAGTTAGACTTTTTGAACTCCTCCCAGACAGTCACACAATAGAGCGATTAGGTGTACCTAAATGGGCCATCTGCCAGCTTGATGGGTCAGAGCGGAGCACACCCCCACTTGCAAATGAATAGCCTGTGCTCTACCTTCACACAAAGGGCCTAGTGGCCCCACATTTTCACAATTGCCAGCTTGGGGCCAGAGCAGCATGTAGGAGAGTAAGATCTGCTTCACATGTTCACCCCCACTTTTTGCTGGTGTTTCACTGTTTTTCGACTTTAGCCTGGCTGGGACCCTGCTATTGAGGGCCCCAGCCTAGCTGCTTCCACTCTAAATTGATTGCATGTACTTTAGGTACACTCCAGATTGGATCCTGAGGTACGCTTGTGAGTCCCTAGAATATGGTATAATATGTACCCAGGGCATAGATACCCCAGAGGCCTACCAGGGGCTGAAGCATATATTGTGCAACCCTTGGAACGCCATGCAAAATGACACCACAGGTCTGCTACTGCAGCCTGGGTAAGGTGGTGCATGCACCCCTTACTGAAGTATAGGTTCACTATACCTCACCTATCACTGCACATAGTAACCTATCAGTCACCCCTATGGCAGGCCTTATCAATCCTGAAGGCAGGGTGCTTGGTTATATGTGAGAGGGTGCCCAGGCATGAGCTGAGCCCCTCTGCAGCCTTCGGAATCTCTTTTCTGGGGTTGTCAGTGGTGCAGCCTGACCATATACTCTTAAGTGCATTATATCTTAAACGGTTGATGCTAACTTTGGACTGACTGCACGGAAACATGTCGTGTTTGGTGTCAAACACCTTGGAATCATACCCCCACATCAGTTCTTGATGTGAGGATATGGTTCCACCCTTCTAGAGGGAGAGACATGGCACTACTTGTATACCCGGTAGAAATCAAATAGAGCCCTGGCATCACAAAATGGATGCTGCAGCCACAGACACTGGTCTGGCCTCTTGCTGCCGTACGAAACTCCGGCAGGGGAGGCCTAGACAATAGGTTTTCTGTCACAGGGAGGTGTAACCACCTCCCAGACAGACTTATGTGTATTGGTGCGGGGTGGGAGCACTCTCAGAGTTCTTTGAAGTCCTACACTTGGGGCACATTTGGTGTCCCTGTGCATAGTCCAGCTCAAACCGGTTCAGGGCATTCCAGCCCCTGCTGTGGTGCAAAACTGGACAAAGGAAATGGGTGTAGCCACCCCTCTTTCCAAACCCTCCCATAGGTGGGTCCCTAGAGCTAGTCCTACCCCTTTCTTAGGTATAAGTAAGGAACCTCTGTAACCAGAACTTTAGATATCCCTGGATGAAACTCTGAAGCTGAATCCTGGAACTTCGACGCTCTACTAAAGACTAGATGACTGAAGAAATCTCCCTTGGGGTCAAGGAGTGACTCCCCTGCTTGGCAGGCACCAACAAAGCATTTTGCCGGTCTGCATTTCCGAAGCTCCCACCGGACTCCAAAGAATTTGCAGCCCAGGAAGAGGATTTCCAGACATCTGAGACGGACGTGAGTCCCCAGCAAAGCTGATACCCATAGCCCTCGTGAGTAGCGTGGAACTGGAACTCCTGGTCAAAGTGCACTTTTGCAAGTGCATTGACTTCTCGACGCTTCTTGAAGTCATGCCTGGGGTTACTTATAGCCCCCACTTTGAACAGAAGATCCACTGAATATTGTTGGCCTAGTCACCCTGAGTGACCTGTGGGCCACCATTTTGTGTTTCCTCTTGAGGTCCCTTGCAATCCCTGGTCTGTCGACTGGTGGGTCCCTGAGGGGGTAACTTTGATTTTCCTTGGGCTTCCCTGATTGCTGACCCTAGAACTTCCTAAGTCCCAAAGGGTTTGGTCCGGACTCATTTCTAAGTGTCCCTAATCTTTACAATTCTAATAGCGACTTTCCCCATAGAAGCTAACGGGAGCACGCGGCTGTGTTCTCACACTGCACACGGCCCCCGTGGGTCCCCTGTGTCACTACCTTGGGTGGTTCCTTGGGGTCTCAGAAATTCTACAGGCTCTAAGTCTTGTGTCTAGTTAAGTCGTGGTTCTTATACCACTATTTTAGTATATGGTTTGGCTCACTCCTAGGGCCTGACGTGGATTTGTGCTTATTATTGTCATATTTGAAGTGTAACCTATGTGTTTTGACCTCTAGCCTCATAAAGAGACTAGGAGGGTGTGTTTAGAAATAAATGCATATATTTTATATATATACCTGGTGTGATTGTCTTTCATTTAGGCACTCAAGAGATTATAGACTGGTAAAACAAGCTGCTTTACATTCCTTCAAGACTTAGCCTGAAGGCTACTCTACATAGCTACCACTAGGATAGCTTTCAATAAAGGTTGTCTTTAACCTATAACCAATAAGGGGTTGTTTGGACTGGTACATGGTGCCCACTATAGTTAGCGGACAGCATATACCAGGCCAACTTCTCACACAGCAGAGGCAGGAAATTCAATGCACTTCAAACCCACTGTTCAGGAGCTTCTCCCGCCTTCCAGAAGGAGAGCACCAGAGTATAAAAATAGAACCTCCGACACTGACTCTTCCGTACACTTCTGGACCCATGGAAGCTCTGTCAGGAAGAAGGACTGCTGTACTGTAGGAAGAACTGCTACTCTGATGGACTGCTATTCTCAAGGACTGCTGCCCTGCTTGATTGCCGTCCTGTTGCCCTGCTGCTCTGCTGCCTTCTTCCTGGATTCAAAGACTGGATTTCCATCTGTCCCAGGACCTCCAGAGTGACTCACAAGAGCTGGTCTGCTGGCCTCCTGTTTAGAGCCACAGTGGTTGAGATCGCACTTGGACACAGCATGAGTAAGTCCTGAGCCTCTAAGTGGTGCCCCTTCAGTCCTGTACCAATGGAAGTGGTGCTAAAGGTGCCCAGCTAGCCAAAATCCAAAAGTGGCAACCTGCTTGCCTATCTTTGGAAGGTGCATCGCCGGTCTACATGAATTTGCGGCTTCTCCAGCTATGTTCTTATCCACAGTTGCAAATCCTTTTCAGCCATCCCTCTCCAAAGGGGGTATTCGATCTTGTGGAACTGCTTTCGGCTACAGCCCTCTGCCTCATCATTCTGGAGATTTTCAACTTCCATTTCAGAGACTTATTCCGAACGTAGAAATCTTCACTGTGGCTTCGACTGAAGGCTATCTGACAACAACGCTCTTTGTTTGGACAGTTCCTGCACCCTTGTCCCGCTAAACTTTTCTTCTCAATCACTTTCTCTCTGAATTTCTTCTAAGTCTGAAGTAAAGCCCTGATCAGGCGCAATCCACTGTGTGTATCCGAACTAGGATCGATCACGATTCAACACATTTTCCGACTTTGATCTAATCTTGCGCCACTAGCAGTCCGCATTTGGCACTTCAAACTTTTAAGCACTATTTCTTTCAAAAAACTTTAAACATTCATAACTCTGGTTCTACTGATTGGATTGTTGTCATTTTGGTGTCAAATAATTTATCAAAATGCACTTTATTTTACAAAATTGTTTTGGGATTTTCCTTGTGTTGTGTTTTTCCTTTATTACTGATTGTGTGCTGTATAAGTACTTTACACATTGCCTCTAAGTTAAACCTGATTGCTTTTTGTGCCAAGCTACCAAAGGTTAAGGACAGGTTAATTTAGTGAATTTATGTTGGTCACCCAGCAAGGATTGTGGCTGTTGCTTGAGCAGGGCTTACACCCCAGTCAACCATCAACTAAATTTCTAACAATATGCCTGTTCATGACTTTGATGCTTCACTGACTGATAAAAGGAAGGGACAACCAAATGTATAAAAAAAAATATGGCAGCCCAAAAAAGAAAAAAGCAAGCCTGGGTGAGATTAATATTACAGTAGCATAATTGAGCAATTTGGGGAATTTTGGGGCATATTATCAAGCACTGCGTTAAAATTATCGCCGCTTTAGTGGCAGAATACTGCCACTAAAGCGGCGATTACGGGCTTGATAATATGCCACAGATAATTCCCATAGAAGCCCATGTTGACACCAGAACATGGGCTTGTATGAGAATTCTCAAGGGCATATTATCAAGCCCATTATCGCCGCTTTAGCGGCAATTTTCTGCCGCTAAAGCGGCGATAATTTTAACGCCGTTTGTTGATAATATGCCCCTGTGTCATAGGGATTATGTGAGATTCTCGAAATTACACCTCTTCACGTAGAGGAGAGGAGTTGGCCTAACGGCTAGGGCACTCGACCTCGGACATGGGGAACTGGGCTTGAGTCTCGGTAATGATGCTGAACATCCTGTAATAGTGGGCAAATCACGTAATCTCCCCATGCATAACAAAAAAATGAATGTGTGTCCTCATGTAACGTAACTAGTGCTATGTAAAGCGCTCTGATACCTGATTGGATTTGGGTCAAGTTCGCGCTATATAAAACTCTGCAAAAAAAATTAAAATATGTGCCATTCATGGTGAGAAAATTACTACAAACAATGCCATATACAGTAACAATTTACAGCAAAGTCATTTGAGCAACAGATGTTCAGCAACTGTTATGTAAATGTCAAGGTACTTATAGAGCGCACTGTCACCAGACAGCCACCTTGCGGTGTCGCCTTTGCGGTTTCCTGGCGCTGATACTCATACCGCTGTGGAACCCCTCCTGGCTTTCCCTGTGAAGTGTCCACTCCTGGGCGCCCCCAGGGTGAAGCCAGGCCTCCTTAGCACTGTTGGGGCCGGTGTGGAGGATAAGCAAGCTATTGCCCAGAGTTGCAGTGTGGGGCCCGTGATTAGAATAGGCACCGAGGCGAGAATAGACAGGTCCGAGGAAATTGAGCCCGATCCCTGCCGAGGCAGGAATTGAACCCTGGTCCCTGGCCAGAACTCTGCTTCAGGGTCTGCCGCTCTAACCATTGAGCCACGCTCCTGTTGTTTTCAGTACTTTGTTTAAATTCATCCTTGCACCAAAAATTGACACAAGGGTACATTTCATTTCAAGTAGAAAATATGCAAAATGACAGATGAACTTGTCATGTAAGTATGTGTAATTTTGTCAACATTTTGTATAATCACGCAAAACCAAATTAAGCATATTTTGCACACCTTTAGAAAAAAAATCCCCATCATAGACACAATTTAATACTGAAGAAAAAATATTAAAAACAGTACACATATATTAATAATTACTTTAAAATGTTGTCACATTTAAAAATGATACATATCATTTTTCAAGAGTTGTAACATTATTCTAATAATTTACACTTTTGTGCAGCTAATAAAATGTATTAAATAATAAATTAGTATATTTACATATATATATATACATCTAATAAAACAATTTGAAGCATATTTGTGTATTTTTTTAACTAAGTAAATCAATTATGCTTTCAAGTAATAATAATTGTCTCTGTTTTTAAAATTACTGATTCATTTTTATAGAATAAGTGTAAGAGAGTGCATCATTTTTGTGCAGTTACCTCTAAATGTTTTTACTGATTCTGCTAGATTTTGAAGTCTGCACACTGGGGATCTACTCTCCAGCACCCAGTGTATGGACTTTGACCCCTACATTATGGTAAAATTCAGTAAACCCCAATGGGCATTTTTGAATTTCTAGTAAGGCTACAGTATACAATACAGGAAATACATCAAGGACAGGGAAGTTAAATCTCACCTTTGGACTGTAGCAAAAATTATGCCATCCAGTAGGCTGACCAGGAAAATATGGCTTAAAACTTGCTGGCAGATCTTTAAAAAAACAGTTTTTGACAGGATATAAACTTACTTTTATATACTAAGAAATTCAACTCTGAGTCAGCCTTCCAGACTACTAGGCAGGTTGCCTAGTAGTTAAAAGTGGCACATCTACAGGTTGGCCTCCAAAGGATATTTTTAGTTTGGTTTAAAGAAAGCCACATAGTACATTCAACCACTGTTTAAAAAAATAAATATATGAAATGTATTTATTATTTTTCCTATTTCATGATGAAGTTGGAGTTTTGATAAATATGTACGGAATGTGATGTTTAGAAAGTTATACCTTTCCTGCCAGGTGCTCCAGTAGGCTAATATAGCCTTATAGCCCGCTGCAGCGGGCTATACCGGCTATTAAAGGCCTGCTGCACCGTTAAAGGCCCGAGCCGAAGGCGAGGGACTTTAACAAAAGCAGCGGGACTTTAATAGCGGTATAGCCCTGCTACGAAGGGCTATAAGACTATTAGAACATTCTGCCACTAGAGGGCAGAATGTTCTCACAAATTAAACAAAGCCTTCAGGGAGCGCGAGGGGATTCAAATCCCCTCAGGCTCCCTGAAGCCTTTGTTCACAGCCAGAGCTGTGAACAAAGAAACATTGGAATGTTGGAGCTCCGAGCTTATACCAGCCATTATAAGCCCGGAGCACTCCATTGTTTTCAATGGAGCTTCCAACATTCCAATGTTCTAATTAGCGTTAGCATTAGGCTGCCTGGACTACCCTCCCTGCAGCTGCTTCACTCCCTAAATAGAAGTGAAACTGCTCCTAGCAGAGGAACAATGGCTTAGGCCTTTTGGCATGATGGTGTGAGTGTGAGTTTTGCAGCTCAGTTTTTCTCAGGAAGGGCCATTTGGTAGTGTCCAGGAATTTCAGTACCTTGAAAGGAACCAGGATGACACCTACTCATTAATGTGAAGTGATACCTGGGGATCCCATGGTACACCATAGCCATCATAAATAAAATCACTATAGGGTAAATGGTCCTAGAAAACTTCTGCTATGAATAGGTAGGAGGGAATTGCACATTACCAGGGAAACTGCCATGAAAGCAGAAGTCTTCTGTTTGTTATCTGTAAGGATGTTTTGAGGTCTTCTTGGGCCCACTTTGGTTCCCCATTTTAGTTTTACATGTTACACATTATAGGCTGACATCGTTTTAGCAATGTTATTTTTAGGTGGTTTGCCTGCCCGATATTATTCTGAGAAGATGCTGTACATGCATCTTGCTTTTAGAAAGCCTTTCTCATCATGTAATCTGTACAATCTGTTTAAGACTAGGAACACAGAACAAGATATCCTAGTGCTTTTGTGGCCCACTCAGAGTCAGCTTCTAACATCTAGACATATCATTGCATCAAAGCTGTACCTCTAACACAGTGGTTTTTATTGTATAAACAGTACACTGGCCTTCAGAGGAGCACTCCAGTCATGACTGTCCTGGAACTCATCCTGTGTTCCACATGCAGCTCTGCTGACTCTGATCTTTCATCCTGCAGAGAAGGATTGCCAGTCCTATTCCCGGCTTATTTTGTGGTCCAGCTATCCAGGTTTGGGGGCTCAGGCAAATCTAAGAGATCGTGCAGAGGGTACACCCATTATGCTCTCAGAGTGGGGTAGTGATAGGTGGAAATATATAGAACTCAGACTGACAGAGTTAAACTGTTTATTCTTTTCACCATGTTCATCACGCTGGTTACATTGCTTTGTTTTATCTGCCTAATAATCTCAGCTCATTCTTTTTTTTCAAGACTCTGATTGTTTCAATAAATGTACTATAATAAATATTATTCATTTTTTCCTGTGTTTACCTTGGGCATGCATAAGTAAACAATGTAAGGGCTAAAATATGTTTCCACGATTCCCTTGGAGATCAGAGTGTAATGTTCGAGGTTGCCAAAATCACCTGTCACGCCATGAAGGTTAGAGGCTTGGGTTAGACACTGTGACCTAGCTAAGAATTGAGCAGACAGACTTTGATGGTGTAGATGGACTCAGTCCCTATATTCCGAAGTTCTGTTGTCCGAGGGGTTCTACCTTTTTTAGAGGGAACTGCATGACAATGAGATCTGAAGTGCTGAACCTGCTCTCACTTCTACCCAGGGGTAAAAAATGTACTTCAAAGCTCAGCTGGCTGCTGTCCTTTGTAGCAACTGGGACACAACAAGTTGCACAAGGTCTTTACTAAAAATGAAAAGTTGAGTATTTACAAGTGAATCTGGAGTGAACAATATTAATGGCCTCTGCTGAAGCAGGCATTGGACTCTAGGTGCTGTTCTTGAGGTCCAGGAATATCAGAGAGTAACATGGAGGAGTTATTGCAAAAAGATAAAAAAGTTGTGATTTTGAAAATGTTTAACTCTAGAGGACTCGCAGAAACAGCCAAAGCCATTTGAAAAACACAACATTTTGGCAGGCACTACAACCTGATTTGGTCCAGTTACAGTTGTTTACCACTCTGAAGCAGATCCTTATGGCAAAAGTATCCAGCCTTAGTGCACCCTCCCAGGCAACAGCTTCACGGAGCTTAAGAAACCTAGCACAGAAATCAAAACTGGGCAAAGGTATTCAGCCAATGAGAGAACTTTTAAATTATCCTGTTCGGGGCATTTCTTGACAAAACTGACGACAGATACAGCCTTCACCCTTACCCTGCTGTTGGATTTTGACCTCCAGAAAGAAGACTAAGGGTGACCAGGTCAACTTTGACCCGGTCAACTCACAAGACTTAGCCCACCTTCGGTAGATTGCAGTCAACTCAACTTGCACCTAGGTCCCATTCAATCACATCTTTAAACACAGTACTGTTTTTAGGTGATTTTTGACTTAAAATTATTTATTTTAAAGTATACCCCTGTACACCTGATTAGATTGTAATAATTTCTGTGTCCTTTTTCTGAAGAATGATTTTCTAAATTGGTTTTGGGATTTTACTGCCTTGTGTTTTGACTTTGTATTGGCATTTGTACTGCTAATGAATTACAACAATTTCCATAAGTTAAGAATGTATGCTCTGTGCTGTAGCTACCTGGGACTAAGCCCTAGTTTAATAATGAAATTATGTTTGCCCGTATATTATTTTGCACTATTATATGGGAAGGTCTTACATTCTCTCAAACTAATTACCTGATTTCTTACAATTGCTATATATATATATATATATATATATATATATATATATATATATATATATATATATAAATATATATATATGTGTGTGTGTGTGTGAGTTTGTGTGTGTGTGTGTGTGCGTGTGTGTATGTAAATATATATATATTCACTGAAAAAAACAAAGGTTTCAGGGGCGTTATCGTTAAGAATTGGCATTTAAAAAACCTTAGAAATTCACTGAAAAAACCATAGGTTTCAGGGGTGTTATAGTTAGCTGGACATTTCCCTCATACAAAACCCTAGAAATTCCCCTGTTATAGTTAGTTCAGCTAACTATAACTCGCGCCCCCGCAATGCACTGCTGATGATGTCACATATTACATCACTCGTGACATGGTCAGTGACATCACTCATGACATCACTGATAACATCTCAAATGACATCACTGATGACATCACTGATGACATCATCCAGTGACTGTGTGTTTCTGTAAAGTTTAAATATATTTTATATATTTATAGTGAAAGGCCGGTGGAAGAATGAGTGGGTGTACAAGTGTGTGAATGGATGATTTTCTAGGTGCGTAACTGACTCTATAAGTGAGTCATTAAATGTATCTTACTGCGGACTAGTGACTAAACTGTGTGAATATCTGTATGTGTCTGTGTGTAGGTGTATAAGTGGCTGCATGGTTTTGTGAATAGCTATATGAGTGTCTATATGGGTTATTGATTGGTTGTCTGAGTATATGTATGGGTGCCTGAGTGTTTGTGTGGGTAGGGTGTGTGTGACTCTATGCATAGATGTGTGAGTGGGTGATTCTATGGGTGCATGGTTTTAAGAGTGCATCTGTGATCAACTGTATGGTTGGGTGAGTGTATGTATGGGTGTGTTAGGGATTGAATGTATATCTCAGTGGTACATGTGTGACTAACTACATATGTGAAAGGCAGTATATATGCGTGTAAGAGTATATAAGTGGGTATATGTAAGAGTGTGTAATTCGGAGAGTGGCTGTATGGATGAGTGTGTGCTCGTATCAATGATTGTATAAGAGCGTAAGAATGTGGTACTATTTTTATAAGTAAGTGAACTTGAGTGTGTTTAACTGTATAGGTGAGTAAATTGGACTGTGTTTAATTACTTGCACAACTTACTAGGTGTGTCAGTACCTCAATGGATGATTGGCGGTCTGTGAGTGTCTATCTAGGTGTATAAATGCATATGATATTCTTGTACAGAGTGACTGTAAGTATGAGTGACTGTACAGGTGAGTGAGTGGAGATGTATGTAGACCTAAGAGTTAATGAGTGGGTATGTAGCTATTGGTATTGGAGTATCTATGGTTTTGAGAATGAACGTCTGAAATTTTGAGTTGGTGTATCAAAGGTTAAATTAGGGTGTGAGAAGATGCAGTAATTTATCACATGGATGATGTCATCAGTGATGTCATCAGTGATGTCATTTGAGATGTCATCAGTGATGTCATGAGTGATGTCACTGACCAAGTCATGAGTGATGTAATATGTGACGTCATCAGCAGTGCATTGCGGTGGCGCGAGTTATAGTTAGCTGAACTAACTATAACAGGGGAATTTCTAGGGTTTTGTACGAGGGAAATGTCCAGCTAACTATAACACCCCTGAAACCTATGGTTTTTCAGTGAATTTCTAAGGTTTTTTAAATGCCAATTCCTAACTATAACACCTCTGAAACCTTTGGTTTTTTCAGTGAATTTCAAAGGTTTTTTAAATGCTAATTCCTATCTATAACTTATCTCTGAAGATATCATGTTTAATGATTTTCATTGGATTTGTATATTTTTCAATTTCAGCGTGTCAATTTCATGAATCACATATTTTTAAAATACTTTTTTATCACCATTTTTTAAACTTATTTTTTCAATTAATTCTTTTAAAAATTACAAAAATATTATTTGAACTTAATGGGTTTTTCAAACATATTTTTTTAACTATATGTTCAAAGTTTATTTTATATATATTTTTTCAATGTTTTTGGATCCGCGCACCTTAAGCGCACTGTTCTCGATCCCTACGCGATAGCATCCGCGCATGGGTACGTGTTTAGTGCGCGATTGCAATGCGACCGGTACGCGACTCCCAGAATATAAGCGACACGTTCGATGTACGTAACGCGACGTTTACGCGCTTCCACGATGCGTCATCTGCGTCTATGATGCGGTAGGTGCGCGGATCCCGCGAAATATTTAACATTTAAAAAAACATATATATATGTGTATTTCATGTGAATATTAATTGAAGACAAACTCTAAACTAGTCTTAAAACTAATATATTTTCACATCTAATCCTATAATTATTTTTAATTCAATTTCGCGGATGTGCGCTGGTTGCGTGCTGCATAAGCGAAGGGTTCGCGGATCCCATGTTACCTGCAAAAAAAGAGATTTGATTGGTTCATTACACTTCCTCTTCTAACTATTGAAAGACCCCACCCATTTCAATCATTCTTCATTGACCTTCTTTAGAGCACCATCTCTTTGGAGAGAAGAAGATTTTTTAGCATAAGTTTACACTTAGCTCTAACTTTTTTCAACAAAAAATGGCTTCAGGGCAGCAGTCATCACCTGCATCACCTCATACTTCTGAGGATGAATTTCTGGTGGAGGCACCACCCAAAGAACGTTTTTCTTCAGTGGTGTGGACATTTTTTACTTTTCCAGAGGGACAGAATAAGACCAATGCCACCTTGGTCACGTGCAAGATTTGCAAAAGAGTCCTGTCGCAAGGGGATCCTAACAAGAAATACTCGTGCGGCACAGCAAGTATGATGAAGCACATGTGGACCCTTCATCCAAACAATCTTGCACGAGGAGAGTGCCGACGGATGAGAAACACTCCTGCTCCTGCGCCATCCACCTCATCGCAGCCGAGCACCTCAAGAGTGCATCCATCAGCCCAAACCATGGACATCCGTCCTCAATTTCAATTTTTAAAAGTGCTCTGCACTAAGTGCAATGCGACTTTGTGCTATGGTGAGCAGTCGATCGACTGCTCACCTAAGAGTTAATGAGTGGGTATGTAGCTATTGGTATTGGAGTATCTATGGTTTTGAGAATGAACGTCTGAAATTTTGAGTTGGTGTATCAAAGGTTAAATTAGGGTGTGAGAAGATGCAGTAATTTATCACATGGATGATGTCATCAGTGATGTCATCAGTGATGTCATTTGAGATGTCATCAGTGATGTCATGAGTGATGTCACTGACCAAGTCATGAGTGATGTAATATGTGACGTCATCAGCAGTGCATTGCGGGGGCGCGAGTTATAGTTAGCTGAACTAACTATAACAGGGGAATTTCTAGGGTTTTGTACGAGGAAAATGTCCAGCTAACTATAACACCCCTGAAACCTATGGTTTTTCAGTGAATTTCTAAGGTTTTTTAAATGCCAATTCCTAACTATAACACCTCTGAAACCTTTGGTTTTTTCAGTGAACTTCAAAGGTTTTTTAAATGCCAATTTCTTACTATAACGTGCATGAAATCTATGGTTTTTTCAGTGAATTTCAAAGGTTTTTTAAATGCTAATTCCTATCTATAAGTTATCTCTGAAGATATCATGTTTAATGATTTTCATTCGATTTGTATATTTTTCAATTTCAGCGTGTCAATTTCATGAATCACTTTTTTTTAAAATACTTTTTTATCACCATTTTTTAAACTTATTTTTTCAATTAATTCTTTTAAAAATTAAAAACATATTATTTGAACTTAATGGGTTTTTCAAACATATTTTTTTAACTATATGTTCAAAACTTTATTTTATATCTATTTTTTCAATGTTTTTGGATCCGCACACCCTAAGCGCACCGTTCTCGATCCCTACGCGATAGCATCCGCGCATGGGTACGTGTTTAGTGCGCGATTGCAATGCGACCGGTACGCAACTCCCAGAATATAAGCGACACATTTGATATACGTAACGCGACGTTTACGCGCTTCCGCGATGCGTCATCTGCGTCTATGACGCGGTAGGTGCGCGGATCCCGCAAAATATTTAACATTTAAAAAAACATATATATATGTGTATTTCATGTGAATATTAATTGAAGACAAACTCTAAACTAGTCTTAAAACTAATATATTTTCACATCTAATCCTATAATTGTTTTTAATTCAATTTCGCGTATGCGCGCTGGTTGCGTGCTGCGTAAGCCAAGGGTTCGCGGATCCCATGTGACCTGCAAAAAAAGAGATTTGATTGGTTCATTACACTTCCTCTTCTAACTATTGAAAGACCCCACCCATTTCAATCATTCTTCATTGACCTTCTTTAGAGCACCATCTCTTTGGAGAGAAGAAGATTTTTTAGCATAAGTTTACACTTAGCTCTAACTTTTTTCAACCAAAAATGGCTTCAGGGCAGCAGTCATCACCTGCATCACCTCATACTTCTGAGGATGAATTTCTGGTGGAGGCACCACCCAAAGAACGTTTTTCTTCAGTGGTGTGGACATTTTTTACTTTTCCAGAGGGACAGAATAAGACCAATGCCACCTTGGTCACGTGCAAGATTTGCAAAAGAGTCCTGTCGCGAGGGGATCCTAACAAGAAATACTCGTGCGGCACAGCAAGTATGATGAAGCACATGAGGACCCTTCATCCAAACAATCTTGCACAAGGAGAGTGCCGACGGATGAGAAACACTCCTGCTTCTGCGCCATCCACCTCATCGCAGCCGAGCACCTCATGAGTGCATCCATCAGCCCAAACCATGGACATCCATCCTCAATTTCAATTTTTAAAAGTGCTCTGCACTAAGTGCAATGTGACTTTGTGCTATGGTGAGCAGTCGATCGATCTGATCTGCCGCCGGCAAGAAAGTCACATTTGCTAGGTTTTTTTTGTTGTTTTTTTTATTGTTCCCTGAAGTTCATTGTTTGGTTTCTCCTGGTTTTCTTTTTTTTTTTTGCAGAAAAACCCCAAAAAATTAAAAATTGTTCAGAAAACTCAAAAAAAATTATAACCGAAGAAAGAAGAAAAAAAAAAGTTCTTGTAAGAACTAACTTTCCTGGTTTAAAAAAAGAGCTAAATTTCTTTGTTAGTGTTAGTTTAGATGAATGTATGTGTAGTATGTAATTGACTGAATGAAGGCATTAGTAGCGTATGGTGAATGTATAAGTGCAGAACTATGAGGAAGTGCTGCAGCATCACACAGCAACCTCTTTAACTGCAGTGTGCTGTAGTACTTCCGAAGCACAGGGATGCAACATATGTACATAAATATGTTGCAAATCTATGCTTCTGTCTGCACGGCTAGTTAAACTGCAGCCATGTGGTGACAAAGGCCCCCTTGCACCATAGTGCAAGGATATATGTGTCACGTGCTGTTTGTTTTTCTACAGGAAGACACACCTTCCTGCACAAAAACAATGAGAAAATGCAATTTTCTCCTTCAATGTATGCTGAACATTTCAGCATGCATTGAAGATATAAAAATGTGGAGAAATTAAAACAATTCCCCTTGTTGTGCTTTCCTACACCAATTTTAGAATGGTGCACCATTCACACACATATCGAGATTTATGATTTCTGATAAATCTAGACATGTGTCTTGTTCTATGAGTATTAAGTGCAATCATGCACAACAACACTTATAGAACACCCTTTCAACACAAAGTGGTCTGCATGATGAGGTTGTATTTACATGGAGTATAAAAAGTGCACAGAGTACCTTTTCCTCTCTTTGTAAATATGAAAGAGTATCTTACACAATAACTATGTTACAAAAAGTGACATATTTCCAGTTTTAAAATTCCTTGCGAATGATAAAAGGTAAGCACAGAGTTTAGTCTGCAAAGATGTTCAAAGAAGAATGATTGAAATAATTGTGGTCCTTCAATAGCTAAAATAGGAAATATTATGAACCCCTCAAATCTCTTTTTTAGCAGGTCACATGATATCTGATTATGGTCAGATTTCAAAACTACAAAGGTATAAACAGAGTGTTTTTAGAAACATTTTTCAACTTTGTAGCTTCTTGCAGACCTCCTCATTCTGCATATTGAGACTTAGTTAAACTTACCTTCACAGTAATAGGAATAAAAAATGTTACACATTTTTTCACATTTTCATTCCAATCTAAATTCAAAAAAATTGCTTATTTTAAAATTTGGATCTGTGAAAGAAAAGGGAAAAAAATATATAACATGTAATAATACATTTTTTACAAAACAGCATAATTTCCACAAAGTAATTTTTTTGCCTTTTTTGCTGTTCTCAGAATATATTAAATTTCACTAAAAATAGTGATTTAAATCGTACTCATCACTTAACAGCGGGAAAAAAATAATAATCTCAAAGATTGTTAAAAGAAAACCAACATGCTATTCTAAAAAAAAAAACAAGATACAAATCACAGATATATAAAATGTATACAGCTAACAACATTTTATAAGTTTAACTTACAAAAACTGTAAATGTTGTCACTTTAAAATATTCACTGAATCTAAGGATGATTTTTTGGAGGATGCACCACGCCCACAACGTTTTCCTTCAGTGATGTGGAAATTTTCTACTTTTCACGAGGGGCAAACAAAGACCAATGCCACCTTCGTCACGCGCAAGATTTGCAAAAGAGTTCTGTTATGAGGGGATCCTAACAAAATATACTCGTGCGGCACAGCAAGTATGATGAAACACCTAAGGACCCTTCATCCAAACAATCTTGCACGAGAAGAGTGCAAACAGATGAGAAACACTCCTGTTCTGTATCTGTAAAAAAGAATCACAAATAAGTGTATATTAATAACTTTCAAATGTATACTATTCCATTACTGTACAAACACATTTATATAACAACTGACTAAGAAACTATAGCCCTGAACCACAAATGTGACGATGGTTAAAATACTACTTTGAAGCAGTTCATGCCCTAAAGCCTACCTCACTAAAAGACTACATGCTAACTGACTAAATGATAACAGTACTATAAGGAGGCACACTGGGTGGGTGACAGGGTGTTTGCTATAAGTGTATGAATACTAACTAGGGAATTGAAGATGTGAAAGACAACTGTGTAGGTGATTAGAGGACTGCATCCATACAGCATAGGCATTTAAAGCAGTCCATGTGCTAAGGTCTGGCTCACTGCATGAATACTTGGGTACTGACTGAATGATTAGAGAACAGCAAGGAGAATGCCTAGGTGAATTTATAAGTGGTAGGCTTTTCGCACAGTGAATGGATTAGTACTTGGTACTGAATGGGTCACTAGAGGAGTGCAAAGGGAGTGACAGGATGTTTGCTGGACTGTATGGATACTGACTAGGGAATTGAAAGTGTGAAAGACAAGTGTCTAGGTGGTTAGAAGACTGCATACATAGTGGATAGGGGTTTGAAGCAGTCCATGTGCTAAGGCCTGGCTCAGTGCATGAATACTTAGGCACTGACTGAATGATTAGAGTACTCCAAAGATAGTATCTTGGTGAATTTATAAGTGTTTGGGTTTTGGCACAGTGAATGGATTAGTACATGATGCTGGCTGGGTCACTAGAGGACTGCAAAGGGAGTTACAGGGTGTTTCCTGGAAGTGTATGGATACTGACCACATAATTGAAAATGTGAAAGACAAGTGTATAGTATGTTAGAAGACTGCATGCATACTACATAGACATTTCAAACAATCTATGTGGTAATGTATGGTTCACAACATGAGTACTTGGAAACTGACTAAATCATCAGACTACTGATAGCTTAGTGCCTGGGTAAAACTTTTAAATTTTCAGTTCTGTCACAGTGAAGAGAATAGTACATGGTACTGCACTTTAGTGTCAAACCCTGACTCATTTTATCAATGCATAAGCAAAGAATAGCTTCTAGAGCTACTAAAACTTGACAACATGACCGATTTTAAAACAGTTATCTGTCATCAAATACACTATGTTACCAAATGCTTCTCTCACAATCCTTACCCAAATGTACACAGACTCACAGTGTGATTTTAGACAAGCAACACTATCCCTAGCAGTTTACCAAAACTCATTCACTAGTCTAGAAGAGGTAATGGTACTGCACACAATCTACATATTTAAGTACAGCACATTAGTGTCAAAGGATGACTCATTTAATCAACGCACAGGCAAAGACTGGCTTCTAATGCTACTAAAACTTGACAACATGACAGGTTTTAAAAGAATTATCTGCTAAAAAATACACGATGTTACCAAATGCTTCTCTCTCAGTGGTTCCCAAATGCACACAGACTCACAGTGTGATTCTAGACAACAACCACTATACCTAGCACTTTACCACAAATCATTCACTACTGTGGAACTGATAAGGGAACTGCACACAATCTACATATTTCAGGAATGCACCTTTCTGTCAAAGCCTGACTCATTTAATAAAAGCATAATCAAAAACTGGCTTCTAATTCTACTAAAACTTGATAACATGACAGGTTTTAAAAACGTTATCTGTCAGAAAATACACGATGTTACCAAATGCTTCTCTCACAGTGGTTCCCAAATACACACTCACTGTGTGATTCTAGACAAGCACCACTATCCCTAGGAGTTTACCAAAACTCATTCACTACAGTGTAAGTGGTAAGGGAACTGCACACAATCTACATATTTCAGGACTGCACTTTTGTGTCAAAGCCTGACTCATTTAATCAACGCATAAGCAAAGACTGGCTTCTAATGCTACTAAAACTTGACAACATGACAGGTTTTAAAAGAGTTATCTGCTAAAAAATACACAATGTTACCAAATGCTTCTCTCACAGTGGTTCTCAAATGCACACAGACTCACAGTGTGATTCTAGACAACAACCACTATACCTAGGACTTTACCAAAAATCATGCACTACTGTGGAACTGATAAGGGAACTACACACAATGTACATATTTCAGGACTGCACTTTTCTGTCAAAGCCTGACTCATTTAATAAAAGCATAATCAAAAACTGGCTTCTAATTCTACTAAAACTTGACAACATGACAGGTTTTTAAAAAGTTATCTGTCAGAAAATACACAATGTTACCAAATGCTTCTCTCATAGAGGTTCCCAAATACACACTAACTCACAGTGTGATTTTAGACAAGCACCACTATCCCTAGGAGTTTACCAAAACTCATTCATTACAGTGCAAGTGGTAAGGGAATTGCACACAATCTACATATTTCAGAACTGCACTTTTGTGTCAAAGCCTGACTCATTTAATCAAAGCATAAGCCAAAACTGCCTTCTAATGCTACTAAAACTTGACAACAAGACAGGTTTTAAAACAGTTATCTGTCAGCAAATACACGATATTATCACATACTTCTCTCAGCACATGCCCTAAAGTCTACCTCACTAAAAGACTACATGCTAACTGACTAAATGATTACAATACTATAAGGAGACACACTGGGTGAGTGACAGGGTGTTTGCTAGAAGTGTATGAATACTAACTAGGGAATTGAAGGTGTGAAAGACAACTGTGTAGGTGATTAGAGGACTGCATCCATACTGCATAGGCATTTAAAGCAGTCCATGTGCTAAGGTCTGGCTCACTGCATGAATACTTGGGTACTGACTGAATGATTAGAGAACAGCAAGGAGAATGCCTAGGTGAATTTATAAGTGGTAGGCTTTTCGCACAGTGAATGGATTAGTACTTGGTACTGAATGGGTCACTAGAGGAGTGCAAAGGGAGTGACAGGATGTTTGCTGGACTGTATGGATACTGACTAGGGAATTGAAAGTGTGAAAGACAAGTGTCTAGGTGGTTAGAAGACTGCATACATAGTGGATAGGGGTTTGAAGCAGTCCATGTGCTAAGGCCTGGCTCAGTGCATGAATACTTAGGCACTGACTGAATGATTAGAGTACTCCAAAGATAGTATCTTGGTGAATTTATAAGTGTTTCGGTTTTGGCACAGTGAATGGATTAGTACATGATGCTGGTTGGGTCACTAGAGGACTGCAAAGGGAGTTACAGGGTGTTTCCTGGAAGTGTATGGATACTGACCACATAATTGAAAATGTGAAAGACAAGTGTATAGTATGTTAGAAGACTGCATGCATACTACATAGACATTTCAAACAATCTATGTGGTAATGTATGGTTCACAACATGAGTACTTGGAAACTGACTAAATCATCAGACTACTGATAGCTTAGTGCCTGGGTAAAACTTTTAAATTTTCAGTTCTGTCACAGTGAAGAGAATAGTACATGGTACTGCACTTTAGTGTCAAACCCTGACTCATTTTATCAATGCATAAGCAAAGAATAGCTTCTAGAGCTACTAAAACTTGACAACATGACCGATTTTAAAACAGTTATCTGTCATCAAATACACTATGTTACCAAATGCTTCTCTCACAATCCTTACCCAAATGTACACAGACTCACAGTGTGATTTTAGACAAGCAACACTATCCCTAGCAGTTTACCAAAACTCATTCACTAGTCTAGAAGAGGTAATGGTACTGCACACAATCTACATATTTAAGTACAGCACATTAGTGTCAAAGGATGACTCATTTAATCAACGCACAGGCAAAGACTGGCTTCTAATGCTACTAAAACTTGACAACATGACAGGTTTTAAAAGAAGTATCTGCTAAAAAATACACGATGTTACCAAATGCTTCTCTCTCAGTGGTTCCCAAATGCACACAGACTCACAGTGTGATTCTAGACAACAACCACTATACCTAGCACTTTACCACAAATCATTCACTACTGTGGAACTGATAAGGGAACTGCACACAATCTACATATTTCAGGAATGCACCTTTCTGTCAAAGCCTGACTCATTTAATAAAAGCATAATCAAAAACTGGCTTCTAATTCTACTAAAACTTGATAACATGACAGGTTTTAAAAACGTTATCTGTCAGAAAATACACGATGTTACCAAATGCTTCTCTCACAGTGGTTCCCAAATACACACTCACTGTGTGATTCTAGACAAGCACCACTATCCCTAGGAGTTTACCAAAACTCATTCACTACAGTGTAAGTGGTAAGGGAACTGCACACAATCTACATATTTCAGGACTGCACTTTTGTGTCAAAGCCTGACTCATTTAATCAACGCATAAGCAAAGACTGGCTTCTAATGCTACTAAAACTTGACAACATGACAGGTTTTAAAAGAGTTATCTGCTAAAAAATACACAATGTTACCAAATGCTTCTCTCACAGTGGTTCTCAAATGCACACAGACTCACAGTGTGATTCTAGACAACAACCACTATACCTAGGACTTTACCAAAAATCATGCACTACTGTGGAACTGATAAGGGAACTACACACAATGTACATATTTCAGGACTGCACTTTTCTGTCAAAGCCTGACTCATTTAATAAAAGCATAATCAAAAACTGGCTTCTAATTCTACTAAAACTTGACAACATGACAGGTTTTTAAAAAGTTATCTGTCAGAAAATACACAATGTTACCAAATGCTTCTCTCATAGAGGTTCCCAAATACACACTAACTCACAGTGTGATTTTAGACAAGCACCACTATCCCTAGGAGTTTACCAAAACTCATTCATTACAGTGCAAGTGGTAAGGGAATTGCACACAATCTACATATTTCAGAACTGCACTTTTGTGTCAAAGCCTGACTCATTTAATCAAAGCATAAGCCAAAACTGCCTTCTAATGCTACTAAAACTTGACAACAAGACAGGTTTTAAAACAGTTATCTGTCAGCAAATACACGATATTATCACATACTTCTCTCAGCACATGCCCTAAAGTCTACCTCACTAAAAGACTACATGCTAACTGACTAAATGATTACAATACTATAAGGAGACACACTGGGTGAGTGACAGGGTGTTTGCTAGAAGTGTATGAATACTAACTAGGGAATTGAAGGTGTGAAAGACAACTGTGTAGGTGATTAGAGGACTGCATCCATACTGCATAGGCATTTAAAGCAGTCCATGTGCTAAGGTCTGGCTCACTGCATGAATACTTGGGTACTGACTGAATGATTAGAGAACAGCAAGGAGAATGCCTAGGTGAATTTATAAGTGGTAGGCTTTTCGCACAGTGAATGGATTAGTACTTGGTACTGAATGGGTCACTAGAGGAGTGCAAAGGGAGTGACAGGATGTTTGCTGGACTGTATGGATACTGACTAGGGAATTGAAAGTGTGAAAGACAAGTGTCTAGGTGGTTAGAAGACTGCATACATAGTGGATAGGGGTTTGAAGCAGTCCATGTGCTAAGGCCTGGCTCAGTGCATGAATACTTAGGCACTGACTGAATGATTAGAGTACTCCAAAGATAGTATCTTGGTGAATTTATAAGTGTTTCGGTTTTGGCACAGTGAATGGATTAGTACATGATGCTGGTTGGGTCACTAGAGGACTGCAAAGGGAGTTACAGGGTGTTTCCTGGAAGTGTATGGATACTGACCACATAATTGAAAATGTGAAAGACAAGTGTATAGTATGTTAGAAGACTGCATGCATACTACATAGACATTTCAAACAATCTATGTGGTAATGTATGGTTCACAACATGAGTACTTGGAAACTGACTAAATCATCAGACTACTGATAGCTTAGTGCCTGGGTAAAACTTTTAAATTTTCAGTTCTGTCACAGTGAAGAGAATAGTACATGGTACTGCACTTTAGTGTCAAACCCTGACTCATTTTATCAATGCATAAGCAAAGAATAGCTTCTAGAGCTACTAAAACTTGACAACATGACCGATTTTAAAACAGTTATCTGTCATCAAATACACTATGTTACCAAATGCTTCTCTCACAATCCTTACCCAAATGTACACAGACTCACAGTGTGATTTTAGACAAGCAACACTATCCCTAGCAGTTTACCAAAACTCATTCACTAGTCTAGAAGAGGTAATGGTACTGCACACAATCTACATATTTAAGTACAGCACATTAGTGTCAAAGGATGACTCATTTAATCAACGCACAGGCAAAGACTGGCTTTTAATGCTACTAAAACTTGACAACATGACAGGTTTTAAAAGAATTATCTGCTAAAAAATACACGATGTTACCAAATGCTTCTCTCTCAGTGGTTCCCAAATGCACACAGACTCACAGTGTGATTCTAGACAACAACCACTATACCTAGCACTTTACCACAAATCATTCACTACTGTGGAACTGATAAGGGAACTGCACACAATCTACATATTTCAGGAATGCACCTTTCTGTCAAAGCCTGACTCATTTAATAAAAGCATAATCAAAAACTGGCTTCTAATTCTACTAAAACTTGATAACATGACAGGTTTTAAAAACGTTATCTGTCAGAAAATACACGATGTTACCAAATGCTTCTCTCACAGTGGTTCCCAAATACACACTCACTGTGTGATTCTAGACAAGCACCACTATCCCTAGGAGTTTACCAAAACTCATTCACTACAGTGTAAGTGGTAAGGGAACTGCACACAATCTACATATTTCAGGACTGCACTTTTGTGTCAAAGCCTGACTCATTTAATCAACGCATAAGCAAAGACTGGCTTCTAATGCTACTAAAACTTGACAACATGACAGGTTTTAAAAGAGTTATCTGCTAAAAAATACACAATGTTACCAAATGCTTCTCTCACAGTGGTTCTCAAATGCACACAGACTCACAGTGTGATTCTAGACAACAACCACTATACCTAGGACTTTACCAAAAATCATGCACTACTGTGGGACTGATAAGGGAACTACACACAATGTACATATTTCAGGACTGCACTTTTCTGTCAAAGCCTGACTCATTTAATAAAAGCATAATCAAAAACTGGCTTCTAATTCTACTAAAACTTGACAACATGACAGGTTTTTAAAAAGTTATCTGTCAGAAAATACACAATGTTACCAAATGCTTCTCTCATAGAGGTTCCCAAATACACACTAACTCACAGTGTGATTTTAGACAAGCACCACTATCCCTAGGAGTTTACCAAAACTCATTCATTACAGTGCAAGTGGTAAGGGAATTGCACACAATCTACATATTTCAGAACTGCACTTTTGTGTCAAAGCCTGACTCATTTAATCAAAGCATAAGCCAAAACTGCCTTCTAATGCTACTAAAACTTGACAACAAGACAGGTTTTAAAACAGTTATCTGTCAGCAAATACACAATATTATCACATACTTCTCTCAGCACATGCCCTAAAGTCTACCTCACTAAAAGACTACATGCTAACTGACTAAATGATTACAATACTATAAGGAGACACACTGGGTGAGTGACAGGGTGTTTGCTAGAAGTGTATGAATACTAACTAGGGAATTGAAGGTGTGAAAGACAACTGTGTAGGTGATTAGAGGACTGCATCCATACTGCATAGGCATTTAAAGCAGTCCATGTGCTAAGGTCTGGCTCACTGCATGAATACTTGGGTACTGACTGAATGATTAGAGAACAGCAAGGAGAATGCCTAGGTGAATTTATAAGTGGTAGGCTTTTCGCACAGTGAATGGATTAGTACTTGGTACTGAATGGGTCACTAGAGGAGTGCAAAGGGAGTGACAGGATGTTTGCTGGACTGTATGGATACTGACTAGGGAATTGAAAGTGTGAAAGACAAGTGTCTAGGTGGTTAGAAGACTGCATACATAGTGGATAGGGGTTTGAAGCAGTCCATGTGCTAAGGCCTGGCTCAGTGCATGAATACTTAGGCACTGACTGAATGATTAGAGTACTCCAAAGATAGTATCTTGGTGAATTTATAAGTGTTTCGGTTTTGGCACAGTGAATGGATTAGTACATGATGCTGGTTGGGTCACTAGAGGACTGCAAAGGGAGTTACAGGGTGTTTCCTGGAAGTGTATGGATACTGACCACATAATTGAAAATGTGAAAGACAAGTGTATAGTATGTTAGAAGACTGCATGCATACTACATAGACATTTCAAACAATCTATGTGGTAATGTATGGTTCACAACATGAGTACTTGGAAACTGACTAAATCATCAGACTACTGATAGCTTAGTGCCTGGGTAAAACTTTTAAATTTTCAGTTCTGTCACAGTGAAGAGAATAGTACATGGTACTGCACTTTAGTGTCAAACCCTGACTCATTTTATCAATGCATAAGCAAAGAATAGCTTCTAGAGCTACTAAAACTTGACAACATGACCGATTTTAAAACAGTTATCTGTCATCAAATACACTATGTTACCAAATGCTTCTCTCACAATCCTTACCCAAATGTACACAGACTCACAGTGTGATTTTAGACAAGCAACACTATCCCTAGCAGTTTACCAAAACTCATTCACTAGTCTAGAAGAGGTAATGGTACTGCACACAATCTACATATTTAAGTACAGCACATTAGTGTCAAAGGATGACTCATTTAATCAACGCACAGGCAAAGACTGGCTTTTAATGCTACTAAAACTTGACAACATGACAGGTTTTAAAAGAATTATCTGCTAAAAAATACACGATGTTACCAAATGCTTCTCTCTCAGTGGTTCCCAAATGCACACAGACTCACAGTGTGATTCTAGACAACAACCACTATACCTAGCACTTTACCACAAATCATTCACTACTGTGGAACTGATAAGGGAACTGCACACAATCTACATATTTCAGGAATGCACCTTTCTGTCAAAGCCTGACTCATTTAATAAAAGCATAATCAAAAACTGGCTTCTAATTCTACTAAAACTTGATAACATGACAGGTTTTAAAAACGTTATCTGTCAGAAAATACACGATGTTACCAAATGCTTCTCTCACAGTGGTTCCCAAATACACACTCACTGTGTGATTCTAGACAAGCACCACTATCCCTAGGAGTTTACCAAAACTCATTCACTACAGTGTAAGTGGTAAGGGAACTGCACACAATCTACATATTTCAGGACTGCACTTTTGTGTCAAAGCCTGACTCATTTAATCAACGCATAAGCAAAGACTGGCTTCTAATGCTACTAAAACTTGACAACATGACAGGTTTTAAAAGAGTTATCTGCTAAAAAATACACAATGTTACCAAATGCTTCTCTCACAGTGGTTCTCAAATGCACACAGACTCACAGTGTGATTCTAGACAACAACCACTATACCTAGGACTTTACCAAAAATCATGCACTACTGTGGAACTGATAAGGGAACTACACACAATGTACATATTTCAGGACTGCACTTTTCTGTCAAAGCCTGACTCATTTAATAAAAGCATAATCAAAAACTGGCTTCTAATTCTACTAAAACTTGACAACATGACAGGTTTTTAAAAAGTTATCTGTCAGAAAATACACAATGTTACCAAATGCTTCTCTCATAGAGGTTCCCAAATACACACTAACTCACAGTGTGATTTTAGACAAGCACCACTATCCCTAGGAGTTTACCAAAACTCATTCATTACAGTGCAAGTGGTAAGGGAATTGCACACAATCTACATATTTCAGAACTGCACTTTTGTGTCAAAGCCTGACTCATTTAATCAAAGCATAAGCCAAAACTGCCTTCTAATGCTACTAAAACTTGACAACAAGACAGGTTTTAAAACAGTTATCTGTCAGCAAATACACGATATTATCACATACTTCTCTCAGCACATGCCCTAAAGTCTACCTCACTAAAAGACTACATGCTAACTGACTAAATGATTACAATACTATAAGGAGACACACTGGGTGAGTGACAGGGTGTTTGCTAGAAGTGTATGAATACTAACTAGGGAATTGAAGGTGTGAAAGACAACTGTGTAGGTGATTAGAGGACTGCATCCATACTGCATAGGCATTTAAAGCAGTCCATGTGCTAAGGTCTGGCTCACTGCATGAATACTTGGGTACTGACTGAATGATTAGAGAACAGCAAGGAGAATGCCTAGGTGAATTTATAAGTGGTAGGCTTTTCGCACAGTGAATGGATTAGTACTTGGTACTGAATGGGTCACTAGAGGAGTGCAAAGGGAGTGACAGGATGTTTGCTGGACTGTATGGATACTGACTAGGGAATTGAAAGTGTGAAAGACAAGTGTCTAGGTGGTTAGAAGACTGCATACATAGTGGATAGGGGTTTGAAGCAGTCCATGTGCTAAGGCCTGGCTCAGTGCATGAATACTTAGGCACTGACTGAATGATTAGAGTACTCCAAAGATAGTATCTTGGTGAATTTATAAGTGTTTCGGTTTTGGCACAGTGAATGGATTAGTACATGATGCTGGTTGGGTCACTAGAGGACTGCAAAGGGAGTTACAGGGTGTTTCCTGGAAGTGTATGGATACTGACCACATAATTGAAAATGTGAAAGACAAGTGTATAGTATGTTAGAAGACTGCATGCATACTACATAGACATTTCAAACAATCTATGTGGTAATGTATGGTTCACAACATGAGTACTTGGAAACTGACTAAATCATCAGACTACTGATAGCTTAGTGCCTGGGTAAAACTTTTAAATTTTCAGTTCTGTCACAGTGAAGAGAATAGTACATGGTACTGCACTTTAGTGTCAAACCCTGACTCATTTTATCAATGCATAAGCAAAGAATAGCTTCTAGAGCTACTAAAACTTGACAACATGACCGATTTTAAAACAGTTATCTGTCATCAAATACACTATGTTACCAAATGCTTCTCTCACAATCCTTACCCAAATGTACACAGACTCACAGTGTGATTTTAGACAAGCAACACTATCCCTAGCAGTTTACCAAAACTCATTCACTAGTCTAGAAGAGGTAATGGTACTGCACACAATCTACATATTTAAGTACAGCACATTAGTGTCAAAGGATGACTCATTTAATCAACGCACAGGCAAAGACTGGCTTCTAATGCTACTAAAACTTGACAACATGACAGGTTTTAAAAGAATTATCTGCTAAAAAATACACGATGTTACCAAATGCTTCTCTCTCAGTGGTTCCCAAATGCACACAGACTCACAGTGTGATTCTAGACAACAACCACTATACCTAGCACTTTACCACAAATCATTCACTACTGTGGAACTGATAAGGGAACTGCACACAATCTACATATTTCAGGAATGCACCTTTCTGTCAAAGCCTGACTCATTTAATAAAAGCATAATCAAAAACTGGCTTCTAATTCTACTAAAACTTGATAACATGACAGGTTTTAAAAACGTTATCTGTCAGAAAATACACGATGTTACCAAATGCTTCTCTCACAGTGGTTCCCAAATACACACTCACTGTGTGATTCTAGACAAGCACCACTATCCCTAGGAGTTTACCAAAACTCATTCACTACAGTGTAAGTGGTAAGGGAACTGCACACAATCTACATATTTCAGGACTGCACTTTTGTGTCAAAGCCTGACTCATTTAATCAACGCATAAGCAAAGACTGGCTTCTAATGCTACTAAAACTTGACAACATGACAGGTTTTAAAAGAGTTATCTGCTAAAAAATACACAATGTTACCAAATGCTTCTCTCACAGTGGTTCTCAAATGCACACAGACTCACAGTGTGATTCTAGACAACAACCACTATACCTAGGACTTTACCAAAAATCATGCACTACTGTGGAACTGATAAGGGAACTACACACAATGTACATATTTCAGGACTGCACTTTTCTGTCAAAGCCTGACTCATTTAATAAAAGCATAATCAAAAACTGGCTTCTAATTCTACTAAAACTTGACAACATGACAGGTTTTTAAAAAGTTATCTGTCAGAAAATACACAATGTTACCAAATGCTTCTCTCATAGAGGTTCCCAAATACACACTAACTCACAGTGTGATTTTAGACAAGCACCACTATCCCTAGGAGTTTACCAAAACTCATTCATTACAGTGCAAGTGGTAAGGGAATTGCACACAATCTACATATTTCAGGACTGCACTTTTGTGTCAAAGCCTGACTCATTTAATCAAAGCATAAGCCAAAACTGCCTTCTAATGCTACTAAAACTTGACAACAAGACAGGTTTTAAAACAGTTATCTGTCAGCAAATACACGATATTATCACATACTTCTCTCAGCACATGCCCTAAAGTCTACCTCACTAAAAGACTACATGCTAACTGACTAAATGATTACAATACTATAAGGAGACACACTGGGTGAGTGACAGGGTGTTTGCTAGAAGTGTATGAATACTAACTAGGGAATTGAAGGTGTGAAAGACAACTGTGTAGGTGATTAGAGGACTGCATCCATACTCCATAGGCATTTAAAGCAGTCCATGTGCTATGGCCTGGCTCACTACATGACTACCTGGGTACTGACTGAATGATTAGAGTGCAGCAAGGAGAATGCCTATGTGAATTTATAAGTGGTAGGCTTTTCGCACAGTGAATGGATTAGTACTTGGTACTGAATAGGTCACTAGAGGAGTGCAAAGGGAGTGACAGGATGTTTGCTGGACTGTATGGATACTGACTAGGGAATTGAAAGTGTGAAAGACAAGTGTCTAGGTGGTTAGAAGACTGCATACATAGTGGATAGGGGTTTGAAGCAGTCCATGTGCTAAGGCCTGGCTCAGTGCATGAATACTTAGGCACTGACTGAATGATTAGAGTACTCCAAAGATAGTATCTTGGTGAATTTATAAGTGTTTGGGTTTTGGCACAGTGAATGGATTAGTACATGATGCTGGATGGGTCACTAGAGGACTGCAAAGGGAGTTACAGGGTGTTTCCTGGAAGTGTATGGATACTGACCACATAATTGAAAATGTGAAAGACAAGTGTATAGTATGTTAGAATACTGCATGCATACTACATAGACATTTCAAACAATCTATGTGGTAATGTATGGTTCACAACATGAGTACTTGGAAACTGACTAAATCATCAGACTACTGATAGCTTAGTGCCTGGGTAAAACTTTTAAATTTTCAGTTCTGGCACAGTGAAGAGAATAGTACATGGTACTGCACTTTAGTGTCAAACCCTGACTCATTTTATCAATGCATAAGCAAAGAATAGCTTCTAGAGCTACTAAAACTTGACAACATGGCTGATTTTAAAACAGTTATCTGTCATCAAATACACTATGTTACCAAGTGCTTCTCTCACAATCCTTACCCAAATGTACACAGACTCACAGTGTGATTTTAGACAAGCAACACTATCCCTAGCAGTTTACCAAAACTCATTCACTAGTCTAGAAGAGGTAATGGTACTGCACACAATCTACATATTTAAGTACAGCACATTAGTGTCAAAGGATGACTCATTTAATCAACGCACAGGCAAAGACTGGCTTCTAATGCTACTAAAACTTGACAACATGACAGGTTTTAAAAGAATTATCTGCTAAAAAATACACGATGTTACCAAATGCTTCTCTCTCAGTGGTTCCCAAATGCACACAGACTCACAGTGTGATTCTAGACAACAACCACTATACCTAGCACTTTACCACAAATCATTCACTACTGTGGAACTGATAAGGGAACTGCACACAATCTACATATTTCAGGAATGCACCTTTCTGTCAAAGCCTGACTCATTTAATAAAAGCATAATCAAAAACTGGCTTCTAATTCTACTAAAACTTGATAACATGACAGGTTTTAAAAACGTTATCTGTCAGAAAATACACGATGTTACCAAATGCTTCTCTCCCAGTGGTTCCCAAATACACACTCACTGTGTGATTCTAAACAAGCACCACTATCCCTAGGAGTTTACCAAAACTCATTCACTACAGTGTAAGTGGTAAGGGAACTGCACACAATCTACATATTTCAGGACTGCACTTTTGTGTCAAAGCCTGACTCATTTAATCAAAGCATAAGCAAAAACTGCCTTCTAATGCTACTAAAACTTGACAACAAGACATGTTTTAAAACAGTTATCTGTCAGCAAATACACGATATTACCACATACTTCTCTCATTCACTACAGTGCAAGTGGTAAGGGAACTGCACACAATCTACATATTTCAGGACTGCACTTTTGTGTTAAAGGCTGACTCATTTAATCAAAGCATAAGCAAAAACTGCCTTCTAATGCTACTAAAACTTGACAACAAGACAGGTTTTAAAACAGTTATCTGTCAGCAAATACACAATATTACCACATACTTCTCTCACAGTGGTTCCCAAATGCACACAGATTCACAGTGTGATTCTAGACAAGCAACACTATCCCTAGCAGCTTACCAACACTCATTCACTACTGTGCAAGGGGTAAGGAGACTACACACAATCTACATATTAAAGTACAGCACATTAGTCTCAAAGCATGACTTATTTTATCAATGCATAAGCAAACACTGGCTTCTAATACTACTAAAACTTGACAACATGACAGGTTTTAAAACAGTTATCTGTCAGCAAATACACAATGTTACCAAATGCTTCTCTCACAGTGGTTCCCAAATGCACACCACATACTCACTGTGTTATTCTAGACAAACAACACGATCCCTTGTACTATACCAAAACACATTTCTTCATCGAGAAGAAGTACTACATTTTTAGTATAGATACATAACATAACTCATTTCACAAATTCATAAACAATGACTGGTTTCTAATTCTACCAAAATATAAAAACAGCACAGTTATCTGTCTACAAACACATGAAAAACACAAATGCTTATCACAGAATGGGTTCTACATGCACACACACTGTCAATAAAATTTTAGAAAAAAAAAGTACTCCCTACACTTTAGCAGGAGAAATACATTAGTCTGATTAAAATGAAAATAGTCTACATACATCCCCTCACAATTAAATAACTCACCTTTCAATTTGTTTTGTAGATTAAAAAGTGTTAGATCTGGGGGTCTCTAGTTGGCAGGGTATGTACCACTGTCCAAGTAGGGACTCTTGCTTCTAGTCAGGGAAAGGGGGATATACTGTTAAGATAACCCCTGCTCACCCTCTAAGTAGCTTGGCAGTCTAGGCTATCAAAGGCAATGTGTAAAGTATTTGTACCAACACACACAGTAACAGAGTGAAAACACCACAGATTTACTCTACACCAGTTTGAGAAAAATAAGGTATCTTTACTAAAAACTTCAAAAGACCAAATACTACAGAAAAACCAACATACAATTAAAAAGGTTACTTTAAAGATAGTTCAAGAGTTTGTAGAAAGTACTCCAGGATGTAAAAATCCGTGTCCTGCACAATGCGACTCTCAATGCACAAAATGCGACACTCTCGTGCCCAACAGTACCTGTAGTTGCGCTAAGGTTCCCAAAAGCTATAACAATGAAGATGGCAAATGCGATGTGATACTCCTGAGACCTTGGGGAGGCTTTGCAGCAGCAATGCTTCACGCAGCAGAGGTGGATGCGCCGGCTCCTATCTGTAGGGGGAGGATGCGATGACTTTGGCCTTCGTTGCGTAGGTTTCTTAGGGGGAAGCTTCATGCACAGGTACAGTGCGACGCTCTTTGATAGGGCACGATGCGCGGCGCGGCATTGACTTCTGGCGCCGCAACCCTCGATGCGCCACGGGACGGGACTCTGGATACTTTCACACACTGACAGTGGTGCGGCCCGCAAACTGGTTCTGCGACGACCTTCGCAGTGTCAGGAATCTTCACGCACCGGGACGATGCTCGACGCACTCGGCGATGCAGAGACTCAGGGTGCTGCGATGACGCCGCGATGAATCTCTTCTAGCACTCTCGATGTTGTGACTTGCAACCGGATGATGCGACCCTCAAGCGGATGATGCGATGGGTACCAGTTACTCTTGTTCACGCTTTCTGCTTTCCAGCTCCCAAACACAGCAAAACGACCTCCTGAGGCCCCAAGACTAGGCAAGCACTCCAAGGCAGGTCAGAACTCTCTCAGCAGAGTTCCAGGGGAGCTGGTGGTGAAGTCCTTTTGTTCCTGGGACTTCTTAACAGGGAGCCAGCTCTCCTCAGGCACTTCGAGATCAGAATTTAAAGAAGGGGACACAGCAGAGTCCTTCCTCTCTCCTTGGCAGCAAAGCAAAACAGCAAGCAGGCAGTTTTCTCCTCTTCAGTTCCTTCCAGCTTTCTCCATGGCAGAGGTTCCTTCTTAGTTCCACAGTGATCTAAAGTTTAGGTGTCTGGGGTCCTCTTCTTATACCCCTCCAAGTCTTTATCTCTCTTTGTTTCAGTGGGGGGATTCCCCTGCTCAAACCGGTTCCTGGGTATGTCTGCCCTGGAGCACCTGGTTCCTTTCAGAGTGAGGGGCAGGGTCGATGGATGTTCAGCAGGAGGTGGAGCCTTCTTTGTGCTGGCAGAGGCAGAGTCCTCAGCCTGGCCAGCAGGGGGTGGAGCCGGCATTGTGCTGGCAGAGGCAGCCCTATTCAAAACCCAGGGGCTACTCCTCCCACCCATCTAGAGCAGATCTCCCTATTCACCCTGCTGCTGACTCATCCAGACTAGTTGAGCCACCTAGCCCATCACATGACACCGGTCAGCCAATCTGCACACAGGCACACAGGAGGGTTAAACAGGAGAATAGCTACTTTCTAAAAAGTGCTATTCTCACACAGTGAATTTAAAAACCATCGTTCTAAAAAGGTGTATAATTAAATTCTGAACACAAAGATACCAAACTTGGATTTTGTATCTTGCCTTTAGGGGAAGATAGGCATGTAAACAGCCTCCCCAATTCTGTCCTATGGGCAAGATAGCCTCTCAGCTGTGAAAAACGACAATGGCTGTAATTCACTACCAGGGCATGTTACACACCTCAGTACATGCCCTACCTTTCAGACACACTGCACCCAGCCCAGGGGGGTACCTAGGGCCACCATAGGGATGCCTGACATGTACAGAAAGGGAAGGATAAGGCCTGGTCAGTGGGTGCACTGGCCAGTTCGACATGGCAGTCCTGGACTGCACATAGGCACTGCAAGCAGGCCTAAGACATCATTTTAGCACTACTCCAGTGGGTGGCACAATCAGTGCTGCAGCCCACTAGTAGCATTTGTACTATCAGCCCTGGCACTCTCAGTGCACTTTACTAGGGCCTTGCAGGTAGAACAAATATGCCAAACATGTATAGCCAATTACATCATAATTACCCTAGGGAGCACTTGCACTTTGACACTGATCAGCAGTGGCAAAGTGCCCAAAGCATCTATACCAGTAAAAACGACATCCAGCATAGCATCAAAAATACAGGAGGTAGAGGATAAAAGTCTGGGGTAACACGCCAAAAGATGCCAGGTCTAACACGTGTTCCCTCCAGCTGAAATGTGGGGAGAACTACCCACCCTCTTGGGAGTTCTCATCACTAAGGTGGAAAAACCTGGACAGAACGTCAGCGTTGGCCTGGTCTGTACCGGGACGGTGTTCCACCGTATAGTTCATCCCCTGTAGGGAAATGGACCACCTCAACAGCTTAGGATTCTCACCCCTCATCTGCATCAACCACCTAAGGGGCCCAGACCACAGCAAAAGCTTCCCTCTCAATAGCACTCCACCTCTGTTCCCTGGGAAGTAGTCTCCTGCTAAGGAAAGCTACAGGTTGGTCCAAGTCCTCATCATTTAGTTGTGAGAGCACTGCTCCCACTCCATGCTCAGAAGCGTCTGTCTGCACTATGAATTCCTTGGAGAAGTCTGGCGCCTTGAGTACAGGTGCTGTACACATGGCCTCCTTCAGGGCATCAAAAGCTTCTTGGCAGGCACTGGTCCAGATCACTCTCTTGGGTAGCTTCTTGGAAGGTAGTTTTGTCAGGGGAGCAACAATGGTGCCATACCTCTTGACAAAACGGCGATAGTACCCGGTGAGTCCTAAGAAGGCTCTCACCTCTGTCTGGGTCCTGGGGGGTTCCCAAGCCCGGATGGAATCTATCTTGGCTTGTAGGGGCGCCACCTTGCCGCTTCCTACCTGGTGACCCAAATACACCACTGAACCCTGCCCTATCTGGCACTTACTAGCCTTGATAGTGAGGCCTGCACTGTACAGAGGTGTTGCAAGTGTACTTCCCAAGTGGAGCTGAACACAGCAATGTCATCCAGATATGCGGCGCTGAATTGCTCCAGCCCGGACAGTACCTGGTTGACCAGTCTCTGGAATGTGGCAGGGGCGTTCTTCAACCCAAAGGGCATGACACGGAACTGGAAGTGCCCCTCTGGCGTTGAAAACGCAGACCTCTCTTTGGCCTCATCAGTTAAGGTAATCTGCCAGTGCCCAGAAGTTAAATCAAACGTACTGAGGTAGTTGGCAGCTCCCAACCGATCCAGAAGCTCATCAGCTCTGGGGATGGGGTGTGCGTCAGTCTTCGTGACCGCATTGAGCCCACGGTAGTCCACACAAAACCTAAGTTCTGGAGTGGCACCTGGCACAGCAGATTTTTGTACAAGTACCACTGGTCTAGCCCAGGGGCTGCTGGAGGGCTCAATCACCCTTAGTTCCGACATCTTAGAAACCTCCTTCTTGATGCTGGCCCTGACCTTGTCAGCCACCCGGTAAAACTTTTGTTTTACAGGCATGCTATCTCCAGTGTCCACATCATGGACACACCAGTTGGTGATACCGGGGGTCAGGGAGAACAGAGATGCAAACTGACCCAACACATGGCGACAGTCCCTCTGCTGTTCTGGGGTCAGGGTGGGCGAAAGGACCACTCCACCCACTGACCCATCTTGCTCCTTAGCTTCCAAGAGGTCAGGAAGAGGATCACTATCCTCCTCCATCCCTGCATCTGTAGCAAGTAGCATTGTTACTTCAGACCTCTCAAAATGGGGTTTGAGGCGGTTCACATGTAGGACCCTCATGGGGTTCCTGGGAGACCGCAAGTTGACCAGGTAGGTCACTTCACTCTTGCGCTCCACCACCTCATATGGCCCAGTCCACTTGTCTTGGAGCACACAAGGCTCCACTGGTGCCATCACCCACACCATCTGCCCAGGTTGAAACTCCACCAGAGTGGTATGCTGGTCATACCATCTCTTCATCTCATCCTGGCTGGCTTCCAGGTTCACCTGAGCGAGTGTCCTGAAGTGCTGTGTCTGGTTGCGGATGGCTAGCACATAGCTGAACACATCCTGGGGGGTTTTCCCAGGGGATTTCTCCCAACCCTCCTTCACCAGACTGAGAGGTCCTCTAACAGGGTGCCCGTACAAAAGCTCAAAGGGACTGAACCCTAGAGACTTTTGTGGTACCTCCCTGTAGGCAAATAATAGGCATGGCAAAAAGACGTCCCACTTCTGTCTCATGGGCTCTGTCAGCCCCATGATCATGCCCTTCAGGGTCCAGTTGAACCTTTCAACCAACCCATTTCCTTGAGGGTGGTAAGGAGTGGTGAACGTATAAGTTACCCCACACTCCTCCCACAGAGACTTCATATACCTGGAGATGAAGTTGGTACCCCGGTCAGACACCACCTCTCTGGGTAAACCCACACGGGAAAAGATCCCCATCAACGCACGGCCCACCACCGGGGCTGTGGTTGTCCTGAGAGGGATAGCCTCCGGGTACCGGGTGGCATGATCCACCAGGACCAGGATGAACCTGTTGCCCAAGGCTGTCCTGGGGTCCAGTGGCCCCACAATATCTATCCCCACCCGCTCGAAAGGGGTGCTCACTACAGGAAAAGGCTGGAGAGGGCCTTTGCACTTCCCTCCAGCCTTGCCACTTGCCTGGCAAGTCTGGCATGATCTACAAAAGGAACCGACGTCCGTCTTCATCCCGGGTCAGTAAAAGTGGGTGGCAACCCTTTGACGGGTCTTGTCCTGCCCGAGATGTCCTGCAAGAGGCACGTCGTGTGCCAGACCCAGTAGGAAGTCTCTGAACCCTGCAGGTACCACCAGGGTACATGATCCACTGGGCTCAGCAAACCTAGGCTCACTGTACAACAAGTCATTCTCCCAGTAGAGAAAGAAGTTCTTTGGATCAACACCTGCTGCCTGGTCTGCAGCCTGGTGCCGCAGACCTTCAAGAGTAGGGCATGTCTTCTGCGCCTGGCAGAACTCCTCCCTGGAGGGACCACCCTCTTGCTGCCAATGGGTCAGCTCAGGTATGTCTCCCAGCTCAGCTACCTGTTCCCCTGTAGGCTCCAGGGCATCCCCCTCAGGGTCTGCTCCTTCCTGGACTGTGGGAACAGCGGGGGTGGATGCACCACGCCCCTTGCCTTTCCTTTTTCTGGCAGGGACCCGGGCCACTGTTTCAGGCTCCAGGTCTGCTTCACAACCCTGTCTGGCTGCCATGGACCGAGTGGTCACACAGACCCACTCAGGCAAACCCAACATCTCAAAATGAGCCTGGCGTTCCACCTCCTTCCATGGGGAACTCTCCAGGTCATTACCTAGCAGACAGTCTACTGGCATGGATTGACTCACAACAACTCTGAGAGGCCCTGAGACCCCCCCACACTCAAGGGGAACATGTGCCTTCTTGCAAAGGCGCACAGAGTTGTCAGCTGACACTACAGGGTGAAGTACATCGGGAATGATCAGCTCCTCAGGGACCCACTGACACCTGACCGAAGTCACACTGGCTCCAGTGTCCCTGAGAGCCTCCACCCTCTTCCCATTGATGGTCACCCACTGCCTGTACTTCTTAGTGTTATCAGGGACAGGGGTTTCCCAGACCATCTCTGTGTCTCCTAAATAGACAAGGGACATAACTGCTAATCCCTCCAAATCACTAGAAATTAAATCCCCACCAAAAGTTACACTAGCTATACCCGGTGTTGGAGCACCAGAGGGTGCCTGGGATTTCTTGGGACACACAGGGGATTTGTGACCCAATTCCTGACAGTGATAACACTTAATGGGACCCCTGTTATCCGACCTGCCCTTAGGGGGCCAGGTTGGTTTGGTTTTCACTAGGGGGGCTGGGACTGGTTACCCTGGGAACTGTTTTGGGGCCCTTGGGAGAACTCCTTTTGGTTACCCTTGTCCCCCCCACTCTTCTGCTGGGGACCCTGCCCACCCTTGGCTTGGTACCCACAAAACCCCTATGGACCCTGGTTCTGACCCAGCGGTCCGCCTCCTGTGCAAGCTCAAGGGGATCAGTAAGCTTGCAGTCTAAAAGATGCTGGCGCAGCTCTGGAACACATATACTACTTAAGTGCTCCCAAATGAACAAATTCAACAACCCCTTATAATCATTCACCTTGCTGCCCTTTATCCAACCTTCCAGTGAACGTGAGAACAGATTTACACATTCTACCCAAGTCTGGGACCCCTCCCTCCTGGAGTTCCTGAACTGTACCCTGTACTGTTCTGGGGTTAACCCAAACCTGAGGCATAAGGCCTCCTTCATATGGGGATAGGTCAGGTTACCTGCTGCTTCCAAGGGCTCTAGAGCACTCCTCCCTGAGGCCTCAAAATGCTTCCACAGACCTGCACCCCAATCTTCTTCAGGAACTCTATGCATCTTACAAGAAATCTCATAGGCAGAAAACCACCCATAGATATCATCACTCACTCTGTAACTCTGAACCACATCCTTGGGGATATATACCTTACCTCCTTTCACTGGCTGTTTGCTGCCACCATTTGAGCCGGTCTCCACCACTCTGGCTTTGATCTCCAGCTTCTTCATGCTCAACTCATGAGCCAAAAGCTATTTTCTTTCCTCAAAAGCAAGGGCATTCTTCTTCTCCTCCTTTGCCATTTCCATTTTCATTTTCATTACTTCCAGCTCATGTTCTCTGATTCTTTGATTCTCTTGCAACTCCTCTGCTGGGTAGAGACCTCTGCTGGAATGGTGGCTCCCCGCTCCACTAGTGGGGTTGCCCACTGGCAAATCATTTGCCCCAAACCCATTCCCTTCATTATTATCATCTGCTCCCTCAGCCTCTTTAGCCTCCCACCAGGTTTTCAGAACCTTCTGCAACTCTTCCTTTCTGAAGTTGCTTTTTATGGGACAACCAAAATCCTTGCAGAACCGCTTGAGCTCCTCTACCTTGTATGAATACAAATCCTCAATGGTGAACTTCAGCTCTCCTTCTACACTGGCTGCTTTCTCACTTGGAGCCATGATAATTCAAGAGTTACCTCAAAAATAGAACCAAAAATCAACAATCAGCAGTATGTGGCTGTGTAATGGTCTGCTCTCCTAGTGACGTACACCAATTACTGTGGATCAAGTACAAATACAAGTTCAATCCTCACCGCTGACCACCAATGTTAGATCTGGGGGCTCTAGTTGGCAGGGTATGTACCACTGTCCAAGTAGGAACCCTTGTTTCTAGTCAGGGAAAGGGGGATACACTGTTAAGATAACCCCTGCTCACCCTCTAGGTAGCTTGGCCTGAGCAGTCTAGGCTATCAAAGGCAATGTGTAAAGTATTTGTACCAACACTCACAGTAACAGAGAGAAAACACCACAGATTTACTCTACACCAGTTTTAGAAAAAAAGGTATCTTTACTAAAAACTTCACAAGACCAAATACTACAGAAAAACCAACATACAATTAAAAAGGTTACTTTAAAGATAGTTCAAGAGTTTGTAGAAAGTACTCCAGGATGTAAAAATCAGTGCCCTGCACAATGCGACTCTCAATGCACAAAATGCAACACTCTCGTGCCCAACAGTCCCTGTAGTTGCGCTAAGGTTCCCAAAAGCTATAACAATGAAGATGGCAAAGGAGATGCGATACTCCTGAGACCTTGGGGATGCTTTGCAGCAGCCCTACTTCACGCAGCAGAGGTGGATGCGCCGGCTCCGATCTGTAGGGGGAGGATGCGATGACTTAGGCCTTCGTAGCGTAGGTTTCTTAGGGGGAAGCTTCACGCACAGGTACGGTGCGACGCTCTTCGATGGGGCGCGATGCGCGGCGTGGCGTTGACTTCTGGCGCCGCAACCCTCGATGCGCCATGGGACGGGACTCTGCATCGACGCACGCAGCGACTGGATACTTTCACGCACCGGCAGTGGTGCGGTCCGCAAACTGGTTCTGCGACGACCTTCGCAGTGTCAGGAATCTTCACGCACCGGGACGATGCTCGACACACTCGGCGATGCGGGGACTCCGGGTGCTGTGATGACGCAGCAATGAAATTCTTCTCGCACTCTCGATCTTGCAACTCGCAACCGGATGATGCGACCCTCAAACGGATGATGCAATGGGTACCAGTTACTCTTGTTCACGCTTTCTGCTTTCCAGCTCCCAAACACAGCAAAACGACCTCCTGAGGCCCCAAGACTAGGCAAGCACTCCAAGGCAGGTCAGAAATCCCTCAGCAGAGTTCCAGGGGAGCTGGTGGTGAAGTCCTTTTGTTCCTGGGACTTCTTAACAGGGAGCCAGCTCTCCTCAGGCCCTTGGATATCAGAATGTAAAGAAGGGGACACACCAGAGTCCTTCCCCTCTCCTTGGCAGCAAAGCAAAACAGCAAGCAGGCAGTCTTCTCCTCTTCAGTTCCTTCCAGCTTTCTCCATGGCAGAGGTTCCTTCTTAGTTCCACAGTGATCTAAAGTTTAGGTGTCTGGGGTCCTCTTCTTATACCCCTCCAAGTCTTTGTCTCTCTTTGTTTCAGTGGTGGGATTCCCCTGCTCAAACCGGTTCCTGGGTGTGCTCTGCCCTGGAGCACCTGGTTCTTTTCAGAGTGAGGGGCAGGGTCGTTGGACGCTCAGCAGGAGGTGGAGCCTTCTTTGTGCTGGCAGAGGCAGAGTCTTCAGCCTGGCCAGCAGGGGGTGGAGCCGGCATTGTGCTGGCAGAGGCAGCCCTATTCAAAACCCAGGGGCTACTCCTCCCACCCACCTAGAGCAGATCTCCCTATTCACCCTGCTACTGACTCATCCAGACTCCTGGAGCCACCTAGCCCATCACATGACACCAGTCAAGCAATCTGCACACAGTCACTCAGGAAGGTTAAACAGGAGAATAGCTACTTTCTAAAAAGTGCTATTCTCACACAGTGAATTTAAAAACCATCTTTCTAAAAAAATGTATAATTAAATTCTGAACACAAAGATACCAAACTTGGATTTTCTATCTTGCCTTTAGGGGAAGATAGGCATGTAAACAGCCTCCCCCATTCTGTCCTATGGGCAAGATAGCCTCTCAGCAGTGAAAAACGACAATGGCTGTAATTCACTACCAGGGCATGTTACACACCTCAGTACATGCCCTACCTTTCAGACACACTGCACCCAGCCCAGGGGGGTACCTAGGGCCACCATAGGGATGCCTTACATGTACAGAAAGGGAAGGATAAGGCCTGGTCAGTGGTTGCACTGGCCAGGTCGACATGGCAGTCCTGGACTGCACATAGGCACTGCAAGCAGGCCTAAGACATCATTTTAGCGCTACTCCTGTGGGTGGCACAATCAGTGTTGCAGCCCACTAGTAGCATTTGTACTACCAGCCCTGGCACTCTCAGTGCACTTTACTAGGGCCTTGCAGGTAGAACAAATATGCCAAACATGTATAGCCAATTACATCATAATTTTCCTAGGGAGCACTTGCACTTTGACACTGATCAGCAGTGGCAAAGTGCCCAAAGCATCGGCAAAGTGCCCAAAGCATCTATACCAGTAAAAACGACATCCAGCATAGCATCACAAATACAGGAGGTAGAGGCAAAAAGTCAGGGGTAACCACGCCAAAAGATGCCAGGTCTAACAACAAGTATATCAGTCACTCACCATATTTTCTTTTACAGAATCTCTGCACTGTGCACCTCTCAGCAAAAACAAAGAATGGAAATGTTTCCCTTTCATTTTCCACACATATACATGTAAACATCAAATCACAATCCTTCACACATGAACTCAAAAGCAAACACACATTTCTATTGGTTAAACATTTCAACCCTTTCCAACTGAAATACATTTCAACCCTTCCCCCAATCTGCCTTCAACCTGTTACCATAGAAACAGCTCATGGAACACTGCACTGAGCACACAGGTCACAAGTTCAGCACACAATGTTGCTAAACAAGACAGGAAGTGTGCTTGACTTTTCAACATATCAGCTTATCATATATAATGTTCCTTAAAATCTGTTTTTGTCAACCAATAAGAATCATACCTTTAAAAAACAGAAAAATACACCCTACCTTTCAGTGTAGAAAGTACTCATACAACCAATGATTTCTTGTCTTTTTAAAAAAAAAAAATTCTGTGGATCTGCGCACCCAACGCGAGAGAATCCGTGCACCCAACGCGATAGGCTGCGCGCACCGTGCGCACTTTCCGCCGTTTAAAAAAAACCAAAAGTGATCCCAGGGGGTCCCCTTGCTTCTTCAGCCTCGCTTCTACCGAGGCAGAAAATGGCCGCCAACAGTTCCTGGTTTCGAATGTAGACAGACACTCAACAGCCAATTAGCATTCAGCGCGCGATCGGGAGGGTGCGTGCTCGGTTCGGGGAGGGTGCGCTTACGGTGCGGGTAGGGTCCGCGAATCCAACCCGGCGATAGATATTTATGTACTTTTAATTCTAATTTTCTCAGGAACTACTGAACGGATTCACACCATTTATGCAAAAGGCACGAGTCTGAACTGAGGACTACCTCTTTGCCAAATTTGGTTTCATTCCGTTCAGCGGTTCGGGCTGTAGTTGCGACAACAAGTCCTATGGGAAATTGCATGGGGAAAATGCGTTTTGGGACCCCCCTTTTTCCTCGGCACCCGCTTGACGAATCACCACGAAACTTTCAGGGTAGGAGCGGAGCGGAGCTGGCCAAAAGTTTTGAAAATTTCGCGAAGATTTACCAACCGGCGTCAGACTTATTGGGAATAGAATTTTGCGGATATCCTATGGAAAATAGGTCCTAACTATAACTACCGACTGGCGACCGCCAGTAGGTAATATATATATGCGTATATATAAATTTTGTATTTCCCTAACTTTTTTTGAACTACCATAACATATATTAAGTTACAATTACATAAGCAATAATTGAAAAAATTAAGGGGAATGCCAACCTAATTCCATGCAAAGTAGCAAATCCTGCTGTAATTACTCCCTATGTAGTGGATACTGATTTAACACTCACCATGATGTACAAGCACTGTGGTAAGTGTACTTCATGGTAAAAGCACTGAAGTAATGGAATGTTGTTAAACCTATCCCTTCTTTCAGGGTTTTCCCCAAACTTTTTGCCTTCTTCCTCCTATTTTCTGACCCTCTTTTTGTTGGCTTTAGGACTCTGTGCCTTACCACTGCTTGCTAATCAGTGTTAAAGTGCATGTGCTCTCACCCATAAAACATGGTATGATTGGTTTACACCTGTTTGGCATATTTTATTTACTTGTAAGTCCATTGTACAGTGGTATCTCATATACCCAAACCCTGTAAATTAAATGCTATTAGTGGGCCTGGAGCACTGCTTGTGCCACCCACAGAAGAAGCCTTGCAAACCTGTCTTGGGCCTCTGCCATTGCAGGGCTCCTGTGAGCAATTTACTTCCACATTGACTTGGCATTTAAAACTACTTGCCAAGCCTTAATCCCCCTTTTACTACATGTAGGTCACACTTAAGGTAATCCCTAGGTAGCTCCACGGCCAGGGTGCTGTGTCAGTAAAAGGGAGGACATATGCCTTTATTGTGTGGAGTGTCCTGGTAGTGACAAACACCCTATTTTGTTTCTTACTACTGTGAGGCCTACTCCTCTCATAGGCTAGCATTGGGAATTCCATTGTATATGATAAAGTGGTCATTCCTGATCTGACAGGAGTAGTGCTGCCATGTTTGGTATGTTTAGAATGGTAGTGAGAAATAATGCTTACTGGTGTAGGTGGATTTGCTTTTTAGTTTTAGGAAATGGACATTTCTCTGTCCTTGTAACTCTATGTGCTTTGCAGCCAGACTCCAATCCACATATGGGCCTGGTTGACAGCTATACTTTGTGAATACTTTCCAGACAGCCACAACACAGGAAGGGCTGGGTGTGGCAAGTGAGGCATCTGCATCTATCTCCATACTGATAGTTTTCCGGGGCTGGGAGTGAGGGAGGCAGGGCACGCTTACAATTGAATAGGCAGTGTCCTGCCTTCACACAAAGGGCTTGTTTACCCCCAACTGTACGTCTGGAGCCATGGCTTGGATTGAAAGGGAGTGTTGCACACTTATATGGTTTCCTTTGAAGTGCCTCCTAGATCAGAGACATTTTGAGTATAAGTACAGGAGCTCTGCCCCTAAGTTCTCAGAGCACTTTTGGAACTGGGACTGAACCTTTGACTCATCTGGACTGCTCTTCTGCTGTTGCCCTGCTGCCTACTACTTGCTGGATGGTCTAAAGGACTCACTGGATTGCTTTTCTGCTTGTTGTCCTGCTGCCAGCTGCCACCTGACTCTGACCTAACCAGACGCCCAAGACGGCACAATTGCCAGAAGACTGCTTAGGTATCAGGAAAAACCACCATTACATTATTTGCCTATGTGCTGATCTGCTGACTGCTATCCTCCTTTGTGCCCAAGTGTTCTCCCAGGCGCCCCAGTTAATTGGGAGAGCTGTGTCCTTCTCCTGGATTGCCCTTGTAAATAGCACGTGGTGGGCACTTTGTTTTTTACTTCTGGTTGAACGATGTATTGCTTCCCTTCATTTATCACTAGCGCATAGTCAGTGCTTTATTTCCCCAAGAAAGTGGTGAGCACAGCTTTGCTGCTCTTTAGTTCAGAGTTAGCAGCATGTGCCTCAACTGTTTTTCACCTCCGTAGTGTACAACTTTCTTACATTCAGCACGTGGAGAAGCACAGCGCCCAGTTCAGAGGAACACATGGCGGGCACTCAATGACTTTGGGAAAGAAGTGACGTGTGACAGCTCCTAAGACTGCCCCTGCAGGAGGATCACAAAGCACCACCTGTCTGGAAGTAAAGCGCTCTAAGGCCGTATTCTAGCTGGGAGTAGTATCACCCGAATTTGACATGAAAGCGCGAAGGGACCAGCACTTACGACCGGCGTGCCGCCTGAAGAGCCATCGCTCTCTGAGGGAACTCGATCCGACCAGGGGTGTGACAGGCAATGACAGCACCACTGCCCAGAAGCGGGGTCCTGGATCTGATTCTTTCCCCGTGTTCCCTGCCTGAGATGCTGTACATGGGAGGGGCCACAAGAAAAGCCCAGGGTTGGGTTATGGCCTGTTTGCAAATTCCTAGTGGTGGCTCCTACCAAGTACACTTTTCCTGCAGCTACACTATGCGATCATGGGCAACTGAAGTAGCGCATAAGGAATTGGGATAGCGAGGGACCCCAGAAGGTCTATGGACGCCTAAAGTTTGTGCCTTTCCCATCCTCTGTAGAATAGATGGTGGGGGCATTATGATGGTGCTGCTTGACCCAATTAAGTAAACTGGCATTGATATGGCTGATTACCTTGTGGGTGGCCTCGAGGCGCTGGGTGCTTTTCCCTGGGGCAATCCCTAATATGCCTCTAGGAGATGTTGCAGAAATTACAGTATACTGCTTAGTATGGGTACCTGTATCTCTAGGCCCTACACTTGGTGCTTGAGTACCGTATTAACTACTGTGGCCTAAAATGTATAATGATATATGGTGATTTATGTGGTTTCCCATACCTAATCTTCTGCATTCCATACCCTAATGTTGCAATGTATTTTGCTTTTGCCCCTCATTAGTCGGGCCATGAGTACTATCTCAGGCTTGGCATAGTAGGCGCAATTGTTGTGATCTACGTCATTTTGGGTGCACAGTGTTGAGGATTCATGTGTCTATATTTTACAAACTGCTGCATCACAGGCCCTGATGTATGATGTATGTCGATTTATGCCTTGCGCTGGCAGGATAACGAGTATTGTCACAGGATGGAATAGTATGCACAGCATTTTATGAGTCATGTAATTTGGTCTACGATCTATTTACAATATATACTATAAATTTACATAATCTGGTGTGGAGTCTCTTTTGTGGTGTAATTATTGTGTTACTGTTGTGAGTGTGTTGCACAAACACTATACACATTGTCTCTGGGGATAAGCCTGACTGCTCTGTGCCAAGCTACCATGAGTGAGCACAATCAATCTTGGGTCTATAATTTATTTGGCCTGACTAGATTGGTTTAGGTGCATACCTTAGCCAACCAGAAACTCAATTTCTAACAAAGTTACCAGAAATCACTTTGTATAGCCATCAGTGGATTTAAGGCATTTTTCAGCAGAATCCTAGAAGGTCACTGATGCAATGTGTGATTAGCTATTTCTTATGATTGTTTTGACTCCAATGAAGAGATTTTAGGACTCAGTCTTGTGTATGTGGCCACCCTGATTTTGGCACAAAGGTGAGTGTGTAATCTCAACTAGAATTTAATGTTTACAGTAATCTCACGGTTTTCATCCACACGTATATTTCCATAAAACGTTTTCTGGAGTGGGTGTTTGGAAAAGTTTTGCACATTCAGGGGCTTATTTATGAACCTCTTGCGCCGCTGGTGCATCACTTTCTCAGACACACCGGCGGCGGGAAATATGTGCCACACTGCGACATATTTACAAAGTGACGCATCTAAGCAGATGTGTCACTTTGTAAACCCCTGTGCTACATTATACCTGCATCAGGTATATTGTATGCCAGGTGGGCGTTCTCCCGCAAAAAAGCCTCGTAGAAGAGTTGCGGTGAAATCTATGAGATTTCACTGCAACACTTCTAGGACGCCACTGTGTCAAATCCTTACATCTGCCTCACTTCAGGCATAACACTAATGCAGGCCCTTTCACATGGTGCTTTCCCCATGTGAAAGAACACATTGCTGGGGTTGCTTCTGTTTTCAGACACACCCCAGAAATGTGCCATTTTTTCACCTACAGATATGTCAAGGATACTGACGTATCTGTAAATCCTTGCGACATGGAGCGCTGTACAGTAAATACGGCACATCAATGGTGTCACAAGAAGGGTGCACTGAAAAGTGCTACATCGCTGTTTTCACACAACGTTGTGACACTTTTCATAAATGAGTTTTGCAAGTCAGAAGGGGAATACTTGCGTTATTACTCTGTTATCCAGCACTGCAAGGTGCCGAACTTGAAATAGGGAGGTATGACCACCACTAGTAAATGCTGAAGGCCATTGTGTTGGTCCTTACAGGGTGGTGTAAGTCACTCTGGGTTTAATGAACAACCACAATGATTCGCCATGGCGTGGAAATATAATTTTAAAAGTGCTACTGTGTTTCTTTCATAAATACAAAGGATTCCTACCAACCATAGTGATTTTATCAACAAATCTGCAGAAACATTAAAATTGGGTGGTTAGGTACAGGCCAACAGAAATATGTAAATGATCTGCTTAATCATTATTGCACAATTTATTTGTAGACATTTCAGTAGTATTTTGTTTCATGCATTGAGGTCTTTTGTGTAAGTTGGGCTTAATAGTTGCTTTTTACAAATCTGGGAAGACAACCTTGCTTACTAATTGTATAAAAAAACAATCATTTAAAATAAAGATGTATTATTGCCATTTATCTTTGATGTTCTTCATTGTGTATTATTACACAGTAGTAGTTGCCACTATGTCGTTATAGTTCAGAAGCACTTTCGATTGAAAAGGCATTTTTGGAATTGCCTATAACTTTTGAACCCAAGGATGGATCTGCACAAAACTTCGAAGCCCCTTGGCATAGACACCTGTTATCCATCAAGCTAATTTTCATGCAAATCCGTGGAGGGACACAAAAGTTATAGGGAATGGCAACATTTGTGCTTTTCAATTTTAGCTTAAATGACATATAAAAATACTGCAAAGCAGACTTTTAAGGACTAAAACTTTCCCTGCAATTTAGAATCTGGAAATCATCTGTGAATCCAGATATTGAAAAAACAAAGACATTTGGTTGGATGAGGGAGTCTAGTCACTTGATGTCCATTTCATAACATGGTTTCAAAGTTGGTATCGCAATTCTATGAGCTCTAATTGGCTGACACATGAGAAACATTTCTCTTGCAGCAGTTATTATTGATTGTGGGTAAAATCCCTATATGTTGAATTAGAAATAGGCTAAATAAGGGGGCAAGCTGATTCCCCAGCCCAGAGTAATAGGACTCTGAAGGGGTAAATAAAGAAAGCCTCATGTCTGGTGCCACAAATCCAAAGTAAACTTCATTAGTGCTTGGGCTGTGAATCTCGCCCTGGGATCACAGTACCTGGCATAACACGTGTGTGTCCTGGATTCAAGCTATCAAATGTGGAACATCGAACCCCAAAGATGAATAGAAAACTGACAGTCCAAAGGCCAAGTTGAGTAGCCCAAGCCCTATGTGCAGCAAATGTTGGCTGTCTATGGCAGATTTTGAGGAGAGCCATGGGCCAGGTCTTATGGCCAACCCACTCTGTGTAGTGCCTAAGGAAGAGTGAAGCAGAGATGGATTGCCTATGGGTTATTGATATAGGTCCTGGTCAGAGCTGTGCATTGCCAAACGCTCAGCAGGGGTAGACTTCCTGTAGCTGAAAGCAGTGAACATCAGTGACTGGCCACCTGCAGTAGTGGGTTTGATGCCTACGAGCAGCCGCTGCTGCGCATTGCCAAAAGCCATGCATAGTTGGATTGGTTGTTCATGGTGGATTGCTCATCAGCAGTTGGGGTTCTCCACATGTTGCAAGCTGTTCACCTGGCCAATCTCTTTGGCCAACTCTCACTGTGTACGGCAGAAGGCTATTCAGTCACTGAACACACGCGCCCTCAACATGCATGTGAAATGTCAGTGCAAAGTCCTTGTTTCACATAACAGCAGCACTTTCTACATGAGGAGACAGTAGGCTTGCCTCTCCTTGACAAAGAGAACAAGCATTAACAAACTCAATAGGTCTCACCTATGCAATAGAAAATTTGGCTTTAACAATATGTTTTAGCCAATTTGTACACTAGTGTGGCTGTGGTTCAGCATAGTCAAAAGTTAGTAGCGTAGAGGAGAGTGGAGTGGCTTAGAGTAGATTAGAGTGGTATAGAGACAAGTGGCTTAGAGTTGAGTGGAGTGGCATAGATTGGAGTGGACTGGCATAGAGTGGAGTGTCATAGAGTGGAGTTGCGTGTCATGGAGTGTCGTAGAATGGCAAAGAGTGCCATAGAGTGGAGTGTCGTAGAGTGGAGTGTCGCAGAGCACAGTGGAGTGGAGTGGAGTAGAGCAGATTGTTGTGGAGAATAGCACAGTGGAGTGGTGTAGAGTGGAGTGATGTAGAGGGGAGTGGTGCACAGTGAAGTGTTGTAGAGTGGAGTAGAGTCTCATAAAATGGAGAGGTGTAGGGAGGAGTAGAGTGATGTAGAGTGGAGTGACACAGACTGGAGCAGAGTGGAGTGGTATAGCGTGGAGCAGAGTGTTGTAGAGTAGAGTAGAGTGTCATAGAGTTGGGTGATATAGAGTGCAGTGGAGTGATATAGAGTGCAGTGGTGTAGAGTGGAGTAGAGTGGCAGAGACTGGAGCAGAGTGTCATAGAGTAGAGTGTCATAGAGTGGAGTGGAGAGTTGTAGAGTATCATTGAGTGCTGTGAAGGGTCGTAATGTGGAAGATCACAGAGTGGAGTATTGTAGATGGAGTGTCATAGAATGAAGGGTCATAAAGTGTTGTGGAATGGAGTGGAATAGAGTGGAGTGGCGTGGAGTGGAATAGAGTGGCATAGAATGGAGTAACATGGCATAGATTGGAGTGGTGAGGGATGGAGTAGAGTGGAGTATTAAAGAGTCGAGTGGTGCAATGTGGTGTAGAGTGGAGGGACATAGAGTGGAGGGGCGTGGAGTGTTGTGGCATACATTGGAGTGGAGTACAATGGAGTGGAGAGGAATGTCGTAGACTGGACTGCAGTAGCATGACATAAAGTGTTGTAGAGTGGAGTGGCATAGCGTGGTCTGGAGTGGAGTTGAGCGTTGTAGAGTGGAGTGGCATAGAGTAGAGTAGAGTGTCATACAGTGGAGTGATGTAGAGTGGAGAGGCAAAGAGTGGCATAGCGCAGAGTGCAGTAGTGTTGAAGAGTGGAGTAAAATGTTGTAGAGGGTCATAGAGTGGAGTGGCATATAGTGCCGTAAAGTGGAGTTTCGTAGAGTGGAGTGGCCTAGAGTAAAGTGCTGTAGAGTGTAGTGGCATAAAGTGTTGTAGAGTGGAATGCAGCAGAATGTCAAATAGTGGAGTATCGTGCAGTGAAGTATCGCAACGTGGAGGGGAGTAGAGTGGAGTGGAGTGGCATAGAGTGCTGTAGAATTACATAGAGTGGAATGGCTTATAGTGGATTAGAGTGCCGTACTGTAGAGTGGCCTAGAGTGGTGTAGAATGGGGTAGAGTGTCAAAGATGGGAGTAGAGTGGAGTGGACTGGAGTTGAGATGAGTGTTGTAAAGGGGATTGGCAAAGAGTAGAGTGGAGTGGTGTAAAGTGAAATGGTGTAGAGTTGTGTGGCATAGAGTGAAGTGGCACACAATGGAGTAAAGTCGAGTGGCATAGGGTGGAGTAGAGTATTCTAGAGTAGAGAGGAGTGTTGTAGAGTGGAGTGGCAAAGAGTGTTGTGGAGTGTCACAGAGTGGAGAGTAGTGGCGTAGAGTGGAGTAGGGTGGCATAGAGTGGAGTGGCATAGAGTGGAGTGGCGTAGCATAGAAGGAACTAGAGTGTCGAGGAGTAGAGTGTTGTAGAGTAGAGTAGCATAAAGTGGAGTGGAGTGTTGTAGAGTTGAGTTGCATAGAGTGGGGTATGCATGGTGTGACAGCGCACTGCCATTACAAACAGCACATTTTCAAATTAAATGACCAATACATTTGCATAGGCATACAGTTTTACTGATAACACTATGCAGCACACAAATCATGTGTGGAATGGTATCACCTAGTGTATTGATTTGTTTTGATCATTTAAAAATATTTGTTTCCACCACACTTCAGAATTACAAAAAAGTGATCCAGATGTACTTTCTTAATTCTGATATATTCTGCAATATTTGCACAGTTCATTTACAGACACTTAAATTATATTATGTGCTAGAAGAAAATAACAACCTACCGTCTTTCCTCCAGCATACCCCCAGTATACAACAAGGTTGTCACATAGATTTGAAGTCAGAGAAAGAAAAGTAGACACCAAGCTCCCTTGAAAGACAGAGGCTGACATTTGGCCTCAGTCTTTCAATGCACATCAAATGTGACAAGATAAGGACAAAATGTAAAGGCTTGCTTACAGAAGGCAAGTCAGAAGGGTGGTAAACAGACTATGCTCCACAGGAGGGACAAAGACATGCTGAACAACCTAAAATAAATAAAACCAGCAAACAGAAATCAATAAAATGCGAGTTTCAAAGCCAATGGTGAAAAATCGGCAGAATGCATTCCCATGAAAGCTTTCATGGGGAACAGCCATTACAACGCGGGTTTTACCACGCGTTGCCATTACATTGCATGCGTTACAACGCATGCGATGTTACAGCGCGTGGTAAAACCATGCATTGCATTACATCGCATGCGCTTTTACAACACATGCGATGTAATGTGGCGGCTATCCAAGTCGTTGTGAGGAAACTCAGGCTGTTTCCTCACAACGACGTGAAGCAAGCAGGAAGAAGGAAGCATGATCCCACGGCGACGCTGGAGAGGAGAGAGGTAAGGGGGTTTGCGCTTGGGGTGGGAGTTAATTGTTTGGGTTTAGGGCAGCGTAAAAGTAGTGTTCTGTGTGGTTTTTTTTAACGTTTTAGTGTGTTATTTGAAGTGTAATGTAGTGTATTAGGGTTTAAGGTAGTGTTGTAGTGATTTAGGGTAGTGTTGTAGAGTTTGTGTAGTGTAGTGATTTAGTGTTTTAGGGTTTAGGGTAGTGTAGTAGTGTTTGTGTAGTGTAGTGTTTATTTGGGTTTAGGCTAGTGTAGTTTTTTAGGGTTTAGGGTAGAGTAATTGTAATTGTAATTGTAATTGTAATGGTATTTGTAGAGCGCGATTGCTGCCCATGGGCGTCCAAGCGCTAAGCTGACCAGAAGTGACGGAGGAGGTGCTATGGTACAGTGGGTTTGTCAAACAGCCATGTTTTTAAGTTTTTGCGGAATGATAGAAGATTTGAGTTGGACCGGAGTGGGAGGGGAAGGTCGTTCCAGAGCCTGGCGGTATTCAGCGAGAACATTCTTCCCCCTGCTCTGGCTCGCTTTACTCTGGGAATGACGGCAAGGAAGGCCTCCTTTGATCGTAGGTTCCGGTTGGGATGGTAGGGGTTAACAAGATTTCTGTTGATCGCTGGGCTTGTGTTCCAGAAAGTGCGGTGCGCCAGGCACAGTGCTTTGAAGGCTATCCTCTGCCTCACTGGCAGCCAGTGGAGAATTTTTAGAGCAGGTTTAGCAGACTGAGTGCGCGGGATTTCTAGCAAGGAACGAGCTGCACAGTTCTGGACAACCTGCAGTTTTCGAAGTGTAAACTCAGGTGCCCCCATGTATAGGGCATTGTTCGAGTCAAGGCGAGACTGGATTAGCCCTTGGACCGCAACCTTTTTGGCTTCTAGTGGCAGCAGTGGAAGAACCTTCCTCAAGGTTCTTAGAAGGCCAAAGCATGTGGCAGATAGTTTAGTGGCCTGGGTGGAGAAGGAGAGTTTGCTGTCCAACCATACTCCCAGGCTCTTCACGCTTTCCTTTGGGGTGGGGGGGGGACCCAGTGCATTAGGCCACAGGGAGGTGAATGGAACTGGAGAAGGTGGGCCTAGGAGCATGAGCTCCGTCTTATCTCCATTTAATTTAAGGGAGGAGTTGGTCATCCAACCCTTTATGTCCTCTAGGCAGTGTAGCAGATCGGCAGGGGAGCACTTGCTGTTCTCGGTGGCCAGCGAGACCACCAGCTGGGTGTCGTCGGCGTATGACACGATTTTGATGCCATGTGGTTCGACGACACTTGCCAGCGGCCTCATGTAGACGTTGAACAGCACAGGGCTCAGGGAAGAGCCCTGTGGTACTCCGCAGCTCAGGGGTTTGCTTGAGGATACTGTTACATCGTCGAAGATCTGAAACGACCTCCCAGACAGAAAGGATTCCAGCCACCTTAAAGCGTCACCTGAAACTCCGATGTTATGGAGACGGTCCAGCAAGGTGGAGTAGCTGACCGTATCGAATGCGGCGCTTAGATCAAGGAGGATCACTGCCACTGATCCTCCTTGGTCCAGAATCCTTCTAGTATCTTCGGTGACTGCTAATAAGGCGGTTTCTGTCCCGTGTTGAGGTCTAAAACCTGTCTGAGATGTGTGTAACAGCGAGTGATCCTCCAGGAACTGCACCAGCTGTGCATTTATGTGCTTCTCTAGCACCTTGCTCGTCCAAGGAAGGAGTGAGATGGGACGGTAACTTGACAGATCGTTTGGGTCTAGGCTGGGTTTCTTTAGCAGTGCCCGTACCATGGCCTGCTTCCAGACAGTAGGGACAGAGCATGCAGAGATGGACGAGTTCAAGAGATCCAAGATTACAGGCAGGATGGTTTTACTTGCCTGCATCAGGATATCTGGAGGGGCAGGGTCACGGGGAGATCCCGACTTGACCGCACGGGCCACTTTGCCTAAAGTGTCGAGGTCAAGGGGGAGAAAGTGCTCGAGCGACGGCTGGCCTGGACGGGGGGGTGGTCTGAGGCGAGATGGTTTGAACGCTTCCGGGGGGGTAGCTGCAGGTGGAAAGGTGGAATAGATTTTTGAAACTTTGTTGTGGAAAAAATCTGCAAGCTCGTTACATTGCTTCTGGGATTTGATAGGGGGGGGAGCCGTGGTGGCGCTAGAGCATTGTTTTATAATTTGGAAGATTTCCTTAGGTTTGGACTTCGCTTCCATTATTTTCTCTGAAAAGTAGGTAGCCTGGGCTGCTCTAATCCCTTCTTTATATACCTTGATGGCCTCTTTATAAGAGGTCTTCTTTTCTGGGAGGAAATCTAGGCGCCAAGCTCTCTCTTTTTGTCTGCAGGTGCGTTTTAGCTGTTTTAGAGAGTCAGAAAACCATGGGGCAGATTTCTGAAGTCTCTTAGAGGAGGATTTACGCATCGGGAGAGTGGAGTCTAATGAATGGGTGATCCAGTCTCTATAGATGTCATTTCCCACATTAGGATCCGAGCAGGGGGAGGGGCAAGTGGAATCCAGTTGGTGCAGCCAGGATTCCAACGGGAGTTTTGACCAGTTCCTCCTGATGGTCACTTGAGGGGGTACTTGGGGATTTTTATAAGTGGCCCACGAGAAGGGGACCAGAAAATGGTCTGACCACGGAAGGGGGATGGGTGGATCAACCGTTAGGTCCAGGCAGTTGCTGAAAATGGGGTCTAGCAAATTGCCTTTTCCATGGGTCGGAGCCGCCGCCAGCTGGGTGAGTTGGAGGGCCTCCAGATCTTCTAGTAAGTCCCGTGCGATGTGATCAGCAGGGGAATTAAAATGAAGATTGAGGTCCCCCAGAATCGTGTGGTTGGCTGATGTGAGGGTTTTTTCCGCAATGATTTCTGGCAGGGACCTGTGGAACATGTTTGCAGGTTCCGGGGGGCGATAAATCAGGGTGCCTGAGAAGGAGTTGTTTGCATCGAACTCTAAGCAGAAAGTTGCGCTTTCACAGTCAGGGATAGTGTCTGCCGAGAAACGGCATTGGTACTGGTTTTTCAAGATGATCACCAGACCTCCGCCTCTGCCGACCGGTCTATCCACTCTGAGAATGTGATAACCTACGGGTAGTGCTCGCACCACGTCTGGATCGGAGTGGGCAGTGAGCCATGTTTCTGTCAGGAAGATTGCGTCAGGCTTTTTCTCCTCGAGCAACATGGCAATCTCCGTATGGTGTTTCGGCAGAGAGCGGCAGTTTAATGCAAACATATGGAACACCTGTACCTTTGCCGACGGAATTTTGCGGAAGAGGTGCTTGCATCCCTGACATGAGCCGGGTAGTTCGGTGGGGACATATATAAGAGGGCATTGGGAAGTACAAAACCTACCTATTTTGTGTAGGGCCGCCGAGCTATAAGTCCTGCTCTGGGCGGGGAAGGGGCCAGGGGTTGTGGCCCTGGGTCCCGGCTGGTCGCGGACGGGCGCAGACGGGCTTGCCTTTGGCGCGCCTTCGGCGCGCAGACGGCGCTCCCGCTGCGCTCGTCCGCTGCGCTTCCTGTAGATGCACATTTGTAGGGCGAGGGGGCGTGGCCTCTAGTGGGCGTGTCCGGCGAGCGCGCCTGCTCTGATGGCGGCCGCTTTGTTATTGTAGTCGCGCTACAGCGTATGCACCGCTGAGTGCTTCAGGGGGTCTTTTGGCAATTCAATTGGTTTAAAAAAACACAGATTTAACAAGTGACACCACACAAGATTTAAAACTTGGATTAGCCAAGTGTTCCTCATTCAGTACTTCCAGCTCCCGGCTTCCGCCTCAGGACTGGGTCAGCTGTAGTAGTGTTTGCGTAGTGTAGTGTTTTAGGGTTAAGGGTAGTTTAGTGTTTGTGATTTGTGGTGTTGTAGGGTTTAGGGTAGTGCAGTTTTTTAGGGTTTAGGGTAGTGTAGTAGTGTTTGTGTAGTATTTTAAGGGTAAAGGATAGTGTCGTTTTTTAGGGTTTAGGGTAGAGTAGTAGTGTTTGTGTAGTGTTTTAGGGTTTAGGGTAGTGTTTGTGTAGTGTAGTGTTTAGGGTAGTGTAGTGTTTTAGGGTTTAGGGTAGTGTAGTAGTGTTTGCGTAGTGTAGTGTTTTAGGATTTAGGGTAGTGTAGTAGTGTTTTAGGGTTTAGGGTAATGTTGTAGAGTTTGTGTAGTGTAGTGGTTTAGGGTAGTGTAGTAGATTTGAGTAGTGAAGTGCGTTAGGGATTAGGGTAGTGCTGTAGTGTGCATGTGTTGTGTTGTGTTTTACGGTAGTGTTGGGGGGTCGTGTAGTGTAATGTAATTGTAGGGAGAGGACTGGGGCGGGGAAGGGTTGTGTAGGGGTGGGGTAGTCACTTACCTTGCAAACTAACCACGAATATAGCTTTACCACGCATGCCTTTGCGTTGTAATAGCATGCGTGGTAAAGGCATATTCGTGGTAATAGTTTGCGATGTAATGGCATGCGATGTCATTGACATCGCGTAGTAATACCCGCGTTGTAATGGCATGCGTGGTATTACTATGTGATGTAATGACATACATTCTTTTCAGAATGTCCCCAAGAAGTCTTTGCAAAACAGCAATTGTTAATTGTTAACTTTCAAAGGTATCATCATACTAAATGTTAGCAAAACACGGCACACTGTCACCACTGCTTTATGTAATGCACCCAGGGCTTGGACAGAAGAACAGGTTCCACTATGAGGGCATGTGTTGTACTTCCCTTCAGTTCACAGAACACGTACTGGACCTTTCAATATGAGAAATAGGCGTAGGCCTCTCAATTTCCATGTAAGATTACTGTGACGACAGAGCACGGAATAAAAGTTAGAATTCCAGAGTCACAGGCAGTCGGGCACTCCGTGCACAGGTACGAGCCCAGTTTCCACGCAGGGGACATTCCAAATCCCAGTAGGAGGCCACTGAATGTCTAAGGTGGGGTAAGGGGTCATCGATCGGACGCTAACCTCCAGGCTCCTCACACTTCACCGAGGCTGAAAACGCTTGGACGCCTCATTTGGAAAATGCACGGAAGCATCAACGGGCATATTATCAAGGTCCGGCGTTAAAATTATCGCCGTTTTATCGGCAGAAAACTGCCGCTAAAGCGCCGATAATTTTAACGCCGGACCTTGATAATATGCCCCCAAATACTGGGGCAGATTTACAAGAAAGTGACGCATCTGTACAGATGCGTCCACTTTCCCTGCGCCACCCTTAGAAACCCTTGCACCACCATAGATGCGCCGTATTTACAATACGGCGCACTATGGCGCAAGGATTGACAGATGCGTCAGAAATTCTGACGCATCTGTTGGCGGAAAAGTCACGCATTGCTGTAGTCGTGTTGCATGCACGACTCAACTCCAGCAATGCGTGTCGAGGCCTATTCCCACTACACTGCGTCACTACTTACGCCTGTTTGAAGCAGGCGTAAGGTTTTGACGCAGTGGCGTCCTAAAAGTGGAGCAGTGAAATCTTGTAGATTTCACTGAGTCACTTTTACGAGGCCTTCCTGCGTGGGAACGCCCACCCTGCATATATTATACTTGAGGCAGGTATAATGTGACGCAGGGCTTAACAAAGTGACGCATCTCCCTAGATGCGTCATGTTGTAAATAGGCTGCATTGTTTGCGCCGCTGTTGTGTCAAAAAAGTGACGCAACTGCAGCGCAAAAGTCACGCAAGGGGCTTGTAAATCTGCCCCAGTGTATATAAACGTGTTACATATAGGCATGAGTATTTCACGTGTGCGAATTATGGGGCATATTTACAATACCTGGCGCATCCCTGCATATCAGCAGGGATACGCCAGTTATTGTGCGCCACAGCTCCGCCACCAGGGATGCGCCGCATTTATAATGCGGCGCACCATGGGGCAAAAACGGCACAGATGCGTGACGCATCTGTGCCGTAAAAGTGGCGCATTGCTGGAGTCGCGTTGCAAGCGCGACGCAGCTCCAGCAATGCTCTGGGGGGCCCTATCTTGCTAATGCTGCGTCAATCCTTACGCCTGCTTCAGGCAGGCGCAGGGTTTTGACGCAGCATGGGCCAAAAAGTGACTGAGTGAAATCTTGTAGATTTCACTCAGCCACTTTTAGGAGGCGTTCCTGAGCTGGAACGCCCCCCCCCCCGCGTAGGAACACCTACATGTGGCGCAGGGCTTTACAATGTGACGCATCTCCCAGATGCGTCACGTTGTAAGTACCCCGCACCATGGCGCAGGATTTGCGCCGCCGCTGCATAAATGAGGCGCAAGGGGCTTGTAAATCTGCCCCTGTGTATAATGCGCGAGTACTTATGTTGCACTTGCAACTTATTTTAGATTCACATAGGATTTTATGGCAAGGGCGGTTTCTGAAGATGAACCTTGTCTTTTTGCTGCTAGTACTGTGAGCAATACTGATTTCGAGAGAACACCGCACCTCATGTTACAAGGACAAGCCCAGTCCCTAAATGCCTTCTTAATCTCGGATTTCTTTTCATCCGCAGCCACATTGGATAAAACGGCAAGAAAATGCGGCTGCAGCGCCAAAGATGCAGTGGGCTTGCTGGTAATTTCGGTGGTTTTGGATGGAGACTGTAACCCGATCAAGAGTAAACAAAAAGAGTGATAACAGTTTTGACGCCGCTGCTGGCGCTGAAGTATTGATTCTGTACAACCAGGGCTGTTTGATGTCGCCTTGGAGCAGTCAGGCGGGAAAAACAATTATTGACAGCCCTCACCAGGCGTGCTGCGCTCTGTGGAGGGGCGAGGGCAAGACACGCAGAAATGGTCTTTCCGTGTTATGTGGGTGTCAGACAGTAACCCGACACAGGAGCCAGTGCGGCTGCCTTCATTTGATGCCCTTCACGTTTCATGGAACGCGATAAATGATTGAGGCCCCGCGTAGTCTACAAACTTAACCCTATACTGTCCAGCTGCTTTCGCATTCGGCGCTGCCGTTGCGCGTGAGGTGACAGGTAGGAAACGTCCGGGGAATTCCACCTAGCAATGTTCCCGCGTCCTGTCAGGAGTCATTGATAAAGATCTGTTTTTGTTATAAATCCAAGGAGATTTGTAAAAGGGCACGAGGTGAGATAAGGGTCCGGGCGCAGCTTCTAGTTTTCTGCGCCGCCGCTCTCTTTACTGAGAGATCGCAGCATTGGACTAGGTTGTGTCATTAAAATTCTTTTTCTCATTCCCCTATGAATTTCACTGTCAGGCGCACATCTACAATTTTATCATTCCTCTGAAAATATTTTCTCATCAAAACATGAGAGTTTATTTGTGAACTGCTTTCCAGAGCGGAGTTTAATCTTAGTTATATACTCAGCCTTTCAGAGGCCCATTAACACAGTGACACTTCGAAGCCTTTGTTAATTAAAATAGCGCTTGCTGCGTTTTACTATAGAGTTGGAGCCATTTCTGAAAATAAAATCTCAAAGCATGAGGTAAGACTTACACTTGCGGATCCATGGACGTCACTCCACATACTCGTGATAAGAGCAGGCGGCTTTGACCTCTTGATTGCAGACTACACATAAAGAGGCTGGTCTTGAGTGGCAGGATACACTCTTATGTTCCATATGAGTATTGGAGCACAGTAATGTCCCCCCGATAAGCACTGCTAGCCTTTTCACACCAACCACTTTTCTTGCCTCTTTATTACACCTCCTTGTCCTCAAGGAAGTAGGCAGAAAATTGAAATACTCCCCTCTTGACCCATACCTTAAGCCACGCAGAGCATGCAAAGAGAGAAAACCAGACCCTCCTTATGCGACTTCTCTTCACCCTTTTATCATCTTTCCATATATCTACTTATCCATCCTTCCAGATATCAATCCATCCATCCATCCACTCCCCCCTCCAGCCAGCCAGCCAGTCAGCCAGCCAGCCAGCCAGCCAGCCATCCATCCATCCATCCACCCATCCATCCATCCATCCACTTCTCCCTCCATCCATCCATCCATCCACTCCTCCCTCCATCCATCCATACATCAATCTTCCTTCTACTCATCTGTCCATACCTTCATTCTTCTGTCCTTTAGCCCTTTCAAGCACTATTTGAATGTTTTCTCTTTTTCCTTGAGTGTGCATCTCAGCCCACGACCCTCAATCAATCAATAAATCAATTGGGATTTGGTGAGCGCTGCTAATCACCCACAAGGGTATCCAGGCACTAGGCAGTGACGGTTTCTTCTCTTGGGCGGGGAAGCGTCGCCCTCCGGTCCGCTGATAGCTGCGCAAAAAAAAATATAATGGCAATGAAAAGATTTCATTTCCATTTTTTTTCTCCGATGTGCGCACCTGCAGCAGGGCTAGTCCAGAGCCCTGAGACATGCAGGGCGTGTCCTCTACTGCCAGTTGGCAGCAGAGAACAGCAGCAGTGACTTGCTGGATTTTCCAAAGTGCGCATGTCACTTTGACCGGCATTCTTGCGCCGGCCAAAGTGACATGCACTTTGAAGCTCATCACCCAGCTGTTTCAGACAGCTGGGTGGAGACCAAGCACAGGCCTACAGGGCCTGAAGGAGCACCCAGCCAGCTCACTCCATCCAATCCAGGTGCTGCTTTCACAGCATGAGAGCAGCACCAGGATTGGTTAAGGGAGATGGCTGGGCCCATGCTGGAGCGGGACCAGCGAGGATGTGCAGCCAAGTAAGTGACTTTAAAAAATAAATAAATATGTATTTTGTTTTCTGTGCAGTTATTTACTGTCCTTTTTCCAGTGTCAAGTTATGCATCATGTATGTGTTTTTTAATTTTTACACTAAATCACATCAGTGAGAGCAAACATGCCCCTGACAGTCTGAAGTCCAGGCCCATGCTATATGGTTCAAGAAGAATGTTTTATTTCTAGCTTAAATTGATTGCTGCCAGTGCTAATGGGTGCACCTTAGATCTCTGGATCTTACCTGTAATGGAAAGGTTAATGTCCCAGTCTTTGATCTCCATATGGCTGATAAAAACGTGTACCAAAATGTGCACTACCTTAGCGCCTGCCACCCTGCACCTCTCTGGACCCTACTGCCCTCTGCACCCCTTAGCACTCACCACACTGTTCCCCCAAAGCAGTATAGTATAATATACCCCCCATTTTACCCTTTGTCACTGTGCCACAAATCTGTTCTGAACATCAGCTCGCTAAGCAGCCACTCCATCCATCACTGTGCATTTCACTCCAGCGCACCGCACTGCACCCGCCCCTCCAGCACGGCAGCAGCCCTGCTCAGAGAAGCCCGCAGCATGGAGCACCATGCTGTACTGGCACAGATAACCCAAGCACTACCAGTGCCCCTACAGCAGCATCTTCAGGTGAGCTCCTGTACCGCTGGCATGGGATGAAAGGGCATGTTGGGGTGGAGGGGTACCAGGCATCATAGCTAGATGGGTCGCTGGCACGGCGGGCAGCTAGGACGCTAGGTCATAAGGAGGACCTTCAGGCGCTGTTGTGGGGGTAGAGGGGCACTGGGTTTTCAATAAACTCAGTGAGGGAACTAATTAAAAGTAGATCATATTTCAGAACATCTGTTTGTGATTTTTTGGGTGTCCATGAGATTATATCTGTTTGTGATTGCTGGACACGTTTGAGATTTCACTGTGTATGTGATTGTTGCACAGTCTTGAGATTTGACTATCTGACACTGTTAAGCATCTGTCTGTGACTGTTGAAAGACTATGATACATGCCTCTTTTGCTCTCAAATGTCTCTGAGTCTGAGGGATGTTTATGCTAATGGGTCAAAATGCTCTGTATGTATAACCTGCCTAAGAATGTCATATTATTCTAAATATATTCAAAGTAATTCATAAGGGTTCTTGTGTCAGAATTTGCAAATGTACACTTTTATTCTGCATTGAAACACATTAACACCTTGACCAGCTGCCATTGGCCCACTGATGGATACAGGCCCCAGCTAGGCCCGCAAGACACAAGGGTTCGCTCTCCTGTAACGGAATCTATAAGGAAGTTGGCACGGAAACTGCAAAGTACAAAAACAGCGTTTATTAACCCTTAAGGGTGGTCCTACAATCCACACAACACTCTTCAGTATTGCATGGAGTAGCACACAGAACATTCGTACACAGTCCCCTTTTATACACAACAGAGGGGCTCATAAGTGGGTGGATACAACATGAGGCCGAAGAACATTACCATTTATGGTCATTTTCGATACTGAATCAATACATGGGCGGAGCCAACACACTCCTTGAGCCCGTGAAAACACATGGTCAAGCAAGGCTAATTATAACAGATGTGGTCAAGTCTGGGCATGCGCCAGATGGACAAGAGAGAGCTATTTATAAACTGTTACTAGGCAGATTACAAGAGCAACTAACACAGAGGTCGGACTTGCCTCGTGGCGAACACGTGGCAGCATGAAATACAAAATGGAGTCCGGACTTCGGTCAACATAGCGAAGAAAACATGAGCTAAAGGGAAAGCATTAATGTTTTCAGTAAATGCTTAATCACATTCTGCTTTAATTTACAACAGACGACCCTTTCAGCATTTACTGAAGACATCCGGTTTCCAAGAATAATCATCATATATGTCAATTATCATCATTCCCTTAACCTCTTTAGCTAGACCCTTCTGGCGAGCAACATCGGCAATAGCTTTCTTATCTGGAATGCAGAATGAAATGCATACAGAACAGCACAATGGTCCACATTGAACACACATACAGAAAAAGAACAGAATTGCTATAATAATACAGAGACCAGTTAAGACCTTCCATCCCCAGGCAGTAACCAACGCCCAAAACCATCCAGAAAAGGACCAAGTGCCGTTTTCTGTGTGGATTTCAGCTGCTATTTTATGCAGCTTATTAATGGCGTTATAAACGGATGGCGTATGATCAGGGATGAACACACAGCAGCTACTTCCAATAATTTTACAGGCTCCACCTCGATCAGCTAGCATTACATCTAATACCATACGATTCTGTAATGCAACAATCCTAGTTATTTGTAACTCTTCCGTAAGATTCCCAAGAGCAGCAGCAGTCTGATTTGTCACAGCTTCTACCACTCTTGTTAATCTTCGGATCTTTCTACTATTCAAAGCAGCTCCAACAAAGAAAAACAGTCCTAAGTTGAAATCAATATACTGTTGCAAGCTGGTATCGGTCTGATCCACATCATCAATTGATAGAGTACGTTTATACCTATTTACAGTCACATTATTCAGCAATTTCAAATCCTTATGATATGACGCGGGTGCTAGGAATACAGGAGGTAATAGGAATGATACATAGCATACCCCAGACCACCCAGCCGGCAAACGGTAATAACCTTTATTTCCACATACAAAGTAAGTATTATGGGACGCTAGGAAGGTACTGTTGTTCAACCCGTCAATGTTCAATACGGTTATGCAATCACTGACACCAACAGGGATAAAACCCACACTCTGGACACACAGGTCCGCTTGGGCTTGGGCCACTTGGATCACAAATTTGTCCTTCCCCACAGTGTCTCTGGTGTTCGTGAAGATATAGGGAATGGATTCATTGTCCGGTCGGTACTCTTCCCATTCCCAAATTGTCCCATTCGCTTGTGGATACCCATTCTTGTCTTGATGGCATTCTCTATTAAGTCTGAAAAGCAATCGTCCCACTGTCGGTTTCCGAGTGGCAAACAGCAAAGTGTACCATGCTCTACAAGAGCCATTATGAGAGAAAGGAAGTGGTATGAATGGCGTACCTCCTTTCTTCTGATGGGCTGGCATCATCCCACATATCCAACAGTTCGTAGCGTTCGTAGCAACGTGGGTATGATGCAGCATCTGAATGAAAGTGTTATTCAAATAGGATTGTCGATGCTTCAACTCTTGATATGGCAATGTATAAAAGTAGTGCTCCGCAGGCACTGGAGTCGTCAACACAAGCGTCTTTCGAGCAGGAGTTGCCTCCTCCACAAACCATGTGGTTATACCAACGATAGCTACGGTTAGCATGAACCCCAACGCACAAAGAATTTTCTTCTTCTCCATGTCAAAAGAAACAATACCCTGGTATCTTCCTGAAACTAAAAGGTCTGTCAGAACTCTTCCCCTTGGGCAGTGGTTGATTTCTTCACCAGCGGGCCAAGACGGGTGTCGCTACACTAATGCAGGGCTGATCCCCCCCCCTTGCCTCATCGGCTCTCCGTTTCACTAACCCAAGGGCCGTTCTGACAGTATGTCCCGGTACTGGAAACCTTACTTCCTTGGTCGAAGATGATATCGTCTTCCTCCAGAAGTCGTGTGGTCCGGAAAGAGCTCCTCAGTGTCATTCGGCTTCGCAGCACGGCCTGTCTCTGCTGCTAGGATTTCTCGTTGATCGGTCAGCACGGCAGACTCCACCAATCCGGGCGGTACCTTTCGACAGTGCAAGGAATGGATCCAATTCTTTCGGTTCGAGACTCGCACAGCCGTCCTCGTTGCAAGGAGGACTTGCTCAGGTCCTACCCATCTCGGCTCCAAACTGTTCGTTCTGTCGAAGACTTTCACCATAACATGATCTCCAGGCCGGAGACCATGTCCTTCGCCGGTAGACCGATCAGGGAGCGCCTCTCGGACCTGTTGATGAATAGAAACCAAATTATCCGTTAACTGTGCCAGATAATCGCTCATCATTACACAAGGTACATCATACACCGCCTTAGGCCTTGGTGGACCCCAAATATTCATTGGGCGTCCAAATACGATTTCATATGGCGTAAGGCCAGTTCGAGAGTGTGGCACCGACCTAATTGACAATAACGCCAGTGGCAGGGCGTCTGGCCAAGTCAAAGATGTTGAAGCTTGGATTTTGGCGATCTTAAGCTTCAGTGTACCATTATACTTCTCGACTAGTCCTGCAGACTGGGGGTGGAATACGGCATGAAACTTCTGAGTGATGCCTAGGCCCTTCAAGACATACTTTATAACATCCGCTACAAAGTGAGGGCCATTATCACTCCACAGAAGTCTACAGACGCCGTATCGAGGGAAAAACTCTTTTAGCAGTAGCTTCGCCGTGGTCATTGCAGTATTGTCTTTCGTAGGGTATGCCTCAACCCATTTGCTGAAAGCGCAAACCACTACTAGAACATACTTCAAATTGTTACAGCGCTCAAGCTGGATGTAATCCATCTGCAGAACCTCAAAGGGTGCAGTGGGTGTCGCAAATCCTCCTGCTGGAGTTCGAGTGCCTTTCCCTGGATTATACTTCAGACAGATCATACAGGTCTGCACCACCCTCTTTGCCGTGCTAGCAATCTCTGGATGCTCCCAGACTTGGGTAAGCAATTTCACAATTGCGGAAGCTCCAACATGTGCTAGCCCATGTGCCATCTGAACCATAGGTTGTACAAAGGCCGTGGGTAATTTCCATCTATCCATCTGCTTATTTCTCCAACAACCCTCATCATCCAGTTCTCCTTCGCTAGCCCATTGTTCCCGCTCTTTGTCAGAAGCGGTCCTTTGTATTTCTCGCACTTCCTCCTTCGCATCATGCCATCTCTCCACCTGTGACTTTACTACATACATGGCGGTAGTACCGGGCTGCATCGCAGTCTCCCGTGCTACTCGATCTGCTAACGCATTCCCTTCTCCAACTTTATCAACCACTTTCCTATGGGCGCTACACTTAACGATAGCAATTTTCTTTGGGTATGTCAATGCAGTTAAAAGATTATGAACTAACTCCCCATGCATTATCTGTACCCCATGTGACGTTAAAAACCCTCTCTCCTTCCAGAGTAGGCCGAAGTCATGCGCTACTCCGAAGGCATAGCGGCTATCTGTATAAACATTCACACATAATCCTGTACTGAGCTCACATGCTCGTGTTAATGCTATCAGTTCCGCTGCTTGAGCTGATTTCTGCGGTATGCGTGCTGTCTCCACTATCGTCTGTAACGTGGTAATTGCATACGCTGCTGAAGTCGTACCATCTGGTAGCTTCAGGCATGATCCGTCTACCCACAATTCTCCATCTACCTCTGAAAAGGGCGTATCCTGGAGATCAATACGACCCTTTGTTTGTTCCTCAGTCACAAGAATACAATCATGCGCTTTCTGCGCCTCAGGCTGGGTCTCGGGGTATGGCAACAATGTGGCCGGGTTTAATGTCACGCACCTTTTTAACGTAATATGAGGAGCCAAAAGCGTCAACTCATATCCCGTTAAGCGGGCACTGGTCAAATGCTGCGTCTTTGTTTGATTGAGCAGGGCATCCACAGCATGGGGAACTAACACCAACAATTTATGGGACAACACAATTCCTTCACTTTGGCGTATTGACACAGCTGTCGCCGCTACCGAGCGAAAACACCCTGGTAATGCTCGGGCGACAGGATCAAGCACAGCCGAAAAGTATGCACAAGGGCGCTGCTTGTCGCCGTGCATCTGCACTAAAACTGACAATGCACATCCATCTTTCTCATGCACATACAGCGAAAAGGGTTTTGCATAATCAGGGGTCCCTAACACTGGTGCTGAACAAAGGGCCTGTCGCAGTTGCTGAAAAGCAGCATCACATTCATCTGACCAAGGGATTGGGATAGGCGTGTCTTTTGTCAAAAGAGCTAGTAATGGCTTAGCTATGTGTGAAAACCCCAATATCCACTGTCTACAAAAAGAAACAAGGCCCAAAAATGCACGCACATCCTGCTGCGTGGATGGTCTCGGTGTGTCCAAAATTACTTGGATACGATCTGGTGTGAGTGCACGCCCCTCCTTAGACAAAAGGTGACCTAAATAAGTCACCTTTGGTCTACAGAATTGCAATTTCTTCCTAGATACTTTATGATTGTGGGATGCTAAAAAGGAAAGTAGGGATAACGTGCTCTTCTCACACAACTCCAGGGTGTCAGCCGCCAACAAGATGTCATCTACATATTGAATGAGGGCGACCCCCTCGAGTAAAACAAAGGAATCCAACTGTCGCTTCAAAGCCTGACTGTAAATACTAGGGCTTTCTGTATAGCCTTGGGGAATTCTACAAAAACGATAAGATCTATTGTTTAATGTGAACCCAAAAAGAAATCGGCTATCAGGGTGAATGGGAATAGAAAAGAAGGCATTTTTCAAATCAATCACTGAGAACATGGTCGCCGTAGGCGGGACCAAGGTAAGCAACGTCGTGATATCGGAAACCACCGGGTACTGAGGTATCACGATCTTGTTCACCTCCCTCAAATCAATTATGAACCGATAGACCTTTGCATCCGTGTCCTTTTTCAGAATAGGGAGAATCGGACTGTTACAGATATTATAGGGAACTTCTTCCACTACTCCGACTGCGATCAAGTCTTGCACAATCTGTATGAGAGCTTCCTCGCCCTCCTGGGAAATACGATACTGCGGGAGGCGTGGTAACACCGCCCCCTCCTGGACACTAATGTGGACCGGAGGAATCACCATTTGTCCCACATCTGTGTCCGAAGTCGCCCATAAAGCTCGGGGGAGGGTAGCCAACAACGCATCCTCTGATATCGTACACATCCGCCCAGACCGGGGGTAGTTGTCATTTAAGATCACCCTCACACCCTCAGGGGAGCAGCGGATTGTAGCCCTAAAATATTTTAACATATCAAGGCCCATAATGTTATCCGGCGTATACGGAGCAAGCAGAAACGGACAGGGCGCAGAAAAAGAATCAACCTTAAATGTAAGGGGCTGTGAAAGAGGGCTTCGGGAGAGTGTACCGTCAAACCCTACCGATGTAACCATTGAGCCGGATGGGGGAGCCCCCGGAACCAAGTACCTAGACAATGCACTACGTTTCGCTCCTGTATCCACTAGGAACTGATCAGTAGAACCTAAAACCTCAGCCGATACATAAGGACCCGTCTGATCGACCGGCACCTCAACTGATTCGGACCCCCATCCAACGCATTCCTATGCATGCTGAGAATCGTGATATCCCGATCGATCGATGTCCGATACATGATACTGGTGCTGGCGATCGAAAACATTTGAGCTATCTCGGTGCTGCCCAGCAGTATCGAAACGGGCATTATCATTAGAATTCCTTCTAGAACTCGAGAAACCCCCTCTACCTCTCGGGCCACCCGAAGTATGCCCCTGACGTGAAGCACACAACACTGGGCAATCCCTGGCCCAATGGCCCAATTGCTTACAATACGCACACTGGTTCCTATTCAAATCAGATCGGCCCGAAGGGGGACCATAAGATCCGCCCCTTCCTCTATTATAATTACCCCGTCGGGGCGGGCCATATACTTGTGCTAACATCACCTTAGTTTTGAGATCTTTCGATTTCTTCTCCTCCTGGCCCTTCGCCTCGTGCTCCTGACGCTCATAATACTGAGCGATAGTCAGAAGGGCCGTCGGTGTCGCGGAGGACCAGGAACTCTCGCTCGCTTTTAACCGGGCCGCAACTGCCGGTAGCAGATTAGCCACATATTTGTCCGCGAAAAGGTGGCGGCCCGTGTCGTCAGTAAGCGACTGGCCACTAAAATCATGAAACGTCTCCTCAAAGCGCGTAAAGAAGTCCGCAACTGACTCGTCAACTTTCTGTTTACATGCCGCTAACATATTCCAGTCAATCTTTTTAGGGGGGATAATCGTCTTCAACTTAGCCACAATAGCCGCAGGGAGATCTAAAATATTCTGGGGTGGTTTCTGTGCGGGCTTCCGTTCCCTATCCTCATCCTCAAGGTCAGACCACCGGGCCTTGAAGGCAACCGCATCATCTACCCTGCGGACAGACCTCCACGTGTCCGGTGGTAGAATAAGGCCAAAGAACAGGTCTATATCCGCTAAAGTCATAATGCAAGAATTCAAGGCCCCCTCGACTTCTTCATAGAAGGCCGCTGGATTCTTGCGGGGGTCAGGCAACGCATTCTTTAATGCCATAACATCGGCCCTATGCCATGGAGTGTAAACCCAATTATACACAAAATATCCCCTTGCATCGGCGGAGTTAATGTCCGAGCTAGTCCCTGCTCCCTTAGGAGGAACATACAAAGGCGCCGCCTCTCGCATTGGTTTAGCATGCACTATGTCATCCTTATCTGACTGGGAGGCGGATGGGTGGCCCCCTGCTGCAGACGAATCCGACTGCTTCTCCTCCTCCGTTTGTTGGCGTGCTTTCTCTCTAAGGGCCAGCACCTCGTCCCGCAAAGCGAACAGCCGCCGAGCCGCCTCAGGAGCCTTAGGGGGAGAAAAAACACCATTACGTAATGCTCCGGCATCCGAAGACACTTCGTCAGGCTCAAGGACACTAGAATATTTTCGGAAAGCAGCAATTACTTCATCCGCGAAATGAGACAGAAAATACACCCTCTCTCTATCTTGCCACGACCCCCAAGTATGGAACAACTCCTCTTTAGACATCTTGCCCTTAAGTGCACGGAGGGAAAGTTTCCGAAGCTCAGCCATATGCTCGGCCGATAACATGGACCGTGTGTCTACCTTACCCGAAGCCGGGCCAGAATCTTGCGGCCGCGTAGCGGATGCGCCAACATAAGGGGGCGGAGAGCGATCTAGTAAATAAAAATCATCATCAGAATTATTAAGGACAGGATAAAGTGGCTGACGAACAACATATTGACCCGAGACCTGTAGCCTACGCTCTTTCTCTTGTCTGTCCGTTTGCTCTTTGTCCTCCCGACGCTTCGCTTCCTGCGCTCGCACATGATCATTCTTCCGTTGCTCTTTATCAAACAGCGCTTTCTCACGTTTCTCTCGCTCACGCACTTCCTTCACCCATAATCGCACACACTCAAACATATCCTGACGAGCACGTCGCTTACACATACACTGTTCCACATACTCAATCTTACGTATATCAAACGATCCATACAAAGGCCATCGCAACTCAGGATCCTTCTTCGTGTATTTCCTCCATAGCGTGCTGTACATTATGGAAGAAAGACCATGCTTCACATACATATCCCTATTAGGAGTCCCCTCTGGGGGAGCTGGAGCAGATTCCTCGAGGTTCAACCGGTTACCAAAACAGCAGCACCACTTACGGAGTGCGCTAAAAGCAGGCATGCTAGAAATAATGCAAAATATGCAATATTATAAGGAAAAAAAAGGCACTTAATCGTTGCGCCGTTCAAAGTTTACACAGCTCCGGAGAAATCTCTCCACATTACCTGCCTATATGTGTTGCAACGCATATATTTTCACAAAGACAAATTCAAAATATGACTAGTCATCATCAATCAAACTCAAATAGCCAGACCCAGGCTTCAAAAACTCGGAGCAAGTACCGTACAACGGTTCTTACCAATCAAGAGTCCAGGTTCCAACTGCCAAGCTCCAAAATCGCCCAAACGGCTCTCACGGCAGGACCGACAGAAGAGGTCTCAGTCGATGACCGGCGCCACCCAGACGGTCAGCTCGGAAGGGAAGGAAGAAAAACCTCGGGATGCCAGGGCTAAGACGCCGCTGGCAGTGATCACGTCCCCGGCCAGACTCCTCACCTTCGTCGCGACCAGTCCTTCGAGCATCCGAGTCGCCGATGAGCCCCACGTGACGGGCGCCAATTGATGGATACAGGCCCCAGCTAGGCCCGCAAGACACAAGGGTTCGCTCTCCTGTAACGGAATCTATAAGGAAGTTGGCACGGAAACTGCAAAGTACAAAAACAGCGTTTATTAACCCTTAAGGGTGGTCCTACAATCCACACAACACTCTTCAGTATTGCATGGAGTAGCACACAGAACATTCGTACACAGTCCCCTTTTATACACAACAGAGGGGCTCATAAGTGGGTGGATACAACATGAGGCCGAAGAACATTACCATTTATGGTCATTTTCGATACTGAATCAATACATGGGCGGAGCCAACACACTCCTTGAGCCCGTGAAAACACATGGTCAAGCAAGGCTAATTATAACAGATGTGGTCAAGTCTGGGCATGCGCCAGATGGACAAGAGAGAGCTATTTATAAACTGTTACTAGGCAGATTACAAGAGCAACTAACACAGAGGTCGGACTTGCCTCGTGGCGAACACGTGGCAGCATGAAATACAAAATGGAGTCCGGACTTCGGTCAACATAGCGAAGAAAACATGAGCTAAAGGGAAAGCATTAATGTTTTCAGTAAATGCTTAATCACATTCCGCTTTAATTTACAACACCACCTCACCACTCCCCATAGGTGGCAGCGAGGTTCTTTTTGAAATCAGCCGTAACGTTAGGTCTTGAGTCCCTTTCTGAACTCTGGGAGGGCGGATGATGGCATGAGGATCAGCCCTCTGTCATGGCACCCCCTAACAGTGTTATTTTGGAGCATTTTGCTTGCAGACCTGAATAAAGAATAGACCAATAAAAAGTGAACTAACATTTAGTGCAACCAAGTTGAAGAGCCTGATCCATTCAGGGTCAGTGACTATCCCCACTTAAGCTGCTGAAAACGGAAGTTTTACTAAGATGTTCCCTGACATACACAAATCAACCTTGCAACACCACATAACTTCAACGTTTACCAACGCTGCAGCATGCGAAATGTAATTCGTTTTATTTCTTTATTTATGTACTTACCTCCGTTCAGCCATATGCTGGAGTTTACTACACCCCGGCCTGCCTCACCGCCCCGCAGCACTCCCTCCAGGAGCCACTACTGCACCATCCACAGCAGTCAGGCTTCATTTGAAATAGAGACCATCCAGCTACAACACCTATTATAGTGACCTCTGATCTCATATTCAATTTGATTATAGACAACACCGCACAAACTTATTTTGGAACTTCAGTTGTCTTGCTGAGTCCAGTACAAAATCTGTATACTGACAGGACTGCCTCTCTACAGCTCAACATGCAACTAACAGCACCAGCACATATCTCAGCACTGGCCTCACTGACATCAGTGGACTCCTAGCTCTATGCGTACTGAACACCTGCCATTTCATTCAGCATACCTACCCAAAAACGATCTAATCAAGAACAACCAATATCTATCAAAATCACAACTAGCTCATTCAAAACATTCATGCAGACGCACTCCACCACATATATTGCACCGTCCCTAAAGATATACTCCTCAACACCTTTGAAACACTTTTCTAAATCCAGACTGTGATACGTTCTCATCTAAAAACACATTGAGGCTTAATGTGCCAGCACTCTGGGACACACAAGAAACCATCTGACAATTTGGGAAGTCCTGCACAAATATAAAACTCCTACGGGTACTGTTAAACTGAAAGCATCCCATGTAACCCACGAAGACTCCTCCCGCACAGCAAGAGGTTACTTTTGCCCTGCATTTGTTCTCAACACCAGGAGTCATACAAAAGCCCTCTGTTAGTTGCAATCATTGCATTAAGCCCACTCTTTTCTCTTCTCCCTCGTGTAATATCCAAATCCAGTAACATTAAGGAATTGTGTGCGAAAACAACCATCGGTATCAGGCATGACATTGAGACCATAAATACTCAAAGAAACAATCCACATTTACCTTTACATGTGTGTGATTATCTCGCAATCATTCCAAGCCCTGACTACCCAAGGCATCAAAAAACATATCTGCTTTCTAAAAGAAATCTCATATAATACCACCCTCCTTCATACCTTCATAATCCAAGCCATCTCTCACATTCTTTCTCTCAACCTCAACATTGTCAACTCCGCGATCCTGGCAGGCAGCTTACTTTAGAATAAGCCTGGGCAAAGCACTACGCTACGCTCGCGTAGTTTGCGAAGTTTGCACTACTTCGCATTACGCGAATTGCACGTAGCACAGTGCAAACACGTGTAGCGTAGCGTTGCGTAGTGCAGCGGTCATTTTTTGCTTGCTCGCGGTCCTCAATGTCAAGTTGGCGACCGCGAGCAAGCAAAATGACATCCCGGCGAGACTTTTTCCTCGTTCGCGATCAGCAACATCAAGTTGGCGATCGCGAGCGTGGAAAATAAACCTCCCGACGAGATTCTCAATGCGGGGAGGTCAGGTTTCTCATTGCGAGTGGTCGCGTATGCTCGCGACCACTCGCGATGAGAAACTACCAGTCCGCATTGAGAAAAATCTACTCGAGTGGCAGAAAACTACAGCTCGCACTGTGCAAGATGTCGTTTTCAATGATTGCACAGTGCTGGATGCTTGTCCGCACTGTGCAATCATTGAAAACGGCATCCTACACAGTGTGAACAGGGTACTACGCAGTTCGCGAAGTGCTACGCGTAGCTCGCATAGTGTGAAGTGCACTTTGCGTAGCTACGCGTAGCGCTACTTCGCAAACTACGCCCAGGGTTACTTTAGAACCAGTTAGATCATACCCTCCTTGGAAAACCAAATCTAAGTCCTGAGATGCAAGCAACCACTATCACACAACATACTTTAATAAACCTATGGAAAATTCTAGAAAGATTGTCCTTATTCAATTCCAAGATCACATCGTCCTCTGCCTTCTACTTCTAACTTTTCGTGCTTCTTAAGTACTCACTGAAGTAGTGAATCTGCTTCACCGTAACATCGATGTTTGTGATAGATTCTAAACTCATCCAATGACAGGGCCCTCCAACCTCAAATCCAAGCATGTCATACATGAGCCTCAAACGTTTTGTTTTCATCTGCATCACTACATTTGGCAAATCCCTACATTTCTACATGAAATCCAATATGGAACTTAAGGACCATGTGAAGAAGAATGTGGTTAAACCCAAATAAGCCACCTGCCTCTCATCATCAATACTTTAACCTATTTTCTGTACTTGGGCTGCTCCCATGAATCCTGCTAAAAATAGCAATTTACGTTTAGCCTTCAGTTTCAAAATCCTTCACACTTACAGAATTTTTAAAAATGTTCTTGTTTACAATTTTCTTCTTTATTTACATATACTTGATCAAACTGCTAATATTATTAAATTTTTTAACAGTTGTGGGCCCACTGAGTAGGAGTGCAAACTCCCAGGGGTTCACAGAACACAGGATAAGAACCACTGATATAGAGTATCTGGTGACACAATGAAAGCATATATGAGATGAGAACACAATATGCCATACTCACATGTATATAGGAGGATATTACCTGGAAAGGAAAGGGAAAAGGAACAATGTGAATCTGAGAACAGAAAAGCCAGTGAACATTAAAGGGTAAATAGGAGGAAACCCACATTGAGGGTTGATGCAATGATTGCCAAGATACAGCAAAAATGTATGGCGCCCAGGCATGAAGCCCGTCTGGAAATAAGAATTAGTAATTTAGTATGCAGAGGAACAGATGGTAAGACAAATACATAATTGTGAATATGGTTACCTACACATTTAGGATTAAAACAGGCTCAACCATGATCATCTAAAACAAGTGGTCCACTAGAGGGAAAAATCCAAAATAATATCTAGTTAGGCAACAATATATCCTCCCAAAAATGAGAATCAAGTAATGACGCAAACCACAGAAAAGATTAATTGAATTGGTCAGAGGGACAGGTAGAGTGCTGTGTGTCCTCTTTAAATTACAGCATCCTCGGAAACATGAGGAATGCATTGTAGAAATAGGTAAGGTCTATGGAAGCATCTTGAGGGAAATAGAAACAGAAAAGGGATGCATAGGTAATTCAATGTGGAGTAATTATGGCGGCCATATTTGAAGAATTCTAAGAGCAGTGAAATAAACGGACAGGAAAGCAAGGTGAGTGAAGAATATCAGGAGCCTTTGTACATAAATATAAAATAAAGTTAATTTAAACAAAGCAGAGGGACCACCAGGGTGCTGAGTGTCCTCTCAGAATTTTGGTGTCCTCAAAACAACAAGGAAGGTGTCATAGCAAAAAAACCAGGTTGTGATATCGTCATGTCTTTGACAGTTGTTGCGCTGCCCCACTGGTTCAGAGGACGCTACTTTACTGCATGCAAATAAATCACACACCTGCAATTGAATATTATTATAAGCCAGGATAATCCAAAAAAGTTGAGTGCATGATCCATACCCATTGAACCACTACTGCCTTTTCTGACCAGGATACACGGCACCCGACACAAATACGTCTTATGAAGAGATATCAAATTTAACACACAAACGTGCAGACACCTTCATGTTTGCTGAAAACGAAGTGCAAAGGATCCATTCACTTATAAGCGACATTGAAATGACAACCACCAGCTCAGGGTCAGTTCAGAGCAACATCAAACAGTTGCCATACTTAACGAAAAAGGAGGTAAACCTACGGCTACACGCCAGTACACTCATCAGATATTACCATGTGCAGCGCATTCCCAGGGGACTCAGGATCCCCTAAACGCCGTCCTTATGTAAGAATGATTCCAAGTTCATAGACAGATGCTATGGGATCCTCAATAAATGTTCTCTCGACTTGATCCTATTGATTATCGAAGAACTATCAAAGATACTGGAGGAATTGGTTAGCGAGATCAATCATTTGAAAAGCAAACTGTCTTCCAAATTGAGTGCGGATGAATGGTCCAAGGTTTTGATGAATATTAACGAACAGTTGTCCCGACACACTCAAGAGATTAACGAGCGCAAGTGGGGAAGCTTCGAAGAGACACTAGAGATTACAAATTAGGGGGCATATTATCAACGGCCAGCGATAATTATCGCCGGCTGTGCTTAGCGATAATAATATTATCGCAGGCTATCTCTGGAAGTTATTGCCCTGTTGGCGCTTTATTAACAATGTGTTTCTCCAGGGCGATAAAAATTCCAGAGATAGTGAGGTTATCGCCGTTTTGCAGGGAACATCGCTGGTTTTCCAGCGATGTTCCCTGCAAAACGGCGATAACCTTGCTGATACGACCCACAGGGTCGTATCAGCATAATCCACCCCCTATGTTAGGGATGGCTAAGTCAGGATTTTAGCAGACGTTAAGATTTTGGCGAAAACTGCAGTTTTCGCCAAAATCTAAGGTCTGCTAAAACCATGTGGATTGCCTTGTAAATATCGCGATGTAAACATCAGAGATATTTGCAAGGTAGTCCATCCGGGGGTATGCCCAGTAACGCCCACTTTGCATCTCATTGGAGATGCAAAGGGAGGCATTGGGAAAAAGGGTGCTAACATGCGATTATGCATGTTAGCACCCTCTTGTAAATAGCACGCTGGTTTTATCTCCAGCGGAGATAAAGCCCTTGTAAATATGCCCCTAGGTGAGGTATACAACTGGGAAGAAGTCTACGCAAGGAGGAGACTAAAGAGACCTCAAAACAGAACATCTGACACTGAAACATCATCAACGGGCAGTGATTCAGAGATTTACAAGCAAATTATCTCACAAACCGACCCAAAAGACCGTTCAAGCCAGGGAAACGTGCAACAGACCAGGACCCCGTCAACATCAGTCACACGAAGCTCCACAGTTGTTTCTTTTTTAGGAGCAGGCCCCCTAGAAAACGAGGAGGGGCAAGGGGGAACACCAAGCACCGACCTAACCACATCCAAGAGAATAACCAGGAGCCAAAGGACGTGAGCCCGAAGTACCTGGTCATTAACATCTCCTCAAAAAACCTAAGTCCATTGGAAACAAAAATTCTACAAAAGGGAACTTCTTTCGTGCCCACCTACCAGTCTAACATATTGGAGACGAAGGTTAGCATATTTAGATTTATACGATCACTAAGACTAAGACATTTCCTAGACAATGTTGTCACAGAACAACAACCCAAAGAAGAAGACACCATGAAATATTGGATGCCTTTGAATCTTTCGTGAAAAACTAAATATAACACCTCTCTAGAGCCAGAAAGACCAACTAATCTAACCTGACTACCAAAGAAAGAAACATCATACAACGGTTGGCTAACAACCCAGAGATCAAATGTGTTAAAGCAGACAAAGGTGAAGCCTTAGTTGTAATGGATACATTATACTACAACTACAAAATCAATGAACATGTGGAAGACCCGACAACATACATGGGACTGAGACATAATCCAACTGAGAAATTCCGAAGTGAGCTCAACGAGCTTATAGAAAAAGCCGTGACCTTAGGCCCTATCACGGAGACAGACTAAAGATATTTGACTCAGGATTTTCCGAGGAGCCCTACGTTACACATGTTACCAAAGATTCACAAGGATTTATGGAAATCACCAATGAGACCCATAGTATCTACATGTGGTTCAATACATGAACCTGTTGGCAAGTACCTTGATCAACACCTACAGGAATTTGTACAAAGCATGACCACATACATGAAGGATACTACAGAATTCTTGTTGAAAATCAGGGATCTCAGAATCAATTGTTGCAAAGAGATATTCTTATCTACGATCAACGTGAAGGTCCTACACACCTCCATCCCACACAATCTGGGCATTGAAGCAGTGGATTTCTTCCTGCTCAAATTAGACATGAAGCTTGAGTTAAAGGTTTTCTCTTAGAGTTGCTTCATTATACCCTATATCATAGCTATTTTTCTCACAACAATAAGTTCTTTTTACAGCTTACAGAGACATACGTGGGAAACTGTACAGCTCCCAGCTATGCAAATGTATTCATGCATAAGTTTGAATTGGACAATGTCTTGAACAAAGATATATGGAAGGAGCACTTGGTCACGTTTATGAGGTACATAGTTAATAACTTTGTCACCTCAAGGTCCCAAGGCAGATTTAACATTGGCCATTGAAGTTCTGAATCAAGTGAATAATTGCATCAGTTTCACTTATGACATCAACAACCTGAGGATCAACTTCCTGAATGAGATCATTTACATCAACAATCAAAAACCTGGAGAGTACCCTGTACAGGAAAGAGACAGACCGCAACAATTTATCGCATTTCAGTAACTTCCACCAGAACGCACTCAAAGTTCACCTACCTTATTCCCAACTATTGAGAGTCAAGAGGATCGTGTCAGACCTGAATCAGCTGATATCCAACTTGACCAGCATGACAGATAGATTCAAGGACAGAGGCTATCCCACCAAAATACTCGCAACTGCCACAAGCCGCCCACTAACTGTTGCCCGCATGCGATCACTGACCATGCAAAAAAAGAAAATAAAATCGATCAGGATGGTCATGGTGTCTAAGTTTTCAACGGAAAGCACAGGACTCAAAAAAATCATCCTCAAATACTGGCCCATGTTGCAGTTGGAGCCTGATTTCAAGGGATTATTTGAAGACATGCCACTATTTGCTTATGAAAGGAGCAAAAACCGTAATGAACTACTGAGAGCCAAAAGACCCTGTACCAACATTGAAACTTACAGAGGCACCGTCCCGTGCTTTAACTGCGGTAACTGCAACAATGCCATCAGAGGCAACAGCATCAACCATCCAACCAAGGGCTACAAAATCTGACTCTTCACCACAGCCACATGCGATTCAAAGAACGTTGTGTACCTGCTCAAGTGTAATTTGGGGTTAGCCTACATAGACAAGACTGAAAGGAAAGGAAAAACAAGACTAAGCAAACACATCAGAAACAAAAACACTGTATCAGTCTTGGCGGTACACTGTCTGGCTCAAAATCATAACATCAGCCAGCTACGTTTTTTGATCTTAGAGAAGGTGGACCTAAAGGAAGGAAAAGACAACCGTAAATTCTTAATACAACTAGAAACCTTCTGGATTAAATGGTTAAACACTTTGATGCCTCACGGCCTCAACGACCGCATTAAATACAGCTGTTTTCTATAAATGCCCTGCATTTCACTCTATTCTCCTCCTCTATCTCAGTCTTGTTCACTTGGTGATCCATTTTATCCGAATTTTCTTTTATGTTTTATTTTACTTTTATTTTTCCTGTGTTCAATTTATCTGTTGAAAAAAGAAGGTTTTGCAAAGTAAAACACATTGCCTACAAAACTTTTGGGGGTGGCCATATTCCCCACTTTTCACTGCACTTAACTATAATTTTTTCCCTCTTTTCATTCCTCAGTTTATTGTTTCTTCTATTCCTACTGACCGTGATATTAAATGCTCCGTGGCACTTTTAGCCCATGATGTATAACTCATTGAGTGATGTTGGTTAGATATGAGTATAGTCCATACCTTTCCCATGGGGTTAAAACTATATTTACAATGCTTATTGTAGCACCACACTTAGGGAAACCACTCCAAGACGGCACCCGTTACGGCGCCCAAGCACATAGCCTTTGTCTGTTTTACTTCCCCCTTCATCGGAACACTCAGTTGGTGTTTCTGAACGGAGAGAGACGCGCAGCTCTAAGTAAGCCGTACTACACAAACAAGTTACATTTTCATATGTGGGTTACAGTAAATTCGCCTTTAGATTATGGATGCCATTCGACTGAGAACCAAATTATTTAGTTTTAAGAGTACTTATATAATTGCAGGCGTCTTGTCACTTTTACCGGCACAGTGGTGGTGATCATTATGAGCTTAAGTGGACGTGCATTTTGTAATGGTGATATTTGTTATCAACACCCACTTGGGTGGGTACGCTTACCAGTGAGTTTTCAAGCTCACTTTGATATGTTTTCACATTCTGCCAGCACTTTTTGCACATTTCAATATCGTGCATGCCCTTTGAAATCTCACGTTAACACGCCCAGAGCCTGCATGTCACCAAACATTAAGCACATGGCACGGTCCGATTTTTTTGAGATTACACATACGTTTGTTAATGGCTCCATGACTAGTATATTATGTTTAGTGTTTGTTTTCATGTTGTTCACCCAAAAAAGATTAGGTTCAGTTCAACCATGCGCTTGACACCACTGTCACATTGACATCTAAGAGTGAACACCTGAGGGAGGGGGCAGCCTGCACCCTGAATGGTCATTTCATTTTTGCCCTATTTAATAGCTTTTCAGAAACATACCACCCGATGAAGGGCCAGCGATATGCCCGAAATGCATTGGGGATAACTACTACTTCTTTGCACGTTCATTTTTGAAGCAATTGATATATGTTTTCACATGAACTATGTGGACAACCATGTCATTGACAAAACAATTACATTGTTGAATAATAAACCTGAAGTTGCAAGTTGATTTTGAATCAAATTGATTAAAGCCTTCCAATTGGAAACCGGCAGTGCACTAAAGGGACGCTTTACATTGGGGCAGTGCAACAATTGTCACGTTTACGCATGTCCAGATTCAGAGGACGATACCTTACTGCACGCCAACAAATCACACACCTGCCATTAAATATATTATAAGCCAGGATCACCAAAAAACGTGGAGTGCATGATCCATACCCATTGATCTTCATGTCTTTGCCATGCATTCTCTCCTTAGTTACATGTCCCCTGCTGCTGAGTCAGTGTATCTGTGAGGTAATAGAATGCCAAAGTGTGCATGGTTTGAGTGAGTGTCAGTGGGAATGCATGGGCTGAGCAGCAAGGATTCTGCTCCCCGTGGGGCCTTCCTGCTTCCTTACTATCATCCTTTCCTGCAACATGAGATTCCTACTTTGAGAATAAAATATATCCTGTTTCACATATTTTTCTGGCTATCTTGCATCTTCATTTACCACAGTGGTGATGAAGATAGGAGGGTGAGTTGCTACTCAAACAATATTACATTACAACTTCTTACTAGTACTGGTTATGTGGCATTTTTCTTTGCACCCAAACCTTTCGTTTTGGGCATATGTTTAGCAGTTTCTTAGATGTTCTTGTGTGGCAGATATTTGGCTCCCTTTGGGGCACACGTATTGCACCTTTGTGCTATGCTGTAGAGTTTGTGACTTTAGTACGAGGTGTCACTTTTGTACCTCTTCTATATTTATTGTCTGCTGAGGGAGAAAGAGTGTGGGTGTTTCTCCACAGTGATGTCATTCTTGACCTTGTATCATTATTTCCTGTCCTGGTCTATTTATTTTATGTATTGTATAATTAAACATTTTTATTACACCATATGTCTTCTTTGTATAATGTTGAAAATTACCATATTCTGTATTCAATTTTTTTACCCCCATGTTTTGTGCTCATCCCATGGGTGTTATATATTACTTTCTTACCTGGATTCATCTTTTCTATTTTTTCTATAAAGAAGGGAGGTTTGGGATATCTTCATGTCTTTGCCATGCATTCTCTCCTTAGTCATATGTCCCTTGCTGCTCAGTCAGTATGACTGTGAGGTAAAATAATGTAGCCTTAAAGCCAGACATAGTGCCCTCTTCCTGACGTTAAAGCCCCGCTCAAGCGTTAAAGGCCGAAGGCGAGGGTCTTTAACAAGGGAGCGGGCCTTTAATGAGCGCTAGAGCCCGCTATGGAGGGCTCTAAGGCTATTAGAACATTCCTCCCATAGAGGGCAAAATGTTCTAATTAGTAAAACAAAGGACTCACGCAGCCCAAGGGGGTTGAAATACCCCCAGGCTCTGTGAGGCCTCTGTTCACAGCTGCTGTGAACAAACATTGGAATGTTGATGCTCCGGGAACCTACCAGCCATTAGAAGCCCAGACCACTCCATTGTCTTCAATGGAGTGCTCAACATTCCAATTTTCTAATGCTGATGTGTGCATGGATCGAGTGAGTGTCAGTTGGAGTGCATGGGCTCTGCAGCAAAGATGGTGCTCCTGGTAGGGCCTTCCTGCTTCTTTACTACCATCTTTCCATGTAACCTGAGATTCCTACTTTGAGAATAAACCATATCCTGTTTCACCTATTCTACTGGCTATCTTTCATCTTCATTTACAAAACAGGTCTATGGTGGTCATCTCAAGGGAAGTCTTGTTGAAGAAAATTGAAACAGAAGAGGTATAGATAGGTATCAGAGTTTGTTTCAAAGGGCCGTGGAGCAAGTAGGGGCTACTGTGGAGGATGAGGCATTTTACTCCCGATGTTCCAAGGCCTGACCTGCTATAAATCCTGCTCAAATGGGCAATGTGCCCCTTCTGCACTTGACTCTCAATGGCAGCTGTGATTGAGCAGTCATGGCTTTCTAGGGAGGGGGGGTGAAGATACAGATCAGTGAAAACAGCTCATAACTGATAGTGCACACAGCGTGAACAATGTCTACTCAAATACTTGCTTTTATAGGCAAAAGTACTATTTTATTTCTAACTCTACACATACAATGGAATACAACATTCAGAAGCAACACTATCCTCCTTGAGTATGGGGTTCTAGTATTTGTCAGGCAAAGAAGTGTCCCACTCTCCTTCATGTAACATGTTTGGGATTATTCCTCATTCACTGGTTGCTGCATCCAGGGAATGCAGACTACTAGGCCATAGTCATGTGTTTACTTTTGACTCTTCAGGATTTCCATCAAAAGTGTCTTTGGTTCCACAGCACTTTCAGCAGTGAATCCACTAGGGCCCCAAAGGCCCTAGATCAATTCTTACCCGCGCCTGCAGTACGGAAGCTCGTGGTATTACAGCAGGTGCCCTCAGCAAAGGCACTCCTGATATCTGATCTACTTGGAGAAGTCAGGCTGCTCATGTTACACGCATACAGGATTGCCGCTCAGGCATTAGTCCTGGCATGCTGAAAGTTCTTCAGTGTATTTTTTAGTGTCTTTTAATAACATCAAAAAAACTTATTGTACGAACAAACTTCATGTGGAAATCTGGGAGTTGAAGACCAATTCCTGAGATTATGGTCATGGGTTTGTTACTGTGGTTTATGACTCTATGAGTAGAAGGGAAGGAGCTTATCAATTCTGTTCCTCTACCTCCTTTCACAAAAAAGTTGCCGTCTTACTCATAATTGGTCAGAATGAGACCCATTTCACCTCAACTCTCAGCATTTCACCAGATGCTTGGAGTTTGTTGTTACATTTCATGTTTCTTTGATGTTATTAAAAGATACAATGATTCTTTTTTCTGAATGCAGGAGCTCAGGAATCTCCACCTTTGAAGGTATTGCTATGGGTATATACAGGTTACTAGGCCTTTTTGAAAACACCTTGCAGTGATCAATCTGATGCCTGTTTTTTTTGCTGATGCGACTTGCCTCAGCGGCATGTTGAGCGTATGTGCACTGACAGGCAGTGAGGTGCTCACTAATGAACTAAAACTCCCAGGAAGCTACAAGACATCCTGGATCTCACTTCAGCCAACCTCCAAATCATTCCTTGTGCTTGAAATAAGGCAGAAGAATGGGCTTATGATATTTCTGTCATGGCAAGCTCCCGCCGCACACGATCTCCTTTCACATATAAATGTGCATAGAAACAGCCTCCCTTTTTCCACGATAGACCAGACTGATTATTTAATTATGCCTCTGGTTAGACAAGACGCATTTGCGCTCTTGAGCGTGCTGCTATACCCCACCCTCTCCCTTTATTATGATGTTGACAACTGGTGACTGCACTTTCGAACCAACTTTTAAAAGGTGTGCCATTGCATACACTGACAATATGAATCCCTGACACACACGACATTTAGGTACATCTGAGGGTTTTTAGGGAGAATGGTGGTGTCCCCCAATTGTTTACATTAGTATGATGTTTTGATGATATTCTGACCTGTAGGGTTTCTCAAGTTGCAAACGTTTCTTATATGTGCTTATCAGCTACTGCTCTGGATTCCTTGCTAGGGGAGCCTTGAGTGGAGTCAGTGTACTTACCAGTATAGAGTAAGCACTCATTATGCTTTTATTCATCAATGATGTGATAAGCATTCCACGCACCACTCACTAGAATATCCACAGGAAGCATGATTCTGCACTGTGTGCGGGGGTGAACCTTAATTATTGATTAGCAATTAAGGTGCCATGTAGCTATAGCACACAGTCACTTATGCATATTGGATGTTCTGACAACATACTTTCACTACTTTAAAGGAACTCCAAAGAAGTCAATATCCTTTGTCTCTTTGGTGACCATCATCAGTACCAGTTCTTTCATTTACTACTTACACTCTATTATTGTTTTGTTGTAGCAGAGTGACTTTATAAGGTCCTGACGAATGCCTACTACACCCTTCCAAGTGTTGTGTTAGAGCAGAAACATGCTGACCCGTGAGAAGTTACCTCCCTGTGTCACTGTGTTACTCTTTAATCCTATCCCTGGGGTTCAGAAGAAAGTTATAGCGTCCCACCAGGGGATACTTTTTACTCCACCACACTTCACTTTTTGCAGCCTACCTTATCCACTCAGACCTCAGACTCTCATAGGGTTTAGTGAACATCTAAGAGCTCCTTTGGTTCCAGGAGTTGTTGTCCACACCACAACTAGCTGAGGTGGTGTGAGGAGGGACCCTATGAAGGCGCATGCCACCTTAGGATGGGTGAGGGTTCTTGTACTAAAGATATTTTCTTTTCGTCTGTTTGATAACTGTGTGATAACCACCCAGTTTTCAGTCACCAGACCAGGGAACATCATTGTGTTTAGTATTAGCTAGCCACATCTCACCACAGGGAAGCCATTTACAAGTGTGGCGACACTCGACACTGGCAGAAAGGCACATTTGGCTTAGGCGGGAAAATTACAACTTTCTAATAGTATAATTTTCAAATTAGTAGCACAGCATCTGACTTTACCATTAAAATGGATTACAAATTACTATTAAAATAAGTCCTTTTCTAGCTGCTCCTAAACTGAAATTAAGCATTATAAGTTGTTATAATGTAACCCAGAGTTTCCCTATGGGAGTGCAAGTCTTGGTACTGTAAAAAATGGCATTGGAGGATTTTCACTGCCAGGACATGTAAAACATTAAATATACATGTCCTACATTGTAAATACCATGCACCCTGCCCTATCGGCATTTAGGGTCTACCATAGTGGTAACTTTTAAGCATTAAATAGTTTAGTTTAGGTCTTGAAAAATGTTTATTTGGCCAGGTTGAAATGGCAGTTTAAAACTTCCCACCCAAGGTGCAATAGCAGACCTGTCAACATGTTTTACAGTGCTACTTTAGTGGGTGGCACAATGAGTGCTGCAGTCCACTTATAGCATTTAATTTACAGGCGTGGGTACAGGTTGTACCTTTCACTAAGGACCTACAAGTAGATTGAATTAGGTATATGCCAGTTTTAACAGGTTTAAAAGATAAAGCAGAAACAGTTTACGACTGGTTAGCAGGAGTAAAATGCCACGAGTCCTATGGCTGATAGAAACATATTCAACTACAGAAGGGAAAAATATGGGGCAATACCACGCACAAGGTGGTCATTTCCAATGGGGATTAACTGCAAGATAATCCAAAGTGCAAAGAAAATTGCAAAATATTGAGAAATTTTAATGCCCAGCCTTGCTGCAAATAACTTACTTTTACAATTCTAATGGTGTCACAACTGTGGAACTGGTTAAGACCTATACCATTATTACTTTGAAATATTCAAGTATTTGATTCCAATAATTTGCCTTTGCCCTATTTAATATATTTTTTAATGGTTAAATTCATTAAAATAATGAACATGCTATTCTCGTCTTTATATATGAGAGCCTTCTAATGGACTAGGAAATAGAAGTTAAAATCCCTCTTGCATTCTCATTTTCGATTTTTAAATGAACACCATCTGCACTTATGCCTATATACAGTTGTTTAGAGGTTTGACAGAAGAATGTATCAAACTGAAAATGACATAGCTTTCCATATGTTTGCCACTATATTATTATTTCTTTGACTTACTGCTTAATTATGTCATGACTTTCCGCAAATGGATTTCCACTCAGGGTCATGTGATGCAAAGGTATCAATAGAACAACTCCATCTCATACTGCTTTTTGAAATAAAGAGTACCCACTGAGTTCCATTTTGCCAGACCCTTGATTGGGATCTTAAAGCTCTTGCGCATGGATTATTTTTATAGTTATTACCAAATAATGTGCAGTTGACTAAATCTTATTGAGAATCAAGTTTGTTTCCAGTTATGCGGCATTACTGATTTAAGACATATTTTTATCACTCATTACTGAACAGATTTAATGTAAAGTGCTGCTGTTAGCAATCAGAAACTGCAGGAGTACACATCTAAGTGCTTTGAAACATGAAGCATGTAATAACTAATTCAGTGAAATGAATAGACTCCTATGAACTCAATAACATCGTAGTAATTGATGAAATAAGTTGCCTCAGTGCCCCTCAAACTTCTCACTATGGTCTCCAGAATAAAGTGAGAGAAATATATTGATGAAGGGATAAGATTATGTTTCTAAAAGTGAAGTCTACAACACGATTCATGTAATAAGAAATGTATTGTCAGATCGCCACAGTGAAATGTACAGCAGAGCACTGCTGTTTTAGACATCAAATGTAGGTTATACGAGTTTATTTTATGACAAAGAACAAATGTCACTATGAGGGCCAATGTAGCAGGTTAAGAACGCAGAAACCTGGTAAATATGAGGAAAACAAAAACCTCAGTGTATTACATTTTCATGTTCATTATTTTTAACAAGTATGTGAAATTTACTTGAAAATATTACAATCATAAAAATCTCTGTATAGAGAGTTATCAATGAAAAGTAAGGTGCTTTGCAATTATTAAGCACCTGGAAGAAGAGAAAAGCAATAATTAGCTGTAGCAGTCCAGTAAAAATCCAAAGGGAGACATGGAAGGAGATGCTGGGCAGACATGAAAGGAGATGCTGGGCGGAGCTGACATGGGACATACATTCATAGTCATTCTCAAATCAAGTAATTAAAAAACAAAAACAGGCTAGAGAAAAGCAATTATTCAGTCAATTAAATATCATTAGTAACGCAAATGAGATGCACTTAAATAATGTACTATTTCCTCGTAGTTAATTTATCAATTTGCAAAGCAACTAATAAAACTGACAATCAAATACAACCAAGAGCCCAGCAACTACAAACATCAGTAAATGACTTAAAAACAACAGGCACTGGCAAAGACGATAGATCTATGCAGTGAAACCTCACTTGGATTTACATTATTTGAAGAAACTCATTCAAAAGTATCCACAAAAGCTATCTTTGTATGGATTGTTAAAACAAATGCATTCAGACATGATTGCTATGGATGCGTGCTCCCATTCAAGGATGGCCACAGTGGATGCATGTGCATTGACCACTAACACCTTTGAATACATTTGTAGATTTTCAACAAACCCATTCAAAGTCAGCTGCTATGGATGTGTGTGCATCTATAGTGGCTATCTCTAAATAGGTTTGTTCAAATAATACAAACACATGCATGCACCTGCACACTTGCTGGAGGCCATCTTGAAATGTCATTCACTCTTAATTTCAGTCTCAATTTTTTTCATATTCACTCATACTTACTGACACTCAGTAGGTTTACTAACACTTTGCCCTATGGTTACATCACTTTAGTGAAGCAAATCCAGCACAAAAGTTTAGGTTGACATTTACTATCTAATGCAAATCCTGGTTTGAATTAGATCGTATCCCAAACTACAGCAAAAAACTCACTATGTGTTCATTTGCATTATTATGCATCAGTGGGTTGTTCCATAGGTGATGCGTGGGCAGGAAATTGTGCGTAGACAGGAAATTGTGCAAATTCTTTTGATTCCTCAAGCGTGCAAGCTTTGGTGTCAAGGCTACTGAAATTGCATCAGTGCACATGGAGAGGTAAAATGCAACATATCTACTAAGTTATAGTGCATGTTTTGTCTCTCCTTTGAAGCAAGACAGCGCAGCAACTTTGGCGCAATGCTGCCTTGCAACAAAGATTAATAAATCTTGGCCTCAATTTCACGCAATCTCACTCACTACCTGTCACTGACTCTTACTCACCTTTAGTCACACAGACACATGTTTAAACATACAGACAAGCTCACACATACAAATGATCTCTCTCACATAAACACACTGTCACACATAAGCACACATACAACACACATTTAAAACCATTTTTAATTACGACTGCCGCCGCCAAGGAGCCCTTTCCCGTTTCTTGTGCTCCATTTTGTATTGCACTAATAGTGAATAATAGAACATTATTTATAAGTATAATGAAAAATGTGTAGAAAATAAGGAATACTGAGCCGCCTCTGTGTGCATGGCACTGATTTTGCCACCTCTGAGGCCAGTACTCGCAAAGGCAGTGAGGGGGTTGCAAATGCAAACCAGGTGTCATAACTGTGACCCCTGGCGACCCCTAAATCACAATAATGGGTAAGGAAACACCTGGGCAAGGTGAATAGCAGCATGCACGGGTATAACAATTTCAATTCAACTAAACCATTGACAATCAATCTCGAGATTTATATTCAAAATAGATATTTATTTGGTAAAATTATATATGAAGAGGGAATATTTGAGGTTTTTTTACATATTTATAATCAATCAAGTTGATCTATTCATATTTCATTTTTCTAGAAGCAAGATTCAATCATTCAGTGTAGTGCTAGTCAAGTTAATACTACATGATACACTGCATTAAAGTCATAAGGACCTAATTATTTTCAATACACAATTCACTAATAATATACGTGATCTCACTATAACAGTGTGATGACAAATGAACACAATGAACAGGAACTGGTGGTATGTTGTTGTACTATGTGCGTTTCGGCATTGCCTTCATCAAGGTTCCGTCTCAAAAAGTCACTGAATGAAACACATAATCACAAAGTTAGATATTGAAATTGGATGCCCGCTGTTTACACTAATTAGGCAAGAAACCCAAGAAAGATTGGTATATCACAAAAGTGTCTTAGGAGAGATGCCGTGTTTCACTGTTAACACTTAAAACATTATATTTATAGTCCCAGGACCAAACAAATAATGTAAGTTATACATGCAACAAGTGTGGTTTTTCTCCAAGAAAGGAAGAAGGTGAACATCTTGTGCTCAACGTGCTTAAAGGAGTTAAACAATATGTTGGAAATAAATATATTTGTGAATCCCTCTTATTTTAAAAGCATAGTCATGCATGGACAGAGTCCACTAAGAGTCTGATTCATCTTACCATCCTGTGTAATTGTAATCTAAATGATGGCTGGAGGATTCCTGCTGGCCGCAAAGGAGAAGAGGTCTCGGTATACCTTTGAAACCATGCAAAAGTGGCTACAATTTACAGAAAATTCTTAGTCTAAAAACGGGAGATATGAGAAACATGAAAAGAAAATGTAAGACGGTAATTGTCATTTCACCGAATTGAGAAAATGGAAGCAGTCCATATATACATGATTCATAAAGTTACATGTGATTAGAAAATAGTCTAGTACTTTTCCAATAAATCTTGATCTTTTATCGGTAAACGGAGGGAGGTGTTTAACTTATGTAACGGAATAGCTGAAAAGAGACGCAATGTTCTACATAAGTACAAGGAGCCTCAAATGTTGTAATCGGATGCATAGACACACGCATTTATTATGCACATAGTTTAGAGGCAATGGTATATACCTGTCAGATTCAATGAATCGATGGAACTGATGATGAAACTTCTATCCAGTAGAAACTATGTGACAATCATAAACGTATGGCACTATATAGCACAAAAATGAAATAAAATAAAGAAGGAGAGGGAGGATGGGGAAGAAAAGAGGGGCCTAATTAGCATAACACTGCTGATGAATAGACCAATAATAGATGTTGAATGAAATCATCCCTGTAGTTTGACCAAATTACCTGATATGTTAAAGATGAAAGTTCATATGAAGGTGAACCCTGGATCTGGTTATCGGCAGTATAGACCCAGAATCGTAGATAGTGTCCTGCAACAGTGGAGGCACATATTGGCATTAGAAAGATGTTATCCCCTTACCAAAGACAATTGAATTAACTGTAGTTGAAAAGTCCAATTCTATGGCTAACCTTTTAAATGTTTAGAGCTGATAGAAGACTTGGACGCGGCGTTTCAAACGTGGAATCTCTCCCTTCTTCTGTGAGGTAATGTTTAAGTGCACCTACGGGGGAGCGGCACAAAGTAAATGGAAGTGAGGCACAGTTACGCGGCGTTTCCTTATTAAACTACGGGATATCGTGGCAAGTTACCTGTACGTTAGTTGCGGTTCAGGTCCCTCCATAGTGGCAAGGTTCATCGCGTGACAACCCCAGTTTTATATTCACACTCCAACCTGAGCGTCTTGCCAGACGTGAATGGGCGGTTACGGGCGCTGTTGTCTTGGATGTAGAAAGCGGACTTGTGTTGTTGCGCGGTGGCAAACAGACTCTGAATAGCAGCACCATATTGAAATGTAAGGTATTGCAGTGAACTAATGAGATACCCTAATAAGTATCCATGGCTGCGTTCAAAATTGGACAGTCAGTAATCGGATCATTAATTAACCTTATTACGTATATCGTGAAGAACAAGGCCATGTCCTAATGATAGAAAATAGGTGTCAATACACTATGGCTTAATTTGATCCTTCCGACTTACATTTAGTTTATACTGTGATCCTGTAGTCATAACAAGACTCTACTAATAAAAGGATAGAGGGAAAGATTAAAGATACTGCAATATAAGGGTAACAGCACTCAAATGCTGAATAAGGTGTGAACATATTGATGTGACACCTACACTTAATACAATCAGGAAAACAGATAAGAAAATTATCGATTTATTTACAATTCAGCGAAGTATCATAAGATTCTTAAGTGACGATAATTTAATGGAATGATAGGTGCTATGGCAGTCTTCTTTTCATTCTGAAGAGTTTATAATGAGTTGTAGCGCGATACTCAACTTCCGTGAAGGGTCTGAAAATGAAATGGAATTAATATTTATTTAGATTGGGTGTAAATAGTCTAGATTATCCCAATGAAGTTCATTAGAGTCTTTTGTTTAACATGAAGAGTTTATACTGAGATATAACGCGATACTTGCCTTCACTTGGGAGTCCGAAAGTAAAATCAAGATTGTATGTATCCAGATTGGGATCGGGTGAGAATAGTTTAGACTTACATGAAGAAGTTAAGCTCTCCATACTGTGTATTGAATAATTTAGGTGTTGAATTTAATCGCCTGATCCCAGAGAATTTCCTGATTAAGGTCGGAATATGCAGTGTCTAGAATAAAAATCCAATATACCTCCTTTTTCTTTCTTATTGCCTCATTGGATGTGCCCACTTTACTTAGAATTTTCTCCAGAATGTACCAACGTATATCTTCTGGAGTGTGGCCTTCCTCTATATAATGTTGGACTAATGGAGCTGACATCTTTTTAGTTCTGATAGAAGATATGTGTTCAGTGAGACGTCTTTGGAATGTCCTGGCAGTTTCACCCACATAGCCCATATAGCAAGGGCATAAGAGTAAATATATTACATCTTTCGTTTTACAGTTGGTGAGGCACGTAGATTGGATAAGATGGTCTTTGAATTGAAAGGAGGAGGCTTTGATGGCAAAAGGACATATTTTACATGTACTACAATTGTAATTGCCAATCACAGGTTGTGTACTATGTAAAGATCGTTGTGACACAACATTGGTAGCTCTCATTCTAGAATGTACAACATGATCTTTTAGATTTTTGTTTCGCCTGTAGGCAAATAAAGGCTTAGGTAACTGATCAGATTTTAGCACCTATCCACATTATTGTATCAGGCAAGTTTATTAATAACCTAGAGAATCTCATTCAATTAATATGGTGATAATGCTAAGCTGTACCTCAACATGAATGCCACAAACAACTTTGAAATAATAGTCTTACTAAAATACAATCAAGGATGTTCCAAGAAAATGTAATTTCAAACCTAAGAAAATTAACTTTCTCCTAATATTCACACACTAATTTGAACACTTCACATTAACCTCACATAAGAATTGATCATTATACCCACAATAAATGTTAATTATACACAATTTATATTTTCACTCACTCGCTAAATGCCTAGCTTTAGAGCTACGCCTGCTGCGGCCCATCAACACCTTCTTTCCTTAGAATGATTTCAGGAACTCTGCCAATGTAATGGTTCTATCATTCATTGACTATCGAAATGTTCTTCAAAGCAGCCACCCAAGATCCCTCCTAATCCTATTCATAGGAGTACTAGACACCCCTCCCTGCCTCATCTCCAATACAAAACAAGCATTTGCAATGCAATTGCTCTCGCCTTTGGGACCTTATATGTATTTAGCTACGCAGCACATCTACTGTTCTTTAACATAGAGGGAAAGTAAGAACCAAACTGCATGACACGCCAGGTATGGGACCACATGGAGAGAAATAATGCCTTTCAGCGGGAAATGGTCTAGTCCAAAGCTCTATTTTTAATATAAAATGAGGGTCTTCGGTGGTCATATCACTGAGAATACAAAAAGTATTATTGTCTAAGGATGCTCGTGGAAGACAATTTCTATTGACTGGAATCTGGAGAATGCTAAAGTGATTCTGGTATTTTACTGATCTCTGCTGGTCGTTTTCCATCAAGAAAGTGAATTATAGGCAGTTGCCAGAAAAATAAAAAAAGAAAGTCCCTCAGCAGAAAGCAATTCTGGAATTTTACTGACCATCTAATGGTCGTTTTCTATAAAGACAGTTTTATAGAGGCAGTTAAACAGAAACAAATGTCCCCTAGCTGAAGCAGACAAGTCCTAGGGCTGATCTGCAGAGCCCACAAAGAACATACACATATCAGTTAATACTAAAGTATATACAAGAGGTCTCGAATGCTCGACCTAAAAATTTGACCACACATCTCCTGTCCTTACTTCCTTAAATTGACCTAATTTGAAGCTTGATAATGTTTGTATCGCCCGCAAACATTTCAAACAAAACTCCTCAAAGTAATTGGCACAGAAACGATGGAAGTGAAAGTGTCAGAAGTATATTATTTGTTTAAGGTGCAGAAAATATTAGCTAATGAAGCGGTATTAGCCTGGACCTTCAGTGTTTGTGGCTGTATTGAAGAATGGTATCATGCTCTGTCAGTATTTTTACATTTAGATTTGTAAGTATGGCGACCTTCTACTGTTAAAAGATCGCACTAATTTGTGTTTTATACATTTTTGTAGTGGTGAAGTTAATTGCAACCATGCTGTGCAGCAAAGTCATATATTTGTATCTTATTGTCGATTCTTTCCAGCTACAGGAAGCGAAGCATCCTGTTTCTGTTAATGTTTTGTGCTAATTTATCTGAATCATATGTAATCCACGCTTGTACAATAAACCCTTTATCAATGGATATAGTTTACCCGGCGAATTTTTTAAGGCCTCGATAGCGTTATGACTTCATTCTATGTGTGACAAAAGCAGCTTATTCTGTGACAGAAAACACTTCGAATAGTGGTGATTATATTATTTAGAAATTACATATTTAAGATAAGATTTAAACACGTGTCGTGAAAAGTAAACACTGCTTCGTGAATTGTACAGATTACACTGTTATCAGTAAACTTTGAAGCTTTGTTTCCTAGTGTGAACAATTGACTCTTGTTTTTTATTAGCAGATACACTTGCAATGTGCCTCTTGTGAACTGACTATTGTTTGCACAGTTCAAACCTGGTAAAGTTTGTTTTCCCACTAACGTCGCATTGATTGTTTGCAGTACTTTGATAGTTGTTGACCTCTGGCCTCCTTGTCAAGTGGAATTCTCGTGTGCTGGCTTAACTTCAATTATATGATAGAACATTTATTTGCACACAAATTCGGAAATAAAAAAGTCTAATAATTTGTGATCAAGTATGCATGCTAAAACGTTTGTAAAAATGTGTCATGCTGCCTTGCCAAGCACATTAATATTTAAAACGTAAAATATCTTCATATTTTACTAGTAAGTGATATTCCTGGTTATTGCCACACGAATGAACCCTCTAAACCTATGGTATTACAAACTGGCATTAGAATGGAAAAACATAATCTAACTTGTGAACAGGGCTAAATTTGGGAGTCGTCTCATATTTCCATTGGTACAGATGCAAGCCATTTACACAGAGTCCCCTGACCAGGAAGTCATGTGTGAACAACACCAGTTTAGGTGGCATTCATCCTGTGAAGTAAAGCTTGATTTCATCTACACATATGCCAGACCTGACATCCTTGGCGTGGTTTCCTCCGTCTTTTTGCCCGTACCTCCTGTATTTTTGACTGTATGTTGGACTTCGTTTTTGCTGTTTTTTTAACTCTGGTCACTTTACCACTGCTGTTTAGTGCTCCCTGTGTAAATTGTGATTTTGTTTGGTTATCCATGATTGGCATATTTGATTTACTGATAAGCTCCTAGTAAAGTGCACTGTGTGTGCCCAGCCCAGGGCCTGTAAATCAAATGCTACTACAGGGCCTGCAGCACTGATTGTTACACCCACATGAGCAGCCCTGCAAACATGCATCAGGCTTGTTAATGTAGTGTCTCCAGAGGCAGTTTTTGACTACAATGTCGACCTGGGAAGTGCACCCACTTGCCAGGCCCAAACTTTCCTTTTTATTAATTGTAAAGCATTCCTATGTTAGGCCCAGGGTATCCCCATGGGCAGGGAGCAGTGTATGTGAAAGGTAAGACATGAATTGGTGTGTTTTACATACCTGATAGTGAAATACTGCTAAACTCATTTTTCACTATTGCAAGGACTATCTCTCCCATAGGTTATCATCGGAGCTGCCTTGAAATGTCTTACAAGTCTGACTTTCAATTGGGAAGAGTTAGAGATTTGGAGTTCGGGTTCCCTAACTCAGAATTTAAAAACACATGTGTTTGTGAAGGTGGTTTTTAAATTGAATGTTTGAAAAAGGCCCTTTTAGAAAGTGGACATTTATTTGCTTTACCATCCTGTGCCTCTGCCTGTGGAATCCATATCTGGTTTAGATTGACCGTTGGTCTGGTTGTGCATTCACTCTGGACAGTCACACAAAGAGTGTTGAAGTGTGCCCTGCATATGCTGATTGCCCATCACCAGGCTGCCGAGCCTTCCTGAGCTAGAGTGGTGGGAGGAATTGTCAGTGACACATGAATAGGGCTGTGCCTGTCCTCTCACAATGCTGTCTCCTCCCCCCTGTAATGTGTCTGGAGCCAGGACAGGTCAAGGCAGAATCTGTGCACTACAAAGACTATCATTTCAAGTATGTGTACTACAAAAAATGGGGTATAAGTATGGGACCTGGACCCCACATTTTTAGAACACTTCTTGATCAAGAAGAGATTCTGCCAAGAAGAAGAGCTGGAGAAGCAATAAGAGGAGAACTGCCACTTTGCTTGATGCTGTGTTTTGCTGGCCAGCTGTTTGCTGCTTTTGTCTAGGACAGAAGAATGACTGGACTGTACTCTCTTATCCTGTTTACCAAGGTTCTCTGAGGGCTTGTGGTTGCTTGGCTCCGGTTGGAAGTCTCAGGGCTATCTAAGACCTCATCTGCAGCTCCCCTGAATGCCTTTTCTGGGAGTGCTGATCTGCCAAGTGGTGTCAACTCCAGTACTGGGCCCTTGGAGGTGGTCCAAAAGCTGAAAATCCATGCAACACCCTTCAGCGCAGTTTTTCCAGCTGCAAGCTCGCTGTGCAGTTGAAAAACCAATGCAAGTCCACGGTACGGCCCAAAGAATCAATGCAGCGCCTATTTACAGTTAGAAGAACCGCCACAGCCTGAGTTCAGAGCACCGTGTGTCTCTGATGTCCCAGACCCCTGTTCTGAGTCTGACGGAAGCCCTGCTGTGTGGCTGAAAGTATCAACGCATCACCTGCTCATGGCTGGAAAAATCGACACAGTGTCTGTTTCGCCACCGCCGCATCAACCCAGCACGTCCGGATTTTTTACGCATCGCACCTGTGCACCAAGTTTCCAGCGCATCGCCATGGAGTAAGGAACCAATTTCAGAATTTGACGCATCACTTCTCCACGCAGTAAGGAATCGACACAACACTTATCCTGCGTGCAGCAGAACTAATGCCTCCATTCTCCTGGGACTCAAGAATCGATGCATTGCTTGTGTTTTTTGATGCTTCCCTCCTTTACAGCTGTTTTTTGTCTCAGATTTTGATGCATCAAAGGCACTTTGTGCTAAAAACAATGCATCCATAGAGTTCTATAGACTAAATTGCTTAAACCCTTACAACCAAGGAAAAATAAAGATATTTCTCCTTCTTACGCCTGTCCTAGGGAGGTGTATCTTTTTGGTGCATTTCCTTGTTTATCTGTTCTTGGAAATTTGGGAATTGGTCAAAATCAATGTATGTTGCGTGGGATCATCCATGGAACACCCATGGAAATGCCTCTCTGGTGCAGAGTAATGCAACACAATGATTTGCGCTGTGTTGCTTTCCTCAAGATTTATGAAGCCATGTAGCGCCACCCAAGGTAGCCTTCCTTGTATGATTTCATAAATCTTATTTTTCATTTGCCTTGCTCTTGCACTGGGTTGCATGATACAAGAGAGACACAGAACGGCCATATTTATGGCCAAGTCACACAGTGCAGCAAGTCATCTCTCTGCGCTGCACTGCGTGTTAGGTAAAGGGCAGGAATGTGCCATATTTAAGTGAATACGGTGCATTTCTGCCTTTTTCCCTGCACTGGTGCCTTTTTAGCTGCCTAGTTCCAACGCAGGCACCCTTTCACCATGGTGCAAGGGTGCCTGTGATACAAGGAGTGCTTTTGTGCCGGAAGAGTCACTTTCCTCCACCAAAACAATCCCCTGTAGAAATGAAAATATTTTTCCTTCCTCGTTACGCCTCACTTGAGAAAACATCATTTTCTTATTAATTTCCAGGTCTACCACTTCTGGTAAATCTGGGAATGTGCCAAAATCCATTGATGATGCATAGGAGCAACCATGCAAAACCAATGGAAATGCCTCTCTGGCACAGAGTAATGCAACACAACAATTTGTGCTGCATTTTCTTACTCAAGTTTCATGAAGCCACCCAGGGCCATGCAAGGTGGATTCGCGTGGTTTTATAAATCTGATTTTAAAGTTTCGTCACTCCTGCATGGTGCAAGAACGACGCAAAGGGGCACATAAATATGCCCCTAAGTGTCAGGAGTATCATCCAGGGAAGAAAGTCTTATTTCCTCTGGGAATCAAAGAAGAATATTGATTCCTTCTCTGATAGTTACCAAGTCCTCACATGCCCAAACGTGTCATGCTTCATCATAGTTTCGGCTCCTCACTCATGTCACACATTTGTAACCAAAAGGACTCAACCTTCAGAAATAATGGAAATTTGCAGGCTGTGGTAGCACTTACTTAGGAAATCACAACGGGCCATCAAAAGTGAAATAAAGTTACCTCATGGCTGTGTTGTAGCTTTATTTTGATGGCCAATTAGTGAAGTTAAACATACGGGGAATAGTTCAACACTGGAATTAAGTCAACATGTTTTAACCCTTCCTAATGGGGTTAGGATTTCATGACAGCCCTAGTCCCAAAAATGTACTGACTAGTAGAACAACATAAAACATCCCAATACATAGGCTGTTGAATCAAAACAGACCAAGGAGACTGTGAATGCTCCACGCAAAATGTATTCTGCACTCTTAGCTAACTTTCACACAAAATATAAAATCATACTACTGTCATGGTGGCCTCTAAAGTATTGGTTAAGCAGCCTCCGCACTACTTTATACTTGCAGGATTTTCTGCTACTTGTGACAATCTTACAAAAACAGCTTCCTGCATAGATGTATAGCGTTCCTTTTTGTGAGCAGGGAATTTTATGTCTCTGATAGTGTTAAACAGAAAAGAGGAATATCAAAAAGAAACAAAGGCAATGCAATAAACTGTGGCTTTAATAATTGCTGAGAATTTCAATCATCTGAATAGTAAGCCATCCTTTACTGGTGCACTTAAAAGGTTATCCGCCTCCTGACAGTGTAAACCTTCCAGCTCCAAAAATGTTTTTAAGGAACTGAAAGTTGTGTAACATCACATCAGAAGCAAAACATGTTCAACAATGTGAAAATGTGTGACGTCTACATATTGGTCATCTGTGTCCAGCCAGGCCAACCAAGGATGTTAAATAGTTTAAAAAAATGTATTGCTACATTGACCCTCAATTGAATTACTACGTCGTGGTACGTAATTGCATGTGACATCATCACTAACATCCTGCGTGAGCTGCTCCCAGGGTTAATTAATCTAAAATGTTAAGTATGTATAGACAAACGACCTAAGGAATGATGCTGTTGCAGTGGGATACTATGGTCATAAAAAAGCAAATGAGGATATACATTGTATTAAATAGAACGTATACTAATTCCCCTAAAGCTCTTCTTCAGGACCACACAAGGGTCAGCACCGTGCGTACCACTCCTAAAGAATCTTGTAAATAGGAAACAATGGGGTGCACACCTAATGTGTGTTCACCAGATATTTAATACATACGGTTGTACACTGACACACTGTATTTTTGTTTAGACAGAAATATGCCTTATGATCTGCAGGGGTAGGGGGTCTTGTAGTCACACCTTCGTCACAGCACTCCTCTCGGAAAATGACCTGATGGCACCCCTGGAGACCGCATCTTTATGAACACACATTAGGTGCGCCCCCCATTGTTTCTTATTTACAGGCTTCTTTAGGAGTGGTACGCAAGGGGCTGGCACTCATGTGGTCCTGAGGAAGAGCTTTAGGGGAAAGATCGAAACATGTCGACCAGTACTAGGACACCATATTCATTACAGTTAGGTATTTGCCTAGTATTAACACCGGATTTTAAAAACATACCGACTAGGAGCAAGCTTAAAATATTAGCTCACTAGCTAGATATTTTTAACCTATTTTTTCCTATTCCACATCACTGCATCACACATATTTTCCAAAAACTAAGTGCCTATGTAGTTCGCAAGTCACAGCATGCCTCAATCTGCAGCGGATTAAGAGGACCCCAATGATGAAGCATGCCACCTAGGGGTAACCCTGGTGTGTGATGGGACCCTAGAAAAGAATTTTTCTTTCTGGAAAGAGAGTTTTTCATGCATGTTCAGTGGAATCCCTGTTCTTCCTATGGTTAGGTTTCTAATTCTGGTATTCCGGATGTTGTGGAACTGCATTTAGTAAGGAGGGTGAACCTAACCTTAACCTCTACATTCCCCCGTTTTTTGATTGTATATAAGAAGGACCTCAGACACCACCACTTCAGTACCCTTTGTGACCTGTGGATTGTCTGCCATGAGGAAGGACTGATGTGCTTCTACAAGGACTGCCACTGTCATGGACTGCTATTTTGAAGGAGCTACTGCTCTGCTATGCTGACCTGTTGCCTGCTGCCCTCTTACCTTAGGAGGAAGAACTGGACCTGCAAAACATCTTGAAACAAGGATCCTAGAGTGACTCAAAGGGATAACCTGCTGGCCTCTTGAACCTTCGGGATAAAAATGGCTCCCCAACAGCTCCTGGAACCATCTTAGGTGTGTTCCTGACCCCCAAGTGGTGTCTCTCAGCTCCTGGACCCTTGGTGTGACTCAATCTTCATTGCCGTCAGCCTGAATTTTATATGACCCGATCAATTGCAACAGGACAGCCATAGCTGGCACTTTATGTTTTTAGGTGCTACATTGCAGTTTTGTTTATACTCATAACTCCGGGTCTACTGATTGGATTTTGGTCTTGATTTATTATTAAATTAAGCTCTATTTTTCTAACCTGATGTGGGATCTTTTTGTGTGGTGTTTTCACTGTTTTACTGTTTGAATTGTTGCACAAATACATTACACACTGCCACTAACTTAAGTCTGACTGCTATTTGCCAAGCAACTGTAATTTTGGGTTTGCTTGTACCTTACCCTGACTATGACTGTGGCTGCTGCTTGACCAGGGCTCACACTCCATTCAACCAGTAATCCAATTTCTAAAACATAGCAATAGATGTTTTGGACTCTGATTCAGTACTTGATATAGAGGTGGGTTTCGCGTATATCTCTATTTAGGGTAGGTTTGAGTGCCTTTTAAAATATCCAACATGATATGCTGCCCCTTCAAAGATACAGCTGAAATTCCATTATATAACAGAAAATGAGATTGTACAGGGATTTAGTGTTATTTCAGGTATTGCATGTTTGAATATTATCTCATAAGAACCCATTGCTTAAACTTGATCTAGAAGTTTATCCTCTTTACATTATAGGAAAGTCCTTCACAATGTGGCAGATACATTAACTAATGGCATTGATAACTACACCAGTTAGAAGATTGTCTCCTATTAGTGTTTTTTCTCTTTCCATTTCACACATCCTCATTTGGAATGGAGCCATTTCATAAATGTAAGTGTGGCTGACACATTTCTGGTTGGGAAAGTTGGACCATTCCTCAGTGGCATGGCATTCCTGTAGAGAACATGTTGGAATTGTGACACCCAGCTATTACCAATACAATAAAATATATACCACAGAACAACAAGCAGCATACAGCTCATAAGCATTCCAGGACTTAAATAACCATTAATCGAACACCTACCTAAATACTTGACATATGGAGCGTGGACACAAAGAAAAGGCATCCCATGACTTAAACAAAATGCAATGAAACCATTCACTTCCCCAAAGTGCATAAACCTAAGTTACAGGTATATGCACATTCTGATAGAACACAAATATTTATGTTATAGAGAGCACAAAAAGAAGCCCTTTAGAAACACACCACTATTTTATTTTATCCAGTCACAATCACTACACAGATGAGTGGCTTTAGTCAGTTCACCTTCTGACTTCTATCATTTGCATCTTGGGGTAATTGGTCAAATTATCTAAAGAACACAAAAAACATCCATTCAAACTGTAGGAAATGGGATCTGCCACTTTAATTCCCCTGCATTTTTTGCTTTCTGACTTTGGACTTTTATTGTAAGTGAGTTTCACCTACTAAGTCTCACTCACAGTAAATTCTGTGCAAATGCACTTAGAGTGCTAACCACTTGTATACGCCTTCTAAGAAAAGGCTGCTGCTGCACTGCTAGATTAAGAGGCTGTGGATTGGTTACAAGCAAACACATTAGCACACATGTCCACAGGGCCGGCTTACCCACAAACAAATTCCAGGCTTTTTTTACCTCCTACTGGATTACATTACTTACAGTACTGAACAGCAGGAGGATTACATGTCTCCCCTCACAATAAACCATTAACTGTGCTTGGTCCAGTTCCAGGTAGAGGGAGGGATGGGAGCAAGTCCGTCGGCTAGACTGCCGACTTTTGAGCTGGAAACCAGGGTTCGAGCTTCGGGGTTGCGTCCACATCCTGTGATTCTGAGCAAATCACTTAATCTCCCCGTGCCTGAATGTGTAATGTTAATACGGTGCTCGTGTAAAGCACTCCAATACCTTCGGGTCGAGTTCGTGCTATATAAATATGCAACAATAAAAAAAAGGTACACCTTCCTCTTTCGACCAATTGATCTTATAGCTAGAGAATCTCAAGAATCAATCAATCGGTCAAAGATATAAAAATTGTAAAATATTTTGTTGGTGTGGGCAGGGTTATTAGAAATGCTTTTAAGTCAACAGCCAATGGGCTTATTCCTCTCCCCTTTTCATTTAAAGGTGCTAATGTGCCGACACAGATTGCGGCTCTCCACCTCCCCACCACCCCGTCAGCCATTGCAACCGTCCGAGTCAGAGAAGTCCTCATCGGATAGCGATGGTGGGTCACATATTCCCCCCTATACTTGTTCCAAGCCCCCCAAACCTTTTCCCACTTGCGGGGACATCCCCGCCTGATAAATACTGATCGCTCAGCGAACATGGCGACATACATATCTCTCCTACATTTAGACAGCAACGGCACCTCCACCGCTCCCCATTTTTGGGCTATGTTTCTCTAGGCCGTCATCATCCCCAACGTTACCCAGCTCTGCGCCTGACGATTGAGATCATTGGATTCCCACACATTTAATAGACATCGCCGAGGCTCCGGTAACAACGAAACCCCGCTCGCCTGCGACATTGTACGCAGCACTCACTTCCAGAAGTCTTGGATGACAGGACACTCCCAGATAGTGTGATAAAAGGTTCCCTCCTCCCCACAACCTCGCAAACAGAAGGGGTGTAGCGCCCTGCCCAGCTTATGTAGTAAGCACCTGGTGTAGTACGAGCGATGCTGCTGGAGCAGAGTTTTCAGTTTGAAAATTCAGTGGCTTTTGAAGCTCTGGCATGTCTATTCGTTGTACTAATTTATTAATAATTAATAATTAATTATTTGTCTTGTGCAAGTGCGTTTATATTAATCAATCCGTTTGTCCTAACAAGAGAGAGTTACACGTGGGGGCGCATAAATGTGCTGTTTAAAAATAACGTGCATGTTTTCATGTTTAAACGTTGCTATGTGCTGTTTATTTTTGAGCACAAAATGCTTTCCGAATTAATGCTTTTCTATGTTGCAAGTGCTAGATAGATGCATACACATAAGGGTATTAGTGGGGTTAACACTGTTTAATCACTATGCTGTGGTAACATTGTTTTTGTTTCTTTTAATTAAGATGGTCTATTGAGGCCTATGATGGCCTAGAAAAGATGGCCGATTTGTAAGCCTGGCTGTGATTTATAATATGAAAACTGTGACGAGGGAGACCCCTGCTGGAAATGGTCCTGAAGCTAACTGACCATGGTCCTTGCTTGCTTGTTTGAAAACTTTCCATGAGGACAGCAGCAGTTTTGGGAGATCTCCAAGTGAAATGAAAATGTCCTTGGCAGCCTTGGGAAACAAAGGAGCCTTAGAGAAAAACTCTGAACTGTGGCTCGATTGCCGAGGAGAAGTAGAACTAATAAGATACATTTTTTATTTCTTGGTTCCTGTTCCGTAGTCTTTATTATGTGAACTTTTCCTGAGCGGAGATTTTCAAATGTAGCGATGTTACATCCTTTCCTTCTCGCTCTGCTCAGCAGGTCCGGCGGACATTACAGCTTTTTCTATGTTTCCAATGTATCTTTTCATTGTTTTAGAAACTATAAGAAATGTTAGCCTAGAGAGGGTTTTTGCCACTTGCCATTTTGCCTTTGCCGCGTACCGAATCTGCGTTGCTGAGGATCGATGCTGAAGGGACTTCGTCTTGAGAGACATTTACCGAGAGACTTGTCCTGACCCGTTCTGACATTTAGCTAGAATAGGTAACTATGAGAAAATGATTTACTCTGATTGATTTCCTTTGACTCATTTTAGATAAAGCAATATAATTTTAAACATGGTGTTGGATATTCTTTCTTGTCAATTATTGGGTTTACATTTTTGATTATTGCTGTATATGTTGTATAGATTATGTTTAAGGACAGTCACGAAAACCAGGTCTTATCGACCTCGATATAGATGCAGGGTGATTAGGAGTTTTTCTTTCTACAGGTTTATTGCTGGTAGAGTATTTGAGCGTATGTTAGTGTAGTGAAATGGGCCCTAGCGTATGATGTATGCATGTGCGTGTAACTGTGAGATTACTCTATCCGTGGTAGTGGGAATATTATACACACCCTGATCTCTATCAATTTCCTGGTAGCAGAGTTTGATGGTTTTTGATGATTGTCTTGATCTGATAAGATTGCTTGTACATTAGTTTATTGATTATTGATTATTGGTTCATGTTGGTATATGTACTAATACTATATATTGGAGTCGTAATGTTGAGTTATATGTAGTGCTTCTGGAACTTGGAAGCTGTAGCAGTTCCGTAGTAGGGCAGAGGGAAGTATATGCTGCTCTCGGGAAAGACGGAATTGTGAGGAATAACGTGTGACAATTGAAGTTGCGCGTCACATTGTCTGGGTTCGGAATCAGTGACATCGTCGTATGTTACTATTAGATATTTCTGGTATATAAGGAGTGTGTATGATAGTGAAGGTTATCTGTGAAACTCTGGTCTTAAGTCCCAGGGATCCGTAAGGATTTCCGTTAAAGCTTATCGCGGGAGGAGTAATAGGTATTCTCTGAGCTTGTTTGAAGAACTGGGCAAAGAAAGCTTGCTTAGTTGATGTATGTTATAATTCTGTAGTGGAGCAGATTGTCTGTTCTCGGGAAGCAGGATTCTGTGCGTATGTACTATATTTCCTTGTATGAATGTGCGTGAATGTTTGTACATTTAGTTGATTGTAAGACTCTTTGGACAAGTCCTAGAGGAAACAGTTAATGAATGTACGTTAGTAGGGCCGAGTAGAGGAAGTGCTACTGTGTCAATGAAAGGTCTCTTATGAAATAGACTCTCTTTTACTATTCTGTGGTTAGCGAAGCAGACAATGGAGATGTTTTTTATGTTGTAACTAATAGATTTTGTAGAAATTTTGACACGAAGTCTACTGAAAAGATTTTGTAAAGGAGGGGTAGACGAGTGACAGAAGACAGGAGACAAGCGACTGCAGCGACTGTTGACGTCAGAAAGACCGCGCTCTGATTGGATGGTAGATCAGAATAGTGCTCGCGCTAGGATTGGTGCGTTAGTGTGAGCCGCGCAAGGATTGGAAGGGCTATTTAGTGACGTAGACGTTCCAGGATTGGTGCGTTAGTGTGAATCGCGCTGCAATTGGTTGAAAAATTCGTATTGTATATTTATAATACGGAAAGAGTAGAGAGTTTTTTTTGGTAAACGCTAAAATGTATTACCAAGAAGAGAAAAAGAAGAAAACATTTTTTGGTAAAATTAAAAAGTGGTTTAGCAAGGATAAACATGTTAAAACAAGAGAGGGTGAGTTGTTACCTCCACCGAAAACACCTGCATCCTTCATGGCTGCAAGACATGGGTTTCATACCTGTATATGGTTGGAGAATTGGGTTAGGTATACTAAAGAAGATGGTGTTCTAGCATTTCCAGAACATGGTTCATTTAATCTAGCCGTGTTGAGAAATTTACGGGAAAAGATGCTATGTCTAGACCCGAAACCGAGACCTACACAGTTCGAGGCTTTAGTGGAATGGGAAGAGGAAGTACATGAGAGAGAAAAACAGAGATCTGGAGGGTACTATAGGTACATGTTTGGGAGGAGACATGATCGTGAGACTCATCATGATCGAATGAAAAGGTGGCGAGATGTTAGTATGTCAGAGGGATTATATCCGATGAGAACAGTTGAAGGAGGAGCAGAAAAGGTTCCTGAGTCAGAAATGAGAAAATATGGAGTTAATGAGTATGAGGATGAGGTCTTGAATGACATGATTTACAAGAGACCACCTCCATATAGACCAGAACCGGATAAAAGTACACCAGTTGTTTCTCCGATAAGAGATACAGTGTGTGTTAGTGAGACGGAAAATGAGACACCTGAGGTAAGAAGTGATCATTACCTTGATGAGAATGCCAGACAATTAGCCAGAACTACAACAGAGTTGACAGAGAAGATTAGGGAGTTAACGAAGAATCTAGAAGCTGTTACGGTGCCTGTAACAATAGGTCCGGTTATGCCTGTGTTTGACAAACAGAGGACAGGTGAGAATGGACTGGTGATTCCATATGTTGGGAATAATCTGACAAATTCAGTTGGTCCTTCAGGAGATTCAGGCAAAAGAGCAGAAAGAAGTGACCTGAGACAATCAAGACATGACACATGTAGTGAAATATTGGATGCTAGTGAAGCTAGTTGTTCAGGGATGCCAATTTTAGAACCGCAAAAGAGAGTGGTTCCAGTGAGAAAAACTGCTGAAATAACAGTGGAAGATTTGAATGATTGGATGAAGGTTCTACAGAAAAAGGATAAAGATTCACAAGTAATTGATGTAGCTAGGTTACGTGTAGAACTAGAAGAGCTTGTTACAGGAACAGTTCCAACAGAGATTTTGAAGAGTCATCATGATGGTGAACTAATGTTCATGTGCAAAAATATTACCTGGAGAGCAAGAAATACACATGACAGGCTAAGAGCAATAGCAAATGAACAGGGAGTTGACATTGATAAAGTGAAAGCTTTACAAAGAACGTACAGGATGGATTTTACAGAGAAGGATATTGAGAATTTGAATGCTACTGGTAGAACAGGACAGATTAAGGAAATGGTAGCATTATTGCGAAGATGGGGTGATGTAGAAAAGTGGAAGGATAGGTGGTACAAGAAAAGAGATGAGGCTGAAGATAGAACAACTTATTCAGCATTTCCAGTGAGAGAAAAGGAGAAACCAGTGGATAATTATCCTATGAGAGAAATACCTGGAGGAGGATATGTACATGTTCCATGGACCAGACAGGATATTTTATCATTCACGAATTATTTCCCTCGATTGAGAGAAAAGCCCGTCGAGTGGTATAGGCAGGTAGATAGGTTTGTGAAATTGTCAAAAGTGCTGTGGGTTGACCTGAATAGTCTGTTTGATATAATTGTTCCAGCAGACTTGTGGACTGAGTGTAAAATAGTTGTGAGTTGGCCTACTGAGGAATATCCAAGAGACCCAAGAACAGGGGCACCAGATCCAGAGGTAATGAGAAAGTATGATCAGGTGATGGTATACCTGAAGAGTAAAGTTCCTGCAAAAGAGACAGACTGGGTAAAGATAGATCGAACACAACAGGAAGCGAAAGAATCAGTTCATGCTTTTTACGAGAGGCTGATACTGGCATTTAAACAATTCAGTGGAGATGAACACCTGGGTGACAAAGATTTGAGTCATTTTGTATACAGATTTGTATATGGCCTTAGACCTGAAATTGGTGAGAGAATTCGTGAGCACACAGTGGATTGGCAGAGTAAGAAAGTAGATGAGATCCTGAGGCATGCAAAATACTTTAGTGATGAAATTGAAGCAAAACAAAGAAAGCTGAAAGAGAAAGCAATGTGGGCACAAGTGAAAGTTGCGGAAAGACAGGAAGCACAGTTAGTGGAACAAGCGAATAATCCAGGAAACAATGCAGGGAATAGACCTAGATATGCAGGGAAAGGAAAGGGAAGTCTTGAGGAAGCGAAAAAAAAGTTTCCTTGTCACAACTGTGGCCAATTGGGGCATTGGAGATCGGAATGTCCTAATCCACCATTAGTAAGTAATGAAAATAAACCCTTAAATCAACAGGTGCAGAACGAAGGAAATAATCAACAGCAGCAACAACAGAAAGTTGTGAGACAGCAGAGTCAAGAGCCAAAACCGCCCTTGCCGCAGAATAGAGGGTTACAAAAGTATAATCAGGATTCAGGATTCTACAATGATGAGCAGGTAAACAAACCAAGACGTTCTAACAAAGTACAACAGTACTTGTTAAAGAGTGAAGGGAGTGAATCTGAGGGTGATTATTGACGGTGCCGAGGAGAGGAAGAAGAGTGCATACTTGGTGCAACTCTGGAAATAGACCAGGCAGGACCATTTGTGGATGGGAAAATAAATGAGGAGAGTGTTACCTTTTTGGTAGACACAGGTGCGACAAGATCAACTGTCAGGTCAACAGATGTTAGAAATCTTCCTCTCTCGGATGAAGCAATCCAAGTAGTTGGTGTAGCCAATACGCAAATCAGAACACGTCTTACTGAACCTGTAAGAGTACAGATAGGGAAATTTTCAGACATGCACAGATTCATTGTCTGTGACACGAGTCCAGTGAACCTATTGGGTAGGGACTTGTTATGCAAAATGAACTGTACAATTTTTTGTACACCGGATGGAATAGCCTTTGAGACACCAGATGAAGATGTTTTGTACCGAGTGACTCTAGAGAATAGAGAAAGTGAGTTAATTGGTGCATTTGCTGTGTTTAATCCGGAGGATTTGCCTCGAGAGCTGAGAGACACAGTGAAAAGGACAGTTTGAGATTTTACTGGAGAGGATGTGGGATTGATGAATAATGTAGATCCAGTGAAAATTGCAGTAAAAGAGGGAATTACATATCCTAACATTCCTCAATACAAAATGACACCAGAAATAATTGAAGGGATAACTCCTATAATTGAGAAAATGATTCAGCAAGGAGTCCTGAGAGAACTACTGAGTAGTCCGTGTAATTCACCGATAATGGGACTAAAAAAAGCCCAATGGGAAATTTAGGATTGTACAGGATTTGAGAAAAGTTAATCAAATTGTGGTGGCATGTTGTCCTATTGTGCCAAATCCATCAGTGATCCTGTATCAAATTCCACATGATTCTAAGTGGTATACAGTGATTGATTTGTGTCATGCGTTCTTTTCAATTCCATTGCATCATGATAGCCAGCCGATTTTTGCATTTAGGTTTGGCCAGCGTATCTTAGCATGGTGTCGTATCCCACAGGGGTATACGGAGAGTCCTTCGATATTCAATCAGTTATTGAAGAAATCGTTGGAAAGTTTGATCATGCCCGAGAATTCAGTGCTAGTGCAGTATATTGATGACCTACTGGTGGCATCAAAGACACGTGAAGCTTGTGAAGTAGATAACATAGCTTTACTGAATCATCTGGCAGATGGAGGGTTAAAGGTATCTCCAGCCAAATTACAATTTTGCAAGAAAGAGGTGCATTATCTTGGACACAATATTGAAAAGGGTCTGAGAAAAGTGACTGATGACAGGATCAGAATAATCAGAGAAATGAAAGCTCCAAAACCCAGAGAGAAGTGAGAATGTTCCTGGTTATGGTGGGTTATTGTCGTCAGTGGATAATTAATTTTTCCTTGATAGCGAAGCCACTGATTAAACTGACAAAAAGTGAAATGACAGATCCATTGGATCTAGATGCAGAACAAATGGCAGCATTTGAAGAGCTCAAGAGTAAAATGTGTGAGGCTCCAGCTTTGGGTATGCCTGACTACGAAAAGGAATTTGAGCTGTACTGCAGTGAAAGAAATGGATGTGCACTTTCAGTGTTAATTCAGAAGCATGGATTACTGAGAAGGCCTATTGCGTACTTCTCATCGACACTTGACCCTGTAGCTGTGGGTTTACCAGGTTGTCTGAAATCTGTGGCAGCAACATGCAGAAGCCTGGAACAGAGTGAGGGAATCATAATGGGATATCCTGTAAGGGTATTCGTACCTCACAATGTGGCAATTCTTTTGACAAGAAGCAGAACTCAGTACATGTCACATAGTCGGTTGACTAAATATGAAAAAGTGATTCTGGGAGCATCAAATGTGACTCTCGAGAGATGTGTAAATGTGAATCCAGCGACACTTTTGCCAGATATTGAAAATGTGGGTGTGAAGATGGAAGATGATCATGATTGTTTGGATGTGCTTGATTACTGTACAAAACCGAGACCAGACATAAGGGATCTACCCTTGAATGAGAGTGATCATGTGTTGTTTGTGGATGGATCATGCCTGAGAAATGATAATGGTGTGCTATGTGCAGCATATGCGGTATGCAAAGTTTCAGAGGTCATGGAAGCATCACCATTGAAAGGAGTGAAATCTGCGCAAGTTGCTGAATTGGTGGCATTGACAAAAGCTTGCGAAATTGGGAAAGATTTGAGGACAACTGTAATGACTGATAGTCAGTATGGATTTGGAGTGGTGCATGATTTTGGCCAGCTTTGGCTACAAAGAGGTTTCTTGACATCGGGTGGAACTCCGATAAAGAATGGTGAAATGATTGGTAAATTGCTTGAGGCGATACAGCTGCCTAAGGAGTTAGCAGTTGTAAAATGTGCTGCCCATGGACAAGGGGAGGATTTTATAACGGTCGGAAACCGTTATGCCAACGATGTTGCGCAATACTGTGCCAAAACAAATCAGTCCATCAATAGGGACAGAGAGGGGGAAATGTCTTTACTCTCTGTGATGTTTACTAATGTCTTAGAAACCTGGGATGAAGTGAAACAGTTGCAAGATGAGGCAGGAGAGGAAGAGAAAAAAGATTGGATTAAGGCAGGATGTGCTCCAAGAGAAACAGACCATGTTTGGGTCTACAGAGATGGCAGACCAGTAATGCCCAACTCCATCTTGTCGTCAATGGCAAGGATGTATCATGGCCAGGGACATTTGGGGAGGGATGCGATGGTTAGGTCGTTCAAGCAGACCTGGTACAATGCAAAGTTCAGGACAATTGCAGAAAGCATCTGTCAAAGGTGTTTAGTTTGTCAGCAATTTAACACTGGAAAAAAAACAGTGGTGAGTCTGGGGACAATAGGCAGAGAAGGAGGTCCTTTTACAAGAATGCAGATTGATTTCATTGAAATGCCCCAAGTAAACAGACTGAGATATGTTTTAGCGGTAGTCTGTTTGTTTTCAAGGTGGGTGGAAGCTTACCCGACTAGAAGAAATGATGGATTAACAGTGGCAAAGTTACTGTTAAGGGAGTTGATTCCTAGGTACGGGTTTCCAGTAACAGTTGAGTCTGATAGAGGTGGACACTTTCAAAATGAGCTTATGGGTTTGATTTGTGAAGCATTGAAAATACAGCAGAAGCTACATTGTGCATACCGACCAGAGGCTTCTGGTGTGGTTGAGCAGATTAATGGCACAATCAAGAATAGGATTGGAAAAATGTGCTTAGCCACTGGCATGAAATGGCCAGACGTTTTACCTCTAGTTCTGATGACTATGAGATCTACTCCAGTTAGAACTACTGGTTTGAGTCCGCACGAAATAATCATGGGACGTGCAATGCGCCATGCATTCGTGCCTGTCAATTGGTGACAATAACTGATGACATGATTTTGGATTACTGTAAAGGCCTGGCTGACGCAGTTCATTCTGTGTTTCACCAGGTTGGAGAAGAAGCTACCACACTTGAGAAGAAGCAAGCCCATGATCTGAGTCCAGGAGACTGGGTGAGGATAAAAGTTCACAGAAGAAGAAATTGCTTGTTTCCAAGGTGGGGAAGGCCGAGACAAGTTATTCTAACTACGACGACTGCAGTAAAGTGTGCTGGAGTGAGACACTGGGTACATGCAAGTCATACTCTGAGAGTTCCAAACCCAAAAGAAGGGACTGGTAAAGAGTATTTTGAAGAGTCAGATTCCAGTGATGATGAAGATACAGAATCAGTGGGGAAAGAAGTAGGAAAAGCTTCGAATGAACCACTGCGAGTATCAGAGAAGAGATCAGGTTCTGTAAAAGAGCCTGAAGTTTCAAACAGCAGTGAAGGAAAAAGAAAAGAAAAGAGAAATCACACAGAGACTACTCCTGAATCAGAAGAGGAGGAGATTGAAGAACCACTTTAGATTATACTTGAAGAAGTAGGGTCAGAAGAAGATAGAGAGGGACAGATTGCGGAAGACCCCCGAGGAGGTGTAGGGAACATTCTTGATGAGCCAGGTGAAGGGACAAGTAGACAGCAAGAAGATTGTGTGTCGGAGACCCGAGGAGGGACAGAAGTAGGGAAATCTCAAACAGTGGTGAAAAAATCTGTGGAAAAGAAGAAAGCTGCTGGAAAACGGAAACAAGAGGCACTTGAAACAGATGATGAGAATGAACAAACAGAAGGTCGAGTTCTGAGAAAGAGAACTTGGATTGGAGAAAGAAGTAATAAAGAAATAAAGCCGAAAAAGGTGTTAAGAGGAGATCGTTGGCCTAACAACAGAGTTAAGAGGCTGAGATACCGAATAATAAGAGCAAGTACATCGAAAGCTGAACAAGTGAATGAAGTTTCGAGTCAAAGTTCAAAAGCTGAAGGAGAAGAATCAAAGGAGTCAAACGAACCAGTGGAAATAAAAAGAGTAAGAAGACCCAACCAAAAGTACAGATCACCGGAATGGTCTTATGTGGCACTGTCTAAAGGAGGAAAAGAAGAAACAGTGACTCGAGATAATCCGGAAGAGATCTTGAGAGAAGTGGTTGAGGAAGATACTGGTGAAATTCTGAAAGTACTCTTGACTGACATTGGAGAAGAGTCGAGTACTGAGGATTTTGATGTCGGAGATCTAATACAATTTGATGTTGAAGAAATTGAAGTGAAGAATGACAAGTATCCAAACTGAATAAAGGAAGGATTCACTTGGATTAAGTGAACGGAAAGATCATTTGGAAAAACTGAAAGCTGAAGAATTGCTGAAGAATTGAAGAAGTTCCAACAGTAGTGGAGTAGTAGAGGCTAAACTAAAGTAGTAAAATGGCTAACATAGAGGATAATAGAAATAGATGTGCCTTCTTTAAAAGGTGGTGTAGAATGTGCTGTTGCTGTAGTGGATTATTAATGCTTCTATGGGGTGTTTTAGTTTTATTAGTTACTTTTAAAATAGAGTTTGAGATGCATACAGAGAATGTGACAAATGTAGAGAAGAATTCGCAAAAAGTAGTTCCAATTAGAATTAGTAATACTTACATACACAAAGATAGGTCAATTAATAACTTTTCTAGTAATGTTTTTTCAAAATTGTTATATGAATATGTGAAAACAATGGAAGTAAGGGATTGGTACGTCTGTATGCAATTACCTGCATCCGTTTCAGAGGGTGTTACTTATCATCATTTACCAGCTACATATGGTATTTCCTGTAGTATTTTAAGTAGTGTTTTTTATTTGTTAGGGAAAGTAGATTATAAGATGTCTAACAGAGATAGTATTCTTGGACATTTGCCAATGAACAAAGAGCTGAATCCAGCTAAAGAAGCTAACACTTTTGGTGAGATTTTTATTGAAGAAAAAGGATTAACATTAGATTACATTTTTAAGAATAATTTAACTTGCAGTTTGAAAGGAGAGGAGAAAGCTTTTCTGGATATGGTAGAGGAAAGGAGATTGAACATGCATGAGAAAGCGGGAAAATATAAAGTGAGTGAGACAATTTGGGACATTGAGATGGGAAAAGAGTTGAAGAATGGGGCTAGTCCAACTTTAGCTTTGGAAATTGATAGAGATCAGGGTGTGTATAATATTCCCACTACCACGGATAGAGTAATCTCACAGTTACACGCACATGCATACATCATACGCTAGGGCCCATTTCACTACACTAACATACGCTCAAATACTCTACCAGCAATAAACCTGTGGAAAGAAAAACTCCTAATCACCCTGCATCTATATCGAGGTCGATAAGACCTGGTTTTCGTGACTGTCCTTAAACATAATCTATACAACATATACAGCAATAATCAAAAATGTAAACCCAATAATTGACAAGAAAGAATATCCAACACCATGTTTAAAATTATATTGCTTTATCTAAAATTAGTCAAAGGAAATCAATCAGAGTAAATCATTTTCTCATAGTTACCTATTCTAGCTAAATGTCAGAACGGGTCAGGACAAGTCTCTCGGTAAATGTCTCTCAAGACGAAGTCCCTTCAGCATCGATCCTCAGCAACGCAGATTCGGTTCGCGGCAAAGGCAAAATGGCAAGTGGCAAAAACCCTCTCTAGGCTAACATTTCTTATAGTTTCTAAAACAATGAAAAGATACATTGGAAACATAGAAAAAGCTGTAATGTCCGCCGGACCTGCTGAGCAGAGCGAGAAGGAAAGGATGTAACATCGCTACATTTGAAAATCTCCGCTCAGGAAAAGTTCACATAATATAGACTACGGAACAGGAACCAAGAAATAAAAAATGTATCTTATTAGTTCTACTTCTCCTCGGCAATCGAGCCACAGTTCAGAGTTTTTCTCTAAGGCTCCTTTGTTTCCCAAGGCTGCCAAGGACATTTTCATTTCACTTGAAGATCTCCCAAAACTGCTGCTGTCCTCATGGAAAGTTTTCAAACAAGCAAGCAAGGACCATGGTCAGTTAGCTTCAGGACCATTTCCAGCAGGGGTCTCCCTCGTCACAGTTTTCATATTATAAATCACAGCCAGGCTTACAAATCGGCCATCTTTTCTAGGCCATCATAGGCCTCAATAGACCATCTTAATTAAAAGAAACAAAAACAACGTTACCACAGCATAGTGATTAAACAGTGTTAACCCCACTAATACCCTTATGTGTATGCATCTATCTAGCACTTGCAACATAGAAAAGGGACTTCGTCTTGAGAGACATTTACCGAGAGACTTGTCCTGACCCGTTCTGACATTTAGCTAGAATAGGTAACTATGAGAAAATGATTTACTCTGATTGATTTCCTTTGACTAATTTTAGATAAAGCAATATAATTTTAAACATGGTGTTGGATATTCTTTCTTGTCAATTATTGGGTTTACATTTTTGATTATTGCTGTATATGTTGTATAGATTATGTTTAAGGACAGTCACGAAAACCAGGTCTTATCGACCTCGATATAGATGCAGGGTGATTAGGAGTTTTTCTTTCCACAGGTTTATTGCTGGTAGAGTATTTGAGCGTATGTTAGTGTAGTGAAATGGGCCCTAGCGTATGATGTATGCATGTGCGTGTAACTGTGAGATTACTCTATCCGTGGTAGTAGGAATATTATACACACCCTGATCTCTATCAATGCAAAATACGAAGCTGCACCAGCCGCATTTGTGACGGAATGCCCGCCTCACGCGGTGAGGCCAGTGCCTCGCGCCACTCCGGGTCATCAAAGTCACCAACCTCATCGGCCCACTTCTCCCGCAGGGGCCCCATAGGGTCTGGTCGATTGTTGATAAGTTTGCGGTATGTGAAGGACGTAGCCCTCCTTGGCATGTACTCCGTCAATAGCCTGTCCTCCAACAGGGAGGCCTCCGGAACCTGCGCACCTGGAGCCAGCTGTGCAACCAGGGCATGTTTCATCTGGAGGTATTGGAACTACTCCGACGGGGCCAGCTCGTATTGCTGTTGCAAGCGCTCAAACTGGACAACCGCCCCCTTCTGCCACACATCCCCAATTACTGAAATTCCGATGTTGTCCCACGCGTCGAAGCCCTTGCAGTCCCTCAAGCGTCCCAGTTTCTTAGCATCCCAGAGAGGTGTAAGTTGAGTCAAGACCCCACGCCATCCCAGCCTGGCCTGTGCCGCGTGCCAGATAGACACAGTCTGTCTCAGAGGGCCGATCAACGTCGAGGCTAGTCTAGTGTCATACAAAGGGGACAGCATACCCCTGTCGCCCAGCACATCGCTGTCCGCCTTGAATGCAGGGTCAGACTGTGGCGCATGGAGCCACTGGTTAATCACCTTCAGCTGCGCCGCCCAATAGTAGAGCTGAATATCTGGGAGCGCAATTCCCCCATCGTACCAACCACAAACTAATTTAGATTGCGCAATTTGTGTCGGCTTGTTGCTAGGCCTGGGCGAAAATTTCGTTCCGTTCGGGGAAATTGCGATAATTTGACATTTTCGCGTTCCGCGGAGAGCGCGAAAATGTCAAAAATTCCGGTTTCCGCAGCTTGGCGATAATTTGTTTCTTGCTCGCGCTGTAAAATAATACATTCTCGCGCGCGTGCGATCGCCTTACCTGAATCCCTGCGTTCGCCGACAAGTTTTCTTGATCCGGTCGCGTTCTCCATGAGATGTTGTATTGTTTTTAGCCATTTGCGCTGTCTCGCGACAGTTCGCGCCCGCAGTGACGTCATGCGTCGCGCGATCACGTCTTTCTTCTCGCGATCATGCACCGCGAGAACATCTCAAAACAAGATGGCCGCGCCCGCAAGCAACCACATGGGTAAGTTGGCGACCCGCAACCATGCAGAAAATCTCGCGAACATGCCGGAAAAAAACTTCCGCATCTTCGCGATATTTCTGCTTGTTTGCGATAATTTTAAACATTTTCGCGATAATTTGCGAAGGTTAATTCCGCAAATTCCGCCCACCCCTACTTGTTGCCCCAGAGTAGACTGGAAACCTGCGCTGCTATCGCGCGGAAGTAGGCCAGAGGCAGCGGGTAAGGGGTATTCTCCACCACATATAACAGTCGCGGCAGAGCCATCATTTTGAAGAGCGCCCTCTCCCAACCAGGGTCAGAGGCAGCGCTCCCCAGTGCTGCACGTCTCACCTGAGGCGGTCCACTTGAGGGCTTAGATTGCGCCTGAAAAACTCCATCTGGTCCGTCGTAATGTGCACCCCCAGATATTTGAACACCCCCTCCGCCACATGAAGCGGACATCCCGCCGGCAGCCGCGGAGGGGGCCCCGCAGCACGAAGAGGACCGACTTCGACCAATTGATCTATAGCCCGACGCTCTGCCAAAGATGTCGCAGATATTAAGGAGCATCAGTATGGAGCGCCTAGGGGAGGACAAATACAGCAGCATGTCGTCCGCGTAGAGGGAGATGCGGTCTTCCCAGTCAGCAGACCACCGGAGGCACCGCATCATGGGCTCCCACCGTATCCAGGCCGCGAGCGGCTCGAGCACTAGGGCGAAGAGCAACGGCGACAAAGGACAGCCCTGACGGGTGCCACGCCCCAGGGGGAAGTCCTCCGACATATGCCCGTTGACCGCGACATGGGCCAGTGGTTTAGTGTATAGGAGACGGACCCAAGCACAAAATTTAGGCCCGAACCCCAGATGCAACAACACCGCAAAGAGAAAGGGCCATTCTACCATGTTGAACGCCATACAGGCGTCAAGCGAAAGAATCACTGCCGGTTCCTGCAAACGTTCCACTCGGGCCAGCACTCCGTGCAGTCGCCTCAAGTTATGCGATGTACCTCTGCCGGGCATAAAGCCCGATTCATCCGGGTGCACAATATCAGATAAATGCGGCGTTAGCCTGATGGCCAACAATTTCGCGAGGATCTTGGCCTCCGCATTGATCAGCGAGATGGGATGGTAAGAGGTGCATTGGTCTTCCGGTTTGCGTCGGCTTCGGAATTTCCACAATGGTGGCCGTTCGTTGATCCACGGGGAGCTCTCCCACCTCCAAGCTATGTGTAAACATCTGTAATAAGTGCGGGGCCAGTGTCCCGGATAGCCTCTGATAGAGCTCGATCGGGATGCCGTTTGGGCCCAGCGCCTTACCAGGTTGTAGTGCGCCAATAGCCGCCTGTAGCTCATCCACCCTGAGCTCGGCCTCAAGGGCCTCCCGAGCCTCAGGGGAGAGTGTGGGCATCTGCAGGTCTTGGATGTACGTCAGTGCCATCTCCACCGTCATGGAGGAGGCGGAGGAGTAGCCCCTTTTCATTTTTGCATCTGGCAGTAGCCAGTGGTTCAACGGCTATTAGGAACGGCACAGGTGAGAGTGGGGATCCCTGCCTTGTTCCCCGATAAATATTGAATTAAGGAGATGAAAATCCTCTGCATTTTACTGACTTAGCGGGGTGGCATGTAAGAAATTTTACTTTAAAAAATATATGTACCCAACCCCACTCTTTCCATTGTGCAAAAATGTGTCCTCTGTACATAGACAAACACTCTTTCAGTGTCAAGCAATTTCATAAATCTTTTGATTCCTTGCATCCCTAACTTGCTAAGTAAGTGTGATAAGGTTCCATGATAACTTGGCAAGTCTGTTAGTGATGTAAAAAGAAGGCCAGAATCTGTCTTAGGTTGAAAGGGTCAACTCTATGCTTTGCCTTCACTGTATGTGCTCGTTGAAAAGCCAAAGGAGGATCAAAAGTGATCTTAAGTAGCTTCTGCAGGAAATCATCTAGGAAATTCTTAATGATTTCCTTCCCTCGTTTCACAGGTAATCCAGAAATATGCATATTATCCCACCTGCCACTGCCCTCCAAGTCTATATAGTTTTCTTATGTTTGGCCACGTTTCAAGTCCCCATTCAGGGGGTGTGGCAAGTCTGTTTCTCACTTCCACCATCCTGGTTTCAGATGATACCAGTCTCTGCTGAAATGTGTTCACCTCATTCCTCAATGAGTGCACTTCCTGTGTCATTTGATTTACTGCATTGTCAACAGATCCGATTGAGACCTTTATGTTTGTTTCAGAAGAAGGCCTATTGCTGCTGTGGGTAATGATGACTGATCATCCAAGCTTCTACTGTTTGATATAATCTTGGTGCTCTAGAAAGCAGCCTCTCAGAAGAGAGTCCCCTGACATGTTTTTACTGGACACTGAGGGGCATATTTATTAAATTCTCATGCAGTGCAGCACAGCAAGTCACCTTGCTGAGCTGCACTGCATCACAGGAAAAGGGCAGACTGCATTTTCAGGTTCGCCATTTATGGTAAACCTGGGACTGCATCAAAAAACATGGGAAGTGCGTAAGAATACCCACGGAGCACCCATGGAATGCCTTCCCTGGGTAAAATACTGCAATGCAATGATTTGAACTTCGTTATGTTTTTTGATTTATGAAGCCACTCAGAAACTTGCATGGCTTCATAAATTAGATTTTTCAGTTGTGTCAGGCTCGCACCATGCGTGGTGCAAGCGTGACGCAAAAGTGTACGTAAATATGCCCCTAAGTGTCTGAAGACGAAAAGTTCATCAGCTCACTCCTTGTTTGTGTTGATCACAAAAATTTAAAGAAAACGCCTTGAAAAGATCCATGGGTCTTGTTAATAAAAAAAATACATTGGTGGGTTAGTTGTTATGTTTCATACACTATCATGTGGAATGTGGTCCCCAGCACCTCGTGCCAAGTCTATGTTCAATATTCGTGAGTGGGAGGTTGTGCATTGGTAATTTCTGTATTTTAACAGTGACAAATCACATTCTTAGCATTTAATTCTAATACCACGTAGTTAACACTCTCCTTCTCCACCTACTATTGAAGCTGTTCCCTGTCCTCTTTGTCTCTCCATGCGGTCACCATTCAATGCTCTTCCTCTGATGGGGTCATTATCCCTAGTGTCATGCCCTGCCAAGGCTTTCCCCGATGCTCAGGACATACTCACTTTCTTTTGTGTCCCTTCCTCAGAGAGAGCTTACAGCCTATGCTCCCTTGGCAATTTCTTTAAAAAAAGAGATTACATATGCCATTTGATGGGTATGTGCCATTACACCTCAACTACCCCAATATCGGTTGAATGGTTCGGATTTCCACTTGTGATGGAGCACTTGGTGGAGGTTCCTATACCTTTATGGCTACTTTGAGTCAATCTAAGATATGTCTATTTTTAGCATATCTTTGATGGTTACAAGCTCTCCTTCAGAAATGGACTCAGGGTAAGATGGCTACTCCTCTTGACATTGTTGATCCTTAAACAGTTTAATTAGTCTTTAACTGATCTCTCTTTTTAATCCCATTGACTATAGGTTGCTACCGTTGTTCCTTTGTCCTGATAAAGACCCTACAGCTATTGAGATAAGGGGTCAAAATGTCAACAAATTCCACTGTTGTTTGTCATTATGTTGTTCACCTGTACAGCAAAATTAAAGTATATGAGTTCTATGCTTGTAGAAATGTATGAATAGTCAACAGTGGTTAGTCCTTTGTAAATATTTGTTACCTCCTTGTGATTCACTTTTTCTCATGAACCACTTGCACTGCACCGTTTTTCTTTTTTGAGCACCTATATCAATCTTCATGTTTATAAATTAGTGAAAACTATGGGGTATGTAATCTCTCCTTGTTAAGTAATTGCAAAAGAAGCATAGGTTGTAAGCTCTCCCCGATGGAGCCTTGTTTTTGTACTTTTGATATCTTCCAGCAGAAAGCCAGCTGTTTCAATCTGGGACTCGGGCATCTGCTCACACTTGGTATTAGTCCTCTTTTCCCCCGCTCTGACATCTTTGCCAATGATGATAGTGGTAATTACTGCTGAGACTCTTTTCTTTGTCTAGAGAGTCCAATGTAGAGTGGCCAATGCCCAGCTTGTAACAAACCTCACTCCCTCTGATGGATCCATGGGCATGCAAATTGCAACTGTCTGTGGTTTGGATGATGCAGAGGCTACCACTCCCACAAAAAAAGCCTCACAAAGTTTTTGGGGGAGAGTCATGATGCTGTTGATGACTCTACAGGGGCAGTTATGTCTTTGATACCGCCCACGGTTGCCAGAGGCATGTTTTTGCCTGGGAGCTATGTTGAGGTGAAACCATGCTTCTTGGTGCCAGACATCACCCCACCTACCTGAGGATTGATGTTTGCTCATGGTATTCACAGCCCTTCTTGAACTGAAGAAAACAGCACATTTCTTCATACTGGTGGCCTAGGAGAACAAGGTAGTGTACCTTAATCTCTATGCAATATTCTGTTGAAAAACAAAGAGAGGCACAGTGTGGAAGCCCACAAAATGCTTTTGAATGGATGACCGCTTAGATACTTTATGCAACACTCAATAGTTCTAGAAGACTCTCTTCCAAAGCAGAAAGACAGAAATCAGAAGGTGAGCTGAATGCAGGCACAGGCACTAAGATGCGCATTACAAAGCTGTATGAAGCAAACATCCCAGTTCCAAATGAGCCTTATAGAAACACCTAAAAATAAACGCAGTATCTGGGCAGCTGTGTACAGCTGTAAAACTGAATGTTGACCTAACACCAATTCTCGGTGTGAACTGGTCACAAATAGTTCCAAGACCAGTACCTAATACATTTTGATAGTGCATAAGTCCTTTGCTGCTCCTAGTTTGATTTGAGAAACTCTTCCATGCAGCTTCCAGCAGATTTCTTCCAATTTTTAACAGTTTACCAAGCAGCACACAGGCGTGAGGTCCCACTTTCATATCTGCGTATCCTATAGAGGCTAAAAGCAAAAATGCAGTTCTTTCTTCTGCTAGCCACCATACTCCTCTCTGTTATTGTCTGCTAGAAATTGGGATACAGGTTGGAAAAGGACTGCACTTTGTGCAAGCAGGAATAACAATCCTAGTCGGGGTAAGCCAGATATACACCCTAAATTAACCAGTGCTCACCCTCTGGTAACTTGGCACAGAACAGTCAGGCTTAACTTAAGAGACAATGTGTTGGTGAAACACTTCAAACATTAAAACAGTGCAAACACCACGCAAAAATACATCACACCTTGCTAGAAATTTAGAGCTTAATTTCATGAACAAAACAATACCAAAATGACTAAAATTCAATAGTAGAACCAGAGTTATGAATTTTTTAAGAATATCTTGAAATACAGTGCTTAAAAGTATAAAGTGCCAACCGGGACTATCTGGTCATGCTAGATGAGTCAAATCCAAAAATTTAGGCTGACCGCACTGGAGCGAGGGTAGGATACAGGCCCCACCCTTGGCCCACTGAAACAGTACCTTGGTTTGCGGTTGTGTCGAGAACGAGATGTGAGGAGCATGAAAAACGATGCATCGGCATGGATCCTTAGGATGTAGATAATGCCTCAGTACTGAGCTGCACACAGTTTGAAATACATCGAAAATGGAGGTGATGCGCCTCACCGTCAGCGATGTGATGTCCTCGATCTTCGTAGCAGCAGTCATGCGTCGGCGTTGATGGAGGGAGCAATGCCTGTTCCGAGTGGCGCAACGGCATTGATGTGTGGATTTTAGCTGGAGCAGCACTTTATAGGCACATCCAAGGGTCCAGGACTGGATTGGCACTAGGCCTGGGCGAAGCACTACACTACGCTCGCGTAGTTTGTGAAGTTCGCGCTACTTCGCACTACGCGAACTGCACGTAGCACAGTGCGAACACGCGTAGCGTATTGTTGCGTAGTGCTGCGGTCATTTTTTGCTTGCTCGCGGTCCTCAACGTCAAGTTGGCGACCGCGAGCAAGCAAAATGATATCCCGGCGAGACTTTTTCCTTGTTCGCGATCGCGAGCATGGAAAATAAACCTCCCGGCGAGATTCCCAACGCGAGGAGGCCAGGTTTCTCATTGCGAGGGGTCGCATATGCTCGCGACCGCTCGCGATGAGAAACTACCAGATCGCGTTGAGAAAGCTGCCGCTCGAGTAAAAATCTACTCGAGCAGCAGAAAACTACAGCTCGCACTGTGCAAGATGCCATTTTCAATGATTGCACAGTGCCGGTTGCTTGTCCGCACTGTGCAATCATTGAAAACAACATCTTGCACAGTGCGAACATGTTACTACGCAGTTCGCGAAGTGCTACGCGTAGCTCGTGTAGTGCGAACTTCACTTTGCGTAGCTTCGCGAAGTGCTACTTCGCGAACTACGCCCACCCTTAATTGGCACTACTTTACAGGGCAAGACTTTCAGATGGCAGAGTCTAGGTGGTGTAGCAGGTGAGTTGGATGGCTTCTATGTCCCTGAGACTTCAATCAGGAGGTAAGCAAGCATGCCCTTGGAGTCACGCTGGGTTCCCGTGTTGCAGGTCCAGTCTTTTTCACCCACTCAAAGACGGCAGCATGCAAGTCAGCACAGCAGAAAACCTGTTCTTCCAGAGCAGCAGTCCAGTAGAGTTACAGTCCTTAAGCAGCATAGCGGTCCTTCTTCCTGGCAAAATATCCACAAGTTCAGAAGTATACTGATTTACTAGGGTCAGAGGTTCAGTACATATAACCAGGTGTGCCTTTGAAGTGGTTCTGAATTCAAATAAGTGTCTTTGAAGTAAGTGCAGCGAGGTCCTTTCTTCCAGCTCTGGATCCAGACTATAGGGGGTACTCAGCCCTTACTTTGTGGACAAGACACAGCCTATTCAGGCATAAGTGTGAGGCTGTGTCCAGCTCCTCCCACCCATCCTTCCAAGAAGATGCATGAAGTCACACCCAGGTTTCCTTTCTGTGTGGCTCTGTATAGGGAATACACAAAGTCCGGTTGTCACCTAACCCAGCCAGTGATCAGAGACAGGCAGAAGACACCTAATGGCTTAGAGAAGGAAAATGCCTAACTTTCTAAAAGTGTAATATTCAGAGTAGTAATAACAAATCCAACTTTATCTCTAAAGAGGAGTTATCTTTGACATAGGTACTAAACATTATCTACCTTCTCTCAATTAGGAATGACAGCTTATTAAATATAACAAGGAATCCTGTTTGCTAAACTATGAAAAGGTTAGGCTTCCCAGTAGTGAAAAATGGATTTTGGAATTTTTCACTACTACGACATGAAAAACTTAAATGCACCTTTTTATTACATAGTACCCTGCCCGATAAGCTATCTAGGGCCTACCTTAAGGATGACTTATATGTGATCTAAGGAGAAGTTAAGGCTTGGCAAGGGGTTTTAAATGCCATGCCGACCTGGCAGTGCAAACTGCGTTCCCATACTCTGCAATGGCAGGCCAGAGATATATTTAAGGGCTATTTGTGTGGGTGGCACAAGTAGTGCCACACTCCCACTAATAGCATTCAATTTACAGCCCCTGAAAATGTGTAGTGCACTTTACTAGGGACTTTTAATTAAATGAATTGTGCCTTTTGTGGATACATAAATCAAACTAGGATTATGGGAGAGAGCACATGCACGTTAGCACTGGTTAGCAGTGGTAAAGTGTTCAAAATCCTAAGGCCAACAAAGAGGAATCAGCAAAAATATGAGGCAAGAAGGCAAAAAGCTTGGGAAAAACCACCCTAAGACTGTCACATCTAACACAGTCTTTTTGTATATCAGGTTGCAGATATCTTGTTGCACTAATGGAGTGCACTTTGCTTCAGTTCATTTATTTTTCTTCTTTTACTTGTCTCTGACTCTTCCAGAATTTCTTACTCAGTTGTGGGCCCTATTTTCCTTTTCTTGCACTTTCTGGGGTTCGGTCTTGAATTAATTAATTGACGATGTTACAATGGTAGAAAGGTATTTTTTAAAATAGGTTTGTTCAGGGTAGCTACAAGTTGCACTTATAAACATAGCACCCCACCAGCAACATCCCATGGATATATAGATTCTATATTATATGACAGACAACAAAGACACAGACAATAACACTAACCAACAGGTAGGCAGGTGTTAGATAATGTTGTTAATCTAATGGATGCTACTAAGGCTGTGCTAAACGACCAACAAAGACAATAATGTTTAATCAATTATTCTGCTGCTCAGTGGTTGAGCAAACAAATAAGAGGCAAAAAATGCATCAGTAAACATAACACAGATGACACAGTGATAAACTATTCATGCACAGGAGAAATGATCATATTGATAAAACATTTACTAACCCAAGATCCTGGAGAAGTGGCACTTAACCAATCATATGGGTCAAACAAAAGTTCTTCCTCGATAACTGTGAGAAAATGACGTTTTTTCCATGGTTACTACATTTTTTTGGTCTGATGCTGCTATTTGTTTTAACTCTGCACACTGAGGGTACTGCTGTCCACACCCCAGTGAATTTGCTTTGACCCCCAAAACATGGTTAAAATTTACTAATCCCGAATTTACATATTTAACTTGCCAGTAAGACCATAGCATAAGCTGTAATTAAATAAACTAATGGCATAGGGTGTTAAATCTAACCTATGGACTGCAGCACCTATTGTGTGACTCACTAGGGTAACAAGCAACAAGTGGCTTCAGGCTTACAAGTGTAGCAGGACTCCTGCATTTTTTTAACCTTCAGGCAGACTTTTCAAAATGTACCTTTTAACAGAATGGAAAACTTACTTTTAAATATTACGTGAGTCATCCTTAAATATGCCTTTGTGGTCCATTAGGTAGGGTGCCTGGTATTTCAAAGTGGAACATGAATACATTTATTGTTTGCTTGTTCCTAAACTGAGTAGCCTCTTAAAGTAATTTTCACTGTTAAAGCTAGTTTGATTAAGAAAAGCTAAAGTACCATTAATGTGTTACTATCATGTCTTTGGTTTGGAGTAAGCTACAGATAAGGTTCAACAACAGTTTTTAATATTTATTTTAAATTAATTTCAATGATTATGTTACATTTTTGATAACTATATTGGAAAAGTTATACCTTTCCTGCCTTAACCTCCTACAGGCTCATTAATACAGGCCATCCTGCAGCTGGCTTGACAATGCAGAGTTGAAGAAGTGTGAAGTACTGATCTCAGAGCAGAGATAATGTCTTGGGTCTGGCAGGGTGTCTTTTAAAAGTAATGTAATGCAACTTAAGCCAAGTGTAACCCAAGAAGGGCAGTTTAGGAGTGTTCAGGAACATCACTGACTAAAGGGGAATCCTATAATATTATACTTAAGTGATAAGGGAAGCCAGAAAAAGTGGGACCTTTACATCTCAAAGCAACTTAAGCCTCTTGGCCTTAGTGTTAGGGGAATATGGAGCTGGCCTCAGATCCAGTTTTGAGTGGGTGAGTGGGAGGGGGCTGCTCTATACCTTAAACACAACTATAGGTGTGGGACATGCTTCCTCCAGCAGGAAAGCAGCAAAAATATGTTGCTAGGATGGATTTCATTGAGACTGGTGCACTGTGTGAAAAATTGCAGTGAAAAAAAGGAGGTTGTGCTGCAAAAGAGGGAAGGTTTGCACTTTGGAGTCTTTTACACATTGGTCTGGGGGTTTCAAGGAGTCACCCCTGCCTACTGGCTAATGTTCTAAACAAAGGTTTCACCTAATTCCCTTTTGTTCAGAACACTTCTGAATCTACTGTTTGTTATCTGTGTGGAGACCAGAAAGGCAGAACCTGCTCCAGTGTATACCCAAAGCAATGCCAAAGGGGATGATGGGCGAAGCGCTTGAGCAAATCAAACACTCACCCCCAGTCAACTGATCTGGGTTTAATCCATCATCATTCTTTAGCTCACTCCACCACCCCAGTTCAGACATGGCCATATGCAAATCAGTCTGACCCTGTGCCTCATAGGAACAGTCCAGCCCGAACTGCCAAGCGATGTCTTCTCTGGACCGGAAACAAGCATCCTGGGACCAGTTTCGGGTTCATAACCCTCATCAGTCAGGCTATCTTGAATCCAGTGGCAAAGTGAGCAAAGGACCCACGTCTGGACATACCCTGCCAACTTAGGGTGAACAAAGCAATACCAAAGGGGATGATGGACGGGGCACTTGAGCAAATCAAACACTCACCACCAGTCAACTGATCTGGGTTTAATCCTCATCATTCTTTAGCTCACTCCACCACCCCCAGTTCAGACATGGCCATATGCAAATCAGTCTGACCCTGTTCCTCATAGGAACAGTCCAGCCCGAACTGCCAAGCGATGTCTTCTCTGGACCGGAAACAAGCATCCTGGGACCAGTTTCGGGTTCATAACCCTCATCAGCTAGGCTATCTTGAATCCAGTGGCAAAGTGAGCAAGGGACCCACATCTGGGCATACCCTGCCAACTTAGGGCAAACACAGCGATTCCAAAGGGGATGATGGACGAAGCGCTTGAGCAAATCAAACACTCACCCCCAGTCAACTGATCTGGGTTTAATCCATCATCATTCTTTAGCTCACTCCACCACCCCAGTTCAGACATGGCCATATGCAAATCAGTATGACCCTGTGCCTCATGGGAACAGTCCAGCCCGAACTGCCAAGCCATGCCTTCCCTGGACCGGAAACAAGCATCCTGGGACCGGTTTCGGGTTCATGACCCTCATCAGCCAGGCTATCTTGAATCCAGTGGCAAAGTGAGCAAGGGACCCACGTCTGGGCATACTCTGCCAACTTAGGGCGAACAAAGTGATATCCTGGCTGAAGAGGGGTGAAACCCCGAAACCGGTCCTAGGATGCTTGTTTTCAGTCCAGGGAGGACCTGGCTTGGCAGTTCGGGCTGGACTGTTCCCATGAGGCGCAGGGTCAAGACTGATTTGCATATGGCTGGGTTCAAACTGGAACGGCATGGTGAGTAAAAAAACGATGGATTTAGGCCCAGATTTCTGTACTGGGCTGAATGTATTACAATGTTCTGCATTCTGTCCATCAACTGTTGTTTTTGCATTTGTCACCCCGAGTGGGAAGGGTATGCCCAGACGTGGGTCCCGTGCTCTCCATGCCACTGGAATAAAGCTATCCTGGCTGAAGAGGGTGATACCCCGAAACCGGTCCTAGGATGCTTGTTTCCAGTCCAGGCTGGACAGTTCCCATGAGGCACAGGGTCAAGACTGATTTACATATGGCTGGGTTCAAACTGGAATGTCACGGTGAGCAAAAAACGATGGATTTAGGCCCAGATCTCTGTACTGGGGTGAATGTGTGACATTGTTCTGCATTCTGTCCATCAACTTTTGTTTTTGCATTTGTCACCCTGAGTGGGAAGGGTATGCCCAGACGTGGGTCCCGTGCTCTCCATGCCTCTGGAATCAAGCTATCCCGGCTGAAGAGGGGTGAAACCCTGAAACCGTTCCTAGGATGCTTGTTTACAGTCCAGGGAGGACCTGGCTTGGCAATTCGTGCTGGACTGTTCCCATGAGGCACAGGGTCAAGACTGATTTGCATATGGCTGGGTTCAAACTGGAACGGCATGGTGAGCAAATAAACGATGGATTTAGGCCCACATCTCTGCACTGTGGTGAATGTATGACATTGTTCTGCATTCTGTCCATCAACTGTTGTTTTTGCATTTGTCACCCCGAGTGGGAAGGGTATGCCCAGTCTTGGGTCCCGTGCTCTCCATGCCACTGGAATCAAGCTATCCTGGCTGAAGAGGGGTGAAACCCCGAAACCGGTCCTAGGATGCTTGTTTCCAGTCCAGGGATGACCTGGCTTGGCAGTTCGGGCTGGACTGTTCCCATGAGGCACAGGGTGAAGACTGATTTGCATATAGCTGGGTTCAAACTGGATCGGCATGGTGAGCAAAAAAACGATGGATTTAGGCCCAGATCTCTGTACTGGGGCGAATGTATGACATTGTTCTGCATTCTGTCCATCAACTGTTGTTTTTCCAGTGTATACCCAGGACTAAGAATCAGACTCCAGGTATCATTTGGCTGACCTCCTGTATGGCGACAGGAACATAACAAGCTGCCGGATGCCTCTTTCCTAAAGCGACCAGTAGACCAGTTATAATTTTTGGTCTTCCAATACATGAAATTCAACGTGACCTTGCAGTAAAGGAGCCCGATGATTTTAGGAGGACCACATTAGATAACACTGTAGGAGTGCCCTACTAGAAGAGCCTGACCTCCAAAGGAGAGATTAAGTCTGAAAGTAAAAATCTTGCTGGAGCAAAGGTTTCTAAAGTATCTGGTGACAGGACTTTGGTGCCTGCAAAAGCAGAATTTTCCCGATCTTAAGTAATCCTGCCAAAACCAACAGCTTCAGCTGGACTTCATCAAGTGGCTATCTGTTTTCAAAGGGACTTTATTGGACACAGTATTCAACCCTGCCCTGCTAGAGGATTTCAACTTGCATAATAAATACATAGGGGCAAATTAACAAGGGCCATCGATAATTATCGCTGGCCCCACATAGCGGTAGAAATATTATCGCTGAAAATTATCGCCATGATAACGCTATCTTAACAATACATAGCGCTATGGCCATAATATTTCAGCGATAGCGGTGTTTACCATGGAACATTGCTGGAAAGCGATGTTCCATGGAAAACAGCGATAACATTGCTGATAACACCCTGTGGTCGTATCAGCATAATCCACCTACCATTATTAGTATGCCTTAGTCTGGAATCTAACAGACGTTAAATTCCAGCGTTAAGGCAGAGGTAGCACGATTTTGTTTTATCGCTGCACCTCCTTGTTAATATCGCGAAGCTGCCTTCGCAATTTTTTCATGTGTTGTTTTCACAGCCACGCCTTCTTTGCATCTCATTAGCGATGCGAGGCGAGGCTGTGAAAAAACGGGCTCTACATCAAAGAAACACGCGCTAGAGTGTCCTTGATGATATTGCAATATAATTATCGCCGCTTATCGCCCGAAAACGGAAGCTAAAGCGGCGATAATTATATCTCCAGCCCTTGCTAATATGCCCCTTAGTCTCATTTACACTTTGAGGCACAGGGAACTCCATTGTTAAGACAGCAGATTCCTGTCCACCAAACTCCCGGTCCGGCCGACTAATTTAGAGATGGGTGGACCATAAGGTCTCCATAGACATTGATGCTGTAGACAAAAAGCTTCCTCCAATTGCTTAACAGTGTAGAGGCTGTCGGAGGAAGGGCGTTACACCACCTGTCAGATTTAAGGTAGACAATGTAATGTCCTTTTTTCTGTCCATCCCCACTAGGAAACATCTAGTGATGAGAGACAGAAAAAAAACAACTACGATTCACAAACACACACATAGAAAACACTCAACTTGTGGGAGTCATTAGAAGTGTGTTTTTCAAACTCTCATTGTTTTGCAAAGCAAACTCCCATAATGGAAGTTTGCTTTGAAAAACAAAACCATTTTCAATGATTGGTGGATGTCTATCAAAAATGATGGCGGCACCACCAAACGTTTTTCCTTGAAGGGAAATGCTTTGACAGTGATTCCCCTCAAGGTAGAGAGATGACCTGGGCTAGCAGTTATCTCTAAACGTAATAGATGCCAGAGATAATGTACTCTGCTACCCTGATGAATAGAGTTTCGTTGGTAAAATTTAAATTAGCCAAAAAGTCAGACGGTTAAAATCTTTGATCGCAAGAACCCAGTTGGTGTATCTGACCTCTGTTCCATCGCAGTTGGCCTGAAATTGCACCAAGGTCCCGGAGCTTACTCATAAAAGTTGAAAAAAAGCATGTGTCCTATGCTGAGTTCTAGATATAATTTAGCACAACATATTTCTTCACAATACATTCTGCAATATTAGAGAAGTAGGAAAAAGAGAGAAAAGGCCACTGGTTCTTGACTTTTTGGGGCAGATGTACAACCGTTTTTTGCATTCGCAAATGGGAATTCGGCCCGTTTGTGACTGCAAAAAGGTCAACTCCATGTACAAGCCATATTTTGTGAGTCGCTGACCTATTAGCGACTCACAATGTATGGTTTGCAACACGCTATTGGGAAGGGGCATACCAAGGACGTCCTAAACTGAAAAGCTTCATTTTTCTTTTTTTTAAATGCATCCCGTTTTCCTTTAAGGAAAACAGGCTGCATTTTTTTTTTAAACTGCTTTATTAAAATTGATGTCACAAATATGGTGGTCTGCTGACCCCAGCAGGCTACCAGCCCTGTGAGTGCAAGCCATTCCCAATGGGGTTGAAAATTGTGGCAGCCTCATGAATTAATTAATGTTATACACTAATTTTTGCGAGTCGCAATTTGACGCAATTTGCGACTCGCAAAAATGAATTGTCGTACATCTGGTCCTTTGACTTCTGTGGACCCCCACTTAATTATCAGTGGAACAAAGGGACCATTACTGAATCGTTCTTGGAATCGAGGGACCCTCACAAAGGGGCTCATTATGATGTCGGGGGACCTGTTCCAGGGTGGTGTTGGGGTCTGCCGAATGTCGCGCCGGAATCTCTGACCGCAGTATTATGATGCACTACAATACATGGCTTAACATCGGATGCGGTTCTTCCAACTCCAGCCAGAAATTCCAACCACGCAGTTCTCGGAAACGTCCAATGGAGCCGACTGGAGCGCAGTCCAACCTTCTCAATTACAATGCAGACTACCAACCTGCTGTCTGTGGCGGTCCGACCATCTCATCAGAGCTGGCAGAAGGGGAGGGTAACAGGTCTGAAACTCAACACTACACAGTTTCACACTTCCTGTGCAGCTATAGAGCCCATCGCTCACATCATACAATTTTTGGGCCTACTTGACGACCTGTAAAATCAGAACCGTTGCAGACCTCACTGCCAGTAAGTGACACACTTACATATAGACATTGAATTGACCACAAAGCTAAGATGCACAAATGTGAATCTGCTCTGTAGCATGGTGAGCATGAGGAAGGATGGAATTCCAGTGTCGGGTGACCAGAGTTTAATAAGAAGATACAGAGACAGGAACACCATAAAGGTAGGACTGGAAATGCTCATAGACATATTTGTATTGTGAGATCACCACTGCTATGTGTGCCACATGCCATGGCAACATAACACCAATCCGCACACAACGGTATGTGACACTGCTACCAATACACTGGCACACAACATCCTCACTGAACCCAATACACTCTTCAACACTGCTAGGAGCAAAGACTGAGGGTCCAGCTGAGCTGCTGCTCCGCACCATGAAGGAGGATGTTGCAATGCAGTGTCCAGGTGAAAAGATATGCCTTGAGAAGTACCACATTAGGGAACTCTAAGGTGCATTGGAGGAGCTCACCAATTTTCAGTTGTCTCAGAGCTGTGGATAAATGGATGACGTAGAGCCAACCCAAATTGAATGCTTCTAAAATGGAAATACTCACGCTTTGTGACTGGAAACATTATGACCTGCTCGCCGCGTGGCCTTATGATCTGGGAACATCGTATAAAGTATCAAAGGAAGTAAGCAACCTCGGAATGATCATGGACTCCAAGCTATCAATGAATGCCCAAGTGAAAAAAATAGCACAATCAAGCTTTTTTACTATAAAAAATCTGCAACAAATCTTTCCCCATTTGGAAATTCCACACAAGGTCCAGTATTCTTACCAGACTCGATTACGCTAATAGCCTCTACCACGGATCACCATTAACAACCATGAAAAGACTACAATGGATTCATAACTTTGCTGCCAGACTACTCTCACATATAAAACTGCAAGGCACATCTCCCCTGCCTTGAAAGCCCTTCATTGGTTACCGTTTGCCAGAAGATCCACGTTCAAGCTGCTTTGTATCACACACAAAGTGATACATGGAAGGGGACCAATCTTCATCAGGAATAAAATCATCAAACACATTCAGCAAAGGAACGTCCGCTCTAGAGTGGCACCTCGCTTTCAAATCAATAAGAAAAGATCTAAAAGATACAAGAAAAAAACCATGGGTGGCACATTCTTCTCTGTTCAAGGAGCCAAACTATGGAACTCTTTACCCCCAACATAAGATCCACGGATAACCACCTTAACTTCAGAAAAGTACTCAAGAATTCGCTCTTCCCCACATAACCACCATACTCTAACAGAAATATACGGCATACCACTCTGTACATAAGCATTTTATTTGTACTGTAGATATGTACCTATATATGTGTATTGATTTGTATAAACATGTAGAATAATTATGTTTTAAAAAATATAGATATTCATTAGTTCTGCTTAACAAATGTACATATTACTGATAGTTACATTATTCTATGTTTTAGCATGTATATAAGTAACTCTATAAATAAATAAATATTTTATCTTAACTATTTATCAACAATTGCTTCACTATTGAATTACAAAATATATATATGAACTAATTTATGTATGACAAAACTTGAAAGCCAGAGTTTATTTAATGCATCTTTAATCTGCATACACTACCTTCCCTTATGCATTCATATACCTTCCATGTACTTATGGATCTATATATTTATTACTATTCTTTTAATTCAGCATATGCAATGCACTACCCTATTTCTCACCCTATACCTCTATCCTCTACCTCCACTCTCTCATTCATCCCAAACCCCATACCACTTCTATGATCCACAAAATAACCCTTTATAGACTCTTCCCTACTCCAACCATCCTTGTATAATCACATACTTTTACTATTCCCATCCCCAAAACAAGCTTTTCTTAAACCCTTCCCTTTGACTCTTCCCCCTCCACCTCCCTTTTACTCATCTCAAGCCTCCTCCTACTGCTATAAGCTCCACAACAAACAAGCAAACAAAAAAGAAAGAAAAGATTGCTAAATCCTTCCCTCTTCTATCCCTCCACTATACCTTTCAATCCAAATGGACTAAAATTGACTAACCACCACCAAAATTAATTTCAGATTTCACTATTCACCACTAATCCTTTATGGGTTCTGCAGTAGGGTGCTACTTGCCAAAAAAGCGCTTCAACACCTCATCAAGGGTAGCAAGTGCTATATAAATGCAAACCTTTTTCCTTCTTCTAGCCCTCTCAATCCAAATAACTGACTTACATATCCACTACTAAAATTACTTTCATATTTCACTATACTAATTCTCCACTAATCCTTTATGGATTCTGGAGTAGCGTGACACTCACTGAAAAAGTGGTTCAACACCCCATCAGGGGTAGCAAGCACTGAATATACAAGCAAACCTTTTTTTCATAATTCACCATACTAATTCACCACTAATCTTTTATTGTTTCCAGAGTAGCGTGCTACTCACCGAAAAAGCACTTCGTCACCTCATCAGGAGTGGTAAGTGCTATTTAAATGCAATTACAATACAATACAATCACAGCCAGTCTATGAAGTGGTTTTGTGAATGACAGTGCATAGCATTGGCAGTAGGAAAACTTGTCTGCACAGACAGCTTCTACCTAAACTCTGTTGAGTGCATCAACATCTTGAAAAGACAGAAAGCAGACTTTGCAGCTGCATCTCCTACTATTGCCCCAGAACTAATAGCTGAGATATCTGTAACACTACAAGCACAATCTCCTACTGTCAGTAATGAGCCTACTACAAATCCCTACGTTTTAAAGATATATTTGTGTCACCAAAGTGACTTAATGATAACACCCATTGCTAATAACAAACACTTTGGCATGTTAGGTACAATGTTACGGGTACATTCACCTATCTAGATCTTGTCCTATGCCAGAAAGTATTGACATACCATATGTGTGCTACAAAGTGCAAAAAACATCTATGTGGCTCGTACGATTGTAAATGGTAGCCACATAGACATGATACATGTCCCTATGAGTCCACACCCTAATTCCCTGGTATATATAGCCACTCAGACTCCTGTCGTGATTAACAAGATAAAGTAGTTACAATGCAAACATCACTAGACTGAGCCAGTCTCCCACAACCCAGAAGTCCTAAAGCTTTTGTAAGTGCAACTGTTTGCAGATGACACATGCGACCTGGACATATACACACACTACACATCACGTGACACACAAACACTACTTGACAACCAACACGTTACAACAAACATGACCCTCTGATAGCACATACATCCCCATGGAGGCTGGAAACCATGGTAAAGTATAGAGAATTTCATCCCTGGGTGGAGGATCTATTGTGTGGGTGTCCAATGCAGAATTGGCTAAAACTGAATTTTTTAAAATATTTAGCGCTTAGAATTCTCGGTGTTATACCCTTAATGCCTAAGTTTTGGGCTCTTCCCTGTCACAGGCCCTTGCCCCACCCACACAAGTGAGGTATCATTTTACTCAAGAGATTTAGGGGATTGCTGTGGGGAAGGACATTTGTGCCGCACAGTGATTCCACCCAAAAATATGTGGAAAATGTGTTTTTTTTAGCTAAATTTGAGGTTTGCAGGGGATTCTGGGTAGGAAAACGTTGGGGGGTCCATGCAAGCCATACCTTGTTGGACTCCCCTGGGTGTCTAGTTTTCAGAAATGTGTGGGTTTGGTAGTTTCCTAAGATGACCGCCAAGCCCGGGGCCAAAAACCCAGGGGACCCCCTTGCAAAACCAGGTTGTTTTGTGGTCATTTTGATGTCACCTTCATAGGTTTTGGGCCCTTGTCTCTCACGGGTACTTGACGGGTACTTGACCCACCCATGCAAGTGAGGTACCATTTTTATTGGGAGACCTGGGGAAACACTGGGTTAGGAAATTTGTGGATCCACGCAGATTCCAGAACTTTCCATCACATAAATGTGATGAAAATGTATTTTTTTTAATAAAGTTTGAGGTTTGCAAGGGATTCTGGGTAACAGAACCTGAAGGGAGCCAGACAAGTCACCCCATCTTGGGTTCCCCTGGGTGTCTAGTTTTTGAAAATATATAGGTTTGCTAGGTTTCCCTAGGTGCCGGCAGAGCTAGGGTTCAAAATCTACAGCTAGGCACTTTGCAAAAAAATTTGGTGTGTCCACGTTGCGTTTTGGGCCGTTTCCTGTCGCGGGCACTAGGCCTACCCACACAGGTGAGGTACCATTTTTCTCGGAAGACATTGGGGAATGTATGGTGGGTGGAATTTTGTGGATCCATGCAGATCCCAGTACTTTCCATCACAGAAATGTGAGGAAAATGTGTTTTTTTTAACTAGGATTAAGGTTTGCAAGGGATTCTGGGTAACATAACCTAGTGAAAGTCACACAAGTCCCCCCATCCTGGATTCCCCTCAGTGTCTAGTTTAACAAAATAAATAGGTTTGCTATGTTTCCCCAGGTGCCGGCTGCGCTAGGACCCAAAATCCACAGGTAGGCACATTCCGAAAAAAGTCAGTGCCTAGAGGGCTTTCTGCTGCCCTGGGGAGGGGTGAAATCATGGGCTATTGCCCCGATATGCCCCAGAGGGGGGGGGGGAAAGACTGTGGATATTCTTCGGGGGGGAGTCGGGGGCATTGGGATGCTCATTCTTGTCAGCCCCCACCCCTGTATAAAAAAGCCAGCATAATTACTGGTACATAGTGGCCTTTCTGCCCCCCAGGGGCATCTGCCTCCTGGGAGGGGCAGAAAGACTGTGGCATCTTTTTGGGGGTTGGTGGGGGCATTGGCATGCCCATTCTTGGAAGCCCACCCTGAATTTTGGAGAAAAAAAAATCCCTGGTGACTAGTGGGCTTTCTGCCCCGGGGGGGGTGGGGGGGAGATAAGGTGCTATTGCCCCATCTGTCTCCCAGGGGGGCAGAAAGACTGTAAAAAAATTTTGGGGTGGGGGCATTGACATGCCCATTCTGGCCAGCCCCCAACCCTACGTATATAAAAAAAAATCCCTGGCGCTTAGTGGGCTTTCTGCCCCTCCGGGGGGGGCAGATCAGGGGCTACTGCCCCCATCTGCCTCCTGAGGGTGCAGAAAGTCTTTTTTTTTGGGGGGTAGGGTGGGGACATTTGCATGCCCATTCTGGGCAGCCCCCACTCCGAGCCTATAATAAGATAATCCCTGGCATCTAGGGTGCTTTCTGTCCCACTGGGGGGGGGCAGATGGGGGATACTGCCCCCATCTACCCCCCAGGGGGGCATAAAGACAGTCATTTTGCTGGAGGGGGAGGTGAGATTGACATGCCCATATTGGGCAGCCCACACCCCTATTTCAAAGTAAAAAAAGAATCCGTGGTATTTAGTGGGCTTTCTGACCAGCGAGGGGGCAAATTGGTGTCTCATGCCCCATATGCGCTCCATGGGGGGCAGAAAGACTGAATTTGGCCCAAACAAATGGGAGGAGCAAAGGCCCTTGCCCAAGGGGCAGCTCCCCCCTCCCTGGTGCGTCGTGGGTGGATCCCTGCTTGGGGATCGCCCTCCTGGGGTGATCCCCATACAGGGATCCAAGAGGGAGGGATACCATTGGAAAGGGGAGATTCTCCCCTTTCCAACGATACCTCTCCTGACTTTCTATGTGCTCATGGGGCTGATCGTCATTTCAGGGAAGCCATGCAGGCAGCCTCGGGAGCTGGGGAAGCTCTTCCCCAGCTCCCGAGGCTGTTGGGGGGTAAAGGGAATCCCTCTGGTGCCCGCACCGGAGGGATTGCCTGTGCCATGTGCGAGGACGGTCGGGGGACCGAAGGGAATATAAGATGGTGATTGGTAAACCTCTTTTATGGCCTAAGTGCTCTGAAAAAAACTATTCATGTTCTCCGTAGTACCTTAACAGTGCAGTGGATGCGAAGGAGTCATCCACCACACTGTTAAAGAAAATCCTCCAAGTATGAGCACCACGAGGATTTCATTAAAAAAGAATATAATGTTAGGAAAAGAGGGAGAACTTCCCTTATGTCCTGACATTTATTTTTCTATCAGTATGATGTGATTGAAAGTGAGACCAGTTAGTGCAATTCGATGCTGATTGAAAGTGTAACTAGTCAGTGCCATTTGATGCTGACTGGTTTCACCTTGATAGGCCCATGATGCCCCCTCTTAACTGATACATGCAGGAGAGGTCCCCTTTCCTCTCCTTAGTGGATCCATGCTTGAGGATAGCCCTAGTAGCAATCCCCGAGCAGGGATCCACCTACTAAAAACCAGGCAAGGTGTTTGTTTGGGATGGGAAACAGCCTGAACAATGTGGACAGAGACACGTGTGCCATTCCAACTCAAGCACAACCATTCTTGCCTTAACCACGCATATGCCTTAACCATGCATATGCGTGGCTGAGGCATTGCATGGGCTGGATGCTGATATGGGCTAACCCAGGAATAAGAACAATCAGGATAGGATGAGGTGCAGTAAGTGGGGCTGGAGCTGGGTTTTGGGGAGGTGGGGGTACCTATTAATGGTTGGGTTAGTTTTTAGGGCTCAGGACTAGGGGGTCAGGATTGTTTTTATGGCTGGGGGTGGGGCTTTTAGGGCTGAGGGGGCAGGGTTGCTTTTAGGACTCAGGAAGGTAGTTTTAGGGCTTGGGGTCAGGGTAGTTTTGAAGGCTCAGGGGGTTTGGGGTAGTTTTAAGGGCTCGGAGTTGGGTACTTTTTAGGGCTTAGGGGGGTTGGGGTCATTTTCGGGGTCTCAAGGGGGGACTGGAGACATTTTTAGGGATCGTGGGTCAGGTTAGTTTTCAGGGCTCCTGGTGGGGTTGGGTTACTTTTGTGGACTCTGGAGGGTTGGTTGTTGTTAAGGCTAAAAGGGGGCATAGAGTGGGATCTTTACAACACATCCCTATACCAGTCATGCCTTTAACACAAAATTGTTGTTGAGACGCATTTGTGGTTTAGGCAGCGTAGTAGAAGCACGTGTGGTTTAGCAATGTGTGTGTCTCTGTCATACACTGTTTGGGAGAGGAGCGGACCCCTAAGCAGAGGCAAGTGATCCCCACATAAAAAGGTAAATAGAGCTTTGCTATCCCCCTGGCAAGAAAATTGGGGGAGCTTACCATAATCTACCACCTGTGGGAAGGAAGCTCATCACTAGGCACTATTTTCTTTGAACAAAAACAATATATGGGGTGTGGGCTTCCTGCTGAGGGTTTAAGCATGTCCACAAACCTGTAGGGTCTCACAGTCTTCCTGCCCCTTCAGAGGACAGATTGAGTCTTTACCCAAATCTGCGCCTCCATAGGGGCAGAAAACCCCCTTGACACCAAGGATTTTATTTTTTAAACAAAAATGAGGAGATGGGGGAAGCCTGCTCAAGCATGGACCCAAAGGGCGCCACCGTCTTCTTGCACTCCAATTATTCCCCATGTGGGGAAGTAAACCCATAAGATACCAGGGGACTTTACTTTTTAAAACAAGGTATGAAGATGGTCTGTCCAGGCATGGGCCACACACTCACCCTATAACGGCTTCAGCATTGTTTCTGCCTCCTCCAGCTGGCATAAAGCACACATGAGAACAGAGATTTTAATTCTTTTAATAAAAAGAAAGAGTGGAGGGGAGCAGCCTTAGGCATTCAGCTGTGTCCCCCTCCGGTAACTGCCCCATCAGACTTTCTTCCCCTTGGGGGTCAAAAAGACCACTAGGCTCCAGGATTATTTATTTTAGAAAAAATATGGAGTTGAGTATTTTCCCCACTGCTATTATGCAGATCCTTTCTGCTCCCCCTGGGAGACTGGTGGATTAACCCTTAGTCTTCCCATGTTGGACAATCAGCAAACACTATATGTTCCTGTAGCCAGAAGGTCCTGACAGACATAATGGTATCGGCCACTGGAGCAAAATATTACAGTTGAAAACTTCACTAACAGCCATTTTTTCCCATTCATTTTCAACAAATTTTCAATACAAAATTATTTTCTTTGGGAAAACCGTGACCAATCTTCGTAAACAACCCCTTTTGCAAATTCAAATTCTGTCTACTTCTCAGACATTTACTGCTTTCTGGGTTCACCCATGAGGCTTGCTCCAGATTTTGCCACAAACTGTAAGTAAGTAAAAAGTACAAAAAAAATCAAACCTTATGTTGAATTTTTTTTTTCAAAATAAATCATGCTCTTTCTCGCACTGCACTTTTTACAACATTTTTGGAAAAAAATAGTCAAGATTTTGGCTATTTTCTCAGGTACCCCGAGGGGGCCCCATAAACAGAATTCGCAACATGTGGGGAAATATGGACACAAATTTGTACTGGATACCAGTTGTAGCAAAAGATGATGAAGACGTAAGTGCAAAGTGATGGCAACACAATAAAAGGTCCATCATGGTGTAATGTTGCAGCTAAGGGGTTAACAGGACCAACTGTGGCTTTGGAAAAGCCTGCAGGGACGGTCCCCCGTTGTGGTCCTGGTCAAAGTTTTTTGAAATAATGGAAGTTTTAATCCTCCCAAATTTAGAGCTGCTATAGTCAATTTCTGGTTATTTTAAGGATGGAATTGGCAGATAAGAGTTGGTGTATGCAGAATGCTGAATCCACATCTGTAAATCGGAGTTTATGTATTTGCATGTGTGAGAAGCTAGCCTGGTATATGATGTCCACTAATATAAGTGTTAAGCTGAAACAATTATTCACAATTAACTCATTTTAAGAACACGTTTAACAATGCAGCAAGTATCTTGATTTTTTGCAAATACTCTCTCATGAGCTTTGACAAGGAGAATGCAGTATTTATAATGTCTATGTTAATTAAACATTAAAGGTATTTACCTAACACCGTAAAAAAGTCGCCCAAAAAGGTCTATGCAAATAATACTCACTTCAGCCAAACTGAGTAATCTATTTATCTAAAAATACATGATCTTTATAAAAACCACATCTATTTGAAATGCATATGAAGAATAGAAACAAGTGACATTTGTGACCCCAGTGAAGTGACCATAACCAACTTCTTAAAAACATGAAGTGACTGTGTTCAGTAGAGGGCAGGTTATTGGAAGGCACAAAGATGTCTTATAGGATTCTGATTCAATGTTTTTTTCAGATCGAGGACCTCACGGGTTGACCGTACATCCTCGGCGGCTTCGCTGCGTTAAACCCATTAATACCTATACCCAGTTCACATGGACATATGGGCTGCTCTTGTGTTTTTGAAACACTAATGTAAGTGGGCACCTTGCACCAGTCAAGACAACCCTTATGGTGATTTAAGAGGTCTTAGACAACCTTAGAAAGCTCTCTAAGTGGTAGCTATGGAGAACAGCCTTCAGGCTTAGTCCAGAAGAAGTGCAAAGCAGCTTGTTTTACCATAATATAATCTCATAGTATAGATTAAGTGAAAAAGAACCACACCAAGTATTTATAAAAATATATATGTATTATATAATTCTCTCTAGTACATCCCAATATCTCCAACATGCAGATAAACACAATGCACACAATACTTTAGCAAAGAAACACAGTACATAGCACGAAAATACACAGTGGCCCTAGTGGGGTACCAAACCATATACTAAAAATGTGGTATTAAGAACCACGACCCAAGCCAAGACAGTGTAGAGAGGACATTGAAGTGCTGGGACCCCAAGGAACCACCCAAGGTATAGGAACAGTTCTCAATCTGAGGAATGATAGTTGCTACTACCAATATTGGGGCAATACCTCTTTATATAGTAACCCTAACTCAGAACATCCCCCTTTTGGCGTCAGACACATGGGTGTAAACACAACCCCTGCCCCTTTTGTATTTCGTAACTTTGCACTTTTTAGCTGCATGCATTTACACTCTTTGCCAAGATGCAGGTTTACCATGTATTACCATGACTTATAAATTATATCTATATTCATCTTGTTTTTAACAGAGGACGTGAAAAATTGCTCTCACACAAGGCTCCAGGCGAGGGGGGTCACGTTTGCATGTGGCATGGAGGAGAATGTATAGCACATCTCCCAGAGACTGCTCCGTGGATGTATAGCGTTACTGAATATTTGCACATGAATAATGGTGCATACTATATATATAACATATCCGTTTAGACTAAATAAGCATTGCTGTGGACTCTAACCATTGTGATCAAGAACAGCAGCGCAGAACTAAAGATTAATGTTGGTTTTCAGTTTTTAATTTTGGGGTATGCAAACAATTGCAGTATGCTTTGTTTTGTCTCCATTCAGGTTGGACTATACGGTGTTGTGTTTCGAATAATTTTTAAACTAACATATGATTTTGATAATTCGAGGGAGGGATTTGTCATTCACTTGCGCCCTGATGAAAGCCGTGTTCCCATAGGGCCATTCAATGGCTGAAACGTTGGCATCCATAGGGTCATAGGGTCATAGGACCATTGAATCCTTGGAATACCCTTTTTTCTCTATTTTAATAACCAACATATCTCCGTATTAAAGTGATACCTGGAGTGTATGGTGGTTTTTTAATCTTTAACCCCCCTGGCCTTTTCTCATAAGAGCTCCCTGAAACACGGTTGAACCCACCCTGGCCTTTAGGAGCCAGGGTAAACCCAAGGATGAAGCATGATACTATTAGAGTGTGTGAGGGTTACTATATAAAGAGGTATTGCTCCCAATATTGGTAGTATCAACTATCATTCCTCAGATTGAGAACTGTGCCTATACATTATACTATAGTTCCATTCTTTTGGGTTGGATACTTACTAATTGTATATATTACTTGGCAGGATGTATCCCTTCCCCCTTCTCTGGTGTGGAAGTACCTCTCTACCCTTGGGATCTGTGCGCCAGTTTTACATACGAGTAGATAGGGACCCCACAGAGCATGTGTGCAGTGTGGAAACACGGCGACCTGCTCTGTAAAACTCTATGTGCAAGTCGCTGTTGTATTTGTAAAGATTAAGGACCCTTCCTAGTGGACCCTGAAGAAACCCCGTGGAAGAAGGAAGGTTGAAGAGCCACCCCACCCATGGATACCCTAGTTTCCATGTTACCTACACCAGGGAAGCTGGGTGCATATGTCTGAAGTGGTGTCGGAAACCGCCGTTAAACCCAATGGAGGACTTCAGGAAAGTGCCGCTGGCGAAGAAGGAGAAAGTGTGAAACCCAAGGTTTTTATTTTATTTTTATTTTCAATGTAGCATAAGAAACATTTTATATTACTTCTTCAAAGATTTACATAAAGTGCATATCGAAATACATATCATAACTCAATACATTGGACATGAAAAATCCTAAAATATTACTCCTAAATATTACATTAGGGACATATCTTGTATCTAAATAAGTCTTATTGACATCCAGGCCTACCTCTAAAAACAAAAAAGATTATTTACATTCTTTCCATATTCTGTTTAATCTATTTATGGAACCCACCCTTCCTCCATATATAATCTCCCGCTTAACAATTATATGCATTTTATTTAACCATTGGGAGATTGTTGGAATTACTGCTGATTTCTAATGAGACAAGATTAATGATCTTGCAACCAAGGTAGAGATAACAAATAAATTGGTGTTGAGGTAAAGTTAATACGTTACGAGCTTCTACTGGACCTAGAGGCCTCGGGAGGAAGATCGACTACCAGTATTCTTCCCACTTATGAAGAACATTTTTCCAAAAGCTCGTAACCTAGGTACACGTAAATCCCACATGTAGCCAATCTCCTATTACCTGATGACATCTAAAGCATCGAGGATCAACTGCTGGATACATTTTATTGAGTTTGGCCAGAGTGAAATAAATCAGCCATTTGCTGAAAAAAACATCCTCCTTAAGTTTGCTGCTCTGACTGCTTTACAACTCAAATTATTGAAATTTTGCCATTGTTGAAAATTAATGCGACTGCCAATTGACTCAGAGATTTTTTCTAGGTGGTCTAGCACTATTCGCCCGTTCAGAGTAGATTTAATTAGTTTGTACCAATTCCCGGTTCCCCTAACTCTAAGTACAAAATGAGCTTTGCTTAAAAGTAGGCCTTTACAGCTATCCAAATTTCTTAATCCCAAACAAAACGTATTTATCTGGAAATAGCTAGAAAAAGAGACGTTTAAATATTACTGCTGTGCTCCCTGATTTCCTGCCAGGTTCTCAATCTGTAATTTAAAAAAGAAAAAACTGAAGTTTAAAAAACCCAGATCTAGCCCAAAGTTTACAAGTCCGGATAGACATGCGAAGTCTCATGGAGAGGCATTCAACTAAACTCAACTGTGGGTGTAACCAAGGGATATCGAATGTCTCCCAGACCTTTTGGAACTGAGAGGCTATAATCCTGAGAATTTCATAACGTGATCACTTCGAAAGCTTAGGGATTCACAGGAAAGGAGCAAGACCGATCTCCATGTCCCCTAGCATTAAAACCAAAAAGTAATTAGCGGAAGACATCTCTTCGGAATCGTTGTAATTTAGCCAATTAGTGAGTCTTGGTAATATAATCGAACATTGGGTAGTGCAAGACCTCCATCTTTGACATCTAGTTGTAGATTTTCAAGTTTCAGTCTCGGATTTTTACCTTGTCATATAAAACATCTTATTTCGGAATTAATTTGCTTAAAGAAGGACTGAGGAACCTTAACCATTAAGTTAGAGAATAAAAATAAGAACAGGGGAAGTATATTCATTTTAATAAGTGCTACTCGAACCATAATTGTAGGGGAAGGTCCTTCCATTGTACTAACAGATTACGCATCATATTAAAAGTAGGAATGAGCGGGTCAAATGATTCTAGATTGTAATGCTACATGTTATTTTTGCACCAATAAAACAAATAAAAATAAAAAAAAGTAGGAATGAAATTAAGCCAAAACAGATCCTCCCTCGGCCCGACACTGTTCAACATCTACATGGCCCCGCTCGCACATGGCGCCAGACAGCACAACCTCAACATAATTTCCTACACTGACGACACTCAACTGATCCTTTCCCTCACCAAGGACCCCATCACCGCCAAATCCAACCTTCACGAAGGAATGAAGCCCGTCGCGGACTGGATGAGAATCAGCCGACTGAAGCTGAACACGGACAAGATGGAGGTCCTCATCCTCCGCTCCAACCCTTCAGCCTGGGCCAAGTCCTGGTGGCCGACAGCACTGGGGGCACCCTCGATACCCACCGACAACGCATGCAACCTGGGAATCATCCTCGACTCAACGATCTCCATGACCAAGCAAATCAACTCCGTCTCCTCCTCCTGCTTCAACACCCTTCGCATGCTCCGCAAGATCTACAGGTGGATCCCAACAGACACAAGAAGAACAGTCACCCAGACCCCCGTCAGCAGCAAACTAGACTACAGAAACACCCTCTATGCGGGAGCTCTGACCAAGCTCATCAAACGTCTGAAACGCATCCAAAACGCCTCTGCACGACTGATCCTCGACGTACCACGCCACAGCCACATCACCCCCCACCTGAGAAACCTGCACTGGCTCCCCGTCAATAAGAGGATATTCTTCAAGCTCCTCATCCACGCACATAAGGCACTCCACAAGAACGGCCCAGCCTACCTCAACAGACAACTCTCCTTCTACATCCCCAGCCACTAGCTCCACTCCGCCGACCTCACCACCATCCCTCGCATCCATAGAACAACCACCGGCGGAAGATCCTTCTCCCACCTCGCCTCCAAGACCTGGAACACCCTCCCACTGAGCCTCCAACAGACCGAAGACCTACTGACCTTCAGGAGGCTACTCATGACCTGGCTGTTCGACCAGTAGCGCCCCCCGTGCCTTGAGACCCTCGCGGGTATGTAGTGCGCTCTACAAATGATTGATTGATTGATGTAACAAATGTTCCCAAATATCTTAGAGAATGAGACCTTGGGTGTGTCCTTGCATTGAAGGAGGTAAAACAGCTGGGGAGCAATTACAAAAACAGGTCCTCTGGCTTTGCACGGTTTATTTTGTCTCCCCAATAGCTGTAAATGCACTAATTTTGGCCAGGGTGCACAGGATATTATTTTCTTCGGCTGCCAGATACAGAGCCATGTCACCGGCAAACAGCTTCAGTTTGGCAGGGCCAGGTACCAGGGGTAAGATAGAGCACTCCTGCCTTATCGCACAGGCTAGTGATTCCGAAAATAAGGAAAAAAGTGTTGGAGAAAGGGGGAAGCCCTGCCGCGTCCCCCGATTAATAGAGATTTTACTGGCCTTATTCCCATTTATGATTATGGACACCTGAGCGCCTAAATTACGATTTTTCACTGCTCAACAGAATTCAGCTGGAACTGCAATTTAAAAAAAAAATAGCAAATAGTACATTCCACTGAACTCTGTTGAACGCTTTCTCTGCGTCCAACATTGCTTTTGTTTAATTAGTGTTAAAATAATCAATTGATTGACATAGGTAATGTGTATTAGTAGCTAAAAGACTACCTGGGACGAACCCGTTCTGATCCATAAGTACAAGAGAAACGGGGCCATATGTATGAAGCAGTTTTGCGATCGCATACACTGCGAATCGCAAAAAAACTGTGTTTGCGATTGCAAAACACAGCTATGCTATGTAAGAGACACATTCTGTACGCAAAATTTCTAATTGCAAAATCAGCGTTTAGCAGATTTTCAATTCATACTCCTTTGCGATTTGTTTGCGAATTTGCAAAATGTGACTCAACAATAGTGAATCTTGCAATTGTTGAGCTCGCAATTAGTGGATTTGCAAAACGGAATGCATGAAAAAATCGCAAATTGCGATTTACTGAAATTCGCAATTGAGAGAATCGCAATTACCACCAAGTCTGAGCAGGTGGTAACCAGGTGCAAACTATTTAAGGAGGCCCACAATGCAACAGATTTTTTCCACAATGGCTGGGCTGTATGTAATAGCCAGGAGAGCTGCTGCACAGAGAAGGGGACGCCAGGAAAGGATCTTTCGCGCAGGCATAACCCTGATCCAGCGGACTGAGGAGGAGATCCATACAAACTAGAGGCTGAATGAGGAGAGCATCCTGGGTTTAATAGCGGAGCTCAAACCTATACTTGAACACCCCACATGCAGGACACACACCATCCCTACCCACATCCAGGTCCTCTGCTCACTGCACCTCTTTGCATCAGATAGCTTCCAGGGGGTGATAGCCTCAGTAGGAGGGGTCTCACAGAGTGCATTGTCGTGCTTTTTCCATGCGTTCCTTGATGCCATGGTACAGAGGCTGCATCACCAGATCCACTTCCCCAGCACACCACAGGCACTAGACCAGACGATGCAGGAGTTCTATCAAATTGCACAGTTTCCCCACGTCATTGGATGCATAGATGGGACACATGTCACCATATCCCCCCCTCCCAGAATGAGTATGTGTTCAGGAATCCCAAATCCTACCATTCCCTGAACATACAGTTGGTGTGTAATGCCAAGCACATTATCACCGACATCGTTGCAAAATACCCAGGCAGCACGCACAACGCTTTCATCTTCCGCCACAGTGGGATACACCATCGACTCACAAGTGGGGAGTTTGGTGAGGGATACCTACTAGGTAATTGCATTTGTACAAAGGACACACTGGTAAAGGACAGAATTGGCAGGACAGTGTTTAACCATATTCCTTCCAACCCACAGGTGACAGTGCGTATCCGTGATTTCATACTGACTCCTTATCTGAATCCTGCCAACGTTGGGGAGCGGAGGTACAACAGTGCCCACATAGCAACCAGATGTACCATGGAGCAGACCTTCTGAATTCTCAAGAGCAGATTCAGATGCCTACATAAGAGTGGAGGGGCACTACAATACAGCCCCCAGACCTGTTGCAAGATAGTGGTAGCATGTGCCATGCTGCACAACATCGCCACCAGGAAAGGCACACCAGTGGAGCTCAGTGAATCGGATTCATCAGATGAGGAGGGGCCAGCGCCAGGACGCATGTCAGCCGGGGTAATTGGTGCAGCTGCTGGGCGCCAGAGGCGAGATGAGATCACACATAACTATTTCTAAGTAAAAAAATATGACACAATGCTAAATATCAATTACGAGACTGTGTTTTATTTCCTTTACTTCAGGATTAATCGGCACACAGCCTGTGTAGCACACAATGTATTGTTCAATGCCCAGAACATGTTAGGATCACAGTGCGAATGAACAATCTGGACCAAGTGTCCGTGTACACTGGGTTGATGCACCCATCTCCTTGTCCAAGTCTGAGCACCTCAACTGCGGCACTGATGGCCCGTAGCCCCTGGCTGTGGGTGCACAGCGCCCTCCTCACCTGTCCCAGAAGCCCTATCTGGGGAGGCGGGGGTGTAATGCTCCTCTTGCCAGATTGGACGTCCTCGTCTGTTGGAGTGAGGACTCCTGGGCCAGTAGTGCAAGCTGCCCGCAGCTCATCCACAGCACATGTCACCTGTACCAGGACCGTTGCCACGTCCTGGCTGTTGTGTGTCACCTCACGCTGCATACTGATGCTGCGTCTTGACAGCACATTGGTCGCTAAGGAAAGGCGGTTGACTGTCCTGATGTAGAGGTCTAGGCGCTGCATCTCCCTGCGCCTAGCAGCACGATCCACCCTCAGTTCAGCACAGAGTGCCTCCAGGGCACCCGTCATGCCCATGAAGCCAACCCTGGTTTGCCTCTGTATTGACCTAATATTTCTTGCCTGCAGGTGCTGGACTTCCATCATGTGCCCCTGCAGCCCTCTGAAGACTGTGTCCTCATGTGGGACTGCTGCACTGGTGGATGCATGTGCCCTGCACCTGGATGGTATTGGCGGTATTGGATCAGCACGTGCTCGAGCACGGTGTTATGGCTTTGTCTGTCCTGGGACTGGTTGGACATCGCCATCGGTGTCCTGGGCTTCCTCCTCCAGCGGGGGCAATGGTGGCACTGCATTCAGCCTGCTGCCGGATTTTTTTAGGGATAACTGGGCTGCCCTCCTCCTCCATTCCCTCCTCCTCCTCTTGCCCTGTTGTCTCTGTGTTAGGGGATTCATCCTCGCCTCCACTGACTGTTCCCTGTGTTTCTGATGGTGCTGTGGACGTAAATACACACATTAATTTTCAGTCGTGACTTAGATCTGTCATGCATTAAAATTCACTGTTTGGAGTTACATGTGTCCTGTCTGTCTGAATTTTGCCTTTCATGATGCGCACATACTGTTTGGGACTGGCTGGGTGTTAATGCTCCACTGTTATGTGCATGTGACTACATCTCCCATAATGCATTGCTGTGTGTGCTTGTGTGCCTGCACTGGACTTTTAGTTTTGTTGTGCCCCTGGGTCTCTCCTGGGTGTGTGGGGGAAGTAGGGGGGTATCAGGGGTGTGATGGCATGTTTCTTACCTTGTCTTGGTTCCAGGGGTCCGGAGCTATCCAGGTCTCCCACGCCCATTACACTCTCCAGAAGCAGGGTCCCCTCAACCATTCCCTCAAGTGGTGTTGAGGCGGTGGCAGTAGAGGACCCACCACCGGTCTTCTTGGCCTGCTCCAACCTGGGAGCGACCTTCTCCTTTGAGCGCTGGCACATGTCATACCAGCGCTTCCTGAGGTCTTCCACGCTTCGGTGGGTGACGCCAATTGTGTTTACTTTACGCTGGATATCAGCCCAAATCCTCCTCTTGCGTGTGTCAGGCACACGCAGGGACTTCTTTCCAAAGAGGTGCCTGTGGCTAATGACCATTTCCTGAATCAGGACCTCCAGCTCACTTTCAGAGAACTTTTGTTTTCTTTTTCTGGGTGTCTCCCCTTGCTGCTGATTGTCCTTGCTGGCCATGTCTCCAGTCTCAATTGTTTATAGCACTGCAGTGATCCCTCACCTCACCTCCACTCCTACTCTCTCACTGTGCTTCTGAAAATTAGGTGCAGCATCGGTAGTCACACTTCCTGGTTGTAATGTCATCATGCTGCACCTGAGTTTCTAATTCTCTAATTTGCGAATTTCGCAAATTTGCAATTTTGTGGAATAAGGAATCGCTATTTGACATGTCGCAATGGGAATAGCGATTTTTACTGAATCGCTATTGCTGTGCGATTTTTTATTTACATACCATTTTGCGATTCTCAATTTGCGATTCGCAAAAAATCGCAAATTGGGAATCGCAAATAGGGGGTTTGATACATATGGCCCATAGTCACTTGAGATAATCGATTTGCCAGAATCTTCAAAAAGATCTTCTAGTCATTATTAAGTAAACTTATCCAGCGATAAGAATTGACCTCCTCCTCTGATTTACCTTTTTTGACAAAGCTGAGGACAACAGCTTGCGTAAACGAGACCGGGACCATTTCGCCTTTCACAATTTCATTAAATAATAATTTTTAAAAATAGCTAAGCTGAGGAAGATAAAGCTTATAAAACTCTATGGGGATGCCATCTCACCCGCATGCTTTAGCAGAAGGTGAAGTCATCAAGCAGTAATTAATTTCTTCTGCTGTAATCTCTGTAAGTAAGCTATCTTTTTGCTCCTGAGATAATGAGGGACAATTAATTCCATTAAGCCAGGCAGCCACTTCCTCTATTGAGGTATCATGAAGATCAGAGTAAAGCTCCCTCTAGTGTTCCAAAAAGATGGCAGAAATTTCCTGGGGATGAGATGTAGATATCCCAGTAGCTGGTTATTTTATCTTTTTAATTGTGCTCTTATTAACCTTGCGTTTTGCTGACCAAACAAGATATCTGTCTATATGTTCATTCTCTTCATACCTTTTTTGCAGGACCGCGTCGTGCGCTAGGATTTCCTTGGAGACATAAAAACCTTGTAAATATATTGTATTTGATGAAGCTTAATTTTATGTTCCCGGGAAGGTACTGCTTGATATTTAGCCATGAAAATTGTTTTTGTAGCTGAGATCTTTCGTCATTCTCTTTTCTTCTTTTATACGCTTTATAATTAACAACTTTCCCTCTGAAAAATGCCTTGAGAGCACCTCAAACTGCAAAAACCGGAGCTGTATCCATATTGCATTTAAAAAAATCCTCTAACATCAAGCGAATGCCGGCCTGCTCATTGGTCATCCACTAGGAGAGACTTGTCCAATGACCATCTAAACTTGATTAGAGCTTGAGTTTGAATTTTGAATTGGTCCGAGATTAACGCATGGTCAGAAAAAGGATTTTCAATAATCTCAGATTTAGTACTTAAAAGGGTATGTGAAATGAGAAAAAAATCTATTCGCGAAGCTGAATGATATCTCTTCAAATGACAAGTGAACTTCTTCTCTCAGGGTAATTGAACTTGCCAACAATCAACCAACCTAAAGTCCCATATCAACTCCTGACAAACCCTGATGGAGATCGGTTTTGTCTGCTTTTTCTGAGATCGCAAAGAATCGATAGTTGGATCATTAGTTGAAGTCCCCCCCAATAATCATATATCCTGTTTGAGCAGTGGCAAAATCATATTGAGACTGAAACATCTCTGATGAGTCTTCGATAGGGCCATATAAACTAATAAAATTGAATAATTGGATATAGATCTTCATCTGTAATCAAAGCTAGCACTATTGTCCCTTTGTACCATTAAAATATCCCCCTGTTCCGTTTTACTCACTAAAATGGATACTCCCCTAATATCTGCACTTGAGGAAGCATAAAATTAATCTTTAATGTTGAATAAAGGCGGGGGCTTTATCCCTCGGTGCTCCCTCCTTATGAGTCTCCTGCAAAAAAATCAGCTTGGAGGGACTTGAACCAAGCCAACATTGAGCACTGCTTCAGTCTGTTATTAAAGCCATTTACATTACAGGAAATAATCTTTAGTGATCTAACTGTCATTTAAGTGAAGGAATAAGAAACTCGATCCCTTGCATTTCTATCACAAAACACTACATTTTATTTTTTCACCCTAACCCCTGTGAGCCCATTCCCCCTTACCCTGCACCCTCCGTGAACCCTTCCTACCCATGCCCATGGATCCCCTCAATATCGGAGCCTCTCCCGTCTTGGGATCCCCAAGTGGTCCCTCCCTCCCCCCAAGTGACCTTAACGCCCTCCCTCCTACCCCATGTGACCCCACCATCCTCCTTGCATTGGGGTTCTGTGTCCGGTGGACCCAAGGATGGATTCTTGATGAAAGATACCTGCAAGCAGAGGGGACAGAGTCTATGTCACTTAAGAGTGACCAGGAGACTTGGAAGATGAATGCCCTCCCATGTTGGATGTCGCAGGATAGATGACAAGGACCTTGACTCTGCAGCTGTGAGGACCAGGTGATGCTGAGCAGGACCAGGGGCCATGCACCAGCTGCCTCATGAAGGATGTCGAGTGCTGAGGGTTCGGTGTCCAGCGGGAGCACCAACAAGCCTTGGCAAAGGCACGCCATGCACAAATCAAAGAAGGAGCAACGTCGGGACCCACAAGGTCCAGGGGACTAACCAAAGGCAGGGGAATCAGGGCAGGCCCTGAGCAATCAGGGGAGCCCAAAAGAAACAAATGTGACCCTCAAGTAGACCCATAGGCCGTAGCCACTGAAGTCGCGAGAGGACCTCAAGCAGCTCACCAAAAGATGCAGGCCACGATGCACACAATGCAGTGTGGCTGAAGATTCTGGTCACAAGAGCTGCTTGAGGTTGGGGCTACTGGGAGCCCGAAGAGCTTCTTGCAAAAAAAACAACAATCTTTTGCAACTGCAAGTTGGACGCAGTGCACAGGGGTTCGGTTATTGCAACCCCCATGAGGGACACTGGCCTCAAACTTGGTGTGAGGGACTGGGCAGGCTTCGGGAGCTGTGGAAAATCACCACCTGTGTTGCAGAGCCCAAGTGGTCCGGAGGAGCTCAGGATCTGCAGACTGGTCGACTTAATTGCTGTGCCAGCAAATGAAGGGGAGTGACTCCTTCACTCCAAGGGAGATTACTTCAGGTGTCTTTGATGCTTCACAGGCCTTGGATGGTTCCTGTATGATGCACAGGCACAGACAATGCAGCAGACTGGAAGGGAAACAAAGTCAGGCCTAAATGAAGTCCAGTGAAGTCCAGAGTGCCCAGACGGTAGAAGTGCAGTGGTGTCTGATCGAAATCTTATCCCATGACGAATCTAGGGACCTACACCCAGGTAAGCCCTTAAAAACCCTAGGTAAAGGGTTGTGAAGATTCAAGGTACCCTCCCAGGGGAGGGTTTGGACATGAGGGAGGTTACTCCCATGTCCTTTGTCCAGTTTCGTGCCAGAGCGGGACACAACAGCTCCCCAAACTGGTTTGAACTGAACTATGCCTGGGGACACAAAGTGTGCCCCTCATGCAGACTTTCTGGTGCTGGCAAGCGTACCCACCTGGTCCCAATACACTAAATCTCTGTGACAGGATGCCTATGGTTCCACCATCCTCTGCTCGAGCTTGGTTCAGCAGCAGGAGGGTAGAAATGTGTCTTTGATCGGCAGCAACTATTTTGTGCTGTCTGGGTCTGGGAGACTGGTTTCGGGAACACTGAGAGCCTAGCTGAGGGCTCTTCCAGTGCTTGGAATCATATCTCCCACACCATTTACGGTGTGGGGGTATGATGCTAACATGATGATACCAAACATTATAGGATTCGTTACAGCCATTTTTGAGATGGTTATCGCGTAATTACGCGGTGCCCCTCTATGTAGTATATCACTGCTTCACTGACAACCCAGGTGGATGGACTCCGTAGGCTGCAGGGGTGTCCTGTTCATGCAGGGGCACCCTCTCACCTAGAACCTAGCACCCTGCCTTCAGGATTGCAAAGGCCTGCTATAGGGGTGACTTATAGGTTTTAAGTGCAGTGACCTTTAGATATAGTAAACCTATATCTTTAGTAAGTGGTGCATGCACCAACTTACACATACTACAATGGCAGGCCTGTAGTTCCATTTTGCATGGTCTCTCATGGGTGTTATATTGTATGCTTCAGCCCATGGGAGACCTCTGGGGTACCTATGCTCTGGGTACCTTGGTACCATATACTAGGGACTGACAAGAGTACCCCAGTATCCAATGTGGAGTGTACCTAAGTACTCAACACAACAATTTAGGGAGAAAGCAGATAGACTGGGGTTCTGATTAGCAGGATCCCAGTCATACTGGTCATAACATGGCTTAGCACAAGGCAAAAAGTGGGGGTAATCATAGAAGTAAATCCTGCTTTCCTACAGCATGCTGCATGGTAATTGCAATGGGAATACTGTTAAGAAATGGTCAAGCTTCAAGAGCTAGTATAACAAGCATTGGCATAGCCAATAGGTCTCGCCTTTGGGACCTTATAAGTGTTTAGCCATGCAACAGTTTATGTTGTTGCACCAAGTATATTATGCTGCATAACTAAATACTTATAAGGTCCCAAAAGCGAGACCTATTGGCTATGGCAATGCTTGTTCTTTGTAGCAGGCGCTCATATTTTGGTGCGTAAGGAGGGAACCGAGGCACCGACAGATACATTGGATGGCCCAGGATCACACAACAGTCCTGGAAACGAGGTGAAATCTCCTTGGCTGGCTCCACAGGTGGCTAATTGCTAAGTAGCCCACATGGCCTCCCACACGTGTTCTGCCAACCCCACTGCACACAGGTCCAGGAGGGGCAATAATGTACACTCTGTTCTGGCTGAGCAGAGCCCGTGATGCCACACACACTCACAGACAGATCAGGCGATGCAGAGATATGCAGGCACGCTCTATCAACCGATTAGGGTTTCAAACCGTCTGGGGTTTGTTCTAATTGCTTGTGGCTGGCATTCCTGGAGTGTAGTGAGTCAGACAGCAAGAGGTGAACAGGGTGAATATGTCTCAGCAAACACAGAGCCCAGCAGAGCGGTGCCAGTTCAGGAGAGGCACCCTAGACTCTGCAGAACCATTTTGCATCTCAAGTGTGTGTATGCGTGTGTGCCTGGGCTTCTATCTGTGGGTCACATGGCCTCTCTAGGTACACATCCCAGTGGGTGTTATAAACAGGCCAGTGTGCATCTGTGGGAGTTTGTGGTTTTCTGTGGGCAACCGTGTGGTGAAACTTATTTGTCTGTCGTTCTGCTGGTTTCACAAACAGCAAAGTGAATGGAGGGATATCCGCTTTAAGCCTCATTCCAATCCATCGTTTTTCGCTCCACTCTTGTCAGAGACCGGCCACGTGCAAATCGGCCTTGGGCCTGCGTTTATGTGTGTCTTTGGTGATCAGTGTTGTGTGTGTGTTTCTACGTGGGGTGAGAAACAAAGGGGGTGTGAGTATATGTCTGTAAATGTGAGGCTTTGCGAGTCTGCGTAGCTGCATGTGTCGTGCGCAACCATGCACCCAATTCTTTAGAGTGCATTTGGTATTGTATCTTTGTATGTGCGTGCGTGGCTGTGCGAGTATGTGAGCGGGTTCTGTACCTGTGTGTACTGAGTGGGTATGTCTGTGTCTCTTTGATGACACGTTGCGCTGTCTCAAGCATTTCTATCCTTTCTCTTTGTTGTATCAATGATTATACTAAAGCGTGTGTGCGCGCACACCGTGGTGTTTGTGAATGCAGCACATTGGCATAGCAGGTGGGCAGCAGCCCCCCCCTTAGGCCGTCTCAGAGGCTGGACCATCATCCCCCCTCCCCACCCTCACATGCGGCCTGTACAGCAAACCACCACCCGCCACGGGCGGCAATAGTAGCTATACCACTGATGCAGCATCAGCACAAACGGGTTGGGGCCCTCTCCATGACAGCTACGAAGCCCCCTCCCCAGCAGCAATGAAACAGAGCATGCAGCAGCACTTTCTGCTGATGGAGTTGTGGCTCCCCTCCCCCATCCACCTCTGTACAACCCGCAGGCAGAGTACCTTCGTCACACTGTAAAATATCACGGCCTTTTAATGACTAGCCGCCCACCTAAAATCTGATTTTTCAGGCAGGAGGTCTGAGTTTATAGTGATGTGCAGGGGCAGAGTCCTGCTTTCAGCACTGAGACACCTTATGTGAGGTAGCTAAGCGCTTTACAAAATATAATATGAGATGTAATTAGCTAAAACAGCTACCTCCATTCATGAGCGATCTTAAGTCTTGCTCCGTGGTAAGCCCTACTCCATGGATACCGCTAGAGGGCGCAGCTGTGCTTGAGAGATGCGGCCGGGACACCAAATGCCACATCGAGGGCGGAAAACCCTCCCGACCACCGCTGTCGCAGGTCTGCAAGCTCCATGGCACATTTGCCTTAATTCGCACAGGATCACGCTATTCGGCTAGTGGAGAAGCCGGTAGTTAAAACAATGGGCCACAAGTTTTTAATTAAATAGCAGGAAGATGTGGCCTAACGGTCAGAGCTGCCGACCTTGGACATGGGGAACCCGGCTCGAGTCCAGGCCTCGGCTCAACATCCTATGATTCTGCGTAAATCACCGAGAGCCTAAAACAACATTGTGTGTAAAGTAATCTTACACATTAAAGCGCTCTTATGCCCATAGGCCAAGTTCGAGCTACATAAAACTGCAAACAATAAAAGGTAAACACTTGTACAACATGTCTTAGCAACAATTCCTCATGAATGCTCATTGCCGGTCACGCCCACATTCCTGTCAGTAAATTGCAGCCAGCATCTCGCAGTTCGTTTTCCTTCTCACCCACAGTCCCCCGCTCCCTTAATTTATCCCAGGGCAGTCAATTGCGAGTGTCTATAAAAAACAGAGACTTCCAAACACATCTCTCTACCCTGCGATGCTACACAGTTTTAAGCTTGCATAGAACCGAATCACGGATGCAGGTGGTCCATTGTTATAACATTTGACCCGTCAGTGTTTAGTTATAATCCACAAAGGGTCAAGCTCGTGACCAACTGGTTGCTGCTTAGCAGGCAGTGATGGGAGCTTGTTTTAATTGGCAAACAGCAATAGTCGTATATTTGGCATCCAGCGGCCCAAGACGAGGGGCGGCAATGACACACAGGAAAGGGAATTAACTAGGGCTGAGTTTCAGCAGCTGCTGCATGAGCGAAAGAGAATCCTAAAGTGTCCGAAAGACATCCGGATGAAAACCTGATGTCCTGTCTGGAATATTAATGAGAAAACAGGCTCGCGCTCACTGCCGCGCAATGGCTGCCAGCCACCAGTACCCCTCCTTTTCAAATAGAGCAGCTTCTATACGTACTGCTCATTCTATTAAAACAAGCGCGCGCCACGCCTCTCGTTTAAGGTAAACAAGCACGCACGGCAGCAGGGGGGGGCCTGTGCAGGTTTCCCTTGCGGGAGCGAGCGGCACATAGCGCGATAATTACTACCATATGGCGCCGCTCGCTCCCGCAAGTGAATCACCAAAGTGCACGCGTTGCCATTGAAGGCAATGGAACGCGTCCACGTTTTTGGCTTAAAAGCCAAAGCCATTCCAAAAGGTCTTTTTGCCTATGCAAAGCATGTGCGCTGAGTAGGCGAGACCTAAAAATGATAACTATCTAATTGATGGTATTTAGCCTAGTGTTAAAATGAGAGCTAAAATTATCAAACAGTGTCTGGTATGGGCTACACTACGACATGGGGTCCATTACGATGTCGGTCGGAAACTCTCCCAGCCGACTCGGTTTCCGAATCGGTTCCAACCAACTCGGGCTAGGTAAGTCCGACTGACCGAATACGATGTTTCCTAACACCGTTCAGTCAGACTCCCATTGACTTCAATGGGAGCCTGTGTTCCGAACTAGAACACAGGCTCGAATTGAAAAAAAGGGTGGCTGCGGTAAACCTTGCACCATGTCACAGGCTCTCCATGGTGCCTGCTACACTGTGCATGGTTTTAAAGGGGGATCCCTTGGGTACCCCTATGGAACCCAACCGGGGGCCTCAGGATTAAGGGTGACCTGCAGTGGGCCCCAGCCGTTTTGTGTCGGGCAGGCCAACTCAGAACGGCTGTCAGAGTCTGACATCGTAATCGCTCGGTCGGAAACTGTGTCCGTAGAGCTGTACGAATTAGCTGCGACTGACCTGGGCGCTCCAAGTGCTGATCGGAACCGATTTGGACAGCCCGAACGGTTAACTTCTATCGTAATCGGTCAGTTGGAAAGGTTTCCGAATCAGTCGGACACATAGGTTCCGAAATGGTTTGGGAGACCCCGAAAACCGTGCGGAGCCTTTCCAACTGACCTCGTACTCGGCCCCATAGTGTCTATTGTGTTCTCATAGCTCAGAATTCTACAAACTACTGTTGTGAGCAGACAGAGTCCTTAATAATCTTTTTGTGCATAAAAAACATTACCCCTGAACGTTAGATTCGGCCTGTATCTACGTGTTTGACAGTTTGTACGTTTTCACTACCTTTTTAAGTTAGTGAATGCATTTCCGTGATTTGTCACTTCTGATGAAAATTGATTCAAAGGCTGGCTTAAGTATAGAAGATTGTTCTGAGGTTAGGGCAACATAAGAAACATGAGGCTGCAATCAGTTCAATATGTAGGACACTGCTCGTTTGGGCAGCAAATTGGGGAGATTAGTCGAGTGATACATATTCTCTCCATACTAGAAGCAGTTGCTATTCTAGAGAAATGCGGAAATTCAATATAAATGAAGTAGGGTGCATGGCTATGTATGAGTGCTCGAGCAGGAATCAGCTCACTGTAGTCCAGTGCTTCCATGTTGCACTATATGAGCTAACTTGTAATGATAGTCTAAAAGGTTTACCAATTATTTCTTTTCTGCTCGGGTCATGAAGTGAATATCCTAATTGAAAGTATTACGCAGACAATAAAGGATTTTCGGATAAAGAATCATTATTCATTAGAAATTAACACCTTCATTCGCGACCTATGTTAATGATTAGAGACACGCATGCATCCACCTTTTCTTAATCTATACCAGTGGGTGGTTTTCTGTGAAACATTTAACTGATAGCTCCTCTTTTTCCAAGATAGGAGTACTAAAGCAGAACCCAGCCATTAAAAATACCCGTTCCATGTTCTTTTCTGCTTGCTAAAGTGAGCATTGAATTAAAGCCGCTCTGGTTTTCAATGTCTGGCAGCCATCTTTGACGCTGTAACGCAAATAGGAGGCTGTGAAAGGTCAAACTCCTTATCAGCTGGGCGTCTACGCACGCACGAGCGGCCGTTCTGCGCACACACTGTAATTATCCTACGTATATTTCTTACTCTACCCAGGAACCAATTGCAGCTTCTCTCCTAGATGCATCGTAATTTTGTCACGCGATGGTTGAGGCACACCGCACTCTTTGGGCCTGCTCAGGAGCAAGAGGGCTGCTTTTCCTTTGCCCGAAACTGATGAGGTTCTCTTAATGCAGAAAATTAATTTTGAATCGAACAGGCTATAATTATACAGCGTTTACTTTTTAACGCGCAGTGCAAAAACTGTAATTACCCTCCACTTATTTTTCCACCTATCCACGCCACCCCCTCCGAGCTCCTCCTAAGTCACGGTAACATTTCCCAGCGCCTCGCCGGACACACTGACACCAGAAAGGCTTTTCAGTGGAAATGTGGCAGTATTGACCCACCACCCTCTCCTGACGCTCTCGAGCTTCACGCGCCTGCTCGGCAGGTGCTACCCTAATGATGACTTTTATGAGGCTGTCTGCACTGGGGAACACTTGCTAATCACAGTCTGCTGGAAGCCTTTTCAGCACGTCTTTTTTTTCCTGTTTATGACTGCCTTTAAGATTTCGTTTCAGCCTTCTTGCTCTGCATATACAGTATTATAGTTTTAACAACCCAGAAGTATGGGAGTTTCTACAATCTACCAAATCAAGGGACCTATGCAGGGGCGGCTGGTGACATTTGAAAGTGAGGGAAGGGGGCGTAAAAGTTATGGATGAGTGGTTGATCGGCATCCGAGTGCTTCAGTGCGTTGGAAGACAGGGGTCAGTGTCAATAATGTAGTGCTTTATTCCCATTTGTGACGGGAGGAAATAACATTGCTGTAATTGTGTGTGCACATCTCTGTACCATAACCTAGGCTGAGGAAAGCAGCTTTTTTATGGGCCAGGGGACGCCATGAAAACGCCAGTTTGTGCAGGAAGAGCTCGGCATTAAAGCGCTACTTACACTTTTGAAGTATAACACATAGGGGCATATTATCAAGGGCTGGCGATAATATCGCCGCTTTTGCGTCCGTTTTCGTGAGAAAGGCGGCGATAATATCGCTTTATTTACAAGGACACGCTAACGTGGGTTTCCTTGTTTTAGCGCCCGTTGTCAGCACGCCTCCCATCGCATCATTAATGAGATGCAGAGGAGGCGTGCCTGACAATACTCCATGGGAAGATATCGCTAAACCAGCATTGCAATATTTACAAGGACCCCAAATCCGGCATAGCGATAATCTTAATCGTGCTAACGCACCCTTAGCTCTGGATTTTAACGTCTGTTAAAATTCAGACTAGGGTATACTTTACATGGGATGTGAATTATGTGGTCACGACCACATGCTCGTATCAGCAATGTTTTCGCTGTTTTTGGGTGATCATCGCTGGTTTTCCAGCGATGTTTGCCCATTTTTGCGCTAACGCTGGAATATTTATCATCTAGGTTATACACGTTGTAAATAACGCGCTAACCAGGCGATAAATAACAGCGATAGACGGCGATAAATATGAAAGCGCTAAGCGCGCTTTGCGATATTTATCACCGTCTGTTGCTAATATGCCCCGTCGTCCGTAGGTGCAGTTTGTGTTTGGATCAAGATGTTTGTATTTGCAACAATAACTTGCTGGATGTTTAGTGAACAATTTTATACTCCTAAAGTAAGACATCTGCACACAGCGATTTATCACTGGTTATTTGTAATGCCAAATAAGCACCCTCACTTTTACAACTGGCATTCTGGCTGTACAATGAAAATCAAAGCACTACACCGACGATTTTCACCATTCCCTCAGGTGAAACCCTTCTTAATTCTCTTCACCACATTGTCTCTCCTTTCCACTATCTCTGTGAACATTTCTGAAGCTAGGCTGTGACCTCCAAACCTGCTGAGCGACTCACACACACTGGGCTGTGGTGGCTGGCTGGTTTGCGGCTCCTTCTAAGTCTGTGAGCGGCTGAAATATATGCGGTATGAGAGAGAAGGGGTGATGTGGAGAAATCATTCCAACCCTAACATGAAGAGGCTTTCCCTCACAATGCCCATTTGCCCCTCTTGTCGACTCAGTGTAGACTGTAAGAGAGTGAGACTCTAAAAACAAAACGTTTCACTTTATCAATCATACCAGCGTTTCCTTCAATTCCTTTCCCTCATGCTGCGCGCTCCGTGGCTGCAGGCGCGGCCTTTCTTTTTCCAACTGCAACTGGTGCCTGTAGGTCACTTTAGATTGACTCGACTGGAGCAGCTTGATGGTGTCCACCCATTGTGTGGCGCGCCATAAACAGCCAACACAAGATAAATCCCGGAAGAAGAGCTGAACTACTGAACTCAATAACCCACGCCCCCAGCAGCTTCCATTATCCAATGAAAAAGCCACCTAACCGTACAATTGTTGCCACTCACTGCACTGTGTTGCTGTCGGCCAGCCCCACCCCTTCCCCTTAATGTAAATGAGGCTCTGCTGACCGCGCCCAGGGCCACGTCAGAAGCTCCCTATCTGCAGCCTATTCACTGCTGCTTGGTTCAGCCACTGCCATCAGGCTGATGTCACTCTCCTCGCTTGTGCCTTGAGGGATCTTCCTCGCCCAGTTCAGCACATGTGTAGAAGGGGACTCTCGTCCGAGGGTCCGACCTCAAAAAACAACCATATTAATTTTTTTTACTTTCTTAGGGTAGAAGTGGTCAATTGGAGCACCAAGCACTGAGCATGCCATGATTTAAACCTGGCAGGCTGCTCCAATCCATGTGGTGTTATTTTCTCCCTTTTCTCGGCTCCGAAAATGGGAGGGCAACGCCCCTGATGCCCGTTAATACCAGCCGCCACTGTTGGGTCCGCAAATGCATATAAAAATTGCAAGAAAAAACACGAGTGTGACACTATTTACCTATTGAATAAAACTATCACCTCTCAACGCACGCGCTGTTGTCGCACCTGCCGTCTGCTGAAAATATCCTAACTATGTAACTAATGGCACTTTCAGAGCATGAACCTAGTAGGAAGGTAAAATGGTTTTGAAATGTAGATGAGAACACTGCATTCAAGATCACTTACAGATAAGTTAGTTCCTATCAAGCATAGTGATCTTCAAAAAGATATGTTTTCTTAACGATTCTGAATTACAAGATGGGAGGAGCTGTTCTGATGTTGATGAGGAAGCTGTTCCAGATCATGAGTGCATAAATCAAGAAGGCTTACTTTGTTGTGTTCTTCTTTTTCTTGCATTTGTTTACTCCAGTTTTGCTATGTCCTAGATCCTGTTGGCCGCCGTCTGTAGTTATTTTCTCAGGCAGGTATATAAAGGTGTTGTTTCTGTTGGCCATGTACAAGCTGCAGCTGGTTTTGAAGATGATCAACTGGAGCGGGGGCCAATGTAGCCACTTTAGGGTTGTGGTCAAACTTAAAAACCTATGTAAGTATAATGTCCGGTTACTTACCGGTAATATTCATTACTCCGAGTCGTAGACCTCCCCGTCACAGTCCAAACCACATGAGCACAGCTCCTCCCCCATAACTCCCAAGCAAAACTCTTTAGCCCATCCCTTCCATCCAGGCCACTTCCACCAAGCACAAGAAGCCGAACAGGGAGGGAGGGATGGGAACCAGGACTTTGACGGGGAGGTCTCCGACTCAGAGTAATGAATATTACCGGTAAGTAACCGGACATTACCTCCTCGTCAGACCTCCCCTTCACAGTTCAAACCACATGAGCAGATACTAAAGCAAGAATCGGCTTCACTTAGTAGCAGAAACAAATTTTATTAGCACAAGCAGAAAGTCACACCACCTGAACAGTATGCAACACTGTGTCCCGATACCCAGCAGACTTAGTCCCGACCACCACCAAATGATAATGGGACATAAAGGTATGAGGAGAACTCCAAGTAGTAGAACTGCAGATCTCAGCCATGGAAGCTCCCTGAAAACAAGCCCAGGAAGCAGCCACCCCCTGAGTCGATCTCCCCTGAACTGACCAAGGCGCCAACACACCACAAGCATCATACGCAGCCCCCACAGCCCACCTCATCCACCGACTGAGAGTAGCCCCAGAAGGCTTCAGAGCCTGACCAGCCAGCCCAAAGGTCACAAAAAGCAACTCCACCTCACAAAAAGGTTTAGTACGCAGCAAGTACACCTCCAGAGCTCGCCTAATGTCCAAACAATGCAGCCGCACCTCAACCTCTGAAAGAGGATCCGGACAGAATGCAGGTAAAACCAGATCCTCTGAGCAGTGAAACGAGGAAGGGACCTTGGGGACAAAGGCAGTAGAACAACCCGATCCGAAAAAAATGCAAATAGGACTCAGAATAAAGTAAGGAGCCCAACTCCCCAATCCTCCGAGCCAAGGAAATAGAGACAAGAAAAATCACCTTGATTGTCAAAAACCGTAGTAAAGACACCTCACACAGAGGCTCAAAAGGAGCCCCCTGCAAGGCCTTCAAAGCTAAAGGAAGATCTCAACTAGGAGCAAAGGACTTAATTACTGGTTTTTGGAGGAAACAACTCCTCAATAACCGGGACACCAAGGGAACCACAGGCTCAGAGTCCGAACCCCTAAATGCCCTCACAGCCGCACACTGAGCCCTCAGGGAGGACACAGACAGTTCTAAGTCAAAGCCATTCTTCAAGAAATCCAAGATACGCACGGGATCCACCTCCAAAGCGGACCAACCCCGAGCTGTACACCAACCCAGAAACGACACCCAATGTCTGGCATAGGACTTGAGAGCGGATGGGCTCCTGGACTGCTGAATAAATTCAGCCATAGAAGGAGGACACCCCAAAGCCACCAGATTCAGCCACTCAACAGCCAATCCACCAGCTGCAAGCGGACCAGACAATCCCGGGACGGAGGAGGAAATGACAGGGGACAAGGAACCACCGGCAACCGCCAGCAAGGACCCACCGCTAACCTCAACCACAGAGGGAACCAAGGCCTCCTGGACCAAGCAGGAGCCACCAGGCCAACCGAGGCCCGATCCAACCTGACCTTCACAGGACCTGCAGAATCAGTGCAAAAGGGGGAAAGGCATACATCAGGGCCCCCCTCCCACCGGAAGGATAGTGCATCCACCCTCCAAACCAAGTCCGACCGAACCAGAAAACAAAACTTTTCCCGCAAGGCATTCCACGGGGCCGCAAATAGGTCCACCACCGTGAACTCAAACCGGTCTATCGGGCAACCAAACACCTCCCGCGTCATGCATATGTCGGACAGGGAGGGAATCACCTTGCTCAGGCAAACCGCCTCCGAGTTCAAAACCGCCAGAAGATTCAAAGCTCTCAGAGATAACAAGTTCAACTCTGCCCACTGGCAGATCTGCTGAGCCAACAAGTTTAGGGAAGCCACCTTCGCACTCCCTTAGCGGTTGACATAACATAACACAACACCGCCGTGTTGTCTGACTGAACCGTGTTGTCTGACCGCATCATCACATCCCTCTGGAGGACCCAAGGAAGAAAAGATGAGAGACAACCCCCAATCGGCATCACCAATTAACCCCTCACATAGTCACAACTTGGAGGGCCCTGAAGAAGAGGAGGCACCTTGTTGCCCCTGAGATTTGTGGAAGGAAGGGACACCCCGGCGACGTCCCTTTCTACAAAAGGGCTGGGCTGCCATTTTGGATTGAAACGCCTTCCCAAAAGCCTGCGTATAACCTGCAAACCTCCCTCTCTGCGAAGAGCGGACCGGAGCCAACAAATTTTGTCCCCCGCCGTTTTCTTAATCAAGGTCTCCAGCGGTTCCCCAGACAGTTTAGAGCCTGTGAAAGAAAGCGTCATCACAGCAGCCTTCTGAGCCACCTCTGCCTTCCAAGGCTTAAGCCACAACTGTCTCCTAGCAGCCACTGAGACCTCAGCAGCAGCAGCTGCAGCAGCTGCAGCACTAATGGAATCAAAGGATAAATCCGCCAGGAACCGCAACTGCTGCTCCAACATTGACAAAGAGTCAGAGGGATCTTCATCCTGTAAGAGCTGCTCAGGAATATCCTGACCATCTTTCAGAAGCGACTGAACCAGGTAGCTAGTGTAAGCCGCAGACTGAACTGCAAGGTTAAAGGCAGCAAAGGACCACTTCAAAACCCCTTCAACCCGTTTGTCCAGAGGATCAGAGAGAATAGCATCCTCGGACACTACCAGGCTCTGAGACGCCAAACCTGCCAGCAGGGAATCCATCTTTACCACAGACGGAAATTCCTCAGCAAACCCTTGTAAAGGATATCTTTTAGCCAGAAACCAGGGAAAGGTATGTTTGTCAACATCCTTTCACTCTCCTTCCAGCATATTCCTCACAGATTTATGAATAGGAGAGCACTCAGGCTCCCTTTTCTGGTAATTTGCAAAAAAGTCTTCAGGCTCCGCACCCTCCAATGGACCAGGGAACCCCAAATTGTCCCGAACATGCTGCAGAATATTGTAAAGGTCAGCCCCGTCGACAAAACAACCCTTCACCTCCTCTTCCAACTCCTTGTCCGGATCAACGTGTGCCGAGGCATCCAACGTCTGCCTCTTAGGCCCCTTGGGCTCTCTAGCCAGAAAGGCCGCAGCCACTGCGGCTTCAATCATCTTCTGCACATCAGCCAGTAAAGGAGCAGCGGAAGGCCCAGCAAGCACCTCCTCCTCCTCACAAGGTAGCTCACTCATCTCTGCATGTCTACCCTCCATGATGGATCAGGCCAGAAGAGTACATACCTATAAATACCCCTGACCAATCAACCAAGACCCCCAAGGGCCAATAAGTGACAGTCTCCATTACCCACAGCCAATTACCAACAGGAAAGTAGGCTGGCCCAAAAACCGACCAATCAGAGGCCTCGCCAAACCAAAAAAAACAATGTCGCATCCAGGCCCCAGTTACAAGGGAACCCATCCGAGGGTTCCCTTGTAACTGAGGGCCGACAGAGCAGGCAAAAGAGCCCAATACTGCGCCTCAGGCCGGCTCCGACCGAACCTGAGGGGCAACCCTATCTCGCAACTCGAGATCCGAGACCCTGTGCAGAAACCTTCAAGGAGGAGCTGTCCCGCCACACCCCTGGCACGCCGAGACAGCAAAATGCCGCAACCAACACCCCCTCCCTTCCCGAGTTTTCCCGCTAGTAGCAGGGAGAGAACCCAGAAGAGAGGCAGCAGCAGCAGGCCCACCACTAGCCCAATAAACTAGCTAGTCCGGTGCCCAAACCTAATCCCGTTATAACAGGGACTTTTAAAAAATGCACCCATGCAGGCAAGCAGGATTTTTCTGCGGCGCTAATGCAGACCACTGCACACTTTCCTCATGGAGGCATCAGGCACCCCCTTCTATGACTCTCGCCCAGAACAGTTCCAGCAGAAAAAAACAACAGGATGTGGATTGGGGGGTCATAGGTTATATGCCACAGGATGTGGGAGTGGCCTGGAAGGAAGGTATGGGCTAAAGAGTTTTGCTTGGGAGTTCTGGGGGGAAGCTATGCTCATGTGGTTTAGTCTGTGACGGGGAGGTCTGACGAGGAGGTAATGTACCATGTAGGTTCTTTTTCACAGGCACCATGTGGTCTTGGAGAGGACATTGAGCAGGGCCTTGTCTTAGTCAGCGGTTGTTAACATTTTGACTTTTGTAAACCCCCACTGAAAAACTACTAGAAGCTTGGGACTCATGCCTAAGCAATTTCTAAAAGTTGAACCTCAAAGTAATACACAAACACCGAAAGAAGTACACATCCAAAAAATAAACAAATTATAAAATATTTTATATAATTCAAAAACATTAGTATGTGTTAATCTAAACGTTCATTTTAATGGGAAAATTGGAGGTTTTCAAAATTTAGTTTGATTTCTGTTAGAACTGGCACCATTGGCGTGGGGCACCCTTCCATTTTTCGCTGTTGTCTCCTCTGTTTTTGCTGGTAATAGATGCTCTAGGCGCTGTGCCACTGCCATTCAGTGCCACAGCGCGAATTCCCCCTGTGTAAATATGACATGTGAATTGGTATATCCATGATTGGCTTATTTGGTTTACCTGTTAGTCCCTAGTAGCGTGGCCTGTGTGTGCCCAGAGCTGGTAAACCAAATGCTGCTGGTGGGCCTGCAGCGCTGGTTTGCGCCACCCACAGAAGCAGCTTGTAAAGTGTGTCTCAGACCTGCCACTGCAGAGTCTGTGTGCAGTCCAGAACTGCCATCTTGGCTGTGAAGTGCACCCACTTCCCAGCCCCTGAACCTTCCCCTGGCATCATGTAAGCCACCCCTCTGGTAGGGTGCATTGTATGTGTAAGGTAGGGCATGCCCTGGTGTGTGTAGCATGTCTTGGTAATGAATTACACCCAATTTCGTTTTTCACTACTGTAAGGCTACCTGTTCTCCATAGGCCAGAATGAGAGGTACATTCTATAGTCCTAACTGACCCAAAGAACATGGTAGAAAAACATAGTTAGTATGCCTGGACTCAGAATATTAAAATACATCTTTTAGTGAAGTTTATTTTTATATTCTGTGTTTGAAAATACCACTTTTAGAAAGTAGGTATTTTCTTGCCTAAGCCTTCCAGTGTGCTCTGCTGTTATGTGTATTGGCTGTCTGGTTTTGGAGGGACAGGGCAGGCTGAGTCAGACCTGGGTTGAATAGAGAGATCTGCATTGAAGTATGGGGAGGGGTAGCTCCTTGACCTGAATAGGGCTGTGCCTGGCAAGGTGAATGCTGGCTCCACCTCCCACTGTGTGTCTGATGGCAGACCCCCTCTGAAAGGAAGGATGCAGCCTTGTAAACAAAGTGCTCCAGGGCTGTGCAGAACTGGTTCTGGCTGGGTTCAGTGAATTGTAGCTTCTGAGAACAAAGACTTTTGGGGTATAAATATCTGTGCTGAAACGCCTACAATTTGTATTGCTCCTGTACAACAAGAAGAACCTCTGTCCGTGTAACTGAAGGAATCTGTAGTAGGTGACTGTCCCTGTGCTTGTGCTGTTTCTTGTACTGGCCTGCAGTGGTTACTACTGTACTTGGAAGAAGAGGAAAAGGACTTTGAAGGAACTTTTATTTTATCTTGCTACAGCAATCACCCAAGGGCTAGAAGAGAGCTAGCCTCATGCTGGAGTGTCAGGCACATCAGACTCCACCACCAGCCTCCTGTTTCCTCCCAGCAAGGATTTCTATCTGCAGGTGAAGCTCCTGTGAGTTCCAGGGCCTCTAGTCCTACTACAGAGAAGAAAGTGCTGAAAATCGCCGCTAACACCCGTTTGCGAGCCGCCGCAGCTAAAGCGTGTACGAAAAATCATCGCGCTGCTGCCGCTGAGTGCTCGCTACCGGAGATCATCGCATCACATGTTTGCGGGCTGCCAAATGCTCGCTGACCTCAAGATTATCGCATCACCTGTTTGCAGGCTGCCAAAGACTCGCTAACTAGAGATCATCGCATCACATGTTTGCGGGCTGCCAAATGCTCGCTGACCTCAAGATCATCGCATCAGCTGTTTGCGGGCTGCCAAAGGCTCGCTAACCAGAGATCATCGCCATCGAGTACATCGCTTCACGACATCGCAGCTCGGAGGCCGAGCGTCCGCCATTTTCATTGCATCAAGATCGTCGCTCCCTCGTGGAGCGCCATTTCTTTTCATCGCAAAAAGATCGCACACGCAACAGGTACGATGCATCATCCTCCCTTGCGGCAAGGATTTCAACGCATTGCCGGCTTAGCGTGGAGAAGTTTGTCGCTTTGTCCTGCACACAGATCAGTGCATCATCCTCCCTTGCTTCAAGGATTCAACACATCGCTGGTAACGCGTGAGGAAAATCATTGCTACAGCTCCTCAGCCGCATTTTGGTTGCTTTGCTACAGAATCCAGGTATCTTGTGAGTAAAAGGGTCGCAGAGACCACTGCCTTGAACTGAACTCCTCTTTGCACACTTTGAACTATTTGTGCAGCATTTTGAGAGTAACCCTATTTTTCTAGTATTGTGGATTTTTACTGTTATTGGTCTTGTGTTAAGTCTATATATAAAGATACTTATTTTTTATAACTACTTGTGTGGTGTCCCTTTGTAGTGTTCCTCACTGTGTTACTGTGTATGGTCATAAATGCTTCACACACTGCCTCTGAGATAAGCCTAGCTGCTCGTGCTGCGTTACCACAGGGTTGAGCAGGGGTTATCAAAGGGTGTAGCCCGCTTACTCTGACTTAGGAATAAGGGTCCCTACTTGGACAGTGGCCAGCCATTGCCAACTAGACACCCCCATTTCTAACATTGGTGGTCAGCGGTGAGGATCTGGACTTGCATTTATGATCACATATAGTAATTATAGTGTACACTATTAGTGAGTGCAGACCATAATATAACCACATACGTTTGTGAGGGTTTTTGATTCTATTTTTGATTGATATTGCCAATGGGCAAGCCCAGATCCAATGCCTCTGAGGATCACTCCTGGGAAGAAGAGAAAATAGACACCTACACTTCCAAGCAGCTCATGCATTTTTGTAAACGCTTCACAGTCCCTATCACCGGTCTCACTCAGAGGGAAGAGTATTACAAGGCGCTGAAGGCCTGGACAGAAGCCAGGGATGCAACTAGGAATATGGGAGAGCCTGTGGAGGGGGAATGGAATGCAGGAGAGCAGCAGGATGAAGTGGTAGATTTGGTGGGAGATAAAGCAGTTTCCAGCCCAGGCACTAGTGTGTCCTCAAGGGGTCTGTCTCCAGAAGAGATGGAGGACAGGGAGAGAGATAGGCGGCATAATACGGAGATGGCTAAGCTTCAAATGGATGGTCAGAGGGACCTAGAGAACAAGAAGTTAGAATTTGAAATGATGAAAGTGAAACTTGAGCATGAGAGAATATTGAGGGAGTTGGAGATTAAAGCAAAGAGTGTAGAAATCTCCCCCTCTGTTGGCAGCATACCAGTAGTGCATACTGAGAGTAGAGTGTATATACCCAAAAAGGTTATTAAGGATTTCCATAAAAGTGAAGATATTGGGCAATGGTTTGCTGCTTATGAATTAGCCATGGTGTCCCACCGGGTCCCTGAGAAGGGTTGGGGGGCGGGGTTGTGGGGATGCTTTGTGAGTGAGGGGAGGGATACCTTGTTGGTCCTGCCCCCAGAAAGTAGGATGGTTTATGCCCACATGAAAGAAGCTTTGATTACCCGCAACGGTTTGACCCCTGAGATGTATAGGCAGAGATTTAGAACCTGCAAGAAGCTAGAGTGTACCACGTGGGTTGAATATGTGTCTTTTTTTTGCAGAGCCATGGAGCGCTGGGTAAAAGGTAGCAAAGTAGAAACTTTTGAGCAGCTTTATGATTTGATTGCATGGGAGCATTTATCTAGTAACTGTTTTCCTGAGCTACGCCAGCACCTGATTGATTGCAAGCTAACTAACCCTAGGAAGCTTGCTGAGGAGGCGGACCGCTGGGTGAGCACCCGGGTTCGCAAGGGTCCAGTGGGAAACTTCGCCAAAGGTGGGCAGGGTCCCCAGCAGAGAAGTGGGGGGACAGGGGTAAACAAAGGGAGTTTCACAGTGGGCCCCAAAGTAATTCCCAAGGGAACCAAGCAGTGGTGTCCCAGCCTCCCCAAGATAAGAAGCCAGTGCCCCCGACAGGTAGGCCTGTTCAGAGGGGGCCCCTTGCTTGTTACAAGTGTGGTCAAGTGGGCCACAGATACTTTGATCCCCAGTGTCCTCGGAGGGATGCTCCTGCACCACCTCGTGCACCACCCCGCCAGCTTGCTAGTGTAGCCCTGGGAGGGGAGGAGATGGGTGCCCAAGGTGGGTGGGATCCCATAGAATTGACCCTTGTCTCACTAGGAGACTTTGAGATGGTCCCTAAGCCTGCACTGCCTGATAACACTAAAAAGTACAGGCAGTGGGTGACCATCAATGGCCATAGAGTGGAGGCTCTAAGAGACACAGGAGCCAGTGTAACTGCTGTCAGCTCCCGGTTGGTGTCCAAAGAGCAGGTTGTCCCACATGCATTCTACCCAGCAGTGTCCGCAGACAACTCAGAGAGCCAATGTGAGGTGGCTCAGGTTACTTTTGAGTGGGGGGGTCTCAGGAACTCTTCAGGTGGCTGTGAGGCCCGCCATGCTTGTAGACTGTCTGTTGGACAATGATTTAGAGAACTCCCCATGGGCTACAGTGGAGAGGAAATCTCACTTGGAAATGTTGGGTCTGCCTGAGTGGGCGTGTGCTACCACTCGGTCCATGGCAGCCAAAGAGGGTATTGAGAAAGACCTGGAACCTGAGAGTATGGCCCAGGTCCCTGCCTTAGAGAGAAGGGGCAGGGGGTGCGGGAAGCCAGCCCCCTTAGTTCCCACGGCCCAGGAGGGAACAGACCCTGAGGGGGATGCCATGGAGCCTACCGGGGAGCCGAGTGCCAACCTGGGGGACCTGCCTGAGCTGACCCATTGGCAACAGGAAGTAGGGCCCACCAGGGAGGAGTTTTGTGAGCAGCAAAGAGTTTGCCCTTCTCTTGAGGGTGTGCGGCGACAGGCTGCAGCCCAGGCAGCAGGTGACATGTCTGGTTCACATCTGATTTATTGGGAGAATAGTCTCCTGTATAGCGAGCCTAAGGCTGCTGAGCTGGGGTCAGTCCGTGTGCTGGTGGTACCCGAGTGCTTCAGAGCCTTCCTACTGGGATTGGCTCATGACATTCCATTGGCAGGACATCTGGGGCAGACCAAGACCTTTGAGAGGCTGGCAACCCACTTTTATTGGCCCCATATGCGCAAGAGCTCAGATACGTATTGCAGAACCTATGAGACTTGCCAGGCAAATGGGAAGAGTGGGAAGAAGATCAAGGCCCCACTCCAGCCCTTTCCAGTTGTTAGTACCCCATTCGATTGAGTGAGCATTGACATTGTGGGGACTCTGGACCCCAAGACAGCCATGGGCAGCAGGTATATCCTGGTCTTGGTGGACCATGCCACCCAGTACCCTGAAGCCATCCCGCTCAGGACAGTGACGGCCCCCGTGGTGGGACGTGCACTGATGGGGATCTTCTCCTGCGTGGGGTTCCCCAGAGAGGTGGTGTCTGACAGGGGGACCAACTTCATCTCCCAGTATATGAAGTCTCTGTGGAAGGAGTGTGGGATAACTTATAAGTTCACCACTCCTTACCACCCCCAAGGTAACGCTCTGGTTGATAGGTTCAACTGGACCTTGAAAGGCATGATCATGGGCCTAGAAGAGCCCCTGAGGCGTAAGTGGGACGTCCTCTTGCCATCCCTGTTGTTTGCATACCGTGAGGTGCCACAGAAGTCCTTAGGGTTCAGTCCCTTTAAACTGCTCTATGGCAATCCGGTAACAGGGCCTCTGAGTCTGGTCAAGGAAGGCTGGGAGCAATCTTCCAGGAAACCTCCCCAAGATGTATTTAGCTACATGTTGGCCTTCAGGAACCAGACTCGGCGTTTCAGAAAAATTGCTGAGGCAAATCTGGAAGCCAGCCAGGAGGAGATGAAACGTTGGCACAACCAGAATGCCACTCTGGTCGAGTTTCAACCTGGTCAGAAGATTTGGGTACTGGCCCCAGTGGAGCCTTGTGCACTCCAAGATAAGTGGACCGGCCCATATGAGGTGGTGGAGCACAAAAGTCCAGTTACCTACTTGGTGGACTTTAAGTCTCCCAGGAACCCCTTGCAGGTCCTGCATGTGAACCACCTGAATCCCCACTTTGAGAGGTCTGAAGTGGGCATGCTTCTTGCCACAGATGCTGGAATGGAGGAGGACAGTGAGCCTCTTCCTGACCTCCTGTGTGCAGGAGAGAAGGATGGGTCAGTGGAGGGTGTGGTCCTCTCCACCACACTGACCCCTGAGCATCAGAGAGATTGTCACCAGCTGTTGGGGCAATTTTCTGATTTGTTTTCCCTGGTGCCTGGTGTCACTGAGTGGTGCGTCCATGAAGTGGACACCGGGGACAGTCCTCCTGTCAAGCAGAAGGCTTACAGAGTGACTGACAGGGTCAGGGCCTACATTAAGGAGGAGGTCTCCAAAATGTTTGCCCTAGGGGTGATTGAGTCCTCTAGCAACCCCTGGTCCAGCCCCATGGTCTTGGTACTAAAAGCAGCAGCGCCTGGTGACACTCCTGAATTTAGGTTCTGTGTGGACTACCGAGGTCTCAATTCCGTCACGAAGACCGACGAGCACCCCATCCCCAGAGCTGATGAGCTCATAGAGCGATTAGGGGCTGCCCGGTGCCTCAGCACATTTGATTTAACGTCTGGGTACTGGCAGATCGCCTTAACTGATGAGGCAAAGGAGAGGTCAGCATTCTCCACACCTGATGGGCACTACCAGTTCCGTGTGATGCCCTTTGGGATGAAGAATGCCCCTGCCACCTTTCAGAGGTTGGTCAACCAGGTGTTGGTTGGGTTGGAGGATTTCAGTGCCACCTACCTGGATGCCATCGCAGTGTTTAGTTCCTCCTGGGAGGACCACTTGCGCCACCTCTGGGAAGTGTTGATGGCGCTGCGCAGAGCAGGCCTCACAATCAAAGCCAGTCAGTGCCAGATTGGGCAGGGTTCTCTGGTGTACTTGGGACACCAGGTGGGGAGAGGCCAGGTGGCACCCCTGCAGCCCAAGATTGAAACCATCCTGGCTTGGGAGCCCCCAAGGACCCAGACCCAGGTGAGGGCCTTCTTAGGACTCACGGGTTACTACGGGAGGTTTGTCAAGGGGTATGGCAACATTGTGCCACCCTTGACTGAGCTGACTTCCAAGAAGCGGCCAAAGATTGTGAACTGGACTGACACCTGTCAGAAAGCTTTTGATGCCCTCAAGACTGCCATGTGTACAGCACCCATACTCCAGGCACCCAATTTTGCTAAGGAATTTATTGTCCAGGCAGATGCTTCAGAGCATGGGGGGGCTGTTCGGTCACAGATGAATGAAGAGGGACTAGACCAACCTGTAGCCTTCATCAGTAGGAGGTTACTTCCACGGGAACAGAGGTGGAGTACAATTGAGCGTGAGGCATTTGCGGTGGTCTGGGCACTGAAGAAGCAGAGGCCATACCTGTTTGGGACTCACTTCTGGGTTCAGACAGACCACAGGCCCCTCAGATGGTTGATGCAAATGAGGGGTGAGAATCCCAAGTTGTTAAGGTGGTCCATTTCCCTACAGGGTATGGACTTCACAGTGGAACATCGCCCTGGTACAGAACACGCCAATGCTGATGGTCTGTCCAGATTTTTCCACCTTAGTGATGAGAACTTCCAAGGGGCTGGGTATTTCTCCCCACATTTCAGCTGGAGGGGACGCGTGTTTGACCTGGCACCATTGGCGTGGGTCTCCCTTCCATTTTTCGCTGTTGTCTCCTCTGTTTTTGCTGGTAATAGATGCTCTGGGCGCTGTGCCACTGCCTTTCAGTGCCACAGTGCGAATGCTCCCTGTGTATATATGACATGTGAATTGGTATATCCATGATTGGCTTATTTGGTTTACCTGTTAGTCCCTAGTAGCATGGCCTGTGTGTGCCCAGGGCTGGTAAACCAAATGCTGCTGGTGGGCCTGCAGCGCTGGTTTGCGCCACCCACAGAAGCAGCTTGTAAAGTGTGTCTCAGACCTGCCACTGCAGAGTCTGTGTGCAGTCCAGAACTGCCATCTTGGCTGTGAAGTGCACCCACTTCCCAGCCCCTGGACCTTCCCTTGCCACCTTGTATGTGTAAGGTAGGACTTGCCCTGGTGTGTGTAGCATGTCCTGGTAGTGAATTACACCCAATTTTGATTTTCACTACTGTAAGGCTACCTATTCTCCATAGGCCAGAATGGGAGGTTTGGCTATTACATTCTATAGTCCTAACTAACCCAAAGAACACGGTAGAAAAACGAATTTAGTATGCCTGGAATCAGAATATTAAAATACATCTTTTAGTGAAGTTTATTTTTATAATCTGTGTTTGAAAATACCACTTTTAGAAATTAGGTATTTTCTTGCCTAAGCCTTCCAGTGTGCTCTGCTGTTATGTGTATTGGCTGTCTGGTTTTGGAGGGACAGGGCAGGCTGAGTCAGACCTGGGTTGAATAGAGAGATCTGCATTGGAGTATGGGGAGGGGTAGCTCCTTGACCTGAATAGGGCTGTGCCTGGCAAGGTGAATGCTGGCTCCACCTCCCACTGTGCGTCTAATGGCAGACCCCCTCTTTATGAAAGGAAGGATGCAGCCTGGTAAACAAAGTGCTCCAGGGCAGGGCAGAACTGGTTATGGCTGGGTTCAGTGACTTGTAGCTTCTGAGAACAAAGACATTTGGGGTATAAATATCTGTGCTGAAACCCCTACTATTTGTATTGCTCCTGGACAACAAGAAGAACCTCTGTCCGTGTAACTGAAGGAATCTGCAGGAGGTGACTGTCCCTGTGCTTGTGCCGCTTCTTGGACTGGCCTGCAGTGGTTACTACTGGACTTGGAAGAAGAGGAAAAGGACTTTGAAGGAACTTTTATTTTATCTTGCTGCAGCAATCACCCAAGGGCTAGAAGAGAGCTAGCCTCCTGCTGGAGTCTCAGGCACATCATACTCCACCACCAGCCTCCTGTTTCCTCCCAGCGAGGATTTCTATCGGCAGGTGAGGCTCATGTGAGTTCCAGGGCCTCTAGTTCTACTACAGAGAAGAGAGTGCTGAAAATCGTCGCTAACACCCGTTTTCGAGCAGCCGCAGCTGAAGAGCGTACGAAAAATCATCGCGCTGCTGCCGCTAAGTGCTCGCTACCGGAGATCATTGCATCACATGCATCGCTGGTCACGCGTGAGGAAAATCATCGCTACAGTTCCTTAGCGACATTTTGGTTGCTTTGCTACAGAATCCAGGTATCTTGTGAGTAAAAGGGTCGCAGAGTCCACTGCCTTGAACTGAACTCCTCTTTGCACACTTTGAACTATTTTTGCAGCATTTTGAGAGTAACCCTATTTTTCTAGAATTGTGGATTTTTACTGTTATTGGTCTTGTGTTAAGTCTATATATAAAGATACTTATTTTATATAACTACTTGTGTGGTGTCCCTTTGTAGTGTTCCTCACTGTGTTACTGTGTATGGTCATAAATGCTTCACACACTGCCTCTGTGATAAGCCTAATTGCTCGTGCTACGTTACCACAGGGTTGAGCAGGGGTTATCAAAGGGTGTAGCCCGCTTACTCTGACTTAGGAAGAAGGGTCCCTACTTGGACAGTGGCCAGCCATTGCCAACTAGAGACCCCCATTTCAAACAATTTCTAAAAGAGGAAGCAAAATGGTAGAAACTAGCATGCCACTTTGTCTTTTTTGCTCCTAATGCACGCTCTTTTTGTCGGTACATACCACAGCCGGATCATACCAGAGATGCTTTACTTGAGGCCACCCAATATCCAAATTAGATTTAGTTGGCTGTACTTGAGCTACTCCCATGAATCAAATGTGGATGTTTACTTAATTTTTTTCTTCCACTTTGAAATTAATTCACCTTTGAAAAGCATTTTAAAACGTACATTTTTCAATTTTGTTTTTAATGGATATGTACTTTATTAATCTGGCAATACTATTTAATCTTCTAAACAGTTGCGTACCCCCAAGGGGCAATGGGCCACGAGTTAAGAACCACTGACCTCAGTGGTAGAGAATGAGGGCTTGTATCGATGTGTGTCTCAAAATATTTCGATCATTGTTTGAAGGTTGAATAAGTTGAAGGTTGCAGAGAGGTCAAGCAGGAGAAAGAGTCTGGTTTAATTTTTGTTAGTGATAAAGATGGAGTGGTCAACCACTTTAAGGGTGGCTGCATTTGTGCTTTAGATTGGTCATTAAGTAGCAGGCTATTCTTGTTGATCTGCTCCCGTACCTGGGTGGATACTGTCTTTGTATTTTTTATAAGGAATGAAGGATAGATGGATGATAGGGCATTAGTTGGTGAGCACATTGGAGTCCAAAGAAGGCTTCTCATAAAGGAGAAAGATATGTTATGTACTGAGGATGTCCGTACACATTCCTAAGTTGAAGAACGTGGATATTGTTGAGGGCAGGTGTGAAGGCATCTCCTTGTAGAGAATTCACAATGGATGATGGTAAAATGCCATCTTTGGAGGTGGTGGTCATCAGTGAATTGAAGAAGTAGATTGGTTACCCTTACGAAAGGAAGTTGAAGGCTTTCATTTTTGGTTGGGGCCATGGGGAATTGAGGGCAGAGAAGTTAGGTGCTTCCGTGTACTGAAGTGGAATTTGATGTTGTTGATATTTTTGGTTGGTGGCATTACATTTATTGACACATTTTGTGAAAGTATGCTTCAGAGTGGATGCAGTGCTTAATGCCCTTCAAGAGTGTTTTGCTTTTATAAGAAACTATGCTAATCATAGTCTGTACAAGGTAGCTTTTGATATTGGTGAAAAATGGATCCATGGGTCGAGAAAAGTGCCTTTAGTAAGGTGAAGACATTGAGGCATTGGCTCCATCTCCATTTTTTCTTGTCAGTGTATGGCACTTTTGTTTTATGAGAGTTTTATGAGAGTTTGTGTGTATAATGATGCTGAGGTTTTAGTAGTAGAGTATCCTTTTTTCAGCAGTGCATTGAGTTTTATATGGTTATTCAGAGCTATACTCCATGTGCTATGGAGGGTGCTGACAACTGATGCAGCTTAGAAACAGTTTGAAAACGTGATAACTATTGAATTCACCCATAGGGAAGTGCTTTAATGCATAAAATACGTGTTTATTTCTTTTCAATTGACCTTAATACAGGGGTGCAGTTTTTGAGGTTTGCAATGAATGGAGGGTCAGCTTTCAGAATGAGGCTGATAATTCTGCCTTTGGAAGGGGCTAGGTTCTATGATGTGATGTCTGATGTCAAAATTGTTGAGGAGTGTACAGAGGCATTCCTTCATTGTATTAGTACTCAGGCTACCAGGAAGGTTGAAGAGATGTGGTGTGAGTGTGCTTGTTGAAAACAAAACGGTACAAAAAGGGGTGGTGATGGACAGAGCATCAGAACCAATCAAACACTCACACCCAGTCAACAGATCTGGGTTTGATCCATCACCGTTCTTTAGCCCACTCTGCCACCCCAGTTCAGACATGGCCATATGCAAATCAGTCTGACCCTGTGCCTCATGGGAACAGTCCAGCCCGAACTGCCAAACCAAGCCTTCCCTGGACCGGAAACAAGCTTCCTAGGACCGGTTTCTGGCATTTCAGCCGTCTTCAGCCAGGCTTGCTTGAATCCAATGGCAAAGTGAGCAAGGGACTCACGTCTGAGCATACCCTGCCAACTTATGGCGAACAAAGCGGTACAAAAAGGGGTGGTGATGGACAGAGCATCAGAACCAATCAAACACTCACACCCAGGCAACAGATCTGGGTTTGATCCATCACCGTTCTTTAGCCCACTCTGCCACCCCAGTTCAGACATGGCCATATGCAAATCAGTCTGACCCTGTGCCTCATAGGAACAGTCCAGCCCGAACTGCCAAACCAAGCCTTCCCTGGACCGGAAACAAGCTTCCTAGGACCGGTTTCTGGCATTTCAGCCGTCTTCAGCCAGGCTTGCTTGAATCCAATGGCAAAGTGAGCAAGGGACTCACGTCTGAGCATACCCTGCCAACTTATGGCGAACAAAGCGGTACAAAAAGGGGTGGTGATGGACAGAGCATCAGAACCAATCAAACACTCACACCCAGTCAACAGATCTGGGTTTGATCCATCACCGTTCTTTAGCCCACTCTGCCACCCCAGTTCAGACATGGCCATATGCAAATCAGTCTGACCCTGTGCCTCATGGGAACAGTCCAGCCCGAACTGCCAAACCAAGCCTTCCCTGGACCGGAAACAAGCTTCCTAGGACCGGTTTCTGGCATTTCAGCCGTCTTCAGCCAGGCTTGCTTGAATCCAATGGCAAAGTGAGCAAGGGACTCACGTCTGAGCATACCCTGCCAACTTATGGCGAACAAAGCGGTACAAAAAGGGGTGGTGATGGACAGAGCATCAGAACCAATCAAACACTCACACCCAGTCAACAGATCTGGGTTTGATCCATCACCGTTCTTTAGCCCACTCTGCCACCCCAGTTCAGACATGGCCATATGCAAATCAGTCTGACCCTGTGCCTCATGGGAACAGTCCAGCCCGAACTGCCAAACCAAGCCTTCCCTGGACCGGAAACAAGCTTCCTAGGACCGGTTTCTGGCATTTCAGCCGTCTTCAGCCAGGCTTGCTTGAATCCAATGGCAAAGTGAGCAAGGGACTCACGTCTGAGCATACCCTGCCAACTTATGGCGAACAAAGCGGTACAAAAAGGGGTGGTGATGGACAGAGCATCAGAACCAATCAAACACTCACACCCAGTCAACAGATCTGGGTTTGATCCATCACCGTTCTTTAGCCCACTCTGCCACCCCAGTTCAGACATGGCCATATGCAAATCAGTCTGACCCTGTGCCTCATGGGAACAGTCCAGCCCGAACTGCCAAACCAAGCCTTCCCTGGACCGGAAACAAGCTTCCTAGGACCGGTTTCTGGCATTTCAGCCGTCTTCAGCCAGGCTTGCTTGAATCCAATGGCAAAGTGAGCAAGGGACTCACGTCTGAGCATACCCTGCCAACTTATGGCGAACAAAGCGGTACAAAAAGGGGTGGTGATGGACAGAGCATCAGAACCAATCAAACACTCACACCCAGTCAACAGATCTGGGTTTGATCCATCACCGTTCTTTAGCCCACTCTGCCACCCCAGTTCAGACATGGCCATATGCAAATCAGTCTGACCCTGTGCCTCATGGGAACAGTCCAGCCCGAACTGCCAAACCAAGCCTTCCCTGGACCGGAAACAAGCTTCCTAGGACCGGTTGGCAGGGTATGCTCAGACGTGAGTCCCTTGCTCACTTTGCCACTGGATTCAAGCAAGCCTGGCTGAAGACGGCTGTAATGCCAGAAACCGGTCCTAGGAAAGCTTGTTTCCGGTCCAGGGAAGACATGGCTTGGCAGTTCGGGCTGGACTGTTCCCATGAGGCACAGGGTCAGACTGATTTGCATATGGCCATGTCTGAACTGGGGTGGCAGAGTGGGCTAAAGAACGGTGATGGATCAACCCCAGATCTGTTGACTGGGTGTGAGTGTTTGATTGGTTCTGATGCTCCGTCCATCACCACCCCCTTTTGTACTGCTTTGTTCGCCATAAGTTGGCAGGGTATGCTCAGACGTGAGTCCCTTGCTCACTTTGCCACTGGATTCAAGCAAGCCTGGCTGAAGACGGCTGTAATGCCAGAAACCGGTCCTAGGAAGCTTGTTTCCGGTCCAGGGAAGACATGGCTTGGCAGTTTGGGCTGGACTGTTCCCATGAGGCACAGGGTCAGACTGATTTGCATATGGCCATGTCTGAACTGGGGTGGCAGAGTGGGCTAAAGAACGGTGATGGATCAACCCCAGATCTGTTGACTGGGTGTGAGTGTTTGATTGGTTCTGATGCTCCGTCCATCACCACCCCCTTTTGTACTGCTTTGTTGAAAACAAAAGTCATGCAGTCTGAGATTTCTTCTGCGGAAGTGTGTCTGTGGATCATATTGAAGGAGGCTGAATGGGATGCTGGTAATCAGGTGTGTCAGGTGCAGAACTTGAATGTCTTAGGTGTTGCTAAATCACTAAAACAGTAGAGTCTCAGAGTCTGGTAGATCTATGGATGATGTCATGACCTCCTCCATGTGTTTGTATGTACTATATCTATTGGATACTATAGCTAGTGGGGATTAGGTGTCAAGGATGTGTGTTTGGAGGTAGGTGGGAGTCATGTTTTTGTGATGAAGAGTGCATCAAATTTGGGTGATGATACTGGCTATATTGGGAGCGCAGAGAATTTCAGATTATACTTTGAATAGCATGAGCTGGAGAATATGTCTTGTGAGTGGATGCATACTAGGTAGTGGTATGTGAGATGTTAGCTGAGAGGTGTGGTGTATGGTCTGGGTACAAGTGTGATATGGGGAGAGATGTAAGGTGTGTGAGGCACATGATACTGAAGGCTTCCAAAATGTGTAGTGGTTCTTGCCCTATACCCTTCTTGACTCAAATAGACTAAACAGGTGTTGTAATTGATTTTGTCTAAAAGAAGTGTATCCTTTTGTCTAAAAGATATATTTTTTTTTAATAGAGAGTTCACTCTAAGGTCCCAATTCCGATCTCGCTCAGAAGGGCTCCGAACGCGATCCGGCTGGAAAAAGCCTGAGGGTACGTGTGATTTCTGAACGACACGTACAGTTGTACGAGCAAGCAAGTATGATGCGATAATCGCATAATCGCTGACTAAATCGTATCCATGTCTGAACCGCTCTGTAAGTCTCGTCCATAGCCAAACCGTGTCGTGCAATGGAGCCGATTTCCGACATAGCAAGTACAATGCACTATTCAGACCGCCGGATCGAGTCGAAGCCTCCGACACGTAAGACCTCCGGGAAGCAGATTACGGGGAGCCTTGGAGAGCCCCTCTTCACCCGTAGCCTTACGAGTCAGTCACAGGGGGGGACCCAGGGGTCCCCCCTACACATGCATGTATGGTGTGGGTGGCACCAACGCATCCCCATGACAGGGGGTGCCCTTTTCCACAACGTACCTTTTTCATCAATGGCAGCCTATGTACGCATCGTACAACAGGCTCCCATTGATTTCAATGGGGCTCCGAGCGACCGGAGTCCATCAGCGCATACTCGCATCATACTAGTGCGCTCGGAGCCCCAGAGCACGAGTTGGTCAGAAAGCCCTCCGGATCCGAGCCGTACAGAGGGTTTGGAATCGGGAACTAAGTCTTTTCTTCCAGTGCCAGGTACAAACCGCAAGCTCTAACCTCGGGAGTCCCTCAAGGCTTAGTTCTGAACCCCAAGCTGTTCGATATTTACTAACCCTGGGTGTAAAACTATGCTCCGCTCACGGAGTTTGCGGATTTTAGGCAACTCTGCATTCCACGTAGAAAGCAGAGTTGCCGGAAAACTCCGCACTCCGCAAAGGAGCAGAGTGTTTTTTTGTGTTCGGTCAACCAAAATGCGTTTTTGCACATGGAGCAACTTACTGAGTGACTGCGATCACTGATGAAATTTCCCGACCTCCTCGTAATCGCCACAAGATTTTCTAGGCAGCTGCATGGTCTCGCAGAGTTTGCGATCACAAACACGTCATTAGAGCATGCCAGCGGACTTCCTGCGGGGGTTTTGTGAAGGTCACGATTCCAAACACGCAGAATCTGCAATATTGAGAAAGTTCTCTCCCGAGTAGCATCAAAACCTTCTCAAAATGACAATTTGAATTAAAAAAGACTCCTCAGATTGACATTTGGCTGTACTTTTTTGTGCAAGGAATCCTTTTTTTTAAGAGGAAGGAAGTGCCCCAGATTCTCCAACTTCCTGTTCCTGTCCAGCAGGCTCCTCCCAGTGCTTTGTCCATCTCCTGTTCACTTTTCATTTGGATTTGGAGCTGGAAGGATCACTCTTTGTGTCTGCTGCATCATATATCATTGGATTTGAGGACTTTGAAATTTGAGATATCACAAGTATGTTGGAAAATTGATGTTGTTTGTTTGATTGGGGCCATGCACCTAGATTATTTGGGAAACAGCCATTACATTGCATGCGTAACAATGCATGCGCTTACAACACGGTCATTACAACAACCACGTTGTTACATCGCAGTACCAATACCGTTACAACGACTTGCTGTAGGGAGCGCTCTAAGATAAGGAATAGTATAATTTACTATCCCAACACCTTCCCTACTGTTGCACACACTGGAGTTGGAATAGTAAATTATACTATTCCAATATCTAGTGCCCCCTACAGCAAGTCATTGTAACGACTTGCGTAGTAATGGTACTGCGATATAACAATGCGGTCGTTGCAACAACCACGTTGGAATCACATGCGTTGTAAACCATGCGATGTAGACGTATATTTTCACATTTTTTTGTACTTTTCATTGTTTTTTTTATTGTATTGTGGTGGGTGGCCTGTAGTTTCATTAGTGGCTTAGTTGTTTCTTGTAAGTTTCTTGTAAGTTGTTTGTTGTAAGTAATCTTTCTTCTTTTATAAAGGAAACATGCTGCACAGTTCACTACATCTTCTCCAACTTTAGAAATCAATTTGCAATATTTATTTAATTCACTAGCCCAGTAGTCTGCCAATAGGCCTTTCAGCCAGTAGACCCAGAGCTACTCATGGGTGCATGAAAAAACTGTTTCTTTGGTGTCTGTTAAATTTAAACATCATTTAGGGCATGGATGGCATTGGATTGAACTGCAAAATATGTTTTTTTGTTATTTCACTTTTTTCAGGTGTGTTAAATATAGATGCCTTTGTTGGATGTGTGTGGTTGTTGTAACTGGCAAACCTTTTTCAGCCCTCTGGATTTTCGTTTTTGGCATTGTTGCATTAAAGTTGTGTCTTTAGCATGCCTCCTTTGTCTGACCAGTGTGGGAGCATGTTCGTAATAGTGAGCCTGTATTTGCCTTGGCTGAGCCTCCCCATATGGCCAGGGGCCATTTTGTAAAGTCTGTACCCATATAGGCCTGCTTGAGTCCATTGTTTTCCAGGCCTCCTGGTTGTTGTGAATAACCATGTGGCTGGTGGCCATTTTGTGGTGGTAGTTAGTGTGCTTTTGTCATAAGCCTGCATGTCTTTCCTTTGTTCCTCTTGGCTTATTGCTCGTTTTTGTGGTAGCCTGGCCATGTGGCTGTCAGCCATTTTGTGAAGGCAGCCAGTGTGCTTTTGCCAAAGGCCTGCATTGTCTGTCTTCCCTTTCTTGTTGTTGTGGCCTGGCCATGTGGCTGTCAGCCATTTTGTGAAGGCAGCCAGTGTGATTTTGCCATAGCCCTGCATTGTCTGTCTTCCCTTTCTTGTTGTGGCCTGGCCATGTGGCTGGCAGCCATTTTTTGAAGGTAACCAGTGTGCTTTTGCCATAGGCCTGCATTGTCGGTCTTCCCTTTCTTGTTGTTGTGGCCTGGCCATTTGGTTGGCGGCCATTTTGTGAAGGGGAAGCCAGTGTACCTATGCATTAGGCCTGCAAGCCTTCTTTGTGGTGGCCATGACATCTTGCTGGTTGTTGTTTTGCATGAAATATTTTCTTCTTTTGTCCAGCAAAAAATGTAGCACTGTTCACAACATTTTCTAATAAATGTGCAATATTATTGATTAGAATTGATTCACCATGTGGCCTATAGGCCCAGAACTACTCATAGGTGCATGAAACAACTGTTTCTGTGGTGTATGTTGAATTTAAACATTATTTACGGCACGGATAGCATTAGATTGAAATGCAAAATGTTTTTTGGGGGCATTTCACTTTTTTTCATGTGTGTTAAATAAATGCCTTTGTTGGATGTGTGTGGTTGTAGCTTGCAAACCTTTTTTAGCCCTGTGGATTTTCGTTTTTGTCATTGTTGCATTAAAGCTGTGTTGTTTAGCATGCCACCTTTGTCTGGCGAGTGTGTGAGTGTGTTTGTAATAATAGTGGGCAAGCATTTACCTTGGCTGATCCTCCCCATGTGGCCAGGTGCCATTTTGTAAAGTCTGTGTCCTAATAGGCCTGCTTGAGTTTATTGTTTTCCAGGCCTCTGGCTTGTTGTGACTTGTGAGTGACCCTGTGGCTGGTAGCCATTTTGTGGTGGCAGTCAATGTGCTTTACTGTGCTTTTGTCAGAGGCCTGCATGTCTTTCCTTTGTTCCTCTTGGCTTATTGCTTCCATCCATTATCAGCTACAGCTCCCTGAATGCTGCATCCCACGTGATGCACAATGTCAAACCTTCCTTGGTGTACTGTACACTACAGTACACTGTGAAAGCCGTTGTTATTGTCAAAGTCTCACAAATGGATACACTGTATTGTTATTATTTTTTATAACTGCGGTAATACATTTAATAATATTAATAAGACTAACAACTGTGGCCAAACACTAAGTGATATATTATATTTGTTTGTTTGTACTATTAGTATTTGAACCACAACAATGAATGAATGGAACATTTCACTGATGTTCTTCTTGCTTCTTTTAGGTCCACAAAAGAGGAGGAGACAACATCACCCATTGTACTGCCAGACAGAAGTCCTGCTGCGCACAAAGTCACGTGACGTGTGACCACAGACATCTCTTCAACTTGTGCCACTGTGTTCTGCTGCTGACATCTTCAAGACGGCCCCAAAGAAAGGTACCTGGTCGAGTACCAATAAAGTTGCCAGTGAAAGGAGGCACTGCCACTTACCACCACCGGTCTGTCACCCAAAACCTTTTTTGAGCAACCAAAAACCTGTGCCTGCAGCAGTGGTGTCCAGGGAGCAAGCTGGGGGCAGGAACCCCGCATCAGTGGACCCATTCCATCAACCTAGGCCCAAGCCCATGTCTGTCTTAGAGGCAGCCAGTGTAATCACAACACCTCTGATGAGCAGTGATGTGAAATTGACTTATCGTTATCGCAATGTAGTACCTAATCAATGCAGGTAACTCAGATAAGTGGGCAACAACAGCTGCAACCACCCCCAATAGCAGTTGTTCCTCCCGAAGTAGGGACAGTTTAGGAGATTGAGCTTCCTGCAGAGGAAGTAAAAGAGCAAGCCACTCTTTCAGTAGATCCATTGTCTTCCAGATCCCCAGCAAGGAAAAGGATGGTTAGTCCATCAAGTTCTTCTCCAAGCCCTCCTTCTAATGATCTAGAAACCACTTGGATCCTGCCTCAGTCAGAGAGTGAGACACGCCATGCCCACGAGACAAGGCTGGGGAAAAGGAAGCTTCTGGAAAGCCTTAGAGTTATGGAGGTAGATGTAGAAGAGGAGGATGATAACGAGCCAGTCATCATGGACATTAGTCCTGCCACAGTGGAGACCAACATCACCTAATCCCAAATTGCTGTGAGAGATGTGGTAAGGATATCACCAACGCAGATACCACCAACACCACCTCTAGCTTCCACATATGCACAGGCCCGGAGTGACATACATCCACCACAACCATGTCAGTAGAGGTAGGTACTGCAGCGAGTCAAACGTCATGTCCACCTACCAGTTCATCCGACATTGCAAGTGGAACCAGCAGCGCTAGAAAATTGACCTCCCCAGTTTGGGCCTTTTTTTCGGTTAGCAAGAAGGAGGTGAACTTTGCTATATGCCCCATTTGTGGACAAGGTGCTAGTTGGGGTAAGCTTCGTACAAATTATGGTACCGGAGCCCATCTGAGAAAGCACCACTTGATACAGTGGGAGGTGAATCTTAGCGGCCAGAAAACCTAATGTGTTGTTGGTGGAGGGGATGAAGAAGAAGAACCGATCACGGTAGAAGGTGAACAAGAGGGAGACATTTTCTCTGTTACACAAAGTAGCCTCGTCCCCAGCAGTGCAGTGGTGCTGCCCACATCATCATCATCAGCAAAATCGCAATGGCACAAGAGTCAGGCTGAGACACCAAGGGGTCCAAGGCAAGAGAGTACAGCAACGAAAAACATGCATTGAGCATAACATCTGGCGTCAAGAACTCAACTGCATTAGTTGCACCAGAAAAGAAAAAAATTCAGGCTACCATTCTCAGCATGCTTAGGTCGGAGGTGCAGTACGAACGCAACCACCTAATGGCATGTTTGTACAACGCGAAGTTGGCTAAAATGATAGCGCTGGACCTCCTCCCTTTTTCTTTTGTGGACGGGGTGGGTTTTCTTGAATTTGTGGCAGCCATCTGCCCGAAATGGGAGGTTCCCAACCGGTCCTATTTCGACAGAGTTGCTGTTCTAGCACTACATCACAACGTGCTGGAATTGCTTGGACAAGCTTTGCAGCAGGGTGCTGTTCACACTATCCCCCTGACAATAGACATGTGGACCAGTTGCCAAGCCACTGATTACATGTGCATCACTGCACACTGGATCTCTTTTGTGTTTGTTAAAGAAAAGATATCTGCAGGTGTGACTGTTGACACTACTGAGATTTTTAATGCCGCTCGGAAACATGCAACTGTAGCCATGTTCGCCATGGAGAAATCTCATACTGCTGCAAACATTTTGGGAGACTTTGACAGCAGGGTCTTTGAATGGCTGTGACCAAGAGGGCTTAACATTGGTTTTGTTGCCATGGACAAATGCAGTAATATAGTTAAGGCCATGGCTGATGGGGGCTATTTCAGGGTCCTGTGTTTGGCGCACTGCATTAACATCATTGTTCAAGACTTTCTGAAAAAAGGAGACTGAATCAGCAACTTAATTACCACCTGCAGAAGAATCTACACACATTTTAGCCTTTCTTTTAAAGACCGAAAGCAGCTGAGGATCATTCAACTTAATAATAGAATGCCAGTTAAAGCACTCATCCAGGAGGTGCCAACACAATGGAACTCAACTTACATGCTTGAATGTCTGTTCAAGCAGTACAGACCAATCAATGAATATATCATGCCAAGAGGAGATGCTACTGTGAAAGGCATGATCATTGAGTTGGACCAATGAGGCCTAGTTAAATGCCTGACAGAGATGCTACTTCCTTTTGAGGTCTTCACCCGTGAAGCCAGCAAGGAGAATTGTACTATGGGCCAAGCTATCCCATTGTTGCACATGCTACAGGAACAGCTGAAGGGGCTGTCTGCAATGTACGCAGGAGTGGAGGAAAAAAAAGCATGTGAGTTGGTGGAGACCCTTCGCTTATCTGAAAATACAAGGGTGCAAAGAGGCATTGTGTCATCCAACCATCACATTTGTGCCACAATTCTGGAGCCACAGTACAAACCATTACTGCACACTTTCTTTCCTTTTTCAGACAGTGATCTTGCCAACTACAAAACTTGGATAGCTGTGGAAGCCAGTCAGCTAGAAAAAGAATGGCCGGTAAATAGAGGCCATCACGTCCAGGTTAAAAGTAATGCAGTGCAGCCAGCTTCAAATTCAACTTCAGAGCCTGAAGGCAGTGCGGTTGTCTCACAGCAGCCAAAACCACCAACAACACACAGAACAACATCAACAACAACAACGAGAACAGGAGTATCAGCCCCACCAAAATCGGCAGAGGAATGGTTTCCACAGCAAGGGCTTAAGTCCAGTGCTGCTGAGGCAAAGGCAAAAAAGGCCAAGCAAAGCGGAGCACCCACTAGCATTGAACGGATGGTCCAGGCCTATCTGGATGACCCAACAGAGATCTACTTTGATCAAAACCAAGTGCTGTATTGGTATGGGAAAAGGCGTCAATGGCCAGTGCTCAGCAGGCTGGCAATAAACTATCTGGCTTGCCCTGTCGTAAGTGTCTCCTCTGAGCATGTTTTCAGAGCTGCAGGTGCCGTTCTGACAGTGGGAAGGAACAGTTTCTTGCCCCATAATGTGGAGAGGTTAGCCATAATCAAAATTAATCAGCACTTTATACAACGGGATGATACCATGCCTGAAGTGCAAAACAGGAAGATGATGACGGTGACTCAGGTCAAGAAAGTAATGTGTTAGGTGACCTACTTCTTGGTGAACCACCAGAGTTTGAGGACGAGATCTACTTCCCTGACATGTAGGCTTTCAAGCTACTTTCTTTATTGCTTTGACGCCCCCCCAAAAAAACGATATAGCTAAGAATTATTTTTACTTTCATTATTTGTGTGCGTCACTGTCTTTCTGGTTCAAATCACAACAAATCCATCACCACCGTCTTACTCTTCTATTGCCGGATTGGAGTTGCAACTGTGTGCAGTCAGTAAAGAAGTAAGTCCACTCCTCCGAGTTCTGACTCACCCTAAATGAATTTCCCTCAAGCCAGACATTGTATGGAGAATAGTACAACAAATGTGAAATGTGTGCCTGCCTCGAGTCCCTCCAAAGAACCTGACTATATATATATACTCCTTTCTGAGCCTAGAGGGACTGCCCAGGAAGAACAGGTAAATGATGGCATGCATTGCACACTGACTCTGAGTGATTGGTGTTTCGGTTTTGTGCATGATGTCTACTAGTAGTTAATCTACACACATAAAAGTGAATCAATTCAATATTTCCCTTCTTGTAGTTCAATAGTAAAATTGTACTACTTCAGGCCGATCCATTGCATTTTTGATTCTGGATTCACTCGGAACACTACAGAGTTGAACACCATGACCATACCATACTCACAGTCAGGCAGTAGGATCAGAGATGTTTGATGGAATAACATAGGCATTTCATGAAGTAGCCTAAAAGATAAACAAAAACAACACCAGACCTACATGTCTGTCTAGTGGTGGATGCAAGTGTGGTGGTGTGACTGACAGCGGTGCATTGATTTTGTTACTTGATTTGGAAAATGCTATGTTGTTGTGTGTATACGTAATCTGTGATGTCTGGCTCAAAATCTACGCTAAGTGAAGGTTGGGTGGGTGGGCCTGCACCTGTTGTTGGAGGTAACTGCTGGAAACATGATTTAGACATGATTTAGCCATGCCGCCTCTGAAAGCTTTCTTGTTGCACTCCTCCTTAATTTATGCATTTAAACTTTACTGTTCTCCTTGATTTTTTAATATCATTTTTGTTTTTTCATCTACACTTACAGGACGGCCTTTAGCCTGTACTATACTGGGAAAAACAACTCACACTTACCTTACCAAACTGCATCCGTCAGGCAGGCACCTAAGATCGACGGACGTACAGTCGAAGGAAGGACCAAGAGGAATGCCGAGATGCAACTGCCACTTTGACAATAATTATAGTATTATTTCATTTGATTCAATTTTTCTCTTCAATCATTACGACTGTGTGTGTTGTTGTTTATGCTTGCTTATATTTGACCCCTACAGAGATGTTTTAATTTTCTTTGCTAGCTTTAAAAGGAAGCCCAGTACAATGGAACATAAAATGTATGTAACTTGGGTCTAGAGACAGGCAATGCAATTGCATAATAATAATTAACAATATGCTACTGCCCTGTACTACTAGTCTAGTACTATTCATCAACTCATCATCATGAATGCATTTCCTTTTTCTCCCTTAACAGATTTATGATGGTGATGCCAAAATTGTGTGTTGCTAATGTGTAGTGTTTTTCTTTGTCAAACCTTTCCCAGAAATCCCTCTTCCCAACCATTCATCAAACCCTAACCCTCTTCCCCCGGGCTGTGTGATTTATATTGAGGTGTGACTAAATTACATTTACTCCAATTATTGATCACGCACTTGCTGGGGTGGATGTGGTGAAAGCAACACTTACTCAAGGCAGGGCAAGGATCTTCTTCTGTTCTATGTATATATTCTTTAGCCCACACTGGCAATATTAGATTGCCCACCCAAGCACAGTATTCAATAATACCATTTTTACTCCAGAGGAACCTAATCCAATATTATAATATAATTGGTTACCAGCATCAAGTCACTAATTATCCTAGTTCCAGCACTAAAGGTTACGAAGCCGCTTCATCATCATTCAACTACAGTTTGTAACTTGTACTAGGCTAGCCCTCCAGGCATTCTGGTTTATTTTACTTTAGCATTGCTTTTCATCATCATGGTTTCTTGTTTGGCAGTCTTCTTGTATACTGTACTTCTACTACTCGTTCACCATGGCACCTTGGGCAAACAAGCTATCACCATGCAGCCATCGCTTCACCTAAGTATAAATAAATATCAATCACAGGTAAGAGAAGAAGTTTGGGGGAGGCATAATAATATGGAAATTAATTCACACACACCCTTCTGAGTCCATAGGGGTTTTAGTTGCAGACTGCATGGACTAGGAGGAGAGACTGACATTACTAGTAGGACAAGTCCCAAGTGAGGGTACCGCATCTATCTGTTAGTGTGTTACACTATCGGCAGTTAATTTAAATCAAAAACATTTACCTCATGTGTAAACTATAAAAAATTTATTTCCCTAATGTTAGAAATGGGGGTCTCTAGTTGGCAAGGGTTTGCACCTTTGTTCAAGTAGGGACCCTTCTTCCTAGTCAGGATAAGGGAGTTACACTCCTAAAATAACCCCTGCTCACCCCCTTGGTAGCTTGGCATGAGCAGTCATGCTTATCTTAGAGACAGTGTGTAAAGAATGTGCACATAACCAACAGTAATACAGTGTAAGCACTAAAAAAGGACACCACAACAGTTTAGAAAAATATCCAATATTTTTATATACTTAAGATAAGACCGAAAATGATACAAATCCACAATACAGTACTTAGAAATCTTCAGTTATCAAAATAACCTTGAAAAACAGTTCCTTGAAGTCAATAGCTCCCTCTGGGGCTATCACGGCGTCGTGAACCAACAAAACCAAACAGTTCTGGCTGACCGTGACGTCGGCGACCTCTCGTTGAGCTTCCAAAATTATGACGTCTGCAGGCATCGGTTTGGGAGGTTGGTGCAGGAGTCATCAGGCCCTTGAAGTCACACATGTTGCAGATCGAACTCCTCACGGTTGAAGACAGGTACGCTGGCATTGGCAGGCGTCGGGTGCTGCGGTGTGATGCGAAGCGGTGTGGTGTGCGATGCCCTCAGATCGCATTTCAAGCAGCAGCTTGGTGATGGAGTCAGATGGCGTCGTCGGTGAGACCAGGGTCACGGTGCAAAGTGATGCGGTGCTCATCGCAGTGCTGGCAGGTCATGGTGCCAGCAGCAGCGTTGTCGTTGCTGAAGTGCTGTAGTCGGCTGACGAACTGGAGTCGATGCTGCTGATGTCGGTAGGCCAAGGCTGGGGTGCGGGATGAGGGCGGTGCGTCGTGTAACTTTACGAGCGGTGCCATCGTGCAAGCAGTGGAATCGATTTTTGTTTGGAGCATGTCATCAGGGATTCAAAGGGTTGCGGTGAGGCGTTGTGGCGGTGACTTCTGTGGTGCCTTCAGGACATGGAATCGACAGTGGCATTGTAGAAGGCGTCGGGTGGCTTTTTCTTCTGTTGCAGCACAAAACACACAGTCCCCAGTGCTGATGGCAGAAGAACTTGAAGTCTTTGCTGTTCCTGAGACTTCTTGAAAAGCGGGCAAGCTCTACTGCATGCCCTTGGCGATACTCAAAGAAAGAAGTTGCAGAAAGTTCAGTCCAGTCAATTCACTGCCCATGACAGAAGCAGCCACTGCAGCCCAACAAAGCAACACACTGGAAGTTCTTCCTCACAGCTTCTCCAGCTCTTCTTCTTGGCAGTCTTCTTGGTCCAAAAGAGAAGAAGAAAAAGGGATTTCTTTGAAAAGCGTTAGCCAAGAGGACTGAAACACGGGATTAGAAGCTGCCTGTCTTGTGCAAATAAAGGATGTTTCCTTACCTGTAACGGAGTGCGGCTTCAATTGCTGAAGTACTGTTTTGGACATATATTTGTATATATATATAGATATATATATATATATATATATATATTTATTACCTACTGGCGGTCGCCAGTAGGTAGTTATAGTTAGGACCCCTTTTCCATAGGAAATCCGCAACATTCTATTTTGAATAACTTTGGCGCCGGTTGACGAATCCTCGTGAATTTTTCAAAATAGGTGGGGCGCTACGCTCCGCTCCTACCCTGAAAGTCTCGGGGGGATTCGTCAAGCGGGGGCTGAGATAAAAGGGGGGTCCCAAAACGCGTTTTTCCCATGCATTTTTCCATAGGACCTTTAGACAGGGCTACAGCCCGAACGGCTGAACAGAATTACTAGAAATTTGGCAGAGAGGTAGTCCCTAGGTCAAGGAAGTGCCTTTTGTAGGTTTGGTGTAAATCTGTTCAGTAGATTCTGAGAAAATAGCCTTTAAATCAATATATATATCTGAGCCAGCTTACGGTACGCGTACCGTAAGCTTACCGTACGGGTACGGTGGCGTGCGCGAGCGCGATTCTGATTGGCTGTTAGATCTTAGTAAACATTCGAATCGTCCGAAACCAGGAAGCGGCGGCCGCCATTTCGTGTGTTTCACTCAGAAAAAAAAGAGTGATATCTTGAAAAGGGGGCAAGGAGGAGAGTTACAGACCCCCTTACATTTGTGAGGGGGTCAAAGAAGGACTGTAAAGTACAAAGAAAACATTTATTGATTTTAAAAAAAATCACGGGGTACGCGTACGGTAAGCTTACGGTAAGCGTACGGAAGAAAAAATAAATAAAAAAAGAAATGAAATGCAGATTTAAGAGTTTAGATATTAGGGAGCTCTAAAAAGAGCCGTTGTGTTTATGAAGTCATTTTTTAAGTGGTACCTACAAGTAAGTACCGATGCAGAGTCTAAGGTTCAAGAGGAAGACTCTGTTCCCTTCATCATTGAAGTGCACACCATCTCCTCTATAAATGTCTTGCATGTCATAACGCAAGTTGTTGTGGTAAATGGCACCCATACCATAGTCACGGAGGAAAGCAGAAACACATTTGTTGACGTGCTTTCTTGCTTTGTCAATTTGCGGACAGAAATGATTGGACCAGTTCCATTTTTGCCTTTGGCATATGTTGGAAAACACAAAGGCAGTTTTAGGGAAAAGTGAAAACAGTTGTGCAAAGGTGTCCTTCATAAGCATTTCCAGACCTACCCCAGTCAAAGTGCCTAGGTCATTGCCACCACAGTGCACTATTATGAGGTCAGGGTGTTGGATTTGCATGAAGGATTTCACCAATGGCATCAATTGGTGCCACTTTAACCCTCTCTGACCAATCCATTAATGTCTACATTTGGCAAAGCAAGGTCTCTCACCATACCTGTTTTCTCTGCAAACTTTTCACTCCAGAAGACATAGCTGTGCCCCACAATCCACACTGTGAACATCTTCAAAGGAGAACTGGATGCACTCAGGAGGTGTCTTTCAGTAGAATGGCAATATGAAAAGAAAGACAGTTTGGAAATGGAGGCATACATATTTTTTTCAAAACAAAAAGAACTGATTGGCTGTTTCATACCATTCTAGAATAAAAACTAGGCTGTATGTGTAAATTAATAGAAGCATGTTTTGTATTGGTACAAAAAAATGTGTTACCAAAGAACAGTACTATGGATTTGCTGTTAGGTTTGAAAAGTCAAGCACTCTTGCTCTGTGGAATTGAAACATTGTGTGGCGAACTTCTGACCTAACTCCACACAGCAGTGTTCCATGAGCTGTTGCTATGGTAGCAGGCAGAAGTCAAGTTGGGGGAAGGGTACTAGGCAGAAGTCAAGTTGGGGGAAGGGTACTTTTGGAAAAAGGTTGGTTTTCAACCAATAGAAATGTGTGATTACATTTGAAAAAAAGGGGGAAGCACTGAGATTTGAAACTTACATGTATATGTGTGGAAAAATAGAGGGAAAGTTTGCCATTATCTGGTTCTGCTGAGAGGAGAGAGGTGTAGAGAACAGAGAACCTGGCTCTGATAATCTGCTGTTTGAGTGCCACATTTCTTTCACAACTAACTAATTTTAAAGGTGAGTTTAGAGTTAGAGAGGGGATGTATATGGTAAATTAAGAAATGAATAATAGAATTGGAATTCCTTTTGTAGAAGTTGTGTTTATTATTTTCTGTTTTGGGAGAAATTTAAATGTGAGGAACATGTAAAATAATATAGACTATTTTTTCATGACAAATTAAGGTGTACTGGTAAAAATAAGGAATACTTTAAGGGTTTGAGGTTGCAGTCAGTAATGCAAATACATTCAGCATCACTAAGGCTGGTTGCCCTTACTGGAGTGTAGGCAGTCACCGAGGATACAAAAACCAAAAAAGTGGATTCATAATGTGTCAGTCTGTAAAAGTGATTTTCACTTGCCAAAAAAAAAGAGCAGTAAGTGTGCATTTAAATTGGAAAAGAAATTTAGTTTTGGGACTAATGTGAAAACATGACTCTGTGTGCAAATAGGAATTACAGGCAGAGATTTATTGCGTTTTGCTCTGGTGATTTCACAGTAGCATTAGTAGGAAAAAGGGGGAGCGATTTTTTGGGGGAAGAAGCAGACTCTTAGCACACACCCAGCTGCTTGCCATGTATAATCATGCACAGTATTTACAAGCGAGTGGGGTTTTCAGGTTGCAGTCAGTAATGCAAATACATTCAGCATCACTAAGGCTGGTTGCCCTTGCTGGAGTGTAGGCAGTCACCGAGGATACAAAAATCTAAAAAGTGGATTCATAATGTGTCAGGCTGTAAAAGTGATTTTACCTTGCCAAAAAAAAAGAGCAGTAAGTGTGCATTCAAATTGGCAAAGAAATTTCGTTTTGGGACTAATGTGAAAACATGACTCTGTGTGGAAATAGGAATTACAGGCAGAGATTTATTGCGTTTTGCTCTGGTGATTTCACAGTTGCATTAGTAGGAAAAAGGGGGAGCGATTTTTTGGGGGAAGAAGCAGACTCTTAGCACACACCCAGCTCCTTTCCATGTATAATCATGCACAGTATTTAGAAGCGAGTGGGGTTTTCAGGTTTCAGTCTGTAATGCAAATACATTCAGCATCACTAAGGCTGGTTGCCCTTGCTGGAGTGTAGGCAGTCACCGAGGATACACATGGTGGTGGTCTGAAAAAGCAGTCTGGACATGTGCAATTAAAAAAATCTAAAAAGTGGATTCATAATGTGTCAGTCTGTAAAAGTGATTTTCACTTGCCAAAAAAAAAGAGCAGTAAGTGTGCATTTAAATTGGCAAAGAAATTTCGTTTTGGGACTAATGTGAAAACATGACTCTGTGTGCAAATAGGAATCACAGGCAGAGATTTATTGCGTTTTGCTCTGGTGATTTCACAGTTGCATTAGTAGGAAAAAGGGGGAGCGATTTTTTGGTGCAGAAACAGACTCTTAGCACACACCCAGCTGCTTGCCATATATAATCATGCACAGTATTGAGAAGCGAGTGGGGTTTTCAGGTTTCAGTCTGTAATGCAAATACATTCAGCATCACTAAGGCTGGTTGCCCTTGCTGGAGTGTAGGCAGTCACCCAGGATACACATGGTGGTGGTCTGAAAAAGCAGTCTGGACATGTGCAATTAAAAAAATCTAAAAAGTGGATTCATAATGTGTCAGTCTGTAAAAGTGATTTTCACTTGCCAAAAAAAAAGAGCAGTAAGTGTGCATTTAAATTGGCAAAGAAATTTCGTTTTGGGACTAATGTGAAAACATGACTCTGTGTGCAAATAGGAATTACAGGCAGAGATTTATTGCGTTTTGCTCTGGTGATTTCACAGTTGCATTAGTAGGAAAAAGGGGGAGCGATTTTTTGGTGCAGAAGCAGACTCTTAGCACACACCCAGCTGCTTGCCATATATAATCATGCACAGTATTTAGAAGCGAGTGGGGTTTTCAGGTTTCAGTCTGTAATGCAAATACATTCAGCATCACTAAGGCTGGTTGCCCTTGCTGGAGTGTAGGCAGTCACCCAGGATACACATGGTGGTGGTCTGAAAAAGCAGTCTGGACATGTGCAATTAAAAAAATCTAAAAAGTGGATTCATAATGTGTCAGTCTGTAAAAGTGATTTTCACTTGCCAAAAAAAAAGAGCAGTAAGTGTGCATTTAAATTGGCAAAGAAATTTCGTTTTGGGACTAATGTGAAAACATGACTCTGTGTGCAAATAGGAATTACAGGCAGAGATTTATTGCGTTTTGCTCTGGTGATTTCACAGTAGCATTAGTAGGAAAAAGGGGGAGCGATTTTTTGGGGGAAGAAACAGACTCTTAGCACACACCCAGCTCCTTTCCATGTATAATCATGCACAGTATTTAGAAGCGAGTGGGGTTTTGAGGTTTCAGTCTGTAATGCAAATACATTCAGCATTACTAAGGCTGGTTGCCCTTGCTGGAGTGTAGGCAGTCACCGAGGATACACATGGTGGTGGTCTGAAAAAGCAGTCTGGACATGGGCTTTTTAAAAAAACTGAAAAGTGGTTTCATAATGTGTCAGTCTGTAAAAGTGATTTTCACTTGCCAAAAAAAAAGAGCAGTAAGTGTGCAATCAAATTGGCAAAGAAATTTCGTTTTGGGACTAATGTGAAAACATGACTCTGTGTGCAAATAGGAATTACAGGCAGAGATTTATTGCATTTTGCTCTGGTGATTTCACAGTTGCATTAGTAGGAAAAAGGGGGAGCGATTTTTTGGTGCAGAAGCAGACTCTTAGCACACACCCAGCTGCTTGCCATGTATAATCATGCACAGTATTTACAAGCGAGTGGGGTTTTCAGGTTTCAGTCTGTAATGCAAATACATTCAGCATCACTAAGGCTGGTTGCCCTTGCTGGAGTGTAGGCAGTCACTGAGGATACACATGGTGGTGGTCTGAAAAAGCAGTCTGGTCATGGGCTTTTTAAAAAAACTGAAAAGTGGTTTCATAATGTGTTAGTCTGTAAAAGTGATTTTAACTTGCAAAAAAAAAGAGCAGTAAGTGTGCATTCAAATTGGCAAAGAAATTTCGTTTTGGGACTAATGTGAAAACATGACTCTGTGTGGAAATAGGAATTACAGGCAGAGATTTATTGCGTTTTGCTCTGGTGATTTCACAGTTGCATTAGTAGGAAAAAGGGGGAGCGATTTTTTGGGGGAAGAAGCAGACTCTTAGCACACACCCAGCTCCTTTCCATGTATAATCATGCACAGTATTTAGAAGCGAGTGGGGTTTTCAGGTTTCAGTCTGTAATGCAAATACATTCAGCCTCACTAAGGCTGGTTGCCCTTGCTGGAGTGTAGGTAGTCACCGAGGATACACATGGTGGTGGTCTGAAAAAGCAGTCTGGACATGGGCTTTTTAAAAAAACTGAAAAGTGGTTTCATAATGTGTCAGTCTGTAAAAGTGATTTTTACTTGCCAAAAAAAAAAGAGCAGTAAGTGTGCAATCAAATTGGCAAAGAAATTTCGTTTTGGGACTAATGTGAAAACATGACTCTGTGTGCAAATAGGAATTACAGGCAGAGATTTATTGCGTTTTGCTCTGGTGATTTCACAGTTGCATTAGTAGGAAAAAGGGGGAGCGATTTTTTGGTGCAGAAGCAGACTCTTAGCACACACCCAGCTGCTTGCCATGTATAATCATGCACAGTATTTACAAGCGAGTGGGGTTTTCAGGTTTCAGTCTGTAATGCGAATACATTCAGCATCACTAAGGCTGGTTGCCCTTGCTGGAGTGTAGGCAGTCACCCAGGATACACATGGTGGTGGTCTAAAAAAGCAGTCTGGTCATGGGCTTTTTAAAAAAACTGAAAAGTGGTTTCATAATGTGTCAGTCTGTAAAAGTGATTTTAACTTGCCAAAAAAAAAGAGCAGTAAGTGTGCATTCAAATTGGCAAAGAAATTTCGTTTTGGGACTAATGTGAAAACATGACTCTGTGTGGAAATAGGAATTACAGGCAGAGATTTATTGCGTTTTGCTCTGGTGATTTCACAGTTGCATTAGTAGGAAAAAGGGGGAGCAATTTTTTGGGGGAAGAAGCAGACTCTTAGCACACACCCAGCTCCTTTCCATGTATAATCATGCACAGTATTTAGAAGCGAGTGGGGTTTTCAGGTTTCAGTCTGTAATGCAAATACATTCAGCATCACTAAGGCTGGTTGCCCTTGCTGGAGTGTAGGTAGTCACCGAGGATACACATGGTGGTGGTCTGAAAAAGCAGTCTGGACATGGGCTTTTTAAAAAAACTGAAAAGTGGTTTCATAATGTGTCAGTCTGTAAAAGTGATTTTCACTTGCCAAAAAAAAAGAGCAGTAAGTGTGCAATCAAATTGGCAAAGAAATTTCGTTTTGGGACTAATGTGAAAACATGACTCTGTGTGCAAATAGGATTTACAGGCAGAGATTTATTGCGTTTTGCTCTGGTGATTTCACAGTTGCATTAGTAGGAAAAAGGGGGAGCGATTTTTTGGGGGAAGAAGCAGACTCTTAGCACACACCCAGCTGCTTGCCATGTGGAATCATGCACAGTATTTACAAGCGAGTGGGGTTTTCAGGTTTCAGTCTGTAATGCAAATACATGCAGCATCACTAAGGCTGGTTGCCCTTGCTGGAGTGTAGGCAGTCACCCAGGATACACATGGTGGTGGTCTGAAAAAGCAGTCTGGTCATGAGCTTTTTAAAAAAACTGAAAAGTGGTTTCATAATGTGTCAGTCTGTAAAAGTGATCTTAACTTGCCAAAAAAAAAGAGCAGTAAGTGCATTCAAATTGGCAAAGAAATTACGTTTTGTGACTATTGTGAAAAGAAATGTAGTAATATATTTAAATAAAAAAAAGGAATTTTTTTTTAGTTTTTTTCAGGTATTGCTGAAGAGCAGTGGACAAAATTTAAGATGCCTACAAAATCCAGAGTTCAAAAAACGCACAAAAAAAACCTTTATTTGAAGACAACTAGAGGACCAAAGTTAGTAGAAGATGCTCATGTTGGGAAAAAGAAAAAATCTTCTGGTAAGCAGACAAAACAATTTCTAAAAAATATATTCAAAAGAATGAAAAATGTACAAAATGTCTGTACTCGAAAGGATGTTTTGAACAAAAAAGGAGAGGACAAAATTGACAATTTAGTTAATGCAAATATACCTTCAGCAACTGAAAAGATTTATATAAATAGAAAAACTGCGTTTAAAGAGATACGTAGAAAAATGTTTCAGAGAAGAGTTATGTCCAATTTGATGAAGGATGTGAAGAAATATAAGAAAAAGACAAAGTTTTATAAAAGAAAAAAAGAAATAGAAGCCATTGCAGCAAAGGCATTAGAATTAAAAAGGAAACTATTCATTTTAATTTTGAATAGGATGCGTACATTAGACAAAATGGTTAATGTACTGAAATCACATAGCAAAAGGAAAAGAGTAGTGAACAGAACAAACTTTTGTAAAGTGTTTTTAGGAAAGTGGATGCATAGTTCAAGTAGTGAACCTTTTTTTAATGAAGAGAGCTATTTTCAAAGTAATAGTTTGCTGCATGCAGTTGACACCAGAGGTCGTTCTTACGAAGTAAAAAATGGTTGCATAATGGAGAAGGAGATAATGGTTCCAAGAGATGAGGTACAAGTGATGGCAGATGAGGCTATGGGGAGACGTCCTAAAGCCCCAGTGTACACTTGGAATTGTAGTAGTATTTGCACTGTGCGTCAGGAATCTATTGACAAATTTCGAGAGTTTCTAAGAGAATATAGTAAAAAAAAGTATAAAACAGAAGATTAAGGTGCTTCAAAGTCTGGATCCATGCAGAGTGAGAGAGAATACTGGTTTGCAGGGTCATTCTCTGGCTTGTCTATCTAGAAAAGTGTGCAATAGTGTTTTCCATCATTTTAGGATGCTGGCTGTTCATCATACTGAAATGAGAAAGTTTGTGAGACGGTTGTATTTTGCCAAAAGTCCAGCAATAAAGTTAAATGAATTGAATAGGGCTCTGTTCCGAGGAACGGTATCAGATGTAGAGAAGGTTGTTGATGAAATTCAGTTTTGTTACTTTGGTCCTGAACAAAACAGTGCAGAGAAGGACACAGTAAATGAGGAAGAAGTGGAAGAGAATGTAGAACCCTCTGTAAGTAACACATTTAATGATCACATAACAAAATTTGCAATAGTCTCTAATGAAAGACCAAATTTTACTTGTATTTGTTGCCGCAGAACTCATTATAGAAAACAAACTAGGAATGTTGATCTCTACAGAAAGAGTGAAAATGAAGATAATTATAAGTGGAAGGATTTTGCCACATATATATTTCTAGAAAATTTTTTGATTTGGGTGAAGATCAGCGTATTTGTAAATACTGTTACAACAAGTTAGAGGAAAATAGAATGCCGACCAGAGCTGTACATAATAATTTAGAATTGGATGCTATTCCTGCTGAACTTTCTGAATTAAATACATATGAGTCTATACTCATTCAATGTGTTCATCCGTTCCAGACCATAGTACGTATGGAGCCCAAAACTGGTAAATTACCTCCTTCAGATTTACTGAGAGGTTTAAAAGGAAGAGTGGTGTATTTGCCCTTGGATTTGAAAAAAAATATGGAAACTATTGATGCGGATACTTTGGAAACTGAACCATTAGTTATTCTGGTTAATGGTGTACCTACAAAGAATAAGAAGATTTGGCAGGAGCTGGTAGATGTGCGGAAAGTACAAAGAGCAAATTTGTATTTGAAAAGGAATAACAAATGGTATGAATCAATTTATATAGAAGAAGAAGAAGAAGAAGAAGAAGATTTATAAGAAGACACAGAAACACCAACTGGACAAATTGAAAAAGTGGACAAGTCAAAGGAAGAAGAAATGTATGAACATTTTAGCATACATCCTCTTCATTCAAAAGAAGTTATGGGAGATAATATTGATCTCTTTCAGATGAAGAAAGCAAAAGGAACTCCCGTGAGTGTATGGGAGGAGAGCTTGGAAGCTCGATGTTTTCCCCAGCTGTTTCCTAAAGGAAAAGGAGGACGATACGATGAACGTCCAGAACAGATTCCAGCTTCTGAGTATCGGACTACAAGACTATATGCTGAAGATCCCAGATTTCGACAAAGTATTCCTTATTTGTTCCATCTTTTATTTGAAAGCGACTTGTCTGCACTGTCTTATGCAGTAAATCACATTTTAAAAAGTGGAGTACATTTACAAAATGTGTCTGCTAAGGATTTTATGGAGAAAGTGCAGCACCGAGATGATCATTTGGAAACACAACTGATCAATCTGATGGCTTGTCAGCGTGGGACAAATGAATATTGGTACCGACGCCATGGTGAACTAAAATGCATGTTACGCAATTTAGGAACACCAACATGGTTCGTTACCCTAAGCTGTGCGGAGTACGCTTGGGATGATTTACTGGATTTTCTACGAGAGGCAAATTCAAACATTAAAAACATCGAATACAAGACAGCAGGAGAACTGTGCTCATTGGATCCGGTTAATGTTTGCAGATATTTCAATCATAGATTTGAGGCTATGATGTCCTTCATCTGCAATAAAAAAAATCCACCTCTTGGAGAAGTAGTAGATTTCTTTTGGAGAAAAGAGTACCAGGCAAGAGGTGCTCCTCATATTCATATGCTGTTGTGGATCAAGGATGCCCCAAAGTTTGGAACAGATACTGATGAAGCAGTGTTATCTTTCATTGAAGAATATGCAACATGTGCTATACCAAAAAGCACAGAAGAGAAAAAGTTAAAGGAGCAAGTTTTACGTTTCCAAAGTCATCGGTGTGGAAAATACTGTCGACGGAAATACAAGAGCAAAGATAAATACTACACTAAATGTCGATTTGGATTTCCTAGACCTGTTCTTTCAAATGGAAGAGTCAACAGTTTTATGTCAGCTGTGAGACATACTATCACAAGAAAATCACCTAAGAATACCTACAACCTAAAAAGAAAAGAAGAATCAAAAAATATAAATGACTACAACCCAGTCATTTTATCCATGTGGAACGCTAACATGGATATACAGTATGTAGCTGACAATTCCATTGCTGTTGCTCGATATGTAACGTCTTACATTACGAAATCAGAAAAAACAGAATTGAAGGAAATGTGGGAAGAGATTTCTCACGAGAAGACTGTCAGTAAGAAGCTGTACAGTTTCAGTTTGAAGATGTTATCGCATCGAGAAATTGGATCCTACGAATGTTCAGATAGGTTATCTTCTGCAAGTCTCTACTCGAAGTCAAGAAGAATAATTTGGGCAAGTTTAGGCCTTGCAGCAATGAGAAATCGGGTACTGAAATCTGTAGGAGAAATTGAATATTTGGCCGAGAATGACCCAGAAAGTACAGATATTTTGAAATCAAACATGTTGGACACATATTATCCCAAGAGAAGTCAACATCTGGAGAACATGTGTCTCTATGAAGTGCTGCAGAACTACATTTATTCACGGAAAGCCGCAGAAGACATCAACAATGGAAAATATAAAGTCATTGGTGAGGAAGGATGTTTGGTGAAGCAAACAAAAGGAAGTTTGATAAATCACAGGAAGCTGAGTTGCGACACTACTGACAAGAAGGAATTTTACTACTTGGCTCTTTTACAGTTGTTTAAACCATGGCGTACAGAGGATGAACTACTGGGAGAATTTCAAAGCTATGAAGATTCTTTTAATGCTTGCAAAGACAGCATACAATGCAGTACATTCTCAAGTTATCTGCAAATGTTAAATGAAGAAATTGAACAGGAAACTACAATTGCAGCAGAAATAGCTAGAGACAGTTCTCAGGACAGCCAAAGTTCAGGAACACTCAGTCAAGATCCCCTAGGACAACCAATCGTTGAAAATGAAGCATCAATAGCCATGAATGAAGTGGAAACGGCTATGAATCAAGCTCAAGAAGAATTTATAGACTTAGAAAATTTGGAAAGACAACTGAATCAAGAGCAGCAACAAATTTATGAAGAGATCAGAAACAAAATTGATCACGGATTTCTACATGAAAAAAAAGAGTGCTCATGCACATCATTTCATCCAATCAGGATGTATGTAAGCGGACAAGCTGGAACTGGAAAAAGTTTCCTTATAAAAGTCATCAGAAGCTACCTACAGCAAAAAACAGATTCTACTTTGTCTTGTGTGGTTACTGCTCCAACTGGGTTAGCAGCATATAACATAAAAGGAATCACTTTACATCGTTTGCTAATGTTACCAGTGGAGCATGAGAACAAAATACAATACAACAAGCTAACTGGAGAAGCATCCTTGGAAGTTTCAAGAATATTGAAGAAGATGCAAGTTCTCATTATTGATGAGGTGAGCATGGTATCAAACTTAATGCTTGCCTTTGTGCATTTAAGAATGCAGCAAATTTTGAAGACAGACTATGACATGTTATTTGGTGGAAAACACGTCATAGTTTTTGGAGATCTTTTGCAACTTACTCCAGTTAAAGGACAACCAGTGTTTAATACTGTCACACATGAAGACACGAAGAAGTCATTGGGAAGCATCGGAAATACAAATATTTGGTCCTTCTTTGAGTACAAGGAACTTACTACTAATATGAGGCAAGCAAGCGATGAAGAATATGGAAGTATTCTGAAAGATATCAGAATTGGACTACTCACAGAAGTTGGCAAAAAAGCATTACAGAGTCGGCTGCTACATAATTTATTTCCAAAGGAAGAAATAGTTGCAGAGAAAATATACAAGAACATTGCAGAAAACAAAAGTGTCATCTGCTTAATGCCAACTCTACGTGAATGCTCAATATTTAATGAGGAGCTTTTGAAATTGGAAAAGGAAGAGATCAGGAAATTGGAAGCAGTGGACAAAATTGAGGATGGAAGAATTGCTGTCACAGTAACAGGCAAACTGAAAAATAAATTGGACTCACTAGAGAAGAACATCTCCAAAACAGCTGGATTAGAAAAAAATCTATATGTTTGCATGAACTGTAGAGTATTTTTAAGAAGAAATTTGGATGTTGAAAAAGGTTTAGTTAATGGAGCTATGGGAAGAGTTGTGGGTTTTATTAATTATCAGAAAAAAGATGGAATTGAATGTTTAAAAATAAAATTTGATCAGATAGAAGAAGTTAAAGATATTTGTCGTTGTACAGTTCGTTTCATGCTTGTGAAAGACTTATATGTACGTAGGAAGCAGTTTCCGTTTTCTCTAGCATATGCTGTAACTATTCAAAAGTCTCAAGGATTGACTGTAGATTGTGCATTTGTGAACATTGGTTCAACTGTGTTCAAAGAAGGTATGGCATATGTTGCTTTGTCACGAGTGAAAACATTATCAGGTTTATTCATGATAGACTTTGATGATTCAAAAGTTAGTGCTGATACAAACTGTGTAAAGGAGTATAATAGATTAAGAAGAAGCTATGCTCCTCATTTAGGTCAGTATCCTGTGTTGGAGAAACGTGTAGTTTCTCGTAAAAGAAAAAATGAGAATATCTGTAATGAAGATGTAGAGAAGAGGAAAAAAAAGAGGAGTGATGTAATTGCAAGCAAAAAGAAAAAGGAAAATGAAGAACAGGTTGTAGGATGTCATTTTGAAAATAGCTCTGGTGTCAACTGCTACGCAAATGTAGTGCTGAATGTTGCATTTTATCTGGAAAGTTTGCAAGAGCAGATAATAGTAAATCAGGGAAAAAGATTCTGTTCTGAGCTGAGTCTCCTTTTTCAAAAGCTGAGTAAAGATAAAACTCAACTAGAAAGTGCTACTGAAATTAGAAAACTTTTAGATATATGTTCAGGACGAACACAGTTTTCTCAAAATGAACAGCAAGATGCACACGAATTTTTGATGTATTTTCTTCAAGTACTGGAAGTAGAAGAAGTTGCAATTGATATTTTATTTGGTCTCTCTTATAAATGGGAACATAGTTGTGAAAACTGTTATAATATATGTGGCTCTAATGTTGATAATGAAAGGTTTATTTATTTGACATTGCCAGAGAGTAAAACAGTCACTTTTGCAAAATTAGTTAAAGATGCTAATCATAGCATGAAATGCAGTGAGTGTAAATCTGACATGTTTTCAACATTAATTTTAAAGGAATACGGACAGTATGTAATTTTAATGATGCAACGATGTAGAGCTGATGGTTCAAAATTGGATACTTTAATAAAGAAGTTTACAGGACAGCAATTATCAATTTCAGGAAAAACTTTTGTAACTGTTGCAATAATTTTCCATGATGGACCTACTGTTACTTCTGGACATTACACAGTTTATCTTAAATGTGAAAAAGGCTGGACACTGTGTAATGATTCCCAATTGATTTTCAAACGTTTGCCTTTTGATTTAGCAAATTTCTATCTAATCTTCCTGAAACCTAAATTTTAGAGAGACTTGGCAAGATCTGGACAAAATAATTTGACCATTTTACTGGATTACCATTGGAATTTTCTAAAAAAAAGATTTTTTAAATTATCATTTGGCCTAATGGAAAGATAACCAATTGTAATGTGGACTTTTTTAATTTTTAATGAAACTTTCAAAAACCAATAATTTAGAGATAATCGGTAACATCTGCACAATTTAAATTTTGGAATGTTATTGGAGTGCCATTGGAAATTTTTTCAAAAATGATTTTAAAAATTACTATTTGGCCATGCGAAAAAGTAACCAATTCTATTGTGGACTTAATAAATTATTCAAAAATTTTTCGTGAACCAAAATGTTACAGAGAATCGGTGAGATCTGGACAAATTAAACTTTAGAATTTTATTGGATTACCGTTGGAAATTGAATCCAAAAAAAAATTTAAAATTACTATTTGGCCTAAAGGAAATGGAATCAGATGTATTGTGGAGTTATTTGAGATATAATATTGTGATTATACTTCTGAAACAAACATATCAGACGATATTTTAAAGAAATAAGTATTGGTATTAGATGATATTGTTTTAGAATATTATGCATTTCTATAATGTTAAGTTTAAGTAAAAAGAGATTCTGGGCTTTTTTAATACAATCTTTGAGATTGTTATTTTTTTTTGCCCGCTGTAAAATGATGAATGCAATTGCTTTCACAATTTATAGTGAAATGCAATATATTCTGAAAACAGCAAAAATAAGGCAAAAATATTTTTTGAAAAATATGTAAATATGTGTACTGTATTATAAAATGTTTTAAAAATATTAATATTTTTTTCTTTTTTTTCAGATTGATATAGAAAATTTTCGAAAACTAGAACCATTTTTAAAGCAATTTTTTTTTAAAAAAAATGAATAAATATTTTTTTGAGTGGGTATGGTAAGTCAATAATAATAATTGTAGTCTCTCAAGGACCTTGTAATGTGATAATTGATTTTTACTGTTTTTAAAAAAATAAATAAATAAATTACGCGTACCGTACGCGTACGGTAAAAAAAAAAAAAAGTTTTTAAAAACATATATAAAAAATAGATGAAAGGTAAGGTTGGCTCTTAAAAGAGCCGTTGTGTTCATGCAGGGACAGAGGAAAGAAAGATTGGGAATATTAGACGGTACAACAAGTGTGCTGATCTATTTTACTGTTCACTAGGGAAACACTGGTCTCCCTATAAGTAATTAGATCGTGACAATGGGCGCACCGTACTTCAACCCTCGCAAACCGAGGGTTAATTTCCAGAGGGCCAGCAAAAGGAGATGCTCCCCCCACAGATGAAGGGCTCACCTGACCTGCAGAAGAAGGAGTCAGCCCTGCAGATGATGGTCCAGGCTGAGCTGCTGTGGATGTGCTTGGTTGACTTTCTGAAGAGTTACCTCCAAAAAGTCGAGCATGTGTCCTTCTGTGTACATCCTTGAGGTGTCTCTTCATGGTATGATTCCCAAAGGAATACTTCCTGTCAGGATTACCTCTTGAAAGTACACGCTTACACAGCCTACAAGTTACTAAGGGTGCATTTACCTTTTGCTGGCCTTCAGGAAAAGTAAAATAATCCCATACATAAGAAGTCTTTTGTTTCCTCGCTCTCTGCCTCAAGGTAGTGCTGCTAGTGCTAGCCTCACTCTCAGAAGAGCTCTGCTGGTCTGCCATCGTATCACAAAGACAACCCAGCTCCTTCTCCTAAGGGATCACAAGCAGAAATGAGAGGAATGGGTGTGGTGTAGGAGAGTTCTAGAACTGAAAGTAGTTTCAACCAATCAAAAGTTGTGTTTCATGATCACATGACCTACCGTACGCTTACGGTACGCTTACGGTACGCTTACGGCAAAAGTGCGCATGCGCGTAAAAAAGACACGCGCTTGCGCGCATGCGCATAACAGTCACTACCCGACACTTCCGCGTAACGTGCGAGTGTAGCGTATGCGCGTACGCGTCCCACGCGGAGTACGCGCGGCTACGCAAATTGCGTAACTATACGCAAACAGCGTAGATAAATTACGGGCGTTGCGTAAACCGTACGCTTACCGTAAGCTTACGGTACGCGTTCTAAAAAAAAAGAAAAAATGAACTGCAAAAAATATAACATGTTTATTTTATGAAATATATTTAAAAAAACATATTAAAGAATTTTAATAATTTAACCATAGTCTTTATAAAAGGTAAGAACATTAAATTAAAAATATGTTTAAAAAAATAGAAGAAAAAAAAAAATTAGCATTTAAAAAACCTTGCTAATTCAATGAAAAAACCATAGGTTTCACACACGTTATAGTTAGTAATTAGCATTTAAAAAACCTTAGAAATTCAATGAAAAAACCAAAGGTTTCACACACGTTATAGTTAGCTGGACATTTTACTCGTAAAAAACCATTGAAATTCCCCCGTTATAGTTAGTTAAGCTAACTATAACTCACGCGCCCGCAATGCACTGCTGATGACGTCACATATTACATCACTCATGACATGGTCAGTGACATCACTCATGACATCACTGATGACATCTCAAATGACATCACTGATGACATCACTGATGACATCATCCTTGTGATAGAGTGGCAGACCTCCTCTCACCCTAATATAACCTTTGATACACACATTTATAAATAGAGACTACAATTTTCAAAACAAAGGACATACCAATACCAGTTACAACAACCTCTTCAGTAATTCTAAGATCCACATACACATCCACTCATTCACCAACAGTCCTATACAGTCACTCATACATGTACTCACTCATCATATGTACTCATACACCTACACATCCTGTTACACAATGCTACTCATCCGTAGAGTTACTCACACACATAGTCACTCATGCTAATAAAGAATCAAACATCCATTTACTTGCATATACAGTTATACACACACCACCACACTTACTTCTACGGAAACTTGCACATACTTAGTCTTTTAAACAATCACTTATAGAAACACATACTTATTCACACAGGAACTCTTTCAATCTCTCACTCTCACATATACTCACTTATATACACCAATAGTCACATATACTAGTTTAAAACATATGTAGTTACATATAAAGACACTGTAGAGACAGTCATTCACTCACTAACACACCCATACACACACTCATCAACCCATGCAGTCCTGCATACATACTATCTTCAACACATACAAACAGTGAGTCACTCATTCATGCACCTATGCACTACGTAATACCCCCCACCGAACCATAAAGATACTCAGACTCATACTCAAAAAAACAACTAATAACCTATATAGACACCCATGTAGCTGCTCACCAACCCATGCAGCCACTTATACACAAACTGAGAGACTGATACAGATATATACATATTTAAACATTACTCACTAAGCCATGTATTCACTATGATACACCTAATCATTCAGTTACACAATCAATTTTTCAAAAACATATCATCCATTTAGACACTTATATACCCATTTATTCTTCCATCGACCTTGAGATATACATATATAAAACATATTTAATTTTCAGAAAAACACACATTCACGGGATGATGTCATCAGTGATGTCATCAGTGATGTCATTTGAGATGTCATCAGTGATGTCATGAGTGATGTCACTGACCATGTCATGAGAGATGTAATATGTGACGTCATCAGCAGTGCATTGCGGGCACGCGAGTTATAGTTAGCTTAACTAACTATAACGGGGGAATTTCAATGTTTTTTTACGAGTAAAATGTCCAGCTAACTATAACGTGTGTGAAACCTTTGGTTTTTTCATTGAATATATATATATATATATTCACTGAAAAAACCATAGGTTTCACACACGTTATAGTTAGAAATTAGCATTTAAAAAACCTTGAAAATTCACTTAAAAAACCATAGGTTTCACACAAGTTATAGTTAGCTGTACATTTCACTCGTAAAAAACCAATGAAATTCCACGTTATAGTTAGATCAGGTAACTATAACTTGCGCGCCCGCAATGCACTGCTGATGACGTCACATATTACATCACTTATGACATGGTCAGTGACATCACTCATGACATCAATGATGACATCTGAAATGACACATTGTGCATTGCGGTCGAGCAAGTTATAGTTACCTGATCTAACTATAACGTGGAATTTCATTGTTTTTTTACGAGTGAAATGTACAGATAACTATAACTTGTGTGAAAACTATGGTTTTTTAAGTGAATTTTCAAGGTTTTTTAAATGCTAATTCCTAACTATAACGTGTGTGAAACCTATGGTTTTTTCAGTGAATTTGTACGGTTTTTTAAATGCTAAGTTATGTATTTATTTGTAATTTTTGCGCGCACGGTGCGCTTCGCGCACCGAGCACCCACGTTGCGCATTTCGTACCGTACGCGCACTCCGCGATTTTTTTTTTAAATTATGAAATTTATTTTTCATACTTTTTGGTCCTTTGTGAACCCCCTGACGAACGCTAGGGGGTCTGCAACTCTCTTTGTTACCCCCTTTTCATGTTATCAACCTTTGTTTTTCAGTGCGAGAGACAGAAAATGGCGGCCGATACTTCCTGGTTTCGACCGATTCGAATGTTTACTTTGATCTAACAACCAATCAGAATCGCGCTCGCGCACGGCACCGTACGCGTACGGTAAGCTTACCGTAAGAGCTCGGAGCGCGCCCACAGATATATATATTGATTTAAATGCTATTTTCTCAGGAAATACTGAACAGATTTACATGAGACCTTCAAAAGGCACATCCCTGACCTGAGGGCTACCTCTCTGCCAAATTTCACATAATTCTGTTCAGCCGTTCGGGCTGTAGCTCAGACTAAAGGTCCTATGGGAAAATGCATGGGGAAAACGCGTTTTGGGACCCCCCTTTTTTCTCAGCCCCCGCTTGATGAATCCCCCGAGACTTTCAGGGTAGGAGCGGAGCGTAGCGCCCCATTAGTTTTGAAAAATTCGCGAGGATTCGTCAACCGGCGCCAAAGATATTCCAAATAGAATGTTGCGGATTTCCTATGGAAACACGGTCCTAACTATAACTATCTACTGGCGACCGCCAGTAGATAATATATATATATATATATATATATATATATATATATATATTTTTTTTTTTTCACAAAAAATGTTTAGTGAAGAGGAACGGCTGGAAGCCGCGGTGTCCATCTTCTCCACCAAAAGCCAGTATTCTAAGCCGGCAACAAATGAATCTAAAGAACCCGCCCCCAGCACCCTGAAAGGTCTCTTTAATGCATTGGAACGAACGTACGAAAAAGAAATCCGCAAATGGTGGGAGGCTACCTCTCTACGCCGTTATCTTGAAGCAGAGCGCATTCCTCGAGGGCTGAGGATTTACACTGTACCCTCCTACGAGAATCCGGATCCAAATCTATTGGTTGAATGGATTCAACATACCACAAAATCAGCGGTTGGGATGGTAGAAATCCTTATTAATTTTGCAGTTAGTGACAGAAGCAAACTGCTCGAGGAGATTCAACGCCTTGAAGATATAATTGCACAGGATTCAGCAAAGGAAACAGCAGCAAACTTAAAATCACAAATGAAATTGCGTCTGGTAAAATATGAAGATGTCATAAGACGCAGGAAGCATGAAAAATTCGCAAGGGGTCAGCGCGACTACGAGAGTGGGAGAATTCTAACCTTCGCCAAGAAATTTGATCAACCAAGAAAAGCGATACAGGAGGCAAAGGGCAAGAATCCCCAAGTACAAGTTATCTCGGAATCGGAATTGGAAACAGACCATTCCGAAACAGAAGGAGCGAGCGGCGGAAGATCAGAGCTAGTAACAAGCCATACCGAGCCATTACAAGAAGATCCACCAACATCGGCAAATTTTTGCGACGAGTTTCAAGTGATCCAAAAATCATGGAGATTAAATACACAAAGACCAAAACCCCCAGAAAAAGGAAAACAAGACGTGGGGGAAAGAAGCACAAAAGGAGGCCAGAAACAGCAGTATACACTGAGACTAACGAGGAGCAGGAAGAAGAGGGGGGCATACCAGAACTAGAGTCCGACTTAACAGTAGTTAATCTGTCACACACTAAGCTCACGGACATGCAAATACAAGTGTTGAAGAAAGGACTTACCTTTTGCCCAACCAATCAGTGGGACTATCCCCAAACAAGGATAGACCTTTACAAGTTTATAAGAAAATTGAAACTTAGAAAAATGTTCCGTGGCAGACAATCACAACCATCACCGATGACGTATGAAGCTAATTCCGTATCCGGTTCATTGACAGTGGTGGATTTGACTACATTACAGACCATGAATATCTTGGCAGAGGACCTAACAGGAAGCCAGGAGGAGGCACTGGGCGGAGAACTTACATTAATCAAAGATATGGAACTAACACAAATTGGAGGCAAGAGTCTCTTAAAAAAGAAATCAAAATTTATCCCTAAAACAGGGTTTGATATGATTGACAGTTTCCAAGAGATGGTTATTCAAGATCTAGACAAATTAAGAACAGTATCCAATCGAGGAGAGGTGCAACTGCACAACGTTTCAATAAAACAACGTGAGGCTATTAAATCTTTGCAGCAAGATAAATCCCTGGAAATAAAGCCCTCAGATAAGGGCGGCAATGTAGTTGTCCAGGATAAAGAACTGTATGAGTTGGAAGCCCTTAGACAACTCAGTGATGTGGACTGTTACAATAAAATTTCTAGACAGCAATACAATGAGAGTGTCTTAGAATTTTATCAGCTGATAAATAAATGGCGGGACAAGGGGATTCTACATCAAGATGAGTTTGAATTTATCAAAACAGATCATCCCACCATACCTACTTTCTACCACATCCCCAAGCTGCACAAAGACAGAAAGAACCCTCCTGGGAGGCCTATCGTGTCCTCCAAAGGAAGCCTCCTTGAAAACACCTCAATATTGATTGATACCGTACTGAGTCCGTTTGTATGTAATTTGGTATCATATGTTAAAGATACATCTGACTTCATCAAACAAATTGCTGACATACCATGGGAGGAGAACTATATATTAGTCACCATGGATATAACCAGCCTTCACACTAGTATTAACCATGTACAGGGCTTAGAAGCAGTAGAAACTTTCTTGAAATCTAGATCAGTACAATATGCGGAACATAATCAAATGATTTTGGAATTTATGACTTATTGCCTGTACAATAATATCTTCCTATTTGGCAACCAGCTGTACATCCAAATACAAGGTACCGCTATGGGCACGTGCTTCGCCCCCAGCTATGCGAATCTTTTCGTGGGTTGGTGGGAGAAGCACGTGGCCTGGTACGGGACCAACGAGCCCTGGATGAATAAGATAGCTGTCTGGACCAGATACATCGACGATATTTTTATCGTCTGGAAAGGGTCACAACCAGAATTCCTTACGTATCTTGACATCTTGAATAATAATATTTACAACCTGCACTTTACCAGTAATATCAGCAATTCACAAGTGGCCTTTCTAGATTTATTGGTGTATGTTAGCGAGGGGCAATTAATGACCAAATTATACCGAAAAACCACTGCAGGTAATGCCACCTTGCATTTTACTAGCCAACATCCAAGAAGTCTAGTGAATAGCATCCCCTATGGGGAACTATTAAGGATTAAACGTAATAGCACACTAGACACAAACTATCAGAAATCAAAGAAAGAAGCCATTAAACGCTTTAGTGCAAGGGGTTATCCAGGCAAAATATTGAAAGCAGCAGAAAAAAGAGCAGATGAGAAAGAGAGAAATCTACTGTTAACTGCAAAACATGATGAGACACAAGATGACACAACTCGGTTAATTTTGACGTTTTCAAAAAATTCTCCGCAAATCCGTCAAATTATTAACCGTCATTGGAAAATCCTACAGGCAGATACGATCATAGGGAAACAACTGCCCCAGTATCCTAGTATTACATACAGAAAGAACACGTCTCTACAGGACCTATTGGTACACAGTCACTTTGATAAAACTAAGAAAAGCAGAAATGAAATCAAAGGTTTCTTTCCCTGTTCCAAATGCAAAGCTTGCAAAAACAGCAAGAAAACTAAAGGTTATAAAGTCCCAGGTAGACCTAACGAGAAATTAATTCTAAAATTTCTAAATTGCAACTCAGACTTTGTAATATATTGTCTGAGTTGTCCTTGCAGCTTGCTATACATTGGAAGCACGGTACATCCAGCTAAAAAGAGAGTGTTGGAGCACATGCGTGCAATTACCAACAACGACAAAAATTATCCAGTTGCACGACACTTTGCCTTGCATCATCAAAGTGATAGCCGGAAACTAAGTTACTTCTGCCTTGACCAAATTCCACTAAAGCAAAGAGGAGGCGACAGGGTTAAAACACTACGCCAACTAGAATCAAGGTACATTCTAGAATTGAGAACCTTGGCACCCTTTGGTCTAAATAGTGAGGAAGAACTATGGGTACACATAGGTTAATGTAGAAAAAGGAATGTAACCTTTGGGCAGTTTTTTCTGGGTTCAACAATCTGTGACAGTTTTGTGAGTTTTTCTCCCAGTCCGTCCCCCAACCTTTACTGTTTTGTTCCTTCGAAATCAGTATTTATTTTTTCAGGTTTTTACCACAAAAGTAAAATTTGGGAACAACTGCACAGCATTTGCTATTTACTTAAATGAACTGAATGAGAGGATGTGACGCTTTTTTCAACTCAATTAATTTCATGATTGATTTGTTATTATATGTTAGAATCATTTTTGTCTCCCATGCTGTTCTCTTCCATCCTTTGAAACACAATACATGACGATGTTAGTTGTTTTATATTTTATTACATGGCTTGACTGTAAAAAGAAAAAAGAAAAACTATAAGTCTTAGCCCATTCAGGGCTTAATAACCTAAACACTGTTTATAAAAAATGTTGGTATTATAACAACAACAATCAGAGTGGATGTTAACATTGTATAAATGTACAAATGTTTAATGCCCCTTCTTTTCAGTCAAAACACCAATGAATTTATTTTGGTTAAATATTACAATGACCAGTAAAGAGTGTCTTCAAGATGGCCACTGTGTTGCAATTTAGAAGCACTGAGTCCCTTCTTTTATGTTTATGTATCTGAACATGGAAATCCTCTCTCTATATCCCTTAACATCTGTGTATTTAAGAGATTGATGGTAAATGGACTTTTGACATTGAGAAAGGTCGTCATGACCGAAACCGGTTTGTCAAGCATGGTGGAATAAAGCATTTTGAAAAATCCTTTGGCTTGGAGTGCGTTACCAGCTTTGGAAGGCTAAAGGAACTTGGTTTGGATATATATATATATATATATATATATATATATATATATATATATATATATATATATATATATGTATATATATATATATATATAAATCACGAAACGGAGTTCCAGTTGAGCGCTCAGATCTTCAAAGAATTCACCACACTTTAAGGGTCATTCAAAAAGGGGTTAATTTAACTCATAAACCCTAACGTGACGCGTTTCACCCGCAAGGGGCTTGATCACACAATGGACTTACAAACTTTATGGCTTACATACTCTTCTGCTAAACGGCCATTGGAACTAGAGAGAGGACTGAATGCTATTCTTGTGAGCGCCATTTTGCATTGGTTACATTCGTGAATATACTCTGCACAATACAGTTTCAAAAAGTGAATACAAAATGGAGGCACGTTAGCAATGTTCATGTTTAGTTAATACACAAACTCAGCAGTTAATAAGTGAATTAAGTGATATAGTCACTTTGCTGCCGCTTGAGACCATGTGATAATTCAAGGGAGTGGATTTACCTGTGATCGAAATCCAGCGTGCCGTGTTGAATGCGCAATGTATTCTGGGTTGTGTAGTCTTAGCGTATAGCTCATCTCCGTTTTTTTGTGTGTAATATCCAATGCATCTCATTAGCGTTACATCTTTTCTATTATAATTTGCCAAGATGCTTTTAATATAGAATAGGTGAATTCATGCAACACACTCTGTACTCTGTATGACTTAGGAAATATTTATTCGTTTGTGAGTCATTCCATACTTTACTATCACCCTATCAGGTATAGCGAGAGTGAGCTAAAGTGCATTTTCTGTGTGATATATATCGTATAACACTTTGCGTATTGTAATATGCTTGAGTGACAATTGGCATTGCCTATGGTATTATAAGTAACACACTATGATTATACTGCTCCTATAGTGAGCTCCTTTCCCCTACTTGTTGGATAGAATGTAACTTCAATTTCCATATTCTATATGTAATCACATTGTGAAATTGTACCTGTTTTCTCCCTCTCATAGACACACTTGTACATTTACTCTAGTGTAAGCCTATCGCTTTAAAGTCTATTATAGTGGTACACCCCTTTGCACAACAACTCAAAATAAAGGGCTCAAAATTAACTTTAAATCTGGTATATAAAATTTGAGTGAAATCTTATCTGTTCCCTGGGATGCAGCTGAAGAAAAGGGTAGGGATCCTTTGTCGCGAGCCCGAGACATGGTCCCTTCCTTTCCTCCTGTGAAAGGTAAAAAAACATTTCAAAGTTATGATATGAATTTCACAGACTAAAGTTCTAATACAATCTAAAACTAGAGCAATTAGATAGAATATACACATGATATGTTAATCATACAAACATAGATATCGGGTCTGTCCCCCTATACTTGGTACATTAAAAGATTCATGATATTCATCTAAATCCGGCACAACTGCTCTATGTCAATCAATTCAATCTATTCAGTTTGTAAATGAATCGCCATCTCCTCATCAATGTTATGTCCATTCGGGAAGCGTGTTCCCATCCCTAAGATGTGTCTCGATTCCCGCTGCCTAAGTCTTAGTGTCCTATTTCCACCTCTTTTATTGGGCATAACTTGTTTAATAACATAGTAAGACAGTTTAGTATAATCCGAGTACTGTTTAGATTCAAAATGTCGAGCTATGGGATACTGTTGGTCTCTGTTAGTAATAGCCCTCATGTGCTCCATGGCTCTCTTCTTCCCCATATGAGTAGTACTACCTACATATTTTATTTTACAGGGACACTCTAAGACATAGATCACATAAGTACTGCTGCAAGTAAGAAATTGTTAGGCCTGGGCGAAAATTTCGTTCCGTTCGCGGAATTTGCGATAATTTGACATTTTCGCGTTCCGCGGAGAGCGCGAAAATGTCAAAATTTCCGCTTTCCGCAGCTTGGCGATAATTTGTTTCTTGCTCGCGCTGTAGAATAACACATTCTCACGCGCGCGCGATCGCCTTACCTGAATCCCTGCGTTTGCCGACAAGTTTTCTTGATCCGGTCGCGTTCTCCATGAGATGTTGGATTGTTTTTAGCCATTTGCGCTGTCTCGCGACAGTTCGCGCCCGCAGTGACGTCATGCGTCGCGTGATCACGTCTTTCTTCTCACGATCATGCACCACGAGACAACTCAAAACAAGATGGCCGCGCCCGCGAGCAACCACATGGGTAAGTTGGCGACCCGCAACCATGCAGAAAATCTCGCGAACATGCGGGAAAAAAAATTCTGCATCTTCGCGATATTTCCGCTTGTTTGCGATAATTTGCGAAAGTGGATTTTGCAAATTCCGCCCACCCCTAGTTGAAACCCCTTATATACTTAAGCTGTACCTCATCTATTAGGTTAGGGTGAAACCCTGATATATTCCATGAAATAATTGTAAAAGGGAGAGTGGTGTGTCCCTCATTCACCAAACCCAAGGGAATAGAGTTAATGGCAGGCATACTAACAGGGATTACTGGTCCCGGCCCCTCTTCACCAGGGTTCCCATTTTGAATTGGATTAGAGGGCAGGGGACAGATTTCTGGTTTATCTGTGTTCATAAGGGTACCGATGAATTTGTGTGGAATTGTGCCCAATGGATCTAACAACTCCATGCTACCTAGTGCATCTACATATGGGTCTCTCCCTTTGTTGATACAGTGAGAACCCATTCTACTTGTTACAAGATGTACAGTCAGTCAGTCTAGTTCAGTCAGACCCGAGAGGACATCAAATCAATTAGGGTGAGTATATCTGGAGGGCTGTAAGGGGGGATAGGTGTTCGGGCCACGCCATGAAGGCTGTTGTCTCAAAATAATCCCCTGGTGGGAGTGGGTAGAAAAAACCCAGGGGCCAACCTTTATCAGTTCACCAGGAGAATCTCTGAGGTTTTCCAGAGCTAGGTGCACACACTTAGCATACCTAAAGCTAAGCACGACCCAATCCCCTTCCATGCATTTGGCCTTGTGGCCCTCCCAACTCACCTGCCTTGCTATAATAATGCATTCAAACCAATTTATCATGGACAGGATTTTCATAAAGCACCAGTGGGCTGATTTATTGATGAGACTTTACAGCTTCCTTGATGGCTAAAGGGCAGATGGGGTGCCCCCGTCAAGATCAATGTACACGGTGTGCAATTGGGGGATACATGTAGTGTGTTATTTGCATCCCGTCCACTTAGGGGACGTAGCATATATATTTCCTTCTGGTGGTCTGCCCCCACTTAGCATACCAAGCCTTGGCTGATTAGTAGCTCTATCCCCCAACTTTTTTGAGCTCATAAGGATTCCCATGGGGGACAGGTTCCCATAGGGTTTGGACCAGGAGGTTGTTACTGGCTTTGACAGGGGATCATCTTGGGAGGGAACCTGGCTACTTGAAGAGGTCTTGTTAGATGGGACCAACCCCCTTACAGAGGTGCTAGTAGAGGTGTCCTCTACCCTTTAATCTGTGCTACTTGGTTGGGTAGCCAAATCATGAAGCTTTATAGATGCCTCTTTTGCCTTAGAATCCTGCAATAATCTAGCAAGTTGCTCTTCTACACTGACAAGTTGGGATGAAATAGGTGCCAAGGCATCTTACACTATTTTACCAAATCTTTCAATAGGAGTGTCCTTGTCCTCCTGTACAATGGTTCCCCCCTGTCCCATGCGAGATTTTCATGCATTTCTGGTTAAGTGAATTTGTTTAGTTCTCTTAACCCCCAGTGAGTGGCCCTTCAATTTACATTCAACCCCTGCCAATTCTGGATGTTTTCTCTTCCCTCCTGTTACAGCTTGGGATGCAGTAATTCCAGTAATTGGACCGGGGGTAGGCTCAACTCCCTCATGAAGAGCACGTAATTCACCATGATGCAGAATTAAAATGGTGGGTGGAAGTGGGACTTGTGACCCCTGTTCAGTGTCAATTTCAACCGCGGCTACATACGAGTCAGAGATGATGGGGACATGAGAGCCTGGGGAGGGTAAAGACAGTCTTTGCTCCGCCAGTTCTATCTCTTTATTAATGTCCCCCACCGCCTTTTGAAGAAAGCTGTCCAAGGTGGTCTCAGTTGTCTCTGGGACAGGCGTAGGTTTCCATTTCGCCATAATGCAGATTTCCCTTAATGTACAAACTAGGGGAATTAAAAGGTTTTTATCTTGGAGTGGTTTCTGAAGGCTGAGTCACGATATAGATGTCCCCAGGTCAGGGTGAAAGGACCAATAGAGTAGGCCCAACCAGCCTCTGACGGGCGTGGACGGGCCCACGGCCCCTTGGCATGACCCCGCTCATCTCTGCAGCGAGGGCTCAATGTTGATTTATGCCACCATGGTGCTTGGATGTTGTAGTCCCCTGGTTCCCCCCGATGTCAGCAGTGGCATGGCAGGGAAAGACACAGGGTCCACGCAGCTGGGGCCCAACGTTGATTTATGCGCCTCCTGGCAAGTCACATTGGCGGTGTGCAGCCACAATGGTGCTTGGGGTCTGTAGTCCACTGGTTCACCCGATGTCAGCAGTGGCAGGGCAGGCAAAGACACGTTTTCCTAAAGTCGCAGCACTCGTGCTACGAGGCCTCAAAAATCAGCCAGTCTCCCCAGATCTAGTTGACAACTGACAGTAGGATTGCAAGCAAGGTAAGAGCAAGCATCAGCAGGGAGGTCTAATCCTGGGCAGGCACCAAGTCGCGGTACACCCAGGCACATAGGCAAGGTCCAGGCCAGTACAGCCGCAGGCAGATAACAGGGCTATTCTCATTCATGCCTCTCTCCGGTGACCTTAGACACACCCCCGCCCATGTAGCACCGCCCATGCAGTACTGACCCAACCAGCCGGATGGCTGGCTACCATGCTTACCTGTGGCCCCTCTCGGCGAAGGGCCTCCGGGAGCAGCGTGGGCCAGCCTACCTGCAGGGTGGAGCGTCTCTTTTTCCCAGACCCTGGGCCTTCCAGTCTCTCAGTCCACTTTCGCAGACACACCATGCCTCAGGTCCCCCGCAGCTCATGTGCAGATCCAAGGCGGTTTGAGTCGGATCCCCCGGGGAGCGATCGCTGTCCTCCACACAGGCTGTGCCCAACCCGGGCTTGCGGTCTAGGCTCAGTCTCGGACTCCGCGCGTGTCTTCAAAGCGCCTTACACCACCTCATTGTTCTTGTAATTATTGATATGTTGCGCTCTGCATTCCAGCTGAACTACATGTCCTCCTCACCCGTGAGGGTATCCAGGCACTTGCCGGTGGGTTCGCGGGAGCTTGCTTCAAATTAATCAAAGAGCCAGGCCTTCTGCTTTTTGCAAACTTAGAGGAGAGGCACAGAGGTCCTGATGTGGTGAAGGAGGTCATTCCATGACTTTGAAGCAATTTGTGAGAGTGTGCGACCTCCCACTTTATTCTTGTGTATGCATATGTTGAGGTAAGCAGGGCCTATGTTGTGTAGAGCCTTGTAGCTGTCTGTGAGGAGTTTGAAGTGAATGCTTTTGTATATGGGGAACCAGTGTAGTTCCTTCAAGTGTGAGGCGTACTGAATAATTTGGAGTCTGTTCAAAAGGTGTATATTGAGTCTGACATAGAGTGCGTTACCACATTCAATTCTGCTTGCTATAAGCGCTTCTGGGACAGTTTTCCTAGTGTTTTCCAGTAGCCACTCAAAGATATTTTTCAACACCTTGAGCAGGTGGAGGTAACTTCATTGACTTGTGCTGTCATGTCCAATTTTCATCCATGATGATTCTCAGGTTTCTGGCGTGGGCAGTAGGGATTTGGGCGGTCTGTGGTCTGTCTCCGCCAGGAGGATTCCCCCAGAGAGGTTTAACTTTTGAAGACCACCACTTTGGTTTTGTGCGTGTTGAGCTTAAGATAGTTGGACATCACCATTGTAGCTCATATGGTCATGCAGGTGTTGAAGTTGGTTTTGGCCACAGAAGTCTTGACTGAAAGGGAGAGAATCAGTTGGGTATCATTTGTGTAGGACAGAATGTTGATGCTGTAGGATCTGATTATATCAGCCAGTGATTTCATGTAGATGTTAGGGTTAGGGTAAGGCAAAAATTAGATTGTTTGCTTTTCGAAGTGTAGGGTGTCATGCTGACTTTCTGTGTTCTTTCCGTGAGGAAGGAGCAGATCCAGTTGAGGCTTGAAGTCTTAGATACCAGACTTGGGGAGTGCTTTGATCATGTTGAAGGGGGAACCGTGTCTAAAGTGACTGAAAGTATGAGAAGAAGTGGGCCGCTGTTTCTCTGTTGTCAGGCTACATCCTGATGTCATCTGTGGCTGCAATGGACTGCCTTAGTGTTGAGAACCTAGGCCCAACGGTGTAGAATCATGTGCTTGTACTTTAGGAGGGACTAAGATTGACGCTGGCTGAAAGAGCTGTGGATTAATTGGTGCATGCACACCTAAAGGCATTATGCCTTAGAGTGCCTTTAACACTGGACATGTGAGCCTGCTTTGAGACTTTGAAGTATTTTCTATTTAAGCCAATCTCAAACAGCCAATCACGCTCCGTTTCTAGGGACCTTCAGGTGAACAGGAGTTCCTTGTCTGAAAAGTGTACTTACGTGCTTCCTTTTCTGCAGTGACAACCAAGCATCACATCCTTGACTCCTGATTGGTGAACAACTGTAGAAGAAAGACAAGCAAAGAAAGACCTGAGCTGTATTAGGAATAACAGCTGTAAATACTCATGATTTTCTTGAAAACTGACAATACAGAGGTTACCTGACAGATAAAAGAAAGATGTTAATGTTAAATAAACCTCTCATTTGAGCATGAACATTTTGGCAATAGTATTCCGAGACTGAAGGAACAAGATATAGTTGTGAAAGTATGAATAGCATTACACAGTTTGCTTAATTAACCTAAGGAGAAAAAATAGTCACAGACTGTGACATTTGTTAAAAGGCGGATTTTGTTCTGGCGAGCTAACACCACATCTTGTTAAAGGCCAGAGAGTGAGAATAATTTATAGATAACCCTAAGACTGAATTCTAGTAGAATATGGGAATACCATAAAAAAGATAATGGAAAAACAGGTTACATATGCTTTTGACTGATGGGTAACTCTCTAACCTACAGGTATCATAGCACTCACATTGGTTTGCAGTTTCCTTTAGATTTGAGAATTACAAACATAATTACGGTGCATAGCAAGGCAAAGGTGAGAGTGACACACTAGGAAAGTTATAAAGTCAAGAATTCACTGAAAGGTAGCTAAGACAAGACAGTTAACAAATGCTCTACAGTACAGCAGCCATCCGCATACCTGTGTGGCATCACATATTGAAGACAGAAGATAATACAAAGACTAGACGAATGCCCTGGAACCCACCACACACTCTATTTCTCGTTCCCTCAACCCACTCCCGACCCAACTCAAGCACTTTCACTGAATCAGCGTTCAACAGCTTCATTGCTTACCTTGGAGGTTTTGATTATTGTTGATCTCCTCAATCGTATCCATAAGTTAGAGGAATTTAGGTGCCAAGAAAGTGCTCCTTGGGCACTAGACCTCTGGTAAGAGATGGCTACTAGTGTGGTCCAAATGAAGGCTCCTTAATCACTGTTTTCATAGAAATTGAAATGTAGATGTGCCAATGTTGACTTTAATAGATGTTTCCTGCCAATATTGGAACTTGAAGGGTGATTCTGAGCCTGAGGTCAGAGAAAAGTTTATTTTGTAGGTCAACATCTTTGGGTTTAATGTATTATAGCACACTATTGTTCACTATTCCTCACTAATCACCATCACTGCGCAGTTTATCTGGAGCACCTGTTTTCAATATCATTGATGAACATATATATATTCACTGAAAAAACCATAGGCTTCAGGGGCGTTATAGTTAGCTGGACATTTCCCTCATACAAAACCATTGAAATTCTCCCGTTATAGTTAGTTCAGCTAACTATAACTCGCGCCCCCGCAATGCACTGCTGATGACGTCACATATTACATCACTCATGACATGGTCAGTGACATCGAAGTTTGCTATGGGAGGGCGGGAGACTCCCGCCCTCTCATAGCAAACAACAGTGTCCTGGGGTGGGCAACCTAGGACACTGCAGGAGCCAGCCCTAGGGGGTGGCGGTCCCCAGGGCCCTCGAGGGCTCCAGGAGAGGGGCCACACAGCCCCCCTCCCTCAATAAATAAAGTCCCAGGAGGTGGTGGTCCCCGGGCTTGGGGGGGCCATTCAGCCCCCCCACCCTATTTATTTTCTAGCCCCGGGGGTAGTGGTCCCCGGGGCTGGGGGGCCCCCCTTGGCCCCCCAATAAATGGTACAGTGTTTGCCCCTGGGATTTGCCCCCCCGGGGCTAATTATTAAGGAAGCGTGAAAGCCCGCGCTTCGGTTTATTTTTTTTTACGGCTGGATCCACGCACCCTGGGCCCCCTAAGCAAGTCTACAGGGTCAGAGTATTTCTACCCTGCCCCCTTTATATGTTTTACACACTTATTCCCCTTTCTTCTTCAGCCTCGCTTCTACTGAGGCACAAAATGGCTGCCAACAGTTCCTGGTTTCGAATGTTGACAACCACTTGACAGCCAATTAGCATTCAGCGCATGATCGGGAGGGTGCCCGCACAGTGTGCAGAGGGTGCGCTCAGGGTGCGCATATGGTGCGCGGATCCTCCGAGGCCATAGATATATATGTACATTTAACTGTAATTTTCTCAGAAACTACTCATCAGATTAACAACATTTAAGCAAAAGGCACGAGTCTGAACTGAGGACTACCTTTTTGCCAAATTTGGTGTAATTCCGTTCAGCAGTTCGGGCTGTAGCTGCGGCTAAAGGTCCTATGGGAAAATGCATGGGGAAAATGCATTTTGGGACCTCCCTTTTTTCTCGGCCCTCGCTTGATAATTCACCCCGAGACTTTCAGGATAGGAGCGGACCGGAGCTGGCCAAAAGTTTGGAATATTTCGCGAAGATTCATCAACCGGCGCCAGACTTATTGGGAATAGAATGGAAAATAGGTCCTAACTATAACTACCTACTGGCAACTGCCAGTAGGTTATATATATATATATATATCATTGTTTCACTCCGCCTTAAGACTTCCTCTCTTTTGGAAATAAACGGGCACGGACCACAGCTTTGTGCAGGAAAATGTATTGCTGCTCTAGGACCTCTACAGCCATGACACGTTTCAGCCCTCCTCGGGTCTTGATCACATGACACGCTCTTTCAGGTGAGCTGTTTTTTATACCATTTTTTTTAACCATTTGTCATTTGCTCAACCAGTGTTTAAAGTGACAAGTGCACCATTGCACGTAACGTTTAAAACAGAAGATCAATTCAGATGTTTTGATGGAAATAAGGAAATGTATAATGAGATAATTAGCTTATCCATTTCTATTGGTGAGGTTGTAGATGCACTGTTGAAGGGTATTTCTGCAAAGGTCCCTGGGCCAGATGGTGTCCCTTTGGACATGTTTAAAGGTAATCTACTTTTATGGGCACCGATACTGGCAAATGTTTTTAAATCACCAATAGTAGGCTGAGTTCCTGCCTCATGGAAAGAAGCCATGGTGGTCCCGATATACAAGAAGGGCAGCAGGAATTATCCTGTTTGCTACAGGCCCATCTCCCTAATCGATGCGACATGCAAAGTTTTGGGGAGGGTAATTCTTATCCGTTTTGAGTTGTGGGCTAATGACTCTGGCCTGATATCCCACTCACAATACGGTTTTAGAAAAGGAATGGGCACGAACAAACAATGCCTTAATCTCTCCTTAGTCATGGGTAAGTATATGAAGGCCAAGAGAGGATCAATCCACTTGGCCTTCATGGACTGATCCAGTGCATTTGACACAGTTGATAGGGGGAAGCTGTGGTTACTTATGGAAATGTTGGGCTTCGAGGAAGCACTTATCACCCTCTTACGTAGGATGCATTCATCTACCTCTGTTTCTATACGTTACGGACCAGGAGGTGAAAAAACCAGGCCTATTGCATCCACAGAGGATGTACGACAGAGATGTCTTCTGGCCCCAATTTTATTTATTTTATACACAAACGGGGTGGAGAAATTCCTGATGGAACAGCAACTGGACTATCCGACCATACAAGGCAAGCCGGTACCTCTGTTGTCATATGCTGACGACACTGTACTGATGACTTTAACAGCTAATAGCCTTTAAAAAGCCCTGGTCGCTTTTACTGATTTCATGACGGCTTTGGATCTCAAAGTCAATTTTAGAAAGTCCTTTATTATGGTATGTGTCCCAAAAAACACAAAGACGAGGAAATTTGTGGTCAATGGAAGAACCATTCAAAAGGTACCCTCTTTTACATATCTAGGGAATGTTTTTAATAATAAATTGACCTGGGACCACTCGATCATAACTAGGGCCCAACAGACCAGTAGAATCATAGAGGGCTTGTTTTGCTTTGCGGGCAAACTGGGTCATAAGCCACTGGCAGAAATCTTAATTTTATATAAATCAAAATGCCAGTCAGTTTCAACTTATGGGGCAGGAGTGTGGGAAAGCCAAAAAAAACAGTCAGTTACAAATTTTGAAAAACAAGTTTATAAAAAGATTGTTGATGGTTCCCGTTAGTTCTCCCACAAAATGCTGTCATTCTGAACTAGGATTGGACTATGTTGAAGACAGAGTCAAAATTGCCCCCTTGATCTTATGGGGGAAAGTGTGGTCTTCACAGGAATAATCATTTACTAGAGCGATTATAAGGGATTTTTTAAGTTTAGAAAATGTATCGTCCATTCCCTGGCTTTGTTATGTTGAAAATGCTTTCAAGAAGATCGGCCTGGGAAATTATTATGAAAACCCAGATGGTATTCGGTCTAACATAAAATTAACCATAAAAAATGCCTACTATAATGAGTTAAGAAAGTCTAATTTGAAAGATGAGACTACAAATCATGGGCTGCTAAGCCTTCAGCAATTTTATCTATCTTTTAGTATCAATACACAATCTTGTTTCCTCCTGACCAGGTGTCGTCTCTGCACACTGCACTTCTTTGTGGCTTTTCCCAACCAGGTGAGCTGGTGTGAGAAACTGACTCCCTGCCCCTGTAATAATCTAGCCGAACAAAGCACAATGCACTTTATGCTGTTTTGCACTTTATATAAAGATACAAGGGCACGCTTTATTAGGCCCATCCTGAGGGAAATTTCCCAGTGCTCATACCAGGATGGTTTTAATCATTTACGATCTTTGTCCTATCCCATCATTTGTTGTGCTGTGTTAAATTTTATTAGAACTGCTTTATTAATCCGGAAAAGGTACAAATCGCGATAAAGAAATAGAGAAAAAGAGCTCTAAGCAAACATAGGGTATAATTTCTTCATGATATCCTTGGATTGGAATACGGTGGATTTCATGGATAAAAATGTTTTGAAATCTTATACGTTGTTTGGATATATTTAATATGTATAAAATGCTATATGGAAAGTTTTTAAGATCAATTTTATCATTTTAACTATGTACTTTTATAATTCTTATGAATCGAATAAAGTTTTTCAAATGAACAAGATAATTACATTTCTATCATTATTGTGATAAAATAACACATTAACGTTTCCTTAAAAACTTGCAATAATAAAATTATATCAAACAAATTCATTCAATCATTTGTACTTGTTGCTGAAACTGCTTATGAATATTTTCAAAAGTGAACGTGATTATAAAAGTATCTAAAATCATGTGTAAAAGAACATTTCATAAAAATTATATAGCCCCAAGTTTCTGTGCAAATTTCGCTAATACAGTACAATGCTTCTGTGATTTTATGTAAACGTTAAATGTTATAAAGTGCAAATGCTGTGAAGAATTGCAATATACTATTACTAACATCCTAAAAAAAAACAATTTAAAATCTTACTAAAAGACTATACTAAATCAACCTATATGGAAAAATGTGTGCAAATGTGGCAGTTCTAGTGTTTTGATTAATATCAAAATGTATATTTACAGTTGCTAAACACTAATAATAAAATATTTGGTGGCTGGGTGGACTTAACGATTTTAGAATTTGTTTCATTCACAGTTAACTCATATTAGAGACAACTATATAATTCCTCTGTGGCATTTAGACCCTTAGGATATTTGGAGTCGAGGTTAAGGATATACTTGGCCTCGAGTAGTCTGAGCGCTCTTTCTCTGTCTCCTCCTCTTTTATAGGGGGTGACAGCATCTATTAAAAAGTATCTCAGACCACTGGGGTTAGAATTGTGTGATTCACTAAAATGCCTGGCAACTGGATATGCCTGATCTTGATTTTTGATCGCCCTTATGTGCTGGAGTACCCTCTTGTGTGCTTGTAAGGTCGTGCTACCAATGTAGCGAAGCCCACAAGGGCACTCCAGCACATAGACAGCATAGTCAGTTTTACAATTGAGGAACTTGTTTATCACATTTTCCTTGTTGCTGAAAGGGGTTTTGTATGTTGTTTGATTGCAGCCATACTGGCATGCCTTACAAACTCGACATGTGAAAAAACCCTTTCTTTGTGTTAACCACAAACTCTTACTGGGACCTGTGGGGTCATTCTGCACCAAAATATCTTTCATAGACCTTTCTCTGTTATATGTGCTAGCTGGTTTCCTGGGGAGCAAGTGCCCAGTTATAGGATCACTAAGGACTAGAGGCGAATTTCTGGTTTAATGTCTCTTAATGTGTCTTTCTTGTTTGTTAAACTGTATGATGAGTCTGAAAATGTCGCCAGCATTCTGTTTCAAACCGTATTGTGTTTCAGGGGAGAGTTCCTCACTGTCTTTTTTCAAGAGGAACTCTCTAGATAGGGCCCTGCTTTTGCGAATAGCGATATCTATACAATGTTTAGTATATCTTCTTTGTAGGAGGCGTTGTTTTCTATTTTCCTGTTTTATCGCCAGATCTTCCTCGCAGCTACAAATTTGTCTAAGCCTCATCATCTCTCCATAAGGGATGCTACGGATGAGATGCTTGGGGTGTGAGCTGCCAGCATGTAGCACTGCATTGCCTGCTGTCGGCTTCCTGTGTAGTTTAGTTACTAACTTGCCATCTGTCACACAGACCTGCACATCAAGGAAATTGACACTAGTGGCACTGATAGAGGCAGTAAACTGTAATTTAAGTGAATTAACATTCAGTGCCTGTACAAATTCCTCTGCTTCACTAATGGATCCATCCCAAATTAAAAACAGATCATCTATGTATCTCCACCAGACTTTTAGATTACTCCTTACAGTTGAAGCATGTTCCCTCTATAGGACCAGCTCCTCCCACCAGCCCATATGCAAACAAGCATAGCTGGGGGAGAAGCTGGCTCCTATCGCTACTCCTCGCAATTGCTGGTATATGGTGTTCTGAAACATTAAACAATTGTTGCGTAAACAAAACTCTACCATGTTTAAAATCATCAGACTGTGTTAAGTGAACTCTGGTCCTCTCCCAGATAGATAGAATTCTAGGGCCCTTAGACCATCCCTATGATTTATAGAAGTGTATAGGGATGTCACATCTAGCGTGATTAAAAGATATTCATCGCGCCATGGATAGTCAATTCATTTAGCTAAAAAGTCACTCATATCATGGATATAGGAAGCCAAGTTCTGGACTTGTTCTTGTAGATAAAAGTCAATATATCTGGAAGTGTTTTCAAGCAAACTTTTGTGAGCAGATATAATTGGTCCGCCCGGTGGTACAAGGGCATCCTTGTGTATCTTCGGGATAAAATATAAAATAGGCAAAACTGGTTTATCATTTTTCATATATTTAAATTCATCCAAAGATAACTGTCCAGAATTCTTCCATCCGATTAATTTCAAGTAAAATTCATTGTTTACTTTGCGCCAAGTGGGATAATCACTGCGTCGGTAACATTCTATATCTTTAAGTTGTTTCATAGCCTCGCTGACATAGTCATCTTTTTTCCACAAGACTACATTGCCGCCCTTATCGGCATTGCGGATGACAATGTCTGGGTTTTTCTTAAGTTTAGACATCAGTGCATTGAATTGTATCTCCTGTCTGTTAGTTTTTCGTTTGGTGGGATTCAACGTTTTGTAGTTTAAATCTTTAAGTCCTCCAATCACATCCTCATGAAAACTATCAATAGAGTCCTTGATCATCAGGGGATTAAATGTCGAATGGGGCTTAAAAGGGGTCTTTGGTTTTACTTGTATTGTTCTATTGTCCTCATTTTCAGTCCCTGTTGTGTTGGTACTGGGGGTCTGATTTTCCATCATTAATTCCTGTATATCAGTTAGCAATCCCAAATCTGATGGAGTGAGATTACTAGAAATGTCCTCTTGTTCAGTTAAAATGTCTTGCTGTATTATTGTCTCTATCGTCACCGGATCCTGTTGTTTGCTTTGTTATAAAAAATATTTTTTTAACTTTAGCGTGCGTATCCCTTTGTAGATCTCAAACCTGGTGGTGGTATAGCTAAAAGAACTGACCGGGCAGTAGGATAGTCCTAAAGAGAGGAGTTGTTGCTCTGCTTTGTTAAGAACAACATCTGTAAGGTTCAAGGCAGTAGGATTAGCATCAACTTTGCTCATTTTTACCATCTCCAATTCCTCTTCTGTTGTTTCTTTTGTTGTGGTTTGTTGCCTGTTAGTTCGCTTCCTGGCCCACCTTCTTTTGCCGCATTTTGTTTTTCTGCTTTTGATTTGTTTAGATATGATCTCGGGAGCAGGGTCTGCCTGGGCTCTTCTACAAAAAAATTCACTTCGTCGGGCAGTGACAGAGAGGTTGGGATCTGTTTGAGCAACTGATTACGGGTCTCCATTTCTGTTTCGCTTTCAGGGGCTGAACTTAAATCCAAATTTGAAGTGGCATCTGCTATGTTGGATTTTGTAGCAGGTACCTGTTTGTCTGTTCGCCCTCCTCCATATTTGGAGACCTTTAAGGAATCGTATTTTTTAGCGGATGTGAAAATACATCAGCTTTCGTAGTCGTTACGATCCCTATGAAATTTAAAAGCTTTCCTCTCCCTTATTATTTCTTCTTTTTTTAATCTTTTGGTCATTTCTTCCCTCAATTTAGTATTTTCATCTTTTTGTTCCATATTTTCAATCTCCTCATTCAGGGCCTCATGTAGGTGGCATACACTTTACCGATTCTAAAATACCGAATCATACCGAATCGGTATTTAAGAATCGGTAAAGTGTATGTAGGTAAAAATTTGGTAAATGTTACCGAATCGGAGTGAGTCGGTAATTACCGAATCGGTATTTACCGATTCGGTAATGAGGCATACCTTCTCATTGATGGGAAGGTATGCCTCATTACTGAATCGGTAAATACCGATTCGGTAATGGGGGAGCACAAGCAAGGGTGGCAGGGTGTCACATTGACACCCTGTTGCACCCCTGATTCGGCCATGTGTGCACATGTGGCACACATACATGCCCTAAGGGCATGTATGTCTGCCACATTGCACACTTCTAAGCGCTATCACATGCTTTCACACATCCATACTTCATTTACCACCAACTATTAGTTGGTGGTAAATACCAACTCCAAACAACACACACACACTCCCCCTACATCTCATTTCTGTATTCGGAATTTACCGAATCGGTAAAATTACCGATTCGGTAATTTTACCGATTCGGTAAATTACCGAATACAGAAATGAGCCCCCTACATCTCAAAAGCCAAAATACCGGTCCGTAACGGTATAATTACCGAAAATCGGCCATTACCGACCGGTATTTGGCTACCTACATGAGGCCCTCAGTGTGTTAATCTGCTCCAGGAGCTTTGCCCAATCTTTTTCAACATATTTCACAAGTATGAGTAGGAGCCTGCGAGACGAATCCAAATTGGCCTCAGCCCACTCCTTCATCATTTCCCGATCTGGGTCTTCGTAGCTGGGTGCTAAGAGGATTCTCAACCCTCGCGGCACCCTGCCAACATCCACATAGTGTTGAAGGGATTTTGCCTCCCACCACTTTTGTTCTGCCCTCATAAGCTTTTCAAGTTGCCTGAGTTTGTCTCTGATAATGTTACTGCGAAACCCCACTGGTGCATTGTGGGATGTGAAGTCCACAGCCGGCCGTTTGGCGTCATCAAACATATCAGCTGCCACCGCCTCTCTCTCACCGAGCGCGTCAGCTGTCATCGTCACTGTGAGCAAACAGTAATCGAAGGTCGATGTTATAGGTGAAGCTATAATAATTTCTCTGCTCCACTGTAATATCAACCAAAGTGCCAGCTACCCTGCACCCGACTCTCTACGAATACACATATATATATATATATTGGCACTATGTCAAGAAACAAACTAATGTGTTTTTTTGAAATCAGCTTTACATGAATTAAGTGTTAGTCTGTCTTCCGTGTCTATCCAGGAACTGACCATGTGACTTTGTGACTTATGTATAAATTTAAATTATTCGTCTGCGTTAAATTGTGTGAGCAAGGCAGTTGTGCCGAAACGCGTAGCGAAAAAGAATAAAATACCCAAGCCGGATGGCTAAAAGCATCTCCAGTGTCGGTGTCCGATTTTTATGGAAGTCGGGTTTGGTTGGAATATATATATATATTTATATAAATATATATATATATATATATATATATATATATATATATTATCTACTGCGGTCGCCAGTAGATAGTTATAGTTAGGACCGTGTTTCCATAGGAAATCCGCAACATTCTATTTGGGATAACTTTGGCGCCGGTTGACGAATCCTCGCAAAATTTTCAAAATAAGTGGGGCGCTCCGCTCCGCTCCGCTCCGCTCCGCTCCTACCCTGAAAGTCTCAGGGGGGTTCGTCAAGCGGGGGCTGAGAAAAAAGGGGGGTCCCAAAACGCGTTTTCCCCATGCAATTTTCCTTAGGGACCTTTAGTCCAAGGTACAGCCCGAACCGCTGAACAGAATTACTTGAAATTTGGCAGAGAGGTAGTCCTCAGCTCAGGGAAGTGCCCTTTGCAGGTCTGGTGTCAATCTGTTCAGTAGTTCCTGAGAAAATCAAAAGTAAAATCATATATATATGTGGGCGGAGCCTAACCACACATCTCATCCTTAGATCTGATTGGCTGTCAGCACTTCATCCAAGAAGTGTTGGCAGCCATCTTGGGACCAATATACATGATAGCACCTCATTAAAAAGCATTGCAGTTAATAGAAGGTTTTAAGACTTTAGTTACATTATAAATCATTTGTTGATGGTACCATACTCATTTTAGAAATTGTGGTATGTTCTAAGGTGATTTCACCATGTGAAAAAGCCTTCTGCTGGGATATCATGATTGAGAGAAAAATATTTTCTCATGCTTTTCCCACAGAGGTTTGGAAGGTGATCTATAAGCTAAACTGAGAGCTTATTTTCTGTAAATTCACATTATCTTTCTCAGTCATGTGAGAATGAAGTCTGACATTCTCAGTAAAACATGTACATCCAACAAGGGCAGAGACTGTCAGTTGATTCCTTTGTGTTCTACTGCAGCTTCCCAGAGTGTTCCAAAGTACAACTAGAGCGCTAACAGTCCTACTTATGATAAACGTATGGTACACCTGAAGCCATCTTGCTTGGATTAAAGTGGTAACTCTTAAAACATTTAATTTAAAAAGGAACAAAATGAGGGGGTTCATTTTTCCATAACAAGTATGATTAGTGCTGCAGAAAGAAAAACTAGGGCACATTTTGACTTCTGAAATCCTCTTTTATTTCATTAAAAAATTCTGACATGCAGACTGAAACATGCACTTTCAATACCAGCGGCAGTTTTCCCTGGTGAGCAGTAGCTTTACTACAGTGATCTAATGAGCAAAAAGAGTGCTAACATTCAGAATTTATGGCAAATGTGTGACACATCTGAATGCCTTCTTGATGGAATCAAAGTAAAAAACTGAAAGTATTTCCTACTTAGGAGACTGCAGTAAATGAGGAAATTAGGAAACTTCATAACAAATAAGTCTCCCAAGATGGCCACCAGAGACAAAAGAGCCCAAATGTAGCCCAAATATCACCCAGATGTAGCCCAAGTATAGCCCAATGACAGAATGTCCCAGAGTGTTCTTAAAAACAACTAGAGCGATTACTGTCTTCATTATGTCAAAAGTATGGCACACCTGAAGCCATCTTGATTGGAATAAACTGGTAACACTTAAAACATTTAATTTAAAAAGGAACACAATGAGGGGGTTCATTTTGCCATAGAAATTATGATTAATGCTGAAGAAAGAAAATGAGGGCACATTTTGAGTGACTTCTCAAATCCTCTTCTATTTCATTAAAAAGTTCTGACATGCAGACTGAAAAATGCACTTTTAATACCAGGAGCAGACTTCCATGGTGAACAGTAGTTTTACTACAGTGATCTAATGACCAACTAGAGTGCTAACTTTCAGAATTTATGGCAAATGTGTGACATATCTGAATACCTTCATGATGGAATCAAAGTAAAAAACTGAAAGCATTTCCTACTGAGGAGACTGCAGTACATGAGGAAATTAGGAAACTTCATAACAAATAAATCTCCCAAGATGGCCACCGGAGACAAAAGTGCCCAAATGTAGCCCAAAATCACCCAGATGTAGCCCATATGTAGCCCAATGACAGAAGTGTGCAAAACACTTATTATTTTGTGTTTTTGCAGTGTTATATAGAGCAGACTTGTCAGGTATTGGAGTGCTTTACATGAGCATTGGTTACATCACACAAGAACAAATTCATTTTGGTTGTAGACATGGGGAGACTAAGTGATTTGACCAGAATCACAGAATGTCGAGCTGAAGCAGAAACTCCAACCCGGTTCCCCAGTTGCAAAGTCTGCAGTTCTGGAAGTAACACCACATCCTCTCCCCTAAGTGCAACATTTAATCAAGTGGTTAACTGGATAAAAAAACATAAAGATAACAAATAATTTAAAAGTGCTTTGTCGCTATTTGAAAACTCAGAAAATATGTCCTTATTTTAGTCTTTTAGAGCACTAACCATAATTTTGATGCCAATAAGACCCTCTCATATATGTAATTTCTAAAGGAAATGCTAGGTATTACAGTTTTGATTACATCAAGATGACGTCAGGCGTTCCACACTTTTGTAATAAATATAGAATGTTAGCAATCTAGTTGTTCATTAGGATACTGTTGAGAGGCAGAGGCCAGGGGCACGGACTCTGAAAATTGAAGGCAGGTAGGAGGGTGCAAAGGCAACAATTTAACCACACTGAGCAGGCAGGAAGGGCCGTGGCAGCACAACAGACTATGGAGGGCAGTGGAAAGGGGGGCAGGGGCAACAAACCAACAATACAGGACTTGCAAGAGAGGCTGTGGCAATGTAATAGACCATTGTGGGCAGAAGGAAGAGGCAATGGTAGTACAACCATACATGCCAACAGACCCGATTCAGCCAGGAAACCTCCAATGTTTTTAAGCTCAAATGGGCTTTATTTGATCTGTCTCCTGTCTACAATCTCCTCTTTTTCAATGTAACTCAAAGGGGAAAATCAATACCCCATTTTTTTTTCAATATCTCCCTCTTACCAAGTTCAAAATGTTCGCAAGTATGGTACATTGGATCATGGAAGGAAATGGGGTAGGGACATGGACTTGGATAACAGAGGACAGGAGGGACATGGAGAGGTGCACCAAACTGACCCTGCAGGGCAGGCATCAGGGTTTGCAGCAGCACAATACACAACACAGGGCATGCGGGACGGGAGTGCAGCACAACAATCCATAGAAAGCAAGAGGGAGGGGACAGGACCATGCACATGGACAACAGAGAACAGAGGGGCAAGAGGCAATGGTAGCTAGCTGACCATAATGGACAGACAGGAGAGAAAGCTGCAGCATAACAGACCATAAAGGGCAGGAGGGATGGATCAGGGGCATTACAATGGAACAGACAAGCCAGGAGGGAGGGAGTAGGGATCTGCACATGTAAACAGAGGGCTGGGGGCAAGGGGGCAGGGCAGGAGCAGCAAGATAGCCATGGAGGTCAGGCAGGATGGGCACTAGAAGCAAGACACACCATGAAGAGCAACAGTGAGACTGTGATGGCATACACACAGACCATGGAGGGAAGGTGGGAGGGGGTCAGGGGCAGCGAACTGACCACACAGGGAAGGTGGGAGGGGCCATGGCAGCACAGAAGACCATGCATGGCAAGTGGGAGGGTTAGTGGCAGCACAATGGCTATGATGGGCAAGAAGGAGGGTGCAGGGGCATGCACAAAGGACGATGGAGGATAGAAGGGAGGGTCAGGACCTGTGCACAGACAAGTAAGTTCAGGGGAAGGGGCCTCACAACAGACCGCACGGGGCAGGCAGGAGGAGCAGTTGCAGCACAACAGACCAGGGAGGGCAGAAGGGTGTGGCAGTACAATGGACCATGTAGGACAGGAGGAAGAGGATAGGGGCATGGCATGTGGACAGGCAGGGTGGAGGTGGCAGGGACAGGTTACAGTCATCTGACAATGCTAGGCAGGTGGGAGGGGAGTGGCAGCTCAACAGAACACTCAGAGTAGATAGGAGTGGCAGGTCCATGGAACATGGTGGGCAAAAAGGATGGAGCAGGGGCATGCACAAAGATATCGGAGGGCAGGGGGAAGGAGAATAGGGGCAGCAAGCTAAGCACAGAGTTTAAGCAGGAGGTCAATGATGGGGCATAGAATTGGGCAATGGAGGGCAGGAGGAGGGGACTGGTACATCATACTAAATTGAGGGCAGTGGCAGCACATCAGACCATGCATGGCAGGAGGGAGGAGGCTAGTCCATGGATTCACACAACAGAGGATAGGGAGGAGGGGGATGGGGCAGCAAGCTAACTGTTCAGAGAAGGCGGGTATTAGGAACTTTATTGTTTTTAAAACGTGTGTCTGTGCGAACTACTTAAAATATGAACAAGTAAGCAGCATAATCTCACTTTTATTCAGGAAGAAGAGGACGTTTGTGACTGTGACTCCGGGCTCACTTGGCAGAAACACCCCCTGACCCTCCACCCCCTATCGCAAAATGTAATGCCCATGAAAAGGGTAGGTGAACACAGTGTTATATAGAACATAGTCCTGAGAGCACGATTGAAAATGAAAACTAGATATAGTGTATGGTATAAACTATGCACCAGAAAGTGTGATATAAGATGAACCGGGCGTGAAATATAATATGCAATACATTGTGCGCAATGACAGATTCATTGGAGAGCGCGAGATAGCACAGGCACTAGCGCGTGCTATGCGATGTGCGCCTTGGAGTGTAATATGCACAGGGCAGTGTTGTGTAACCTAACTAGTCTCTAAAGTTGTAATATAAAATATGTGCTGGAGAGTGTAACGTTGCATATGCACTGTGACAAAGATATGGATCCCAGATTGTAATATGTATGGCTTATGTATGGCATAGCACTGTGCGTTATAACATAGGCATCGAGGAAGGCACGATGGATGGGGCAATATAACCCGTGCGAAGACAAGTGTGGCATGACATATTCACGGGGTGGTGTTACAGTGCACATGGGCTAGAGAGTGTCATAGCATATGCACTAGCTGGTGGAATACAACACAGAGGTGTGTGGCACTCCGCAGGCAATGGTGGGTGTAACACAGCATTGGGCTCTGCCAGGAGCGCGCTGTGACTCTCAAGTGATGTTCGTCCCCTTTCCAGAGAGTAAAATAAAAAGTATTACACATCCGGCAGTGGATGTGTGTTATATTAACTGTGAGGGGGGTTTCTTACATAGTTTTGGTCGAATTTTTGTCAAATCCCCTTTGAATGGCTTGGTGTGCATGTGTATTAACTCCTTCAGTGCCCATGACGAGACTATCTCGTCATGAACCCCGCCCGCTAATGCAACGCCCGGCACAGGGCGGGGAAACGGCGGGGCACTGAAGGGGTTAAATGTGCCCGTCAATAGCTACCAATGTTTGTATAAATAAACGACAAGGGTGTCTACCGGGATTAGGCACGGTAGGGCATCAGACATGTCAGAGCTTCACTAGTGGTGTAAATACATTCCACGTGGATTCATTGTATGCATAGTCGCCTTTTAATGAATATCACTCAAATCGTCATGGTGATAGGTACGTACGGTTTGTCCAGCATGTCCTAGGTGTGTCTATAAATATATATTTTTTTAAAATAATAAAAAACCGTGGCCGGCCCTGGGGATTGGGGTCAAAAAAATATAATTAGGAGACAGGCCCTGGGGGATGGGATCATCAGGGCCAATAAATTAGAATAAGAAGGGGAACCACACAGCCCCCCTTCTTAAAAAATTAAAATAAATAAAAGACTGGCATCGTGCCGGAGGCCACGCCTCCTCCTTGCAGCACTCTGCAAACGCGCCCCCTGGCGAGTTGTAAGTTGGGGAATTAATTCCTCTTCAATACTGAGGGTCCCTGAGGGCCAACTAGCCCAACAGGCATCTCCAGTATGCGCCAGGGAGCTGCGCTGCAGACAGGTGTTCTGAGGCCAAGCCCCTTTTTACACCTCTCTGCAACGCAGCTCTGTGGCGCTTACTGGAGGTACCTAGTGGTCTAGTTTGACCCTAGGGACCCTTAGGATTCAAGGGGACTTAATCTCTCAACTTAGAACAGCCACAGGGCGCGTTTACACAGTGGTGAAGGGAGGGGACGGGGCCTGAGGTGACGTGTGCAAACACGCACTATGGCACGTTTTAAATTGGGGATATAATTTCCCTTCAATACTGAGGGCCCCTGGGGGCTAACTAGCCCACCAAGTGCTTCCAGTAAGCGCCACTGAGCTGCGTTGCAGAGAGGTGGTCCAGGCTGTGCCACTTTTTACACCTCTCTGCAACGCAGCTCTGTGGCACTTACTGGAGGTACCTAGTGGGCTAGTTGGACCCTAGGGACCCTCAGGATTCAAATGAACTTAATCTCCCAACTAAAAACGGACACAGGGCGTGTTTACACAGTGGTGAAGGGAGGGGACGGGGCCTGAGTTAACGTGTGCAAAAACGCCCTGTGGCCTGTTTTAAGAGGTAGTTTTAATCCCCCTGCCCTATTATATACTAGGGGCTTACAGAGGAGGTCATGCTAATCACAGGGGGACCCCAACGCATAATGTTCCCTAGTGTATGTAGGTGTTTTCACTGTTTTCTAAGTGTCTTTTAACATAGCACTGGCTCTAGGACTGGTTAGTCAGACTCAGTTACCACCAGTATCCGTCTGAAAAAGTTGAGGGTACAGGATGATTTTGCAACAAGGATTCTTTCTGCTCTTCTTTTTGTTCTTTCTGCATGTTATCCTTCTTCCTGCTCTTTTCTTCGTCTTTGAGGACTTCTGTTGCTTCTTTCTGCACTTCTTTTTTTTCTTTCTGTGCATTTTTTCTTCTTTCTTCACATGTCCTATCTCTGTAGGCATAGTTAGAAATTAGCATTTAAAAAACCTTTGAAATTCATGGAAAAAACCATAGGTTTCAGGCACGTTATAGTTAGGAATTAGCATTTAAAAAACCTCAGAAATTCACTGAAAAAACCATAGGTTTCAGGGGTGTTATAGTTAGCTGGACTTTTCACTTGTACAAAACCATTGAAATTACCCCGTTATAGTTAGTTCAGCTAACTATAACTCGCGCTCCCGCAATGCACTGCTGATGACGTCACATATTACATCACTCATGACATGGTCAGTGACATCACTCATGACATCACTGATGACATCTCAAATGACATCACTCATGACATCACTGATGACATCATCCTTGTGATAGCGTGGCAGACCTCCTCTCACCCTAATATAACCTTTGATACACACATTCAAAAATAGAGACTCAAATTTTCAAAACAATGGACATACCAATACCAGTTACAACAACCTCTTCAGTAATTCTAAGATCCACATACACATCCACTCATTCACCAACAGTCCAATACAGTCACTCATACATGTACTCACTCATCATATGTACTCATACACCTATACATCCTGTTACACAATGCCACTCATCCATAGAGTTACTCACACACATAGTCACTCATGCTAATAAAGAATCAAACATACATTTACTTGCATGTACAGTTATACACACACCACCACACTTACTTCTACGGAAACTTACACATACTTAGTCTTTTAAACAATCACTTATAGAAACACATACTTATTCATACAGGAACTCTTTCAATCTCTCACTCTCACATATACTCACTTATATACACCAATAGTCACATATTCTAGTTTAAAACATATGTAGTTACTCATAAAGACACTATTGAGACAGTCATTCACTCACTAATACACCCATACACACACTCATCCACCCACACAGTCCTGCACACATGCTGTCTTCAACACATACAAACAGTGAGTCACTCATTCATGCACCTATGCACCTATGCACTATGTAATACCCCCCACCGAACCATGCAGACACTCAGACTGATACTCAAAAAACCAACTAATAACCTATATAGACACCCGTGTAGCTACTCACCAACCCATGCAGCCACTTATACACAAAGTGAAAGACTGATACAGATATTTACATATTTAAACATTACTCACTAAGCCATGTATTAACTATGATACACTTAATCAGTTAGTTACACAATCAATTTTTCAAAAACAAATCATCCATTTAGACACTTATATACCCATTTATTCTTCCATCGACCTTGAGATATACATATATAAAACATATTTAATTTTCAGAAAAACAGACATTTACTGGATGATGTCATCAGTGATGTCATCAGTGATGTCATTTGAGCAGTGCATTGCGGGCGCGCGAGTTATAGTTAGCTGAACTAACTATAACGGGGGAATTTCAATGGTTTTGTACAAGTGAAAAGTCCAGCTAACTATAACGCCCCTGAAACCTATGGTTTTTTCAGTGAATATATATATATATGTGTATATATATACACATATATATATGTATTCACTGAAAAAAACATAGGTTTCAGGGACGTTATAGTTAGTTGGACATTTCACTCATACAAAACCATAGAAATGTCCCCGTTATAGTTAGTTGAGCTAACTATAACTTGCGCCCCCGCAATGCACTGCTGATGATGTCACAAATTACATCATTCATGACATGGTCAGTGACATCACTGATGACATCACTGATGACATCTCAAATGACATCACTGATGAATTCACTGATGACATCATCCCGTGAATGTGTATTTCTGTAAAGTTTAAATATGTTTTATATATATGCCAAGGTGTATTGAAGAACAACTAGATGTATAAGTGTCTGGATGAAGTATTTAGTAGGTGCGTGAGTGACTGTATAAGTAAGGGATTAAATGTGTCTTACCGAATGCATGGGTTAGTGACTAAACTGTCTGTATGTCTGTATCACTATGTCTATTGTTTTGTAAGCTGCTGCATGTGTTGGTCAGTAGCTACATGAGTGTCTTTATGGGTTATTGATTGGTTGTCTGAGTATTCGTATTGAACACTGAGTGTGTGTGTGGTTATGTGTGTAGTGTGACTCTGTGCATAGATATGTGAGTGGTTGATTCACTGGGTGTATGAGCTTAAAAGTGCATTTTGATACAGCTGTATGGGCAGGTGAATGTGTATATGGATGTGTTGGTGAAAGGTTGGATGTCTCAGTGATACATTTCCAAGTAACTACAAATGTAAAAGGCCATGTATGTGAGAGTTGGAGTATATAAATGACTATATGTGAGAGCCAGTGATTTTGAGAGTGGCTGTATGGATGAGTGTATACTTGTATTAGTGATTATATAAGAGAGTAAGTATGCGTTGGTATCTGTATGAATAAATGAGGTGGTGTGTGTATAAGTGTGTAGGTGAGTAAATGGAACTATGATTCATTCTTTCCATGACTGACTACGATGAGTGCATGAGTGAGTAGGATGAATGGTGGTGTGTCAGTGTCTGTATCGCTGTATGACTGCATATGAGAGTGTTGCATTGATCAGTGACTATATGTATGAATGGTTGTATAGGTGAATGAATGCATGTGTCTGTAGACCTAGGAATTAGTGAGTGCGTTTGTAGTAACTGATTTCGGTGTCTCGATGGTTTTGAAAATTAAACTCTGTATTTTACGGGGGGAGTATCAAAGGTTATATTAGGGTGTGAGGAGGTGCATCAGATTGTCACGTGGATGATGACATCAGTGATGTCATCAGTGATGTCATTTGAGATGTCATCAGTGATGTCACTGACCATGTCATGAATGATGTAATATGTAACGTCATCAGCAGTGCATTGTGGGGGCGCGAGTTATATTTAGCTCAACTAACTTAAACGGTTGAATTTATATGGTTTTGTATGAGTGAAATGTCCAACTAACTATAACGTCCCTGAAACCTATTGTTTTTTCAGTGAATTTCTAGGGTTTTTAAATGCTAACTTCTAACTATAACGTCCCTGAAACATATGTTTTTTCATTGAATTTCAATGTTTTTTTAATGCAAAATTATAATAATAATGTTCATTAAACCTATCTTTTTTCTCTATTTTTAAGTTATCATCCCATTCTCTGCAAATCTCACCACTTTTCCATCGATACCTTCCGTCAAAAAAACGCCACAAATGAGAGCCACAACTAACGTTAACGATATACAGAATAGGCATTCCCGTGCAAAAAAAACACGAAAACACCACTTCGCCATATTTTCAACGACCTGCCAAATCTGCAATGCGATCCAAAAATCAGGCGATAAGCCGAGTTAGCAGTAAGAATTTAACAGCAGCCTTTAGCTGGTGTAAAGCAGGGCGACGATCTACAGTGTGAATGGGAGCCCAACTCAGAGCCACATGTAAAGACCAACACATCATAAAGCTACTGTTTATGCAGCTCCGATACCCAAGAAGGCCTTAACACCCACCACCACCACCCCCAGGACCTCCCCCCTGACCACCCCCCACCCCGACTACCACCTAGGCAGCACAGAACAGGACAGCGAACCTTCCCAAAACGCCATGGCCCCTCAGCCGCACAATAGCTGAATGTTGGGAGAGCTGGGAACCAAGTATGTGAGAAGGATGCAAGTCACCCATCAATAATATGCACACAATACCGAGTGTAGCGGTGAAGTGCTGGACAGACCTATGCAAAGCACAAACCTCTCCATGTGGACATATACTACTGATACTTGTAGTGTTGTGCACAGTGGACGCAATCATGTTACCTCAGGCAGTGGGGAAGATCTTGGTCATGTAGCTCTGTTGTCCCCCCCCTCAAAGCGGAAGTGGAGTGCACTGGTCCCACGTACGCCATTCCAGCATTGGAGTATGAATAAATAAGCTGGGTCTCTGGGCGTGATTCACTTGTGGGAAGTCCAATACATCTGCCAGAGCGTTGGGCCTCACCCTGCTACGTGGCTGCCGCCATGAACGCAGGCCTCCTCGACACAGGTCCCCTGCGAAACCAGCGGCACAGCACCGCAGACTTATGTCTGTACCGACTACTGCCTTCCATCTACAGTACGCACAGCAGGGCTCACAATTCAGATGCAGTGCCGATTGCAGATAACACAGTCCAGTATGCAAGAAAGATTGCTCGCACTGTGACACGCTGAGCACCAGAGGTACCACTAACTCAGAGCACCACTAATCAACACCATGTGGCCTTAATAAGGCAGAATTAATTTGACAAAAGACATTGCATCCAGTGTGGCCAGCTGTGACCACGTATCATTGCAGGGTGCGCAAACGCTGAGTGCTTCAGGAGCCACTAACTGTGCAGCTCAAGTTGACGCCACATGGCTGTGGGCCCATCCTGACTGCTGCCTCCACACTACACTGGGGTTAGCACGGTTCACAATTCAAGATTAGTAGCGATGCAAATTGTGTAAGAGAATATAATGGGTTAATAAGACCAAATGCTCCCAGTCTGTGCAGCTCAAGTCAACTCCACGTGGCTGTGGGCCCTTGCTGATCACTGCCTCCAGCCTACACTGCGGACAGCAGGGCTCACATTTCTGGTGGAGTGGTTATTCCAGATGTGCAGTCCAGTAGTCAAGACACATTGCTCCCCGTGCCGCCCCAGGGACCGCGCATCATCGCAGAGTGTGCACACGCTGAGCGCCAGAGGTACCACTAACTCAGTGCACCACAAGTCAATGCCAGGTGGACTTAACAAGGCAGAATTCATTAGAAAAAAGACATTGCTACCAGTGTGGCGCCCTCGGACGATGCATCATCGCAGAGTGTGCACACGCTGAGCACCAGAGGTACCACTACCTCAGTGCATCATAAGTCATCACCACGTTGTTGGACTTGGCCCTTCTGGCAGGTTCACCCCAGAACTTTTTACAATTATCCTAGCTTTTCCCCTATGTTGTGTGAGTGGTTTTAGGCCCCTAGGCACTTTTACACTGTGTCCCAGTGGAGAGTGCGTGTGCGCTGTGTATGTCTTTAGTAAGACTGACCTGCCCTCCCATAGGAATGCATAGGGAATGTGTGTGTCCATGGTAGTTCCTGGTGCGTGGGGAGTGCAGGGTCAAGTTTGGTATGTGCGAACTCGTGAGATTGAATGCTGCGCGATGATGTGTGCGGCGTTACTGTGTCTAGTGTGGAAGGGCCACTTCTAGAAGCGGGCATGTCTGTGTAGTAAATGTGAAGGGACTCTCTGGCTCGTGATTGCCTGGTGTGCCTGGCTCCGGGAGTCAGGATGGGCCTGCCCCAGTGGTGGATAGGGAGATTTACATCAAGATGGGTGGGAGGAGTACACCTGGGACCTGAATAGGGCTGGGATTTCCCCACACAATGCTGGCTCTGCCCCCTGTGGTGCGACTGATGTCCCTGGCCTGTCCTGTGAATAGGGAGAGAGGCTGAGCAAAACAAAGTGCTCAGGAACCAGTTGCATCTGGTTCGCCCCTTCCCTGCACCTTGAGACAAAGGAAACCTGTGTATAAAAAGGGGCTGTGAACCCATGTAAAATGTTCTTCTGATCCTAACTAGAGGGGGGCATGCTGCTGCTGCTGAGCGCCAGAAGGACCGCCACTGGGGACTGCCTCCCTGCCTGGAGGGCCCTGTGAGCTGGCCCCTGGGCCCAGCCCTTGCCCCCTGCCTTCCTAAAGGACTTTGTTCCTGGACCTTGCCTCCAAGCGCCTGGGGAGCGCTATATCTTTGTTGCCTGGTGAGCGCTCTGTTTGGTGGCCCAAGAGGAGCAGCGCTGCTGGTTTTCCACTGCAGCCCCAGGCTGCGATCATTTTTGGAAAGGGAATCCCCGGCATGGAGATTCTCCCCGCAATTTTACTTATTTACGGCGCGGGAGCCCACACTGCATTGCCGGCCGCATTTTGAGCAAGAAGACGGGAGCCTACCCCGTAGTGGAGTACTTCCCCGGTGCCCACCCCGCTTATCTCTATATTTAAATTACGGGTGGCCACCCCGCTATTTTCGTTGTCAGAGAAATGGGAGCCTATCCCG